>NW_026126558.1:1242500-2442500 GCF_943737965.1 Phodopus roborovskii
ATGCCTAGTCTTACAACTGCCATGGAAACATACCTCTGGGTGTGTCCTTGAAGTTGTTTCTGGGAGGTGTTAACTAAGGAGGAAGGACCTACTCTGAATGTGGGTTGAAGTCCTGAACGAAATAAAGGAGAAAATGAGCTGAGTATCAGTGTCCGTAGCTTTTTATTTCCTCACTGTGGATGTCATGTGACCTGCCACCTTGTGCTCCTGATGATATGAATTCCTTACTCTGGTGGGCTAATGCCCTCGAACAGTGATTCAAAATTCCTTAGTCCTATTCTGGCACCATTTGAGGGCATAGTCCATCAAAGGAGGCACCAGGGAAATCTCCAGAGACCCACAAGAATGACCCCAACTAAGAATTTAAGAAATAGTAGAGAGGCTACCTTTAATGCCCTCCTCTTATAATGAAATTGATAACTACCTTAAATGCCACCATAGAGCCTTCATCCAGTAGCTAATGGAAGCGGAAGCAGAGATTCACAACCAAGCACTGAGCTGAATTCCTGGAATCTAGTTGTAGAGAGGGAGGAGTGATGAGCAAAGGGGTCAAGAACATGCTGGGGGAAACCCATAGAAACAGCTGCCCTGAGCAAGTGGGAGCTCATGGACCTCAGTCTGACAGCTGGGGAACCATCATAGGATTGAACCAGCCCCCCACACACACACACACACTGAATGTGAGTGTCAGATGGGGGATCTGGGCAGTCTATGGGACCTCTGACAGTGAAACCAGTATTTATCCCTAGTGCACAAATAGGTTTTGGGATCCCGTTCCCTATGAAAGGATACTCTCTCAGCCCAGATACATGGGGGAAGGCCTAGATTCTGCCCCAAATGATGTGACAGACTTTGATGATCCATCATGGGAGGTCTCACCCTTCCTGGGAGTGGGGGGATGAGATGAGGGGTTCTTGGGGGGAGAAATGGGAGGACAGGAGGGAGAGGGAACTGGGATTGGTATGTAAAATAAAATTGTTTTTAATTTAAATAAAAATTAAAAAGACCAATATGAGGGAATCATAAAAATAAAACAAATATCAAAATCCCTCATTCCTTCCTTGAGTTGCTTTTGTAAAGTATGTTCTCACTGCAATGATAAAAGGAATACACATATACATGCATACAAACATACTACATACATATATACATAAACACACATACACCACACACATACATATATAAAGGCAAGCATGCAGACACACATACACCACACACATACACATACACACACACACACACACACACACACACATACACACTAGACACAACTATATCCCAGTGGCCCCAAATTACCATGATACATGTGCTGTGTGATACCAAATATCCAATCACCTTGTTTGCTACTACAGAAGTGAGGGTTTGATCCAGTGTCATGCCAAGTGTGGTAGGGAAGGTTAGGGGTACAGCTGTGATCACTGGGTGACCAGGCCTCTGTCCTTTGGTACAGCCAGCCTTTGCATCTCCACCTTTACTCACTACCTCACTATGGATAGCAGAAGCCTTATAGCCCCCTAACCTGCCTTGACTGTCATGGGACCAACAGTACAAGGAACTCTGCCAGTCACCTGAACCATGTGTCTACATCAAAAGAGACCATTGTTCTGTGATTATGAAATGCAAGCTCATCCCGACCTTGGGTTAGCACGCTCCCTACCAGAAGACATAGTGTCTGTCTCCAACACTAACAGGGCTTAAAGTTTTTGCAGGGAGAAACACTTTTCTTTTGGCTCAATAGTGTGTATTCCAAAAATAAAAGACTCCCATGTCAGTGATGGGAGCCTCATTTTTTGAAAACATATAGGCAACAATTAACTATAACATTACAAAGTGAATTCTTGAATAATTGTGGAAGATCATCTTTCATAATTAATCTCTAAAAATTGTATCACTTTACACAGATATACAAATCTATCCAGATGGTTGAAAGATTAGCAAAGAGTTCATCATAAAGAAGAAAGAAATTTAACCATGGGTGTGGCATACAAAGTAGGCTGGTACTTGAAGGAAGTGTCTTAGGCAATAAAGGGAAGGCGTTTCCTGAGAACCATGGGGCAGTCTCAGAGAGTACACCAGGGCCATCAGGCACCCCCAAACAGCTATGAAAGTGTTCTTCTTAAAAGAGCTTGCATTGAGGCTAGGAGCATAGTTCAGTCTATGAAGTGCATGCAACACAGGCTTGAGGACCTGAGTTCAATCTCCAGACCCCATGTACAGTATTGTGCACCTGTAAACCTCACCAGGGGAGGCAGATAGGCAACCCCCCATGGCTAACTGGCCAGCCAGTATAGCCTAACAAGTTCCATGTCCTAGTGAGTGACTGATAAACTGTCTCATAAAAAAAAGTGGACACTACATGACAAATGACCTATGGCCTCTATATCCATAAGCACACATACACATCTACACACACACACACATGCATGCACGCACACACACACACACACACACACACACACACACAGACACATACACACTTACATTTCGTGGCACTGGCTCTCAAATTGGAAAAGAGTGTACTTTGATGGGATGAACGCTGGCCTGCCCCATCCTCCAAAAGTGGAGCTGTCAGGGGTGAGAATGGAGAGGAGCGGTCAGACATTGAAAAAGACTTCTCACGTGATTATAATCATCTTCACTTTACACAAAACAGAATGAGAAGAATTGTGTTTTCTCCCATCTCCTATTGTTAGTGATATTTTCCTCCCAGTTGGCAGTTCCCTTCTAATGCCCTGACATTTCTTATGCATGGCAGGCTGTTACTGAAAACACAATGAGTGGTGATTTGCTAAGTGAGACTATCTCAGCCAAGTGAAAAAGTTCTTTCCCCTCAATTTCAAAACCTCTATTAATCTGTGGTGATAACAACTTCTCCATCTTGAGAAAAAAAAATGCAAAACAATGGTGTTGCCAAGCCACTTGGTAAATTCTCTTTTGTGTTGCTACACAAGTATGAAGTGATTCCAACTGACCTCCCATGCTTGGGGACTTTCCTCAACTCCCCTGAAGCTGTGGGTGCAACACCCTGAAGTCTCCACACTCCTCTCCAAGGAGCATAGCAGGAGCAGCCCCTCATGTCTGCAAAACAGATTAAAAGTTGCACACTCTCTTTCCTAAATGTTGCCTGCTTGTCTTTCCTCCTCTCTCTCCCTCCCTCCTCTCCCTCCTCTCTCTCCTATCTGCTCCTCCCTCTCTCTTATCCCTCCCTCTCCCCTCTCCCTCCCTCTCTCTTATCCCTTCCTCCCTCTTATCCCTCCCTCCCTTCCTCCTTTCCTTCTTTCTTTCCTTTATTCTCCCCTCCTTTCCCCTTTCCTTTATATTTTCCTTAACTTTTTAAACCCTTGGGGGCACAAACAAACAAACAGTCAAAAGACCATCTTAGATGCTTGTCAGATAATGACATCTGTGCCTTCAGCAGCCTACCTGAATCTCTATCTCTCTCTCTCTCTCTCTCTCTCTCTCTCTCTCTCTCTCTCTCTCTCTCTCTCTGTGTGTGTGTGTGTGTGTGTGTGTGTGTGTGTTTAAACCAACACATACACAGAGAGGAGATATGTTAGGGAGACAAGGAAAAATATAAAATGTACAATATGGGGAGAAAAAGAGCATCAGGAAATAGAATGTAACTAAGTCCTGTGTAAAGGAGATAAACAGATTAAGAAATAGAATAAAGAGAAGGGTAACAATAGGGCACGATCCCACCCTGCTATGTTTCCAACTGTTAAAAAGTAATTAAAGAAAAGCTTAGAGCTGGTTGTGGTTGTGCACACCTTTAATTCCAGCACCCTAGATGCAGAGGTTGGTAGATCTCTGAGTTTGAGGCCAGCCTGGTACACAGATTGAGTTTCAGAACAATCAAGCTTAGGCAGTAAAGGTAACAATCAAAAACAGAAAGTTGGTGAAGTTGTAATTTAATGAGGAGGCCATGTTCCAGCCCTAGCAAGCAACAAAGCTTGGCAGCTTCTTCCACATGGTTCTGGCTTTAGAGTTAATGATAAAAGGGGCTATGGAATTTGCCTCCATGCCTAAGGAAAGCCTGTGTCAGGGGTGTTCCTGAACGGAGGCCTAGAAAGGTCATTGTGTGAAGCTATGAAGTAGAATCCTGGATTGCCTTGGAGAACCCAAGGTATTAAGGGTGCCAGAATCATGTAATACCTGGACAGCTGCTAACAGGGAATGGAACCAGAACAAGAAAAATAAGTGTGTTACAGTCAACAAAGGTGAATGGAATTGGAGATCTGAAGAGTGTTTTGACATTGATTGGACATAGAGATGCAAAGTGTGGAGTTTGCCCAGCTGGTTTTCCGTCTTGCCTTGGTCCATTATGTCCTCATTAGGCTTCCTTTCCTACATTTTGGAATGGTTGGAAGTATGTGACCTATTTTTTAATTTTGATTTTATAGGGGATTACAGTTAAGAAATTGCATGGATCTCAGAAGACTTTGAACTTTGGACTTTTAAACATTGTTGAGGTTGTGGAACTATGGGGACTTTTGAAGTTGGATGAAATGCATTTTTTCATTATGTTATGGTTACAAGCCTATGGGGGCCAGGGAATGGAGTGTAGTAGTTTGCATATGTATGACCCCCAATATACTCATATGTTTGAATGTTTGGCAGATAGGAATTGGCACTATTATGAGGCATAGTGGGTATGGGGTTGGAGTGGGTATGGCTTTATTGGAGGAATTGTGCCACTGTGGAGGTAGGTTTTAAAGTTTCATATATGCTTAAGCCACATCCAATGTAATAGTCCACTTCCTGTTACCTGAAGATGAAAATATAGATATCTTTGCTCCTTCTCCATGCCCATTTCTGCCTGTATGCCACCATGATCCTGCCATGACAATAAAGGACTAAACCTCTGAACTGTAAGCCAGCCCCAATTGAATGTTTTCCTTTATAAGTACTTCTGTGGTCTGCATCTCTTCACAACATTAGAAATCCAAACTAAGACACATTGTTTATTATTATTATCATTATCATTGTTCTCATTATTATTATTATTTAAACGTATTTGTTGACAATTCCATACACATATTTCACCCCACCCTTTCTTATCTCCCTCTCACCTCTGTCAACCTCACCTTCCTACAAACCCCTTTGCCATATGTCCTTTTGTTTTGTGATCAAATGTCTTGCACCAAGGTCATCTGTGGGACCATGGGCTTGGAATCACCCACTGGAGCCTGAAAAGTTCACCAGTGGGTATAGGACTAAAGACAATGTCTCCCCTTTCCTAGCTACTGTCAATAGACATTGATTATCAGGACAGGCAGGGCCCTGTGACTCCTGCTACCACCCATGACTGGCTGTCGACAGCCAGTTTCATATAGGCTCTGTTCATGATTGCAATGGCATGTCATGCCCAAACATGGAATTTTGTAGCTCTTCTCATCTTCTAGTTATTGTATTCCTTCCACATCCTTTTGTACAATGTTCACAAAACTTTAAAGGGAATAGCATAAATATATTTAGGGCTGAGCACTCAACCATTATTTGTTTTCAGCACCTTGAACAGACATTTCCTACCAAAAAAAAAAAAAAAAAAAAAAGACTTCTCCAACTAAAAAGCTTCGATTAACATTTGTCTTAGGGTATAAACACAAAAGCAGCTTTACTTTATGTCGATTTAGTTACCAGTAGTAGTACGTTCCCATTTATGGCCTATGACTTTCCTGGCCATGTGTTTTTAGTCAGGTTATAGTACTGCTCATCAGTTCCCACCTGTGGAGTGGGCTTACATGCAGTCATAGAGTGGTTATAATACCTGGAACAGTCCTTCCACTGCCCAATAAACAGGCACATCTTACATGACACATTGGTATGACGTCAGTAGGATTCATAACAGGGTGGAACTGCTAATGCCTTCTCTTTCTCCGAAGGCTGCACTGCAGCTTCTGGCACTATGGAAGCTGACCATCAGGGAGGAAGTTTCCAGCTCAGTTGCAACTTGACCTCTCTATAATCAACCACAGTGTGTAGTGTTTTCAGCAACAGACTCTTACGATCTAATCATGATGGGCAACCAAGAGAAATGTCAAGATCCTGTATTATGTTTGTGGGGGGGGGGGCTGGAGCCTCTCTGACCAATAGTGCATAAGGAGGTAAGATGCCCACGTGTGGCACTGGCACTTCTGTTTAGTTGACCCGCAACTCCAGAAGTAGCATTATTCAACCGTGCAGAGTATGTCCCTTCAAAAAAAATTATTTCATACTTTAATTGGATTACAGAATAGTAGGTTTCCATATGCTTTTTTCAATACCCACTTTGTTTTGCTTAGCCCTCCCCCACCTCTCCCTGTCATATTCCTCCTCCCTCTCCCCTCCCTGCTTAAACCTTTCCACCCCTGAATTCACACTCTCTACTTTCATTTCTGTGTGTTCTCAAGAGAGACATAATGTCTTCCACATCTCAATATAAAAGGCTGGTGAAATGAGAAGCAGAGACTTCATGGCCATAACTCTCTTAAAAAAAAAAAGAAAAAGAAAAAAGAAAAGAAAAAGAACCACACCAAGTTTAAACAAACATGGGTTGCCGCTTTCACATTTAAACAACAACCAGAGACAATATTACCAGTCTCTTAGAATTTATTTTTTCTACTTTGGTTATTTTTATTGCATCTCATTTGTTTTAAACCCTGCTTCTCTAAAAACAAACAAATAAAAACTAACTGAAAAGTGATTTAGCAAGAGTGAGAAAGGAGAAAAAGACAAAACATCCTCTCGCAGAGTTTGCTTCCATTCAGGGAATATTTCTTGGTAGTTGTGAGTCAGACAGCATTGTAGCCCTCAGAGACTGCCCGGTTTTGGACATGGGGGCTCATCATGAAATGGAAGAGATTTGCTGCCACGGCTCATAGAGAAACTTGGTCTCGGGCAGGTGGTCAAGCAAGAAGAAATTTCTGGGAAGTGATATCAACACATGGTATCCAAGAAAAGCTTCTCTTGGAAGAAAAGTCAAGTCTTAAAGGACCCTGGAGGGAAGAGAGAGTACATAGAACTGCAATACAACTGGGTGTGTCTGGCTAGGAGCAAGGTGGGGACAGGGACCAGGATGGTGCAAGGACAAGCTGGGAATGGAAAGCAGAAACTCCAGCAGGACAGTCCTTAGCCATAATTTTGAAAAGTTCTACCCTACCCCACTGTGGGTCAGCACAGTGAAAGGGAGTAGGGGCCCATCAGGGCTGTGGGAATTCAGAGCTTCCTGGGACTTAGCCACCAAGGAACACCTCCACTCCTTGATCACCCTTCCCAGTCCTCCCTTTTTCTTTAGATAGAGTATCATGCAACCCTCCCATATGCAGAGGAGGATTACCTTGACCTTCTGACCCTGCTTCCTGTACCTCTTGAGTTCTGGGGTTCCGTGCATGACAACACAGGTCATGACCATGCACTCTACCAATTGAGCTATAGTAGCCCAACTCTTCCCTTTCATGGATTTTATTTCCCACCTGAGAGGAAGTGGGGGCAGTTGCACAGCTGCATATTATCAGCTGGTGCACCCTGATCCCCTTCTGTACCAACAAAAACATGAAAAGCTTTGGCAAAACTGGGTACTCACTGGACTCTCCTATCATAACACTCCAGCTTCCCAGATGGCCCCATTAAGGTTTGGAAGGCCTCTGTGAAGATAGATATGGGTCCAGATGCTTGTGGCATATTCTCTTCCTTAATATGCCTCTGTTCTCAGATGACAGGGCTCTTCCATGACCATTAGAGAGCTATCATATCCCAGTGCAAGACTCTGAATACCCTGGATGCAGTAAGAAAGAAGGGTTGCATTGCAAAGGGATTGGGAGGGGAAGTTGGGAGCCAGTGGCACTGGAAAGATTTAATATAAACAGTTAGTGGTGATGGACCAACAGACAGATTGGGGCAAGCCACACATTTATCCATAAACCTGTTATATCTGCACTAATAGGGATGCTTTCTCTACAGGAAAAAAAAATAGGTAAGTGAGAACTAAGATGGTTATCTTTACCACGACCACACATAAAGTAGTGTGCTGCAGAACAAATGAGCAGACCTTCTCTTTGTCCAACAGGACTTCTGGGGCAAGAATCTCAGTCACCTTAAACAGAACCCTGGCTGTGGACAGTGGGTTAGAGGACCTGCTGTGCACCTTCCCAGAGCTTGGGTTCTGCTCTACAGATAAGGAGAAGAACTCAGGATCTGTGAGACAAAGCTTGGGTTTCCACACTGAGCTTGTGTCAGCTTTCCATCTTGTGACAAAATGTCCGAGCTGAACAACTTAGAGAGACTTATGTGAGCTCATAATTTCAAAGGCTTCAGTCAGTCCATGGTTGGCCAGTAGCTTTGGAGTCTGGAGTCAGGCAGAACATACGAGCAGAGAAACAAGTGGCAGGAGAGACTGGTCCCCTCAAACAGAGAAGGCAAAGGAGAGAAACACCAGGGGCAAATCTCCCTTCAAAGACAAATTCCTTGTGGTCTGCTTCCTCCAACTTGACCTCACTGAGCTTCTGCCACCTCCCTGTGAAGCTACGAACCCATCAACAGACAAACCCCTCAATGATATCAGAGCAGGGCAATCAGGATAATCGGAATGCTTTCCACCAGATCCCACCTCTAAACACAGCTGCTGTGCTAGCCTTCCACATATGAGTGTATGGATGCTTCAGTCTAAACCTCAGAAGAGTCTTACCCAAACAAATGAATGGCATCTCAAATCCAAAGATTCAGACTCTGGGGGCTCCCCTTCCCTTCTGTTGGAAAGGCTACTGGCAGGTAGAACTATCCAGTGCAAGTCATTAGTCTATGTAGAAGTTACTGCTAGGGAAAGAATAGTGTAAGCAATGTGGAATATTATGGAGTATAGAGAATTGTCTCTGGACTCCAAGCATTGGATTCTTTATTACAGGAGGAAAAATCCATACATATGATTTAAGTTACCATGTTAATGGTGTGGTTTACAGGGTTTATATGAAACCAAAATCTTTGCTATAGCTTGGATCTTAAACATCTGCTTAGTTCCTTATGTAAAAGTCTCTCCCACTCTGGGGAGGTGGTATTAGACGATGGGGGAACCTCTAAGAGTTAGAGTGTTGAAAGATGTCTTTAAGTTATTGTGTGTGCCTTGAAGAGGGTAATGGAACCCTTGCCCCTGTCTGTTTTCTTCCTCTGTTTCCTGATCATCAGGTAAGCAGTGTTTTCTATGATAAACTCTCACCAAGATGAAATTTCTCACTACAAGCCCAAAAGCAGTACGGTCAATTGTTCATGTGCCAAGCCTAGATAAAACCTGGAGACCAAATAACCCTTTTTCTCTTTTTGAGTTCACTGTCTCTGGTGTTTGTTACTGTGTTGAGAAACAAGCACAGTGCTGACCAAAAGCAAAGCAACTTAAAAGAACTGAAAGCTGGGCTTGCCCTAACTCAGCCTGTACTAAGGAGAAAAGCAAACACAATGGAAACATCCCAGCTTTGAGCTATTTCTTTCCCATAAGAGGGAAAGAAAAATGGAACAATAAGCAGAAACAGAGACATGCAGAGAGATAAGAAAAAAGAATATTCTGTTATCCATGGGCAGACAGCGTGTCTATGCCTCACACTTCAACTAAACCCAAATTCTGAATGTACGCACAGAGAGAACAATAACTCTCCTTGCACGTCTGATAAATGCTAAAATGTATGGATATGGTTCCAGAAACATCTGTCTTCCACATCATCTGCCCATGGCTCCCCTTCGACTGAAATCTTGGATGGAACTAATGGCTGCAGTCATGCAAGCTCCTGCCTTCAGGGGAAAGAGGTGAGAACACAGATATTAATACAGCGACCGAGAAGCTGCTGGAAGCCGGCAGCTGACACTGCTTAATCTCATTGACTTACAAGGACTGGGTAGTTTTAAGTGAATTATGAAAGTGGTTAAGGGCTGGCTGGAGGAAAATGTTGGCAGGTATGGAAACCAGACTACTTGTGGCCACTTCTAATAAGGTTTCAGTTGACATGAGCCTGTGGTTGAGATGTCAGAAGGGCTCCCCCAGTACTAGGTTTTAGCTTTTCCTTGCTGATGCCAAATCTGAGACTGGCATGAGAACTGATTTTTATAGAGCAAAAGGCACCCACAGTATATAAAGTTTTATAATCTTATTTCTACAACATAATGCCAGCTGCTCAAGTTTCCATCTTACTGAGAACATAGAAGGGAGGACCCCAAATGCAGAGACACAGAATAGGACCGTTCCTTGCTTTGCCTTTTTTGGAAGGGGATATGTATACTGTGTTGACTTGCAGCCTGAAACAGCCAGCAGCAAAATAAGAACTGATCCTAGGTAGAGAACTGGGGTGGGAGTTGGAGGCTTGCAACTCATGTCAGGGCAATGTTAGTCATGTTTTCATTCTGAAAGTCAAATTATGCAGATGTGGGCAAAATAAAGACAAAATCAACTTTATTAAAGGTCACTTGCAAAAGATGCACTGTCTATTTATATAAACAAGTGAGCAACTTCACACTGAATTGGTATTACATGGTACACCCATATTATTGCTAACTACTCAGAACTATCCACAGAGGCGTTCAGTGATTTCTAAGGTGAGTTCACAGTCCTGAAAGAAGTTGCAGGATTTTTCCACATTCTCTTAGCAGTTTAGACACCAGAATCCCAGGGCTATTCACTTCCTGTTCTTGCCTGGCCATCCATGCCTAGTCTCCAATCTCATGGATGTACAATACCACCTCATTTTAGTTAAGAGGTGGCAAGGGGCCCACCAAACCTGGGCTAATTTGCAGTAGTCTGTTCTTTTGTTTTTCTGTGCCTTGTCTCCCATCAGTTTAGATCTTAAGTTTCTTAAACAGTTTGATTGTATCTGCTAGGCCCGTGTCTTCATGAAACATTGATATACTGAAGCATATAGTTGCAAGCTACCTTAACTCTAGCATAAATACGATGCAAAGTCGATAACTGGAGTCATTAACAGTAAAGCTTTTGGAATCAACTTTGTGGGTCCATAGCCAACCTTTAGCGAGCTCCTTAATGTCTGCCATCCATATTTTCCTAAGACTGCTGCCTCAGAGCTTTCAATGCAGAAAGCAAGGTGCTTTATGCAATAATTATGTGGGAATTAAGAGCAATAATTCAGGTAAAGTTATTAAAAAGTGCCTGGTGCATAGCACAATACTTTGTGGTCTTTTCTTTTTCCCATCAAATCAATATTTGTGCATAATTTAAAAAGCAAAATCATAATGGGTAGGAGAAAAGGGAGAGAGATCCTAGGTACTCCACTAACAGTTCCAGTGGTCTATGGCTCGGCTTTCTAAATGCTGGTGTGACCCCATGTGGGGCTGAGTGATTGAATGAACGTGGATGGGCAAGGGGATATATTTGGCACACTGATTGCAAATGTATTAAAAAATAAAAACCATAACAAATTCATAAGGAGCTCCAAGCAGTGGTAAGCCATGTTGTACTGAGTAACTTCCCTGTAGCCTTGGTTTGAACACAAGACAGGTAGGTATACTTTTTACTGTGCATGCTGTCACACTGTACAACCACACTGTTTGAGACATCTGGGCTCAGGTTCAAGACCATTGTATCTTTGAACTGAAGTTTTTTTTTTTTCTTCCTTAACTATGTATATCAAGTTTTCTCTTTTCATAAAAACCTCATGGATTAATTGAAGAGAAAAGACTCCTAAATATTTTCCCCCTGCCATTCCTCTGAATGTAAGAATCAAATTAATATCTCTTTGGTTTTATTTCATGTGCTTGGCTTTTAAAATAGCTGTTTGAGGCCATGTGGAAAAAAAAAGTTTTTGTGGAACTGCCTTTAGCCTAGGACCATGGATTTCCTGCAGTCCTTTTTCCTTCTTAAAAAAAAACAAAAAAAAAAAAAAAAAACAAAAAAAAAAAAACAAAAAAAACAAAAACTAGTTATTAGCTGGCCGGGGGTTGGGGGGGTACACCTTTAACCCAAGCACTCTGGAAACAGACATAGGTAAATCTCTATGAGTTCCAGGCTCACCTGGTTTGAGAGTGAGTTACAGGCCTCTTGGTCATTTGTCCTTAAACTTTTGTAACTATTTACTGTTGACTTTGAAGCATTTGGGAGGGACAGTGGAAGGAAAGAGGGTAAGAGAGAAGGCAATGTAACGTGACCTTTCTGTCCCATCTGGTCCCACAGCCCTTTAGCTCCAAATAAACACACAGACACTATATTAACTATAAACCCATTGGCCAATGACTAGGGCTTCTTATTGGCTAGCTCTGTCTTAATTACTAACCCATTCTATCGATCTATGTGTTGCCATGAGGCTAGGCTTACTTACCCCATAATGCTTTGGCAGCATGGTGACTCTGGGGAGGGCCTGCCTACCTTTCCCAGAATTCTTCTCATCTCCTAGACCTGCCTATCTTCCAGCCTCATTGGCCGAACAGTGTTTTATTCACCAACCAATAAGAAAAACATATATACAGAAGGACATCACCATCAGGACACTCATGTGTTTAGTCTGTCAGTGTTTAAGAATGCTAATTATTTTCTTATTTATTACTACATAGTAATAGTATTAGCTACTCCTACTGTAGTAGCCATTGCACATGCCTTGTAGTCACTATGAATGTAAAGACTCTCAGGACTTGGGGAGATGCCTCAGTCAGTAAACTGCTTGCTATGAGAGCCAGGAGCTTGAGCTTGATTCCCAGCACTCACATAAAGCATCTGGCATGGTGACTCATGCCTATAATCCTAACAATGGGGAAGCAGAGGTGTTTGGATCTCTGGAGACTGATGGCCAGCTAGCTTAGCCCCTGAGTAAGTCCCAAGTCGTAGCAAGAGGCCCTATCTTAAAAATCGGAACACTGCTAAGGAGCAACACCTGAGGTTGTCCTCTAGTCTCTTCATGTGCAAACACACACACACACACACACACACACACACACACACACACGTATCTCTGCACACATACAAGCATGCATGCACATAAACACAGACACAAGCATGCACATGAATACACACACACAAAGTTCAAGGAGCGCAACATCCTTAAAATATTCAGAACATGGCATTATCTTACCTGCCTCTGAGTAGCTGAACAATGAAAACTTCTATTTTCTTTCACCCACCTTGTGCTCCTTCAGTGGATTTTCCTAAACTTTTTCCTCGCCTCTCTCCTAAGTAATTTTTAGTAGCCCCCCAACGGTGCCTTGACCTTCCCATGCCCCTTACTTCCTTGTTGAACCCCCTCTCTCGATAGCATGTCAGAACATTGCCCATGTCAGCTTTCTCCCTGTCAGGTTTCTTGTAACGTGGCTCACGGCAACTCCCCCCACCAGCTACCACCACACTTCAGAGGAGGTCTTCTAACTGGGGCCTGTGCCTCCACACTCCTCAGAGAAAAGGCTCCAAGAGGGTGAAGCCAAATGAGATAAGAACAGACAATGACTTCTCAGAGCATTCCACAATCCCACAAAATGAACGCTGAAGGAAAGTTGGTGTGCACAAACTAGAAAGATTTGTGGCCTGAGGCTGTAGAAAAAGTGTAGCGGTGAGCTTGAATGGAAAGGAGCAGTGACCTAGCTGTGCTGGGGGAGGGTAGAGTACCAGAGACCTCCCTGTGCCCTTCCTTCCTTGGAACTTCTTAGTGGGAGGAGCCAAGCTGCAGTTCACCTGGCACAGCCTTTGGTGGCAATTCCCTTACATGGGAGATGGTTCTGATACAAGCTCAGATCTTCATCCTGTCTCTTTCCTCCTCTGCGAGGGCTGGCTGGATGATCACCATGCTGAGAGAACTGATCTTGCAGCTGCAGGTGAGACTTCATTTCCCTGATTTTGTTTCTCTAGCTTCTTAAGGGACATATATTTGATGATAGATACAGAGACAAAAAAAAAAAAAAAAAAAACCTTCTGTGCTGTTGAAACCTCTGGGAGGATGAGAAAATGCCTGGCTGCACTGAAAAATTCATTCCTAGAGTTGCAGGGGTCAGAACCTGGGACCTGGCAGCCCCAACAAGGCAGGCTCAGTCAGCAGTCCACTTCTAATATACCAGTTAAAGAGAGACAAATAATAGCGAACATCAGAGGAAGCAGATCCAGTCAATGTGACCACACTGGGATATGGAACAAATAAAGAAGCCACGTGACTTCTATGTCTGTCTTCCATGTACTGATGAGAGGTTTGTATATTTAAAAGAGGGCATCACCGACCAGGCCTGGTGGAGGTATGCCCCTACCCATCACTGATTCATCCTCGTCTGGGCTCAGCTCTTGCCTAGAAGGCAGCCTAGCAAGTGCTAAACATCTTCCTGGGCCAAAAGCTCCCCCTTCTAGCTGGCACCAGGGTCCTCCCAGCACAGGAATCCTGGAGAAATTTCAATTCTTTGTGATCCACTGTTTGGATAGTCTAACAGCACCAATGTCTCTCCTACAAGGGCATAGAGCATGGAAGGAAATCGCAACAGTACAAGTCCTTAACAACGAAAAGGACATATCTTCAGGAGCCCAATGAGAAGGGCAATGGCTGTGAGACCGAGCAGGGAGACAGGCACAGAAAACCGTACAGTGTGTGCATGAGGCTCAACAACGGAATAATTTAGTGGCTGTAGTTGGCTGAAAACCCCTGAATTATAATCATTTGATACAAAAGAAACATTGGCAGAAGCTCAAGTCAGAACTCCCTGGTGGCTTGCACTCACGGTTCCCACCCTCCCTGCTCGAACCTCCCAGGAAGCGGCCAGGGAGGCAGCCATCAGTATAGAAAACTTGGGCTTCGTAGTGGACTGTTGATCTTGGCTCACAACGGTCCACATGTCAGCTCCCACCTTCCCTTGGGGTAAAAGATACTGGATTCACTGAAGAAATAAGAAAATGTGCCCTTCAGAATAAAGTAAAGAAAACAAGTTTCCACTCATCAGATATAAGGGAGACAGAGGGAGGCAGAGTCAGTCTTCAATACGCCAGCACCATTTGATATGGTCTCTGTTCCTTAGCACCCCCAGGCAGATCACCCAGGACACTGTTTTGATATGGTCTCTGTTCCTTAACACCCCCAGGCAGATCACTGTTTTTCGCTGGATTTTGTTTATATGTCAGTGCCGGGATTCAAACCCAGAACCTCAGACATGCCAAGCAAGTGCTCTTCCAATGAGCCACATATCCAGCTTCCTTTTTAAAAATTAAAAGTCTTTCTTTTTATTGAATTACTGAGCTGATTGTATTTCCTATCAGACATACCCAGTTGTAAATAAACTAATGAACACAGCAGAGTATCTTTTCAGAGATGTATCCACATTTCTTTTACTGATCAGTTTACAAAAATCAAAATGGTTAGTGACTACATGAATTGGGGGGAATTGTGGTTTAAAGGAGAAGAAGACAACCTACAGGGGAGGAGCAGAGAAGGACTCAGTCCCCATCCTCTAAAAACAGCAACAAGGCCCAAAGGCCTCTGCCTCTCCTAAGCCTTGGTATCAGAGCAGTCTATAGCTGTTTCACACCCACAGAGATCCAGCTGCCACACTGTTTTTCTTGGCAAGCACCAGGACCCTTGACAGTACTGAATAAATCTGAGTTTCAAGGTCCAGCAACTCTAGAACCAGCCTGCAGGATGGTTCTCCAGGGAGGTGAAGTATTTGAGTGAAAAGGCACGTATAAAACTCACTTCTTGCTTGGACACAAGGAAATATGGACACATAACCAGGTGTGAAAACATGGCTGGGCTTCTGTAAATGTGAGGCTGGGACTCACTGCTCTCAGGGGATAGCAGAAATGAGCCTTCCCAAGCCACAGACTCTTGGCAGAAAAAAGCCAGAGCCCCAGCTTGTGTGGCAGGATGAGAGGGCCCTGCCTGGTCTGCTGACCTGGGTTCCTTAGGGTTTTGGAAGTAGGCGAGCACTCTTCTACTCCCTGTTTCCACGTGGAGGGCTGGTCAATAAGCCTGGAAGCCTTTGGACACCAAATAATAAGCTTAATCAGCCTCCTGATGAGCGAGAATGCTCCAGAGCCTTGAAGCACTTGAGCCGCTAGCATTTTTCTATTCAAGATAAGCCAAGATAATGTCTGGGATCAAGTGTAGTTGATGAGGTTTGAAGTGCCCCAAACCTTACTTCTTCTTTTTCTTTTCTTTTTTAAAGAGAGCTTAGTTTATTGTACTAAAGAAATTCGATGATAAATACATGGTTTCCTCATCAAAAATCTTCCATCTTTGAAAAAAGTTTCCTTTAGACAAAGATGTCAAAGCCATAAGAAAGTTCAGCAGGAAAGTTAGCTACAGGCAGAGGCTGACAGGCTTCTCTAGATTGGCCCTGAAAGTCCCTGGAAGGGTTCTCTCCCAGTTCACTGCTACTGGGATGTCATGGTATCTTTAAGAGGTGGGGCCTAGTAGAAGTCCTTGGGTCAGCAGGGGTATAGCCTCTCAAGGGACAGGGAGATGCCAGACTCTTCCTCAACTTTGGCTTCTGAGTACAGATGAATGCCCGTGTTTAGTGATGTGGAGCCTCACCATGGACCCAAAGCAACAATATGAAGCTCTCATGACCTGAACAACACTGTGAGCCAAGAGAAATAAATAAACAAATAAATAAATATAGATACAAAGCCTTTCTCACCCAATCAATACTGAACTCATTGAAATCCCCACTCTCCATACCCCAACTTTTCTCGGTTTAAGTTGATTAGCTCAGGTGTGTTATGGTTTAGAAAGCTGACATCAAGGAGACCAGTGACGATGATGCTTCAAATGTGGCTGGCAGGTGAACAGAATCTTCACACTGCAGATGTCAGCAAAGAGTGTGTAATTTGAAGGAAGGTCAACCAAACTGAAATAAGTATGTAGATTGATTCTAAGGCAACTCATGGTGGCACTTTGAGAAACAGAACCCATAACTCTCTTAGTAAGTTAACTCCACGCACCTGTGTCTCTCTGTTGTGGGCAAACCCACATTTCTTTTTTTTAATTAATTAATTTATTTATTTATTTTATATAACCAAGTCCATTTAAATGACAACAAACATTTATAGACAATATTTGGGAATTTGGGTGTTGTTCTTTCCAAACTACTTCCTGCTGGTAAGGGGCACTGCCATGGGGGATTCGAAGAAGATTCAGAAATCCTGGCTGTAGTCTGTCAGGCTGCTTTGTACAGCTGTTTTGAATGTAGGATCACCTGATACTCTGTTTCAGGTGGTCTGGCTTGATCAAACCACATTAGTTTGGAAGGAAGCCACATCTTTTCTGTGGAAACAAAAATAAAAATCCTTTTCCCCAGTAACTTGTCCTTGAACTTAAATTTTGGAGTCAAAGCATTTTTTTATTTAATTTATTATTTTACATGTCGATCCCAGTTCCCTCTCCCTCCATCCTTCCCTCCCTCTCTCCCTCCCTTTTACCCTCTCTGCCCTCTCACATGCACCCTAACCACCCTCCCCTACCATCCCTCCACCCCATTTCCATATGTAGGGGAATGCCATCCAGTTGGGGTCATGTAGATCTGACAGGTCATGTGAAGAAGGGACTAGGGCTTCTCTCCTGTCTCTAGGTTAAGGCAGTTATCCCTCCATGGGGGATGTGTTCACAAAGTCCTTTTGTGCACCAGGGATACATCCTGGCTCCACTGTCTGAGGTCCCTTAGACTGCTCAGTCCTTCTGGCTGAGACCCATATTCAGGGGGGCCTGAGTCAGTCTCATGCTGGCTTCCCAGCTATCAGTCTGGTGGCCCGTTAGCTCCTCCTTGTTCAGGTAAGCTGTCTCTATGTGTTTCTGCTGCCTGGTCTTGTCCTCTCCATCTGCACTTGGGTTCTACTTCGACTCTGTGTTTATGTATGGGTGTTTGTTCATGTTTCCAACAGGCATTAGTTGAGGGCACCATGGATAAGTTAGTTGTTGATCTCACTCTCCGGGAAGGGCATTTATGGTAGCCTTTCCATGGAAGCTCAAATTGTTAGTTGGCGGCAGTCTTGTAGTTCTCTAGACCTTTCTTTATGTTCAATTTTATCTTCAAACCAATACTGGCTCCCTCTTTTATGTTCTCTCTCTCTCTCCTATCTTCTATTCCTAACCGGGCTCAATCTTCCTGGTCCCACATGCAAACCCACATTTCTAGCATTTGGTTTTCTGTTCAAATTTGCCTGCCAGAGGACTTTTTAGATAGATGTGAGGTGAAATCAGGCTCTGGACACAGCTAGGCAGTGCCGTTTTGAGGACTGGTGCATTTTCACCAGGTCTTGGGCAACTCTCAGGAGGAGATCCATCCATCTAGGCACTCCGAATATTTGATCATACCTTATCAAGGTCTTATCAAGACCATCAACCACTGCAACATATACATGCATTCATTTAGATACATAAATTATGAATATGTGATTTATGTCTTACAAATGAGATAATGAGATATTTGCTTTTATGGGGGTCTTATTTATTTAATATAATTACCTCTAGTTACATCCTTTTTGCACATGAAATTATTTTGGTCCTTGGAGCTGAATAAAATAAATGGAGAAAGTCTCTCTCTCTCTCTCTCTCTCTCTCTCTCTCTCTCTCTCACTCACACACACACACACACACATACACACACACACACTATGAACTCCATATTAGGCTTTTGCAAAGCAGCACAAATTTGCCTCAAGCCCACATATTGGGATGGCAGGCATGTACCACCACATCTGACTCTTGATTCCTAATCATTTTGAGACAGAGTTTTAACTTTTAGTAAACTAGAAGGAGAATATATATTTGTTAAAGGCCCTAGACATGGTCCCAAAAGTCCCTGGATGGAATGGAAATGTTTCTGGAAACTGTCCACAAAGTTCCCCTGTAGGAACCTCCTGCTCTGCTCCTCTGTACTTGTTGGACTTCGTCACCCCACCTAGTTTCCCTTTCTCACATCTGCTGAGAGGTCAGAAAGCCTGACCTCATCAGTCACATGCCTCTGCCCTACCTGAATCTCCTTCAGATCTGGGTCAAGTTCTATTCTGCACATGGTATAGTTCATGTAGCAGCTTGCCAAGGTACCATTACCTTGTAAGGAATGATGATGAATGAGGCACACTCCCTACATATGTGGTCAGCCCTAGCCAATAAACATCATCTCCCTAACATGGCAGGGGAAACCAGAGCTGGTGTGAACTTTGGCTCTGAACAAAATGAGGGAGTGTGGGTTTAAGAAACACTACAGTTGTATTGGGTCTTGACAAAATATCAATACTTCATTTCAAATACATCTAACACATTCAATATTATGTGTTACAGGAACGTAATGGGAAACAGTCATTTGCAACTAGAGAGTCTGGGGGAGCTTTATGAAGAATGCAACTGTGAAAGTGAGGCAGAATGTGAGCCTACCATATAAGGGAAGGGAAGCAAGCATGCAGAATAGAACAGAGAGGCGCAGCAAAGTTCGGATGACAGGCATAGGGATAGCGTCCGGAGGGCAGGTGAGACAAAGGCTTCAGAAGCAGCCTGGATATTCTGTGGGTGGTAGAGAGCCACTGAAGATCTGTGAGCAACACTGTAATGGCAGGATAGGACTTTGGAAAGATGAGCCTGATTGCACCATTAGGTTGAATTGGAGAACACAGTAGTTAGGAGATAGTGGTAGCACTCTAGTGACTAGAAGACTTTACCTTTTGGTACTGCTCCTGTAGTACCCACTGTATAGGTCTTAATTAACTGAACAGTAGGTGAGAAGGGAGAAAAGTCAGAATAGATGCTCACTGGACCCATAGGGAAAAGACAAACTGCAGTAAAACTCAGATGCAAGTGAAGATCCAGAGAAGCAAGTACTCTTAAAACACTAAGTCAAAAAGGAACTGTTCCTGTCACCCAGAATCAACTGCATAAAGTAGGCATAACATGAGTGGTGTGGCATAGCTTTGCTCAGTAAGGTGTGACAATCACAAAAACCAGGAACATCATTTAAAATACCAAAAGCACTGCTCTGCCCAATCACATAACCAATATAAACCCAAAGGTAGAGCAACTTCTCAATCTGAGAACCCTGGCGCAGTGCTAGCAGAGGGTCTTGTGGAAGGTGCATCTAGAAGTTTGAGACCCTGGTTGAGTGCAACCTTCCAGCTTCTCTATTGTTATAAATAATTTTATTCTATTTTTTTTTCTTTCCTGAAAGTAGCAGCATGTTATAGGAGAAAAGTGGTGTGCCCTGAACATTTTTCCAAGCACTTGTCCCCTTCCTCCAATAGCTTGAGATTCAGGTGCTGTGGTAGATGAATGGGAGGCATTGCTATTGGCTGAGCAGAAGTGGGTCACTATTATACTGGCATCAGTTTTTATTTCTATAGCATGCATACTTGAAAGATCTTTGGAGAGTTTGAGAACTATTTCATTACCCCAGTGTACATGGAAAATATGATGGTACATATGCTATAGATTTATTTTTAGCATGGTCAATAAAATGTGCTATACTCAACCAATAAAGATATTATTAAGATGTCAGCTCTTCAACCTGACTCCTCTTTTCATGAATGGTGAATTTTTTTCTAACCCTCTTCTGTGAACAGATCATCTAAAATGATTCTCACTAAAGTGTCCTTGGCTGTAGAGCTAAGCAGGATTAATATGCCGAAGAATCACAGTCTCTCATTCCTACCTGAGCCTTGGCAGATGAGAGTCAGCCAATGACAATGATAGGCAGGACTTCCTCTTGCAATCAAAAGCCACTCAAAAAAGGTTGCTGTTTTTCTTAGATGACTTTGGGATGTCATGTTCCCCAATACTTTCCTGTCACTGCCAGCCAAACTCAATAGAAATTGTGGTTGTGTGTGTGTGTGTGTGTGTGTGTGTGTGTGTGTGTGTGTGCGCGCGCGCTAAGCCCTAAGGCTCTGCCTGTCTTTACCTCCCTAGAGCTGAGATCACAAGCATGAGACATCACAGTCAGCTTTTTGAACAGGCTCTAGGAATTGAACTCAAGCCTGGATGCTTTCATGCAATCCCTTTATTACTAAGCCATCTCTCCAGCCTCATAAGAAAGAATTAAGTGTCAATGGTACTTGCCATTGCAGCTTGTTGACCTAAACTGTCCCAAGACCTTTGGACTAGCTAGTAGGCCTATAATTCTGAAGCAGAGGCCTTTTCAGATCCTTCTGAGGCAGCTCTGTTTACATAAGTTTACACCAATGTTCAATATCCAAACCTGCAACATCCAATATAATAATCGATAACATCCTGTGACCACTCAAGGTAAAATTAGCTGTGCTGGTTAAGTAGCACACTGAGATGGTGCCTGCCTTGCATGCAAGAGCCTGATTTGCACCCTTGAAAAGGCAGTAATAATAGTAATAATAATAATAATGACATTTAAAATTGTTAAATGAAAACTGAAGCTGAGTTTCAATCAATCTAGCCATATTTCAAGGGTTCTGTGATCACAGGTGGCTAACAGCCATACTGAATGGCCAAAGATGTACATCTGTATTTATGTAGAGAAGTTTGTTCAACAACAGCGCTTTGAACCCAGATTCAAACTGGCTAAGGATCAGTCTCAGATGGTAAGTTCATCCAGCAGCCATTGAACCGCGTGAGTTAAGAAATCAGCTGCAGTGAAATTTTAAGCTATAATTATGCAAAACAATTCATCTTTCTACACATAAAAGGACCAGAGACAACATTTTTCATTATATTCCAAAGAAAGAGAATAACAAAGATGCCGTGGATACAGCGAAGATTGAACAGCAATGAGTTAGAAAAAGAATCAACTTATCTTTTCAACAGCCTTAGTCTTTGGAGATCATTGTAAGGAGGCATTTCATAATTATCCTAATTCTTATACAATACTCTAAAACTCACACAAATATTTTAATCTTTATACTGCTCCTTCAATGTCTAAAAAACCCTGAAAGCCTGTAGTCTTAGAATGTGGTATATCAAACACAAGGCACAAGGTACTCCATGGCCTTCCAGACTCTGGGAAGCCTGGTCCTGTCTTCCCATAGTTCCCATAGCCTACCTTATCTTCCAATAAGATCTGCCAGCTTTCGTGATTTTTTCTTTTGTCTTTAGAGACAGAATCTTCCTATACAACCCAAGCAGTTCTCTAACCTGCGACCTTGCTACCTCCACCTCTTGGGCTGCTCTCTTTGTTGATGTCCCAGAAGTATTGGCTTTCTAAACCAGACTCACATGGCCTGCTGCTCTTGCTGCTATTGCCCTGTGGGAATCTTCTATACCATGCCAGTGGTTTCATCGACAGAGCAGAGTAGAGTTGGGGAGATGACACACTGGGACAGGAATGGAAAGTGCAAGCCAACAAGTCAACTTTTGAGAATGTTGCCAGCTTAGGGCCTGCAAGGATAGCTTCATGGCAAAGAGCAGTTATGCAATCATGAGGACCTGAGTTTGAATCCCAAGTGCCTATATAGAAGGCCTCTCGTGCCTCTAACCCCAACACTGGGAGGTAGAGACAGACAGATCCTGCTTACTCTCTGGCCTTACAACTTAACCAAAACAGTGGATTCCTTATTTAATGAGAGACCTTGTCTCAAGGGAATAAATCACAGAACTATAGAAGAAGACATTCAACAGCCTTCTCTGGCTTCTACTATGTATGCATGGGTGTGCATTTCTACACACTTGGCTGCATGCAACACACACACACACACACACACACACACACACACACACACACACACCAGAACAAAACAAAAAGTATTTCTCTATCTGGGGCCCTAAGCCAGCATTATTTCCAACACATCACTTAATGGATGACAAACACAAAAGGGCACAAAGCAAAAGAGAAAAACTGGAACCTGCAGGTCTTTCTGGCCTCTCTCCACTTGTGCACAGTCTGGACTTCACTTCCTTAGGGTTGCTTATCTGGAGTGGAGCTCAGCAACCATGAGCGAGAGTACATGCTAGCAACCTTTGTCCTGTCTAACTCCAATCACCCCATTCACTCCCCTCCTAGCAACTTCTGTGGACAGCACCTGAGTAAGAACAACACCTGAGATTGACTTCTGGCCTCCACATACACATACAACACATGTGCACCAGCACATCCAAATTAATGTGACCACAGAGAAACATGAGCGTGTGAACATGCATGCACACACACACACACACACACACACACACACACACACACATATATGCAGGCATCTAGGGGCTGGGATTCACCAAAGCTGTAGCATGCCATGGCTCCACTAATGCAAAGCACATGCAGGGTGGGGCTGGAGGAGCACATGGAAGACATCCTGAGTGCAAGGTCAGTAGAGAAGGGATAGAAAGAAGGAGGAGGAGGAGAAGAAGAAGAAGGGCCACAAAGTCAGTCTCGAAACAACCATGGTACAGGTCTTTTCCCATCAATATGACCCTTCCTGAAGATGTCCACAAACAAGTGAATGTCAAAAGAAAATGTGGTATATCTATACAATAGTTTTATTTAACAAAGATTAAAATGATACCATTTATAAGAAAATGGATGAAATTGGATGACATCATATTAAACAAAATACGGCAGATTAAAAAAAAAAAAATGTATGGCATGTTTTCCTTCCTTGGCAGAATGTAGATTTTAAGAGAGTAGAAATGAAGCTATTTGGTAAGAGGAAGTGTTTAGTGGGGAAGGGGTGGACAAATGAGGATAGTGGTGGATATGATCAAAGTACATGGCATGCACATATGAACATGTCAAAATGAGACCCATTATTTTAGGTAATCAACATGTACTGATTGAAAAGAAAATCAAAGGAGTCTATTTTGAGAAGAGTAAAAAAGAGAAATAGAATGTAATTTGGTCGAGTGTGGCAGCACAGGCTTGTAATCCTTGCACTCATAGGAAAGGGGGAGGAAGAGAGAGCAAGGAGAAGGCAGAGGAAGCAGTGCATCTATCTTTAGCAGCATCCTTTCTTCCTTCGTCTATCTCAGTTTTGTTCAGTTTCCCCAGATGCTTAGGTATATTTTGAGAATGTGCATTAATTCTCTGAAAAACGTATATCAATCCTCAATCCACAAACAATGCCTTTTTCTTCATCATCCTTTGCACACTGAAGTTTTACTATGAAGTATCCCCCACAGACTCAGTTCACCAAAGAAGCCTTGATCCTCAGTACAGTTGGGACCCTAGGCTTTGGGCTGCAGCTAAATCATGAGGGTGTTGGCCTGATCATGTCTAATCTCCTGCTGAACTCATAGTTGAATGAATAAGTGAGAAGGAGGATGGAATGAATTAGAGGAAATAGGTCACTGGAGGTGACCTGAAAAGAATAGCTTGCTGTCTCTTCCCTATGTCCTGGCCTGGTGTGAGGTACCTTATAGTGATGGAAAGTTCTACAGATACCTCCTTTTCTGTGGCAACCAGCAACCTTGTCCCAGCTCTTGTGCTGTCAGGGTGAGAGCAGGACATGCAGTTTTCCTGTTGTAGTCTGGCAGAGTTGTAGAAGAGATAAACAGGGTTGAGCATGTCTCAGCAGATGCAAAAGGGTAGGTAGGCTCAGCTATGAGCCACCCTGAACTTCACCAAGGTGGCAGCTCTAATTGTACTTGCAAGTGAGCTAATCATGGCCAGAGAAACATCACACTGGGGCTTCAGTGAATGATGAGTCCCATGTCATGCCCTCCCCTTCCTGCCCCATTGAGAAGTATAGTTTACAGGTGACATCCTTATGTGCAAGTCAAGTATCTTTTCAGAGGGTTGGAAAGACAGCTAAACCAAAACAGAGACTAAGATAAAGGGAAGGGCAAAAAAAAAAAAAAAAAAAAAAAAAAAAAGTATCTGTGTGGGATTGTGAAGGTTGAGTGGTGAGCAGGAAGCAGAGTTCAAAAGAGGGGCTAATGGCTCACAAAGGCATCAAGAAGGGGGAAGGAGCAATTAATTGGATCAGTGTGTAAAGGTTCAAAACAGTCTTCTAGAAAACGACGTAATATCCTGATTCCCAAGTCAGGATCCCAAGTCTTCCATATGACAAATAATTAAAGCCAGCCCCTGGGAAATAAACTATTTAATTTCTACATTCTAAGCAGGGACAGCAACTATCCCTTTGCCTTATTCAAAATTGTCTTTTAAAAGGTAAATTCCTTAAGAATTTAAAAAAAAATATTAGAAGCATGTTGTAGAACAATGAGGAGGATCTTGAGGTTGGGATGGAAGGGCAGGAAGCAACCTGTAGCAAGCCCACACTTCCCTTCTGAAGACGCAGATGCTAACCACAGTGTGAATGCCCGGGATTCCTGCTGTGGAAGCTGCCAGATTGTCTATTTATTTCTGCATTTCATTATCCAACTTCTGATTCATGGCACATAGGTACACTAACTCCACCAGGAAGCCCAGCAGAAGCGGAACATCCAGAAGCACAGCAGAAAGCGGAGGTGACAGGCACACCATCTTTCAGGAACACAGAGAGCAAACAGATGATCCAGTGGTTTCCCTCCACTATGACGTGGACACAAACCTCAGGGAGAATGATCTTGTTCTGTTAAAATAGTCACCATGACAAAGTGCAAATAATTGAAGGTGACATTTTAAATACAATATTTAAAATTTCTTTTATTTTTGAGATTTTAATATAGTCACATTGTTTCTCCTTTCCCTCTCCTCCCTCCAAATCCCATATACTTCTCCTTTGTCAAATTTGTGGTTTCTTTTTTCATTAATTGTTACTCCATACATACATGCACATAAATACATAAGTACAACATGTTCAGACTGTATGTATGTTTTCATGTTACTACATTTGGTATTAGATGTTCTTCCATGGGGAAGACTATTTCTCCACTTCTAAGAATTGTGTAGTTAGTTGCCTATAGTTCTTTGTATAGACAGAGGTTACAGAAAACCATAACCAATCAAGATACAGCCTTGTGGAGCCCAGCTGCAAATGACCCACCTATAAAACAACTCCCACACTTAAGGGAATATTCTGGAAGAGGGCTCAGAAAGATTACAAGAGACAGAGGGACAGAGAGTCTGGTGTAAGATTGTATCTCGTAGGATTGCCAGAAGGTATACCCACAAGGTCTTACCAATATGACTGCCTGTACACCAGCTGAACAGAGACAACAATAGGCATGCAAGAGTGGACAGCAGAGTGCCCAGGAGTCCTAAGCCCTTCACAAAGCATCCCATACAGTTTTTAAACTATATGGTAGATTGACCTATTTGAGAGGTGCAAGCTATTCCAGAGATTTTAGAGTTGATTCAGCTAGTGTACAACGAAATGAGTTTCATAAATCTTTATGGATACATCATTGAATGTTCCTCATATTTAAGGTCCCACTATCCTGCTCCTCCAAACTATTCAGGTTTTGTGACTAATAACAGAACAAAAGAGAAAAAGCAGTGAAACATGTGATGTTGGCAGTTGGGAGATAAAAAGGGACAACTCTAGTGGGGAATGAGTCTAACTTTATTTTTATTAGCATATATCCCCTGTACAGGATACCAGGTTTCTGGGACATTTTTATGCACATATATGATACGATTTGACCATGCCTCTCCCCCTCTTTGCTTTCTTGTTTTCTCCTTCTCCTAATGTCTCCTTTAGGGCCCTAGGTTTCCCCAGACATTATTGCTTCTACTTTCCTGTCATTCACTTACGTATTTTTATGCATCTATACAAAATCTAGTATCCACAAATGTGTTATAATATGGTATGTGTCTTTCTGGATCTGACTTTGTTTACTTAATATGATAATCTCTAGTTGTACCTATTTTTCCTACAAATGACACAATTTTGTTCTTTATGGCTGTATAAAATTACATTATGACCACTGATGGAATGGGAGAAAATCTTTGCTATGTACACATTTTACAGAGGGTCAGTATCTAGAACATGTAAAAATAAAAAATAAAGAAAACTCCATTTCAAGAAATGGCAGGTGTCCATCTCATCCCTCATTAGGAAGAAAAGATGGCATAAATAGTCGCAATATCAGAAAAAACAATGTGTGCAGGAAATGCACAATTAGAAGGAAATGGCTGGGTGTCATCTCCAGGGACAGTCACAAGAGAAGGGTTTCACAAGGAAGACAGCCAAGAGCAAGATGCCTGGCAGAGGACAAAGCCTGAAGAGCCTACATGAAGCAAGTGTCTTCTTGTCACAATTAAGGTCTTATGAGAGTCACCAGTCATGGGTGGGGCATATAGTTCTATGTGTATCCAGGACCTCAAAACCACAGGCAGTGCCTGGGCTGCTGAATGGTGATAGATGTGTGGAAACAATCTTCCAGGGTCTTAGTTGATATGAGGGCTCCGTAACCACTGTCTTTGTTGAGCAGTGAGTACAATGTGCTGCCTGAGGACATTTAGCAGAATGAGCTGGCTTGCTTGAAGCTAGGAAGTATTTATCTGTCCAGCAAGATTCATCCTTCCAAGATCCATGAAAGAGGCCTGTTACTATGTGGGACCACATAGCAACCACCTCTGTCCAAGGTCCCATTGAAAAGCATATGGGAAATAGCTCCCTAAATTAGGAGAAAGGCTTGTTCTGTGATTACAGGCCCTTCTTCTCTCAGTTATAAAGACTCTACTCAAGTTTGAGGAAAAAATTCAATTGGGAAAGTGCCTGAATTTCGTTCCTAGAACTTACATGGTGGTATGAGTTTGTAACCCAGCACTGGGAAGCAGGGACAACAGGATTGCTTGGGAACTGTTGCCCATCATAGCTAATCAGTGAGCACCAATTCCCAGTAGGAGACCCTGTCTCAAAACACACACATGCCACACACACACAAAGTGGGTGTGAGTGGCTCCTGGAGGATGACCCCTGAGGTTGAACTTTGGCATCTATGCACACATACATGTACTATACCTGTGAGAGAGAACACACACACACACACATACCCGCCACACACACATAAACAAATATTTAAATAAAAACACTTGTGAGCCTGAACAAGAGATATCCCTGCATATTACCATAAACTCTTGCCCCTTCTTTATAGGCAAGGCTTTGTTGAAAGTCATTGGAGAATTCTGAACACCTGTTAAGGGAACTGAGAATCCTATCTGTCCTGGAAGGGACTAAGATCATGGAAACACATTGGTGATAAGGGTGCTGGGATCTCTCAAGGGCCATGTCAGGGGCACGTGTGGAAAGCGTGTGACCCTTAGGCAGGTAGATTCTGTTTGGCCACCTCAAAATCCTGTCCAGGGTGATCTGAGCCGCAGAGGCACTTCACCTATTTGTTGAAAGGCCTCATTTCTACAGCAAAACCATTTCAGCACTTGTTCATTAAATTTAAAACATCAAAGGGGATTTGCAAATCTGGAAAACATTTAGGAAACATTTAAATGGGGTGTCACTTCAGCAGAGTAAGTGGCATGAACTGTTTGATTTTCAACTACTTACAGATGTCTGCAACCCCAGGATTAATGTATATATTTTCTAGGAGAAATTGTGTGTGTGCAAAGTTATGACCAAATTTTTCTGAAAGAGGGGAGTTAGGGACCATCCATGCAGGGCAGGATGGTCCCCTGTGTGTGCCTATCCAAGAGGATGAGAACAGATAGTTTTGTGGGTTTTTTTTTTTTTTTTTTTTTTTTTTTGGTATCAGAAATGTTGCATGAGAAGACTTAAGAACTCAATGTTCTATTCTCATTTTTGTTTAGAATTCCTGAGTTCCAAAGTTGCCAAATTGCTTCTTTCCTGGTTCATCCCTGTGCTTGAGAACTTTCTTTAAATAACTATCTGGAAGCTGGTGACACAGACAATGCCAAAAGACAATATGATCTGGGAACAAATCTGGCCTCCACAAGTCTTGAAGCTTCCCAAACATTGTTTTTCTGCCATAGATTCCCATAATGAATGACTGCTGTGACTCAGGTCCTCTGCCCTGGGGAACAAAAGAGAGAACATCCAGGGGCTTGCCTAGAACCTTTTTGAAAGATTAAGCATTTTCTGTAATTCACACTTTAGATATCATTTGTGTCACCTCTTACTTCCAAAATGCTTTGCTGAAACTTATGAAAGTCGATGTGATATTTTCAAACAAGCCAAGAAAATAGAGGGGAGGGAATGGTGGTCGGTGGAGAATTGCCATCTGTTTCTCCAGAGGTTGGCTCTGTAGAGACGTGAGTTTTCAGCAGCTGACCTAGGATACGGAAAGGCTCCTTTTGAAAACTAGGAGGGAAAAATACCAAGGCCAGATTGAAAGGGCAGGATAAGCTTGATACATGGTGGAGAAAAGGCTTGGAAAAGACTGAATTGGTGATGGAGTGATAGCTCAGTCAGTAAAGTGCTGGCCTTTCAAGTACTAGGACCTGAGTTCAATTCTTGGAATTCACAAAGGAAAGAAGGGGGAAGGGAGGAAGGGAGGCAGGGAGTGGAGGAAGGAGGGACAGAGGGAGGAAGGAAGCAGTGAGATTTATCAGTGAGTAAAGGCACCTGCTGCCAAGCCTAATGACCTGAGTTCAATCCTCAGGAACCCACATGACAGAAGGAAATATTCATTTCCTAAGAATTGCCCTATGATGTCTACATAGGTGCAGTATTGTCACCCATATATACCATCAAGTGTCTTGGTATATGCTTGTCATTCTAGCACTGAGGAGGTGGAGATAGGAGGATCCTTGGGGCCACTGGACAGTTGGCTCAGCCTATTTGGAGATCTCCAAGCCAGTGAAAGATGGATAGACAGCTCCTGAGGAACAACGTTTGCAATTGTCCTCTGGCATAAAATCACATATATATGTGCATACCCATTCATGTACCACACATACACACAAGAAAACCAAATTTTACATACCCCTTAACAAAGGCCAGGCACTTGTCTAAAGGAAATCATACACACACACACACACACACACACACACACAGAGAGAGAGAGAGAGAGAGAGAGAGAGAGAGAGAGAGAGAGAGAGAGAGAGAGGCATTTGGAAGGGGGAGATGGAATAGTTCACAAAAACTCCCTAAGCCCATAGTCAACTATTGTGAGAATTATAAGCAATGTCTACCCACTCCTCGTAAGTTCCCAATGACAAATCAAAGTGCAATTCCACCAAAATTCTCCCAGGGTAACTGATGGGTTTATTGGACTTACTTGTAGTGGGATATTCACTTTGTCTCCTTCTGTGGCACTGACCACGCCCATTGGGGGTGTAGGTAGTGGCGGAAGTGACCTGTGGAAGGAGGTCTGAGGAGGAGCCAGGGACTGCTCCCTTGCTGGCTGGTCGTGGAGAGGAGAGCATCGGTGGAACTTGGGTGTTCATCTGTCTAGGTTGTAAGTTATTTCTCCCTGAATAAACATCTATTCGGCCTATTTGTTTATCCTGATCCTTATTTAACCCAATACTTACTTACAAAGCAATGGGTGGGAAGCTATGGGCAGGAGCATGGGTGATTCTAAAGAAACAGCACTGGAAGTTTTATACTCAGCAGGGATGGTGGCTTCTGCACTGCTGTGTAGCTGTAGCCCCCTTCTGTTATATCCTTTCCCGTCTATTTCCTCTCACCCGTTCCTGAAACCCAAGGCCACGAGCAACTAGGGCAGAATTAGACACAATTGAATGGGAGAAGCTTCTAGACACACAAGTGAGGATCTGGTGACCCTCCACATACCCGCAGCCTCTGTGAGTGCATGCCAACATGCCACAGGCCTGAGCGATGGACTCTAACATATGAGCACAGCTGATCTCATGAAAACAGTGGCAGTTCTGCCCAGAAGACCGCACAGTACAGCACTGGCCAACTCCAAGAAGAAAATCTATAGATCTAGAAAAATTGTGGTCCCTTCTAGGTGTCAGCCTCAAATTAAGCCTTTGGCAAACATTGCATGACACCCCTTAATCCTCTTCTTGCTTGTTGCCTGGAGAAGTTTAAACAATGGAGCACTTAGGCAAACCCTCAGATCTAAAGCAGAAGTATCTCTGAGTTCATATCCAGGTATCCGTGTTTGGCCAAGCTTCCTGGTCTTTCTGGAGGGTGAAGACTGGTTGCTTTGCTAAGCATTTGGACCATCAGACCTGCACCCGTGTGCTTCTTCCCATGCCTTTTCACCTTAACACTGTTCCTTATTCCTTGCCCTCCTCTGATTCTGCCTTGCTTTCCTCTCATACTTGTGACCCTTTCTTAACTTTTCTGTCTCACACTTAATGATAGAGAGAAGCATTCACCCATCTCATCAAAGAATAGGTTTTTCAAAAGTATCTTTCCCTAATGATATTACGATATTTGACATTTTGAACTGCCTGCCAGCATCCTTCTATACATACCTTACCAGTATGTACCAGTCCTCATAACTCATATCCTCTACTCTCTCTCTCTCTCTCTCTCTCGCACACACACACATGCACTCATGCATGCATGTACATATGTAAGCCAGAATACAACGTTGTGTGTCATTTACCAGATGTGATTTACAGACTGCCTGGAGCTTGTCAAGTTAGAAGGCTGGATGGCCAGTAAACCCAGGGCTCCTCTTATCTCCATCTCCCTCTACAGCACTGGCCACACCACTATCCACTATGCCCAGTTTTTGTGAGGACACTAGAGATCAAATTTAGATTCCATATTTTCAAGTCATTCGCTTTACCACCTGAGCCGCCTTCCTATACCCATCATCCCCAGAACCTTTCCACAGTCCCCACTCTCTAGGCCCTGCCAACATTTTAGTCAATTGTTCTCTTGGAGGTGTGTATGAAGCATCAATCCCACCTCAGTCCGCACATCTCATCTCTGTGACTGGTCCAGGAAGGACTCCCACAGCACTTAGTTGCAGATGCCAGACTCCATGCCGCTCTGCTTTCTAAACCCTTTGGGAAGAATTGAAATTATTTGGGTGAGAGAACCACTTAGAATTCTATTCATATCTCGGATCTTAAAAGCCCTACTTTTACTTACCAGAATAAACCACAATGTTCAGGTCTTAACCTGTCTTTTCAGATATCCTTATTCCATTCATATGTTGAAAATGTACCCACCCACCCCATGCCCATGTGACTACCGCTTCCTTCACTATAAACATGATTCTGTTCGCACCCCAAACCAAGCTTCAATCCAACCAAGTTGTCAGAGCCAGTCCAATAGCTACACACATGGCTAACAGAACAATTCTCTCCCAGAGCTGGCACTCAAGCCACACTAAAGGAGTGTATGATTGAAGGTGAAGGATCCATATTCATTTCCAAATTATCTTTTGCTGAATTTTCGTAGGAAATAACTCGTTATTGCTCTTTTTTTTTTTTCTCCTATGACTTTTTATTTACTTGAGTCAGACTTTTGAAAAGAAAACAGAATTCTTTTGGCTTCTCTGGTATCCTTCAATAGAAAAAGCCTCTTCTGTGACCCTTATGGGAATCAGGAATATCCTGGAGCCTATGGCTCGCACTGCTAAACCAAGCTCTCAGCAGAGGTGAGCACAACACAAGCTGGGAAAACCTTCAGGATAGGAAGGACTCTGCCCAAGATGTGAGCCTGGGCAGCTGTGTAAAGGGCCATAGTTTGGCTAGGAGATAAGTGTGGGGGTCTTAGGAACCACATAAGCTCTTTACTAGCAGCCATTATGGGCACAGGGACACCACAGGACACTGTGATTTATCAGAGCAAAATAGGCCGGTGATCGCAGGAGAGCTAGACCTCATTACGATGAGACAGTGCCGGCTCTCCTTGAGTCAGACGAAAGAGAACATGGAATTGCTGTGGTCAGCATTACTGCCAAGCTGTGTTTGAAAGGACTCAAATGAACTGCTGGTTGACAGTACTTAAGGAGAAGAAGCCTATAAATGCCACAGAGGCGTGGTGGATATAAACCTCAATCTGAAATGCTTTAAAATGTGCCTTTATGTTTCCTTTCCTTCCAGAGAGTGGTATCAGGCACAAGGTGTAGGCTCTGAAGCACAGGAGGGTGGTGGAGGAATGAGGGAATTACAGAGTGTCATATCTTTCTGATAAGTATGGACTTGCATGCAGGCCTGGAAAAACAAGCAATTCATTGAACACATGATGACACCAGAGAAATGCCATTGTTGAGTGTCCAGCATCAATGTGCTTTCTGTCCAATCATAAGAAAGGTGGAGCCACTTGCCGGTCCCCTTAGGCAGGGAGCCACACAATCTGTACACGCCATGCTGTTTTTTGTGTAGATGAAAATCTGCATTACTGAATGACTTTTTAAAAGAGTTAGATGATTCTCCTTTTTGATGTTATGAATTAATGGGAGAGAATTTGATGAACACTTTTTCTCCTTAAAATTATCTAGGGGCTGGAGAGACACCTGGCACTCAAGAATGTGTGCCGCTCTTGCAAAGGACCTAACCTTTTGAACAGCTTATGATCACCTGTACCTTCAGCTTCAGAGAGATTTGACACATTGACCTCTTTGGTCATGTGCACCTGTAATAACGAGTCTGTATTTTACAAAGACTCAACATTGATTCTTGTTCTTAATTCTAAAAACTTCAAGTGAAGTATTTTATGCATTGGCTTACAGATGCATTTCTTGATGCTGGTGGTGTGGTGGGAATAGACCATGGGAGAACATCATCCTGTTGAATATACAGCTCTTCTTCAGCCAACTGGGGCAGCAACCACAAAGGGGTGCAGCTCTGTGCTGTGGCGAAAAGGCACAGCAAACAGAACTGAGTTGTGACCTTATAGATGCTTGTTTGAACCCTGACCAGTAATGACCATCCACCTTCAGAAGGCCCCTCCCTCTGAACAAGAAGAAAGGGCGTCTGTGATTTTAATCCTACCTTTTAAATAAGCAGATCCTTCCAGAAAGTCTAGGAGCAATGTGCTCTGGGTAGAATCAACTGTAACACACTGGACTCGGATGGGCAGTGCAGTCAGGCCGTTATGGGAGCATTATAGTTCAGCTTTTCCCCCTCAGGGAGCTGATATCCAACAACCTTGTGGGCTTAGCAACTTTTCATAGTAGGATTGAAAGCAAAGCTGCCAGGGGAGGAGGCTGAACCTGGTAACAAGGTGTGACTGGGATCACAGCAGTCCTCTAAGGAACTTTTCCGACTCGGCTTTCTAGCTTTGCCTATCCGAGAGAGGTTTTCCTTAGGAGAATTACAACAGATGACAGGTAGGGTTAGAAAACATAACAAAGTGTTTTTACAGACATGATACACGGGGCAGAGTGAGAGGAAAACCTAAAAACCCCAAATTGACCTACTCCAGAGTTTGACCACTACAGGAAGTTGGCAGTTTACCCAAAAAGCAGCACAGGGGTCAGGAAATAAGACTGGGAAAAAAGGCCTTCCAACTGTGGAGCATAAACATTGTCTTTTCTCTGTTTAGCATACTACAAAGAATTATTCACTAATAAATTGTGTGCTAATGAACTAAAAGGGGTGTTTATATGCAAGATAGAAAAAGAGAATGAAAACCCCACAAACAGAAGAGCCATCATCACATTAATGTAATTCCCTTCCCTAACATTTCTCACAATCATGTACTTTCAGTATATTTAATCTTTTACGGTGGTTCCCATAGCAACTCCTCTGGGTAGTGGCAGAGCTGAAGGCTATTACAGTCTTGAAACCCAGCCCTGCCCTGGTTAGGGATTTTTCCTCCTTTCTCTTTTGCCTCTCTGTCTTCCTTTGTACTTATTAGTTTATACGATACCATTACATCTTGCTTTGACCTCAGAACCCTGCCAGGACTGAGATTGTCTGAAAGACAAAAGCTTTGCTGAGTTGTTTTGTTTTTATGGGTTTCAGACTCAAGGTCCTGGCTCACTGAAAGCTGCATCTCCACCCTCACTCACTAGCGTGTATGGACACGAAGAGGTGCTCCTTGAGGGATATTAATTGGAATCCATCCCTAAGGTGTGAAACCTTTGCCTCTGCATTGCCCTGAGTCCTAGGGTGACCAGGAAAACAAGCACATACAAGTCTCATGTGTAAAAATTCATGGGCCGCCGCCACTCTGGAGGGTAGCTTTGGGATTGTGTAATGTCACAGAACTCAAATGGGACACACTTCTCATTTCCTTCCTGCAGTTTGTTTCTCTGCCCCCAGATAAAACCAGCTCTGAGGAGTGGGCTCCGGGACTTGAAAATCAAATATTGTTATTAATCACTGTAATTACTTTTCTTGGCCCAACTGTGGAGCTGGGAAGCAACCCAAATTCTCCTGAGTGCAGTCTCAGCTAATACATGTTGCCGAGCCACCATTACCTCATCCTTAGTCATCTTAAACTAAGAAGAATATTACTGTAATTATTTTACTAAAATACTATTGAGCTTGTTTATTTACATATATTTGCCTCACAAAAGATAAAGTTTAAAGCACTAATCCTGAATGACAGAGAAAAAGATCTTGTCTCTATTTCGCAAATGTCCATAAACTTCCAACATAAACAAGATAAGTTTTATACACTGGTATGAGAGCACACTTCTGGCTCACCAGCTGAGGATGCTCAATGTTTCTGACTTAGCAACAGTTGAGTGACTTTTGGAAACCACCATAGATGTTCTAATAAATTAGAAGGTCATTCTAATATCTGAACCCATCACTGGGGCATCCATCCGACCCTGCAATCCTCTGAAAGGTGAGATTGTGATCATTGATATTGATAACCAACTTGATGGAACTTATAATCACGAGGGAGACAAGTCTCTGGAAACATCACAGAGGGACTCCCTAGGTTAGATTAACCGAAGTGGAAAAGGTGGAAAGCTCATTCTAACTATGGGTGGGTGGTACCATCCATAGGCTGGAATCCCAGACTGCAAAAAGAGGGACGAAGTCAAGCTGGGAGCCAGCACCCATAGAGCTCTACTTCCTGGTTGCTGATGTTTTGACCAGCTGCCTCTGATTCCTGCTGCTGTGACTTCCCTGCCATAAACGGTACCCTAGAACTGTCACTAAAATAAATCCTTTGTTTCTCTTTTTTCTTCTTCTCCTTCTTTTCTTTTTTCTTTTTTTCTTTCTCTTCTTTTTTTTTTTTTTCTTTTCTTTTTTTTTATGGTTTTTCAAGATAGGGTTTCTCTGTAGGTTTGCAGCCTGGCCTCGAACTCATAGAGATCCACCTGCCTCTGCCTCCTGAGTGTTTGGGCTGGGATTAAAGGCAGGCACCGCCACCACCTGGCAACCCTTCCTTTCTTAACTTGTTTTTGTTGGGTATTTTCTCACAGCAGCAAGTGAGTAATGCAGCTGCTGGCACACTTGTTGTTTTGTTTATTTATCTAGATTATTCTGCAGCATATGGAAACAATGGCTCTAATCTCAAATGAACCCTTGAACTTCAGCATAGCATGACCGACCTTAGAGAGAGAATAGAAGACTATCCTCAGGAAACTATGCCATTCCTACTTTATACCAAAGCAAAACTGAATGTGTGTCAAATTAATTTCACTGACAGCTGTTAGTAAGGGTTACTGAATATGCCAAAATATTCAAGCAAGACTTGTGGTCAGACAAAACTATTCTTTTGTGCTGTACTCAAATTTCAATCAGTGGTAATAGTAAAGTTTGAGGCTATGTGAGGTCAACCTTGTTAACTACCTAATACAGTATTTCTGGAGTTAGGTTTGTGAGAAACTCATCCTTTTATGTGCATGAGCTAGTTTATATGGACAGTATTCTTCCTGATTCAGACACATGTCAACTTACCCCCATGTGGTCCAGCCCTTTCACATAAATATGTCAATCACACAAACCCTAAGGTTTCTTTACTATAGGTTTCACAAATATGAGTTTAATCCATTCGTGCCTTTGGGAATATATCAGTGTCCGCATCCTCAGAATTAGTTTTATTTTGTGGATCAAGTGAGATAACACAATCTTTCTTTTCTTTGAAAACATATATTGAATTATAATTGACATACATTAAGCTGTGGCGGGAGAGTAGGGGTGGGGGAGAGAAACAGCAAAATTAACACCTGAAAGAACCAGCTGAGAGTAAAGACTGAAAACCTTCCCTGTCTGGTCACCTCTAACGTACAGCATGTACAGAAAACACCCAAAAAGTGCAGGCGGGAGAGGCAGTGCTGTGCACACCAAGGGACATGAGGCTCCAGCCAGAACTTTGATGGGAATGCCTTTCCCGGCTCTGGGGCTCACTTCCATTCTTGGGTATGCCTTTCCTTTCTCAATAAAGTGTCTCTTCTTCTCTTTCTAAGCTTGTGTCCCTGGTGTAACCATTTATTCTGGGACACAAGAACATAGAACCTTCAATGCATGCTCCTATAACAAAACGGGATGAGATCCAAGTAAGTACACACTAGAACAAGAGTGATTGTATCTCTGCTTATTACCACCACATCCAAAGTAAGGAGCACGTTCATCACCCAGAAATCACATTTATTTATTGTATGTGGGCATACACACACCATGGCACATGTGTGGAGACAAGAGGACAAGTTTTGGGGGTCAGTTCTCTCTTTTCTACCATGTGGTTCCTTGGGATTTAATTTGAATCATCAGGCTTGACAACAAGTAGATTAACTCACTGACCCGTCTTACAAGTCTCCAAATAAATTTGCCATGTCCTTTCATCATGCTATCTTGTAGCCCTCCCCACCCCTATCCCTGGGAACCATGGAACCCTCTGATTCCTAAGGAACCATGCATCTGCTTTACTCTACCAATAAACGTATACATTATATGTTATATATATTTATTAATATGTAGTACATGTGTGTTTATGAGCTTCTTGATCTGGCTTCTTCCATCCATCATAGTAATTCTGAGATTCATCCATGTGTCTATAAATATTGACAGGTGGTTTCTTAAAAATAAAGTTATAAATATATTTTATTTTGTGTTTTGCCTGCATGTATATTGTGTACCTCATGCCTGTCTGGTGCCTAAGGATGGAATGGGACATTGGATCCTCTAGAACTGAAGTTATTGATGGCTGTGAGCTGCTGTGTAGGTCCTGGGAACTAATCCCAGGTCCTCTGCAAGAGAAATCAGTTTTCTTAAACATTGGGCCATTTCTCCAGCTCTGGATTGCTTCCTGTACACACAAATTTCTGCCATGGAGGAGTGGTAGACTCATCTGACATTGGACGCTGTGGTAAGTTTGCTTCCAGATTGGTGTTATTACTAACAGGGCTACTGTGAACATGTGAAACTGATTTCTAGGAAAAGAGCAATAGGGTCACATCACAGGGACATCTTCATCTTCTAAAGGAGTGGTTGGTTCTCCAGGGACTACCACCTGCACTATCGGGGAGTTCTGGATGCTCTGTGTCCTTGCCAAGGCCAGTGCTGTCAGTGTGTTTAAGGTTCAGACACTCTGGGCACTGTGTACTGATTTGTCACTGTGATTGCTATGCATACTTCTTTGATTAATGGTGGTCAACATCTTTCTGTGGACTCATCCACCATATATATGCATGTATCTGACATACGTGTCCGTGTTTGGTTTGTGAGTTTTGGACTCTCTCTCCCTCGTGTGTGTGTGTGGGGGGGGTGCGTGTGTGCACACGTGTGTGTTGTTCTCCTATGACTCTATTATAGATATCCTCACATTATTTCATGTACAAATCCCCTTGCTGATAAGTAATTCTTGCCCATTTTTTTCATTCTTTTTAATAATGATTTCCACAGAGCAGAGTTCTTCATTTTAATGAAATCTAATTTGTCAAAACTTTTACATTCATGGTTTGTGCTTCTGAACATAAAATACCTTGGCTTTTTTAGCCAAGTTGACAAAGAATTTAGGGCTGTTTTCTTCTAGGCATTTTATAGTTTTCTTTTTAGGCCTATGACTCACATACAGTTAATAATTTCATATTTGATGAAGCCTGTGTTCATTGCTGGATATATGGCTATCCAATTGTTAGTTGCAATTTGGTGTAATGGCATCCTTACCACTAACTTGCCTATCCAAGTTTGTTAAGAAATTCATGGAGCATATTTGCAGGTGTCTGTTAATGGCTATTCTATTCTGGGCTTGTTTATTCTTGCGGTTCTTGTGGCTTTTGCTATTAGGTGTGTGAACATTTGCAACGTTGTACTCTATAATGAATTGACCCTTTATCATTATAAAATGACCTTCTTTATCATGCTAATGTCCTTAGCTCTGAAAACTACTTTGTGTGATATTAATGTAGCCACTGTAGCTTACTTGTAATTAGTGTTGGTGTGATGCATTTTTCTAGACTTTTAACCTATTTGTGTCTTTACAGTAACACGGGACTTTGCAGATGGTGCATCATTGCTCTCACTGTTATTATTTTTTTTCAACTGGCAGCATCGGCCTTTTAATTTGGATATTAGGCCTTTGTAATCTGGTACAATTGCAATTTGATTAAATTATACCGATCATCTCACTATTTATTTGCATTTGTTCCATATATGCCCTGTCTCTCTTTTTAAATTTCTCTCTGTCTTCTTTTGATTTGGGCTATTTTTTTTTATTTGTCGAAGAGGAGTTCCTCTTTTATCCCAAGTAGTCCCTGAACTTATGATCATCCTATCAGGTTTTGAGGACTCAACCTGAAGACCCTCAAGGCAAAGGAAATTAATGCTGACCAGAGAGCAGGTATCTGAAGTAGAACAGGCCCATGCTGGGCAGTCAAAGAGTCCTTTTAAGGTTGGATGTGTGTGGGGAAGGAGGAGTGTGTTACACCATGAGGGAAGAGGTTTAGTTAATACATGCTCTATGCTACCTGGCTGAGGTGAGAGAATAAAGCACGTGGCTTAGGCTACATGACTAGGGTCACTCTTTCTCTGGATAGGGAGATGGAGTTTGATTATTTGTGACTCATGTAACTCATGTAATATGACCTGGTTTTTGTTTGTTTGTTTTTGGTTTTTTTTTTATCAATCAGATAAGAGTTATAAAAATTCACCAAGAAGTTGTGCTGCCAGAGGTGGTGGTACACTCTTCAATCCCAGCACTTGGAAGGCAGAGGCAGGTGGATCTCAGTGAGTTTGAGGCCAGCATGGATCATGGTCTACAAAGTGAGTTCCAGGACAGTCAGCACTGTCACACAGAGAGAAACCCTGTCTTGGAAACCATTAAAAAAAAAAGAGTGTGTCTCCTAGAAATGTTACGGAAGCTATACCCATGAAGTGTCAACAAACATGGCTGCCTAAACATGAATAGAACAAGGTTGACACCAGTAGACATGCTAGCATGAAGTGAGGAAATCACACAGGGTCCAACCCTAGACAAAGAACTTTTGACAACTAAAGAGAGTTGAGAATGGGAGTGTTCCTCAATTGGTTGTCCAGTACTAAAAAGCCAGCCCTGAAATTATAAGTATGCAAGTAACACCATACAGATGGAGTATGGTGCATTTGTATATTTAGGAATATATGCAATGTGCATATGCATTATATACAGATGTATATATACATATATTTTTCTAAATATAGCCTGCTTAGTGTGTACATATGTGTATGCATATGTGTGCATGTATGTGCATGTGTGTGTGCATGTGTATGCGTGCATGCATGTGTGTGTGTGTGTGCACTACTGGATGCTCAGTTGCTGTGCACTTCCCTGGAGAAGACCTTCCCCCACTCTTGCCATTCTTCAGTTGCCTGTAGTTCTTTGTGTGAGGTTGGGGCCTCGCGGGCTTTCCTGTCCACTCTGGCATGTCTAATTGTTTCCTTTATAGGTAATGGAGGATTCTCCTGCTAGAGCACCCTCTTGTCATTCTTTAGGGAATATTGTACTACTGACAAACTCTGGTCGGCTTGTTCTTTTCTTTCCTGTCCTTCTGTTTTCCCTCTGAGAAAGTTTGTGGGCCCCCATCATTCCGCAAGGGCAGTTTCTGCTGTGGCCCTGGCTGACAGTTCTTTGAAGTCATTTCTTCCCTATTCTCAATCCATGTTCCTTCCAATATAGCTTCCACAGGCTTCTCTCTGCTGGCACCAGGACTTTTTGTCTTCATTTCAGAAGCTTGATGGTAATATGGACTTCTTTGGGTTTCGCATCCTCTCTGCATCCTTCCAAACTAGAAACTTCTTAGCTGTTACTCGAAGCCTCCTGGCTCAGCCCCGCTGTTTTTGACTCCAGCGGAAATATGTTTACTCTTCCCGGGGCTCTCTCAGGCTCTCTCTATTTTTTCTCCCTTCACTTCCTGCTCTGTTGTTCAGACTGGACAGCCTTTATTTTACCTCTGTCCTCCACTTGGCTAATGCTACCCTGTCATACCTGCTTAACTGTTGAGCTCATTCAGCAAACTCATTGTTCCCATTATTGCACCATTATTGCACATTTTCAGCCCTATAATTTTCATTTGGCCTTCAAAAAAACACTTCTATTTTAAGTTTTTCTTTCAAGCGAATTACGGAGGACATTTTTTGTGGTGACAACTTTAAAATCCAGATTTTTAGTGTGCAGGTGATTTGCATCATATTTGGGCATCCTGGCTCTCGAAGACTCGACACTGTGTAGATATTTATGATAGCATACAGGCGTCTCATTTAGTTTTAGCTGAGAGGACCTATCTTGTGTTGTGGGCTGTGGCTCCTATTCAGATCCACATGGGAGCATCTTATCTCCTTGCTTTCTCTGGTTCTATTTGCATGGCCTCTGGTCCCTGTCTGGGCTGCTGCAGTGGTGGATGTAGTATCCCTAGAACAGGACATCTAGAGTTTCTCAGAAAGAAAATGGATTATCTCAGCCAGAGGACTGTGCTAGCCTGTTTTGTCCATTACTGTGACAAAACAATTCTTAAAGAGCATTTTTATTCTGCTCCCACCCCCAGTTTCAGAAAAGCATAATCAGTTCCATTTGTAGCAGCACAGAACAACACAGTGGTGAGTATGTGGTACAGAAAACTGCTCACTTCATGGAAATCAGAAAGCAAAGTAAGGCAGGAAGGAGCCTCACTTCCAACATCCACTTCACCCAGAAACCTAACCTCCCATCAGATACCCTCTCTTACAGGTTCCTTCACTTCCCATTAATATATCAGTCTGGCAACCCAACCTCCAGCATATGGGCTGTTGGGGACATTTAAGATCCAGAGGACCACAGAACCAAAGAAGCTTCCAGAGCTTGGGATCTCAGAAGGAGGAAGGAAGTTCCAAGCCTGGCTAAGAACTACATGCTTTCTGGGTAATGCTGTCTGCTTGTGCAGGTCTGTGCCCAGGAGGTAGGACATCACCTTTGGCATGATGGTGGCAGGCTCTTACTCAGCCAAGGGCCCTGCTTGTCCAACAAAAAAGCCACCTTATGCTGCCAGGCTGCCAGATGACTCCTAACCTGGATCTTCTCTTGTTTGAGCTATCCCAAGACTTACAGATGCTGTTTCTACTTAGGTCCCAAGTTCAGTCCTCCTCCTCCTCTTCTTCCTCTTCCTCCTCTTCTTCCTTCTCCTTCTCTTTCTCCTCCTCTCTCCCTTCCTCCCTTTGCCCCTCCCTCTGCTCCCACTCCTCCCTGGCTAACTTGGAGCTCTGGAACTTGGCATCAAGTGCTCTATAATCCACCCATGACACTGGGAAGTCTGGGCTGCCCCTGCAATGAGATATTGTTACTTTAATTATGGGCTTACAGTTTATACTGCTATCTCCTCAGAATCTGTCTTCAAATAATTGTTTCTAACTCCTCACTTATAATAAAAGCACCCCACTACCATGCATTTCTACACCTCCTCCTAGGCTTATGTGATTTTTGCCATGTATATATTTCTCCTTGCAAGATTCCATCTGCAGTACATTGTTTCTGCTTTAGAAGTTCGTTATCATTTCCAAAGTTTTCCAGATGGTGGCTTTGTCAGCCTCCTCCTTGCCATTCATTGGGCTGCCTCTTCCTTTGTGCAGATTGGAATCTTCTGGAATCCTTTGCCTTGTGTGAAGAGATTCCTTTAACTGTCTTGAAGTCCAAATGTGCTGCTGAACATGCTGGCTTTGTCTCCTGAATGGTTCCTACTGAGCATCTCTGAAGAATAGTATGTCCCTGGTGAAGAATCTAAGTGGGCAGTTTGAATCTTTAAGAGTCTTAAGAAATAAGATCTGTGTCTTTTCACTTGCTCTGATGCTGAGGAACAAACATTTTCCTTTATTCCTCTATATTTAACATGTCCTTTTCTCTGTTTTCAATTCTATTTATTACTAGTCTTAAGCTAGTTGTAACTTGTAGTTTCTCTAATGATTTCTGAACTTTAAAAAAAATCTTCCTGGTTGTTGGTTTATACATTAAGTCAATCAGGTTTGTAAACATGTTAGACATTATTTCTTGAGCTAAATTTTTTACCCTACCACATTACATATGTATTGTAATTCTGACATTGGAGCCCTAGTTCACCGATGCCTTTGTTGTCCAGTCTTTGTTTTTGTCTGTGTTTTGTTTAGGATAGTTCCTATCACCATGTCTTCAAGTTCACTGACCTGTGGTGTTGAATCTGCTGCTGACCACATCATACATTGTAGGTATCATCTCTACAGTTGACTTCTGGTTTGCACATTTTCTCTATCTTCAATGTTTACTCTTTCTTCCAGTTCTCTGGGCACAAATGGAGCTTCCATAACTATTTTAATGTCTGTATCTATGAATTCTATCATTTTTGTGAACTGAGTAAATTCTAAAAATTAATCAACTTGGATGTGTTCTACCTTCTTGATTTTTCCCCTTAACTGCTAATTTCAGTTGGATGCCAATATCATGCTTCTTATATTGTTGGCTGTTACATAGTTTTGTATAACTATCAGTTTTCTCAAGATTTTTTTCTGAATTGTAATCTGATTTCTTGGGCACAGTTTGATTCTTTTGGGTCTTGCTCTTTAAGCATTGTCCAGCTGGAGCAATCACACATTACATCTGGGGACAATTTTCCTCCTTACTTAGGCAAGAACCCCTCTGAGTACTGTCCCTGAAGAGATAAAAGTTACAAAATGTTTCACTCTGGGAAAGGGCTTAATCAGCACCTGGTTGGAGCTGTGGGTGTTTCCCCTCATAAGCTTTAGACTGGCTCTTCCTCAAGCTGGGGCCATTCCTCAGTGGCAACACACTGACTTCCATCCAGCTGAGTTCCTAAGGAGGACAGATACCCAAGATCTCCAGGGTTTTTTCTCTTGGTAGTGCTCCCCTTTCTGATACCTTTTTGTGTAATGTACAAACATCTGGATCCCACTAACATCCTCGTTCTCCTTCTTTCACCTCATACCACTGGACTCTATATAGCTCCTCGTCACTGACAACCATCTCTACAAGTTGAGCTAAGTTAAACATGGCACATAATTACTTTCCTTTGGTCCAGTTATCTTTGTCTTTCTTAACCCTTTGGCTTGATACCTAATATCTTGAGAGATTTTATTTCACATCTTTTTTTTTTCTTTTGTGAGTCTCATACCTGTTCACTTATTTTGGCCTGAGATAAAAAATATGTCTACTGTGTTTGTCCTAAAGTAAAGAACCCTGAGAGGGACAGCAGCAAGTGTAGAGAAGCCTGTTGGGGGCAGGAAGCTTTCATCCAGGTCAGCTTGGAGGATGCCCTTGAGATGGGCACAAGTGGTTAGACTCCAGATGTGCGTAAGAAATAAGACCACCAAGCTATAGTGACTGACAGATTGGGGAGGAGGGAAGCACTGATGGAGGCACGAAGGATGCTCTGAGTTCCTTGGGGAGCAATGGAGGAGTGACTGGTTTGGGGTGAGACAAGTTAATGTGGAATTTTCACAATCTGATTTTAATAGGATAAGTGATTATGAACAAAGAATCAATTACTAAAAGGTAAGTTTGAGAGGAAAAAATGGGAAGAAGAAAGTTGACCATAAAGAACAGGAATAGGAAAAAGGATTTCAGTTTTGCCTTGCCATGAAATGCCATGGATCATTGCTGCTTTCCTTTGTGAACAGCATTTGTTTGACACTTAGAAGCAAGGAAGCTTTACTGCCTGATGCTGACTGCTTTTCACATGTCAATAAAATCAAAACACCTTCAATTTTGGTTTTAGATTAAGGAATGTTAAACATTTTTATGAGTAATATTTTTAAAAATTTCTTTGCGATGGGATCTGCTTTAGCTGAAGATGACCTCAAATTCTGCTTGTTAGTTAAGGATGACCTCGAACTTCTGCTCTTCCTGCCTCCACTTCCTAAGTGCTAAGATTAGAGGCTTATATCACCACGCCCAGGTTATGTAGTACTGGGGATTGAACCAGAGCTTCCTGAAAGATAGGCAAGAACTCTACCAACAACTCTAGACCCCAGCACTGGACAAAACATTTTATAATGCTAATTCTTCCATATTTGAAATTTGCTAGTCCATGCTATGAGGCTCTTATGTCATAAGCTGCCATATTCTATCAATGAAACCCTGACCATTAATGGTATACCTATATCCAGAGATGTCAGTGTTGAGGCAAATGAACAGGAGAAGCCACAGGAATTCACATGGCCACTTACGCTCAAAGAAGACATTGGACACAGAGATAACAAAATCAAAGGGAGCAGGGGAGACATATACTATAAAGAGGTGTGTGTGTGTCTATTCACGCCTGTGCATGCATGTAATCACTTATAAGACTCATTATAAAATAGTGACTCCATGAAGATTCAAAAATTTCTGATTCTAAAATTAGCAGTTGAAGCCACTTCTAGCTTGCACTGACTTGTTAGAGTAGGCAGGGCCATTTGGGTCCGGGTCTGAATTACCTGAGTATGAGCCAACATCAAAAGAGCAGACAGTTACAGGCAGCAATAGCAAACACCTGCCACATTCACCACCTTGTTGAACATTGTACTGGTTTTGAGAGACAAAACCGCAGCTTAAATACTTATTTAATAAAACAACATCCGGCTTACATTATTGATCTTTATCTGTCTGAACCAGAGTCTCTTGTGTGGATTGGAGTAGCTGGCAGAGGATCTGTGGGCTGACTCCTCAAGAATTCAGGGAAGGTGTGGCTATCAAGTACACAGTTAATCAGCTGGGGAAAGGAGTGGAGGCACATTACACCAACTAATTTCAAAAGCAACTCTAATGTGCCCTTAATTATATTTGATATCTACAAGACTCACTTCGTTCCTGATTGCAAGACATAATGGCAGATGCTGAGCAGACATACCTCTCTTTGTAAACTGCACAGCTGAGGAAGGAGGGCACCCCCTCAACATATCTGTGGGTGGGGAGCATACCTTGGGAAAACCCTGTTGCAGGGATACTGAGCAAAATGTATCAACATCAACTATGCTTAGATTCCCTTTGCCCAAGTTTTGATTCTGATACCTTGTTCTACAGGTAGTTTGCCAAATGTCTAAGTTGGGTTGCTATTGTTGTAATAAGCATCGTGGCCAGACACAATGTGAAGAATAAAGGGCTTATTTGGCTTACAGGTTATAGTGTACCATCAACAGGAGCCAATACAGGTACTGAAGGCAGGAACTTGGAGGCAGGAAGTGACGCAGGGACCATGGAGGAGCCCTGCTTATTGTCTTGACCCTCATGGCTTTTCTCAGCCTACTCTCCTATACCACTCAGAACCACCCTCCCAGGGGTGGCAATGCTGCAGTAAACTGGTCCTTCCCACATCAATCATTAACCAAGGACATGACTTACAGACTTGCCCAACGCCAATCTGAAGGAAGCATTTTCTCAGGCGATTCCCTCTTCCCAGCTATGTCAAGGCTTGTGTTAGGTTGACAAAACCAGCCAGCACAGCTGCACTGCGATTGCGGAATTGCAGGTCAGAGGAAAATGCTAAAAAGTGGTCTAAATATTCATCCATGCTGGGATATTAAAATAAATCACAATATTATCATACGGTGGGAAAGAGTACAGTTATAAAAATAATAAGACCGTATTTCCATATATACCAATGGGGAACATCTTCTGCCACATTCAGGAGTGTGAACAAAATAAAACACAGAAGTGTGTGCCACACTGTGCAAGGGGAAGTGTGGAGGAGACTGTTGAGCATGGACTGAGTGTGTGCTGGTCTCTTCCAGGGTGCTTAAGAAAGAACTGGAAGCTGGACAAGGGTCAGAGATGGGAAGGGTTTACTTTTCATATATAGCCTTTAAATATTTTACTGTGTGATATATAATCTTCTCAAAAATTAAAATTTAAAAATCTTTCAAATATTAAAATCATATGAAACTCCATTACACATTTTCTCACAGATTCGAGAAGTACTTGACTGGAAGATGGAGTGGGGGTACTTAAGAATGGACCAAATCTTGTTAAAAATGCATATTGAAAGGAAATTAGAAGCTCCTGGTAAAATGGAGGATAGTTCAGAAGTCTAAGATGTGGAAACAGAGGGGTTGGTTCACACGAGCTCAAAATTCTAAAAGAAAAATAATGACAGCTTTCCTGAACAGAAGACAAGCCTGGAAAGTCCTTTGTCCCCTCTGTCCCTCCCCCGCCTCTGCAACTGCTCGGCCTGTGCAGATTCCAGGCATTTAATGAGCTTTTACAAATAAACAGGTGGGTCTAGATATGGGAGGAAAACCAAGAAATCAAATGAAATTATGAGTGAGCAAAGGATGTTTACCAGGATCTGAAGGTATTTCCTTTTACCACCCAGGAACAAAAATGTATTTTATTTATAAGATTTCTATGGAATGAACTTTAAATATCTATCATAAGTCGCCTGAATGGGGCAGAGTGTCTCAGTTTACAAAGTGATTGCCTTGCAAGCATGAGACCCTGAGTTTGATACCCAGAACCATAGTATAAAAAGCCATGATGACAGGTACTTGTAGTCCTAGTGCCAGAGATGTAGAGACAGGAGAATCCCTGAAGCTCACTGGCTAGCCTGCCTAACCTAATCAGCCAGCTTTAGGTCAATGAAACATCCTGTTTCAAAAGACAGGATGGGGGGGCTGGATATTTGGCTCAGTGGTTAAGAGCACTTGCTGCTCTTATAGAGGACCCAGGTTTGATTCTCGGTACTCCATGGCAGCTCACAACTGTCTGTAACTCCAGTTCCAGGGGTCCTGATAACCTCTTGAAGCCTCTGTGGTCATTAGGCTCAGACATAGTGCTCATGTATACATGTAAGCAAATATTCATATGCATAAAATAAAAATAAATAAATCTTAAATTAAAAAAAAACAATGATATACCTGAGCAGTTGTGGCCAATGACTTTAATCCTAGCACTTGGGAGGCAGAAGCAGGCTTATCTCTGTGAGTTTGAATCCAACCTGGTCTACAGAGCAAGTTCCAGAACAGCCAGGGTTACACAGAGAAACCCTGTCTCAAAAAAACAAACCAAAACAAACAAACAAAATAAGCAGAAACCAAAAACCAATGATATAGACAGGCCCTGAAGAATGACAGTTAAGGTTGTCCCCTCTCTCCACACACAATGCTTGCATGTAGGAATACTTACAACACACAAGTATAACCTATGCATTTATGTGACAGCACAGGATGCAAATCTACTAGAACACAAGTATGTTCTAGTGGAGCATCCCAGAGAAAGGACATCTGGGCTACCATAGGCCCTCGATAGGTGTTTTCCAGTCTCAGGTGGCACTGGCTGTTTTGCTCTCTAAATATCAGGCATTTGATCACACTGTGCTTTGGGGCCTTTTAGCTTTCTGAGAGTATGTGTTAGAATCAGACATAAAGCACAAAGCTGGGCCTTCTCTATGGGGCTCAAACTGGTTTTACATTTTTTGTTGTTTTTGTTTTTTTTACTGTTTTTGTTGCTCTTACTGTTTTGACAGTTTTAAGACTTTGTCAGTTGTCAGTTCTCATCCATATTGGTTTAAACTTTTCAAAGTGGGGATAAACACAGGCAATCAGGGTATGGAACTTCATTAGACAATGGGGCAGCAAGAAGATGTAGGGCATTTCTCATTCCTTTGACTCAGACAGCTTTGCCAAGCCTAGCGAGTATCAGTGTGCACATCTGGGGTCCCCATGTCCTCATGGCAAGCTTCCAGATCTGGAGCTTGCTTCATGAAGCCAATCTCTACAAATGTTGTGTGTGAGTGTTAATGATGTGTTCTTGGTCATCAACATGTAGATGGCAGAACAGCCCTTCCCGATATCCCCTTCACCAAGGCCGGACGGGGGTATAATTTAGATACAAGTGTATACTAATTGATGAAATATCCTCCTGAATATAGTAGTCTTCAGTTAAAGTGAATTACCATGTTGGAGATGCACTAGGTATCAAATAAGCCTGGCTTTCAATTGTCCTTGAACAAGGTCATTTCTCAGCCTAAAAACTGCCTTTGTCTACTCCTGTCATAGACTTCTAGTAGCTGGAGGTCTTTGGGCAGATTCCATTCCAGTGAAGCTTTCTTAAGTCTAAGCAGAACTTCTGAGAAGATTCAAAGCATATGTCCTCAACATTCACAGGTGGCCTCACTTTAAGGGACTGAAAGAATGGATGCCAAAGCTAGACAGCAAGGTCTCCAGGAGAAGAAAAGGAAAACCAAAAAATAATGAAGATTTTGAAAGTTCATTTCCTGCCAAGGAGCAGTCGCCTGTGCTTCCTTCCTGCCTCCCTCCCTCCACGTTGAACAATTCCACCCAGCCAACAGACCTCAGGCTAATTAAACTCACCTCTCTGTACTTCTTCATTTGCATATTCCTCACTGCTATCTTCTGGACCCTGGTGTGTCTCCTCTCTTTGTTCTTCATGGCTGTCCTTACACTCATGGAAGAGTGACTTAGGAAATGAGACAGGCATGAGTTATCGCCAAATTCACAGCTGAGTAAATATTTTCATCTCTGACTCCTCTGGGGTTTGAGTCCAACAAAGTAGATCAAATTCCAACATAATCCATCTTCACGCAGGTCCTACCTGTCCCTCTACAGAGCTATTAGACAAGCTACTGGACTGAAGCATACCTTCAGACTCTAGTTATTATTGTTTCTGTCTTCTCCACTGGCCAAGAGATATTTATATTTCTTCCTGTTATTCAACTTGGAGACACTTTGTGGATGTGGGGAATTAGGAACAATCTCTCAAAAACCTTTCTGAGTGCCAGGTATGCACGTGAAATTTACCTGGTAGGTAACCAATGGGTCTGCCCACTGCTGAGGAGTACTGGGGTTAGAGAGCTCGTGTGTGTGTGTGTGTGTGTGTGTGTGTGTGTGTTCATATGCATACAGGTGCATGGGCACATGTGTGTAGTAGTGTATACCTACTCAGATATCTCATAGAGTCAGTAGTGACAGAAAAATGATTCAAGCTATAGCCTAAGTTCCTAAAGGAGGGGTGTGACTGAAACAAAGGGTACATGGCATACTGTACCTCTTGAGTACGACCCAAACAAAGAGAACTTAGGATATATGCACCTGTTTTGGCAAGCAGGCATATGAAAACCAGCTACATATACCTTCATCATATCCCATCATGCAAATTTCTACACAGAACTTGCTAGACTCATTTGAGGCCTCCCTGCCATTCAACCCCTACATTGTTCCTCTATGAGTCTAGAACATTTCTCAGATAGATGCTTAAATTGGCTTGCTTTATTATTTGGATTTCTGGACAGAAGACATTGAGAATATGAGTTGCTTAAGAAGCATCTTGAAGTTCAGTCAATAAACTAGACTATGAAGCATTTCTTGGTTCTATTTCTTATTTCTGTGAATAATTCTTAGTTCCCAAGAAATAAAGTAGGCTTTTTGATCTTCAGGTATTCAAGGAACAAAATGGATAATGTGTATTTTCTCACCCTTATTTTGACTCACTGTTTCTAGTGGGTCATAGCTTAGGGTTAATCATCAGCATGTTTTAACCTTCAATAAAACCACATATGGCAGAGAAGAGTCTCACTGTACAGCTATTACACTTTTTAACAATCTCTTTTCACATACACAGCAATGAAATGACAATGTTTCAGCAATATTATCCAGGACAGCTCAACAGCAAATTAGGAACAGTAACACAGGCCCAGAAATTAACAACCAGACACTGTTACTAAGCAGATGTTCATCCGTCTCAAAACCTTACTTTAAAGTGGTTTAATTATCTTTTTTATTTGTGTATGTATGCATATGTGTATGTATATGTGTGTGTTTGTGTGTGCACACCATGGCACTTGTGTGGAGGGCAGGGGACAACTTGTGGAGTTTTAATCTCTCCTTCCACCATGAGGGTGGGCTCCAGGGACTGAACTTAGGTCATCAGGCTTGGCAGCAAACACTTTTACCTCCTGAGTCACCTTGCCAGCCCCTAACTTTACTTTTTAGTACTTACAAAAGAGAGACATGAATATCATAAATTATGAAGTGGAGACATCGCAGAAGTTGCTAATGACTACAGCTTCCAAGTCAAATCACTTAATTTGGTGTTGCATGCTAAGTTAATTTCCATTTTCCTCCAGAAAAGGAAAACTAATTGAAGGTTTATCTTTCATTTCTTCTCTCATGCTGCAAGCTCTTTTTGCCATTTGGCACACTGAGCACACCTTACTGTCTGCTCACTCGTGAAAGCAGCTGTTTCCGGGAGAATTTTCCTTTTGCTGAATTCCATAGGCTTTTCCTACTGTCCACTGGAGAACAGCCTTACCTGGAACCCTGGTAAAAGCATCTGTCCCCATGTCCTCTCTCTAGGGTTAAGGTCATTTGTCTAACTCGTAGAAGCCAAGGGAGATGATTTTAAGGATGTCTTCCAGTCCTGATAAGAGGGTTGGTGGTAACAAGGAAGAGATGTCACCATGGAGATGAGCAATGTTGCCATCCAAAAGGAAATACATTCAAGTTATGGATCCCATCCAGTAATCTGCATTTTCTGCCCACAGCACTCTCTCCGGTCTCAGGAAGACAGCATCTTCATCTGCTAAGTAGTCTTCTTCTCTTTCAGGGTACCTCCTGATGACTAGCCATCCACAAGACTCAGCATTCACTCAGAGTGAGTATGAAGGTCTCCTCTGCACCTCATTTCATCTTTCTCACACAATTAATACTATCTGTGAAGAGTCTGGGGAAAATAATAAATGGAATTTATAGGTGTGCAGAAGCCAAACATGAATGGTGAAGCATTCAGAGAAACTTTGAGCAAAGTTTTAGCAAAATAATGTTGAAGAAACAGAAATCTAAGAAGCTCTCAACTTCCCCAGCTAAAAGATCCCAGGAGCACCATGGAGGAGGTCAACATGACACAGCAGCAGGCTGGCTCAAAAATTCCCAGGGAGGACGGAATAGATCAAGACACACTTTTTAAGAATCAGGATGTGAATATGTTACTAATTTGTAGTAGAAGAATAAAGTTGCTGGCATTATTCCAATGTGAACAAGTCAGGGCATCAAGAAGACATTCCCAGAAGGAACATGCCATAGGATCAGAGGAGCAGAGGGCTAGGCTGCGAGACTTGACAAGTCTTTCCCGACTGTCTACTTTGGTGCCTGGATAAAAATTTCTGTATGGATCCAAGGGCTGCAAGAACCAGAATGACATCCATAAAATAATCCCAGTGCTAGCTGTTGGATTTTGGACATGGGAATAGAGTGATAAATAGCCAGTTAGGGCAGAGGTGTGCTGGGACGCCACTGAAATTTTGCTTTTGCAACTCAAGTTCATCATCACTGCCACTTAACAGTCATTACACAGTTTGTCATAACATCTAGGTCCTTAAAGTTTGTTGGGGTCTGTGAAGAGCTGTGTTTGGGGAACCTTTCTTGCTTTACTTATATAGCTAAGAGTGTTTATGTAACAAAGTTTTCCTGATAAGAGATCCCAACTGTTTCCACAGTCTCTGGAGCCCAACTGGATGAGTTGACAGACCTCAGATGAGCAGCCTAAGTCCCTGCATTGCAGTGTGTTGCCTGGTAAGAAAGGACACTGGTCACTTCCCTCCTGCTATCAGAGAACAGCAATGCTATGCCTGTTGGAGCACATCCAAATGCATTCATTTCCCAGAGGTCAGGGCCCTGTCATGGGCTGGCCAGCCTCTGCTCTAAGACTGTAGGATCTCCCACTGTGAGGACAAACACCAAGCTCCCAAGCTAAGACAACTATGAAAACAGCCTCAAGGAAAACAGTGCTGCAGGCAGCAGCCAGAGCCTCAGGCAGCTGGCAGCTGGATCTCTGCTTTATATTCCTAACTTAGTTTCCAGAAAGGGGCTCCCCCTTACAGAGATGGGCTCCTCATTCCAAAGATGGTCTTCTCATTCCATAAATGGGCTCCCCGTTCAGGAGATGAGGGTCTTTATTCCAGAAATGGCTTTTTCTATAGCAGGCATGAAGCAAGTCAGTTCTCAAAGAGCAAGAATTCCCAAATTGTTTGATCTGGAGCTTCAGAGCCAGTTTCACCTGCTATAGAGTTGTTGAATTCTAACTGGCTTTTCTAGAAGAACAGGATGTCTTCTAGGATGGAACTTGGCCTCATTCTTTAAAAAAAAAAAAAAAGTTTGTCTCCTAGTGCACGGTTATATAGAGACCATAAAAGAATCGAATTCCACTTTTAAAAACTCACAATTTTTGTCTAGAACTAAAGCAGAAAGATGCCAGACAGGCTATTTTTACGTTACTACTGGGGTCATCAGAGCTTCAGTGTCATCTACTGCTGAGCTGATGACAGGCAGGGACTTTACAGAAACCAGTGGATCCTGTTAGCACCAGGGGTCCACAAGGCAGGCAGGCATCTCCTAGCTGTGAATTATCAGTGACATCTTTAAATACATATTGACAAAACCAGAACAGCCTTCTCTGGACTTTCAGAATCTTATCCTACCCTATCCAACTTTCTGATATATATATATATATATGATTTTTGTTGTCACACTGACACCTATGTTGGGAGACTGCTACCTGCTTACTCCAGTGAACTGAAAACAGCCTAGTTAGTGATGGTTGCGGTTCACATTTTAAGGAACACACATGTGCAGATACCAGACTGTGTGAGATTTGTTATCATCATGACAAGATTTATAGAAATGATTGTTGCTAACTGAGTCATATCTACCACTTTTCTGTCCTGTGAATTTTCAGACCCCAGATATGTAAGGATAGAGTCAAAAAATTATCTTCAGCTATAAACTAGTCATTCTCCAACTTAAAGAAATGGACCTTTAATGTGGGAAATATTCCATAAGTTAAATCCAACCATGTGAAACACAACCATTCCTAGAAAAAGATCCAATTAATGACTATCAAGTAGTTTGTGTTTTCCACATATATTGTCCTTAAACCTCTGGCACTTGCTGCTCACCTGTCCATCAGAATTGGTTGGCAAAGGAAAAGGGGGATATGAAGTAACAGACGGAGGACAATGTCTGCTGACTGATCCTGCTGGTATAACAGCTCGTTTCCTTCCATGTGTATGTGTGCCCCCACAGCTATCATACACATAGAACACACTCCGTGAAGCTCTCTGTGTTCTGGCATGGAGGAGTGTCCCCACACACAGCTCAGCTGTCTGTTTCAAAACAGGTTGATACATTAATAGAGGAAGAAACAAGGCCTGTTCTCTTACACTTTTGTCAGGGACCTTTTCCTTTGGCATGCTACCTGTTACCCCTGTTTCTCAAGCAAAGATCAGCCAAGAAAGACAGGACTGAAGCCCTTCTCACTTATCAGAGCAAGGGGGAAGCTTTGTTTGTAAGGACCAGAGAATCTAGACTTAGGCTTTATGGAACATATGGTTTCTGTCACAATGGCCTAATTTGCTGACACAGTCTAAAAAGCTTTATGTCATGTGCAAATAAATATGATGGACATTGACGATATTTATGGACACTGAAATCTGAATTTTGTATAATTTTATATGCTATGTTGACACAGTCAAAAAAGCTTTGGGTCATGTGAAAATAAATATGATGAATGTTGATGAAATTTATGGGCACTGAAATTTGAATTTTGTATAATTTGTTGTGTCACAAGTATTTTTTCTTTCCCGCTATCAATCAATTGCAAATATTTTTAAAAATATGTTTAACCAACATACCATAGTTTGCTGACCCCCATCCTACAGCCTATATTCTTTAAATGCGTCTTTTCCATGGATTACATTTGTGTCATTGGCTTTGCCACTGTACTGAGGAATTATATAAAGGGGGATGGTGGGTAAGTGACAGCAGATGTGCTCCATGACTGGACACTGTGAAATTATTTCCATAACTTCATCTTGGGTCTTGGTCAAGCTCCTGCGCAGTGTTTTATCATGAGGAATCATGGCCCTGATCACTTTACTTGTTTGCTTATATTGCTAGAAAGTTCACAGTCTACAGTACAGATGGAGTCAAGGATTTAGTAAGTGAAAGTTTTTTAAAAGTTAAAGAAGGAAGGGCATAGGCTGATCTGGTCAAATCTAGCAATATATATTGGATTGCACAGACACATTTGGCATAAATGTAAATACACCCCTACCTGGATCTTTGGTTCTGGAGACCCAATTCAAGGTTCCAAACATGCTAAGCACATGCTACCACTGAGCTAGCTACCCCCAGCCCTATCACGTTTTTCTAGCAAGTTTTCCATTTGTAAATTGTTCCTCACTTTAAGAATATTCTTGCCTTGCACATATTTTAGTAATTACCCTAATTAAGAAAGGTGCAAGTAAAATAGTATAAGCATGGTACATACACAAAGTTCTTGCTTGTGATTTGCGGGTGATTTGTTAATCAGAAGATGATTGTCAAGATACTCTGTGAAAGGAACACCATGGTTTCCAGGAGTGTAGCTAGTGGGTATTTGTTTTGTTTTGTTTTTGTTGCTTGTTTGGGTGTTCATTTTGTTTTTTGGTTGTTTTTTTGATTTTTTTTCTTTTTTGACTGTCAAGGGTAAAGAATCATTATGAAAGTAGCCCAGAAATACAGGCAAACAGAGTGCAATTCTTCTCCAGTGGAAGGAGGCCACCAAGAGCCAGAACATCAGAGATGCTGAAAAGACAATGACCAGTGACCAAAAGTGTTGCTAAATATCAGGACCCCCCTAGAACTTTCAAATCTTTCTTTCTCGGATATTGAGAATGGAAATTGTATTTCTTTTCTTTTTGAGACAGGATCTCATTATATAGTCTGACAGAACAATTGATGTCGCCAAAGATGACTTGAACTTATGACCCTCCTGCATCTACCTCTAGAGTGTTTGGATTATAAGAGTGTGGTACCTACCATACTCAGTTTATGTGGTACTGAGGATGGAATTTAGGTCTTCCTGGATGCTGAGAAAACATTCTAAGCAACATCCCCAGCTCAAATCTTCATTGTAGATGATATTCCTAAGGAGTTCTTGAAATACCAAAGATGAGGCAATAGCACCCAAGAACTCCAAAGAGGATAATTTGAAAAACATTAATGCAAGTGGTAAGCACTGGGGATTTCCAGGGGATTGGCCCAGGGAAGAGAGCTGTCAGAGAAAAATTAATGGTTTTAGTGTAAATGCAGAGCACACATGATGGTGACTATGGCTGCCAGGACCAACCTCCTTTTATTCAGTCCCTAGATCCCTTCCTTACTGGCTGTCTGGCCTTGGGCCAAACACACTCAATTTCCTGTAGACACGTTCTTCATAATTCCCGAATTATAAGGAGAGGCTGTTGGTTATCTAAAGTTTGTTGGGCTAATTCTTGAGTCACAATAAGACCTTTAGAACAATCTGTCACATCACGAAGCTCATTTTCTCCCTTAGCTGAAGCACAGCTTCTTCTCCTTCTTGTTCCTCCTCCTCCTTCTTCTCCTCTGTGTGTGTGTGTGTGTGTGTGTGTGTGTGTGTGTGTGTGTGTTCCATGAGTATGGAGGTCAGGATGACAACTTGTAGGAGCCAATTCTCTAATTTTACCATGTAGATCTCAGAGACTGAGATCACACAATGAAGAATGGTAGGGATTTTGTAGTGTGTGAGAGATATTAAAATACTGTGAGAAGAAGGAGTGGTAGAGGGGAAATATACCAAAAGGCTTTTGCACAGGAGAGTGGGGAATGATAGGAACAGTATTTTGGTGGAGAAAACTGATGAGGTCCAGCAGTACAGCTCAGGCTCCTGGCTCATAGGGGATTTTAAAGGTACAGGTATTAAAGTAATTCTGATGCCTGCTGAGCTTCAGGGCCTCATGGCTGCTGGGAAACACCATAATTAACAGAAGTGTTAAGATTTCCTGTAGGGTTGGGTTAAAGCAATTCGATGCATAGTAAAAGAAGAAGCCATGCAGTATTTTGAGATCAAGGCCTTATTCTAAGAGACCTTATCACTGGAAACTGAGAAAACATCCCAAACACAAGAGCCACTCTGTTCTCGAATTAAAAATGATGCCCTGTGATTTCTAAAGTGTAACAATAGCTGCAATAAAATGACTGAGAAGCCCAAATTCATCTAATCATGCATCCATCTGGCTCATTCAAGCACTCACAGTGCACAAAAGAATATGGTTGCTTGCCTGCCTCTCCTCTGCTCTCCCTGAATAAGGAGTGTCAGGGGATCACCATCGAACCCTGTGATAAACACTCACATTTCCACAAATGTAGATTGCATTTTAGAGAGATCAGCTTTAAATTAGTCTATTAAAATAGGAGAAAACCCAGAAGTCTAAAAGAGCAGTGTTAATATTCTGTTCAAATCATCTCTTGATTTCTGTTTCGAAGGGCACCGTAAGACAGCCTGGTTTTTATTACAGTGAAGAAAAGGATTCTTTCCATTAATCAGACAGAGCCATAAAAACAGCCTTCTCTAAACGCTGGTGCTTGACAAGTCCAAGTACAAAGTTTGATTTTGTGAAAAGGTAAAGAATCTCTTTAGAAATATTATAATCAATTCTGAAAACTTATTTTTTTTAAGTTCTGTGGCATTTCAGCTCTTGTGATTTCAATGCCAAATATTCCTTGGAGTGATCTTATTCATCTCATGGAAAAAAAATGAACTATTTAGCTCCGTGCTTAATGGCTAACTCTATTCAGGGTATCCATTAGGGCCAGCCCCCAGACAGCTCTGATCAATACATCTGGTTATGAACCAGAGGTCCTTGCAGCCGGAGATGCTCAGTGAAGATAAAGAGCTAAGGGCCCTGGTTGATTGATGCTTTCACAGCGGTGTCCTGACAGGTGATGCCCCACAAAGCAGAGTAGAAAACCATATGAAGCCAGCAATAGGTCCTGGGGGAAAAGCTGGCCAGCTTGGCCAGGAATCCCAACTCAGAGTCAACAGAACTGAGCCTCAGTGCTGCCCGTGGGATTTACTTTGGAATCTGGACTCTGTCTACATCTTCTACGTCAAAGAAGTTCCCTGGCCCCCAGAGACAGTCTTGGAATCAGGCTAGGGAGTACTTCTGACTTGGGAGTCACAGGGGTGCTAATCAAAGAGACTGCTCTCCCTGCACTCCTCATTCCTACCCTGCAGATGGCTCTGACTGGCAGCTGTGACCCACATCCTTATGGCAAGAATAGCCTTCCAGGTACTTGGACATATTCTATGAAGCTCCATCTCAAATCCCAAAAGCACAAGCAGCAATTAGCAATGGCAAGTCCTTATTACCAAGAGCCTTCCTGTGTGACAGTCCAATTCAGTCCATTTCACGAGACAGGAGTGCAGCCATGCGGACATGCCCCCTCCATCTAAGAGGCAGAGTAAAAAGGGAATTCCAAATATACACTGTAACTGGAGAACTTTGGAGTTCATTAAAAGTTCGAAAACTTGAGGTCACAGTGTTCAGGACATAAGAAAAAGCGTAAGAAGGACTGGAGGGCTGGCGCAGCCAGTAACATGCTTGCTGTATAATCATGAGGACCTGAGTTCAATCCCCAGAATCCATGTTAAAAAGCTATCCATGGTGGTGTGTGGTGGTAATTCTAGAATTGTGGAGGCAGAGACAGGAGGATCTTTGGGGCTCGATGGCCAGCCAGCCTATCCTTGTTGGTGAGCTTTAGGCCAGTAAAAGACCCTGTCCCAAAAATCAAGGTGGACATCACCCAAGAAAGAACACTTAAAGTTGACCTCTAGCTTCCCATGAACACAGGCGGGTAGGAACACAAAAATAGTTAGGACCACAAATAAACAAACACACAAACAAATTGACATATACAATCACACACACCCACATAACATAATCACATCATACAAGGAACATTTACCCACGTACACAGACACATGAAGATACAGTCACATGAATACTCATACATTCACACAGGACACACCTACTCATACACATGAATATTCACATTCATACACACGCACACACATATGAACACACACCAACATTCACATGCTTGAACACTCACATCCACACATTGTTCTAGCTAGTTTTATGTAAACTTGATAATAGATAAAGGCATCCAAGAGGAGGGAACTTCAATTAGAAAAATGCTCCCATAAGATGACGCTGTAGGCAAGCCGGTAGGGCATTTTCTTAATTAGTAATTGTATGCAAGAAGGCTCAATCCATTGTGGATGGAGCTACCCCAGGATGGTAGTCCTGACTTTATAGGAAATCAGGCTTATGGGGAACAAGTCAGTAAGCAGCACCCCTCCATGGCCTCTGTATCAGCTCCTACCTCCAGGTCCCTGCCATTCTTGAGTTCCTGTCATTATTTCCTTTAGTGATGGTCTATAATGTGGAAGTGTAATCAAATAAGCCCTTTACTACCCAAATTGCTTTGGTCATGGTGTTTATCATAGCAATAGAAACCCTAAGGCATATAAGCACACTCATACACATGAATGCACACACTTACATATATCCTTACACACATGGACACAATGACACATGAATACACACCAAACAAGCAGCCCAAGTGAAAAGCCACTGGTGTGTTAGCCACCAGGCATTCCTGTGCTTTATGCCTTTGTCATTCTCAGAGAAACTGCAGAAAGTCAATGCAGGTAGTCCTGCCCACCTGGGCTGTGCTTCACAGAAGCTCAGAGGGAGAAGTGGGACACCTGGCCACTCACACTAACACCAAACAGAAAGAAAGGCAAGGAGCCAGCACACTTCTAGAAGGAGCCTGAGGGAGGAACTGAGTCTGCCTTCACTTTGCAGTTGAGATGCTGTTAAGCCTCAACACCTGTGATGAGGTACTCACCCTCTTGAGCACATCTGCCCCACAGCCCTTCAGATAGGGACAGAGAATCTCCTCTTTTCTCTCTGAGGCTTCATACATTATGAATTTCTAGGGAAATTGTTCTGTTTATAATAGAGCCCCCACGTCATCAGGAAACAGATGATAACAGATGCTGGCAAGGATGTGGGAAAGGGGAATCCTTGCTCACTCCTGGTGGAAGTATAAACCAGTACAGCCACTATGGAAATTAGTATGGAGATTCCTCAGGAAACTAAAACTACAACTGCCAAAGGACCCAACTCTTCCACTTCCGGGCATATTCCCAAGGAAATCTCTACTCTATCACAGAGATGCTTGTGTATCCATGTTTATTGCTATTCTGTTCTCAGTGACCAGGTAAGATGTGCATCAGCTGATGAATGGAGAGTACACAATGGAATTTTATCCAGCAGTATAGAAAAAAAATGAAATTTGCATGAAAACACGCGAGTCCAGAAAATAGCATATTGAGCACATTTCCAAGACTCAAACATTCAAATATCTCAGGTTCTCTGTCAAATGTAGATCCTGTATGTATCTGAGTGGAGGTGAGTGTGGGTATAAGCTGTAACACCCGAAAAGAGAACACAAGAGGAGGCAGAGCAGGGGTGAGAGAATGGAGGCAGGCGACAGGACACAGGACATAAAAGTGGAAGGAGACTCTAGATAGAGAGCATGCAACGTACAAGGACACAGAGGGACAGGAGAAGAAGGGGGAGGAAGGTCAACAAAAATTATGTATGAAAATGCCATACTGAATGCCTTGTATGCTAATTTAAAAATAAATTTAAAATAAAAAAGTGGATGTCAAGAGCATCTAGCCACGAAGACGTGTCTATGACATAGTGTGTTGAGTTCACATTTTGTAATGAAAGCTTTAAAAAGAATTAATAGCAGGAGCATGGAGGGGAGAGCCTGAGCACAGCAGGCATGTGACAAAAGCCAGTCTCCATGCTCATATCTGACAGACACGTCTACATCTCCCAAACACATGCCCAGGTCTATGGCACAGTCCCCTCATCTCTTCCAGAACTGTAGGCACCCCAAGCACCTCAAGTAACAGCCTCTACTTTGTCCCCAGCTTTGAGGCCAGCTCTGACAGACTACACTCTTTCTCCTCCCACACAACCCCTTGAGAAGATATCTGCAGTTTCCCTTGTCCTTTTCTTCTTTCTCTTTGGTTTTGTTTTTAAATAATAACAGCTGTGCCCTGATTTTGCTTCCTTTTATTCTTTCAAAGTAGTGGGGATAGGGGTGGGCTGGAAGATTCCCCTTCATCCCATTGATCAAAGATTCCTTTCTCAAAACCGGTTCTCTCCCTCCCGTGCATTAATCAAGTCCTCCCCTTTTCCTCATGAGCTGAAGTGTATCCCTTCCCTTCCTCCAACACAAAGTCTAATTCTCTAATTCTCCAGAAAGAGAACTGAAGAGTCAGCCATCTGCTCTCCTGCCACCACCTAGAGTCTCATCTGACCCTTCCCGCTCCTTCATTGTAGAAGTGGAACCTGCACCCCATAACAGGCAGTGCCATACCGTGTAAAGGAATGACATGGGAGGACAGTCTCCAAAGGCGCCAGCCTCACACATCCCATCTTTAACATGGGGGTGTGTCCTTGCACATCATGACCTTTAGCATAGGGCACAACCTTGTACATGCATCATGTCCTTTAAATGGGGGAGGCCTTTTGCTTTCTTCAATCAGCCTCAAAGCCATTTGTCTTCAGTGAGACGTTCTCAACATTACAACACATTTTTGTTGGTCATTCACAACTCTCTAAGAAAGGAAGCTCTAATTAGGAGTAATATTGGAATATGGAATGCACTTCATCCAAGTGGCATTCAGCAGCCATTTTTTTTTCCAACTCGGTAAATACTTATTATGCACCCAAGTTTTTGGCTTCCAAGTCATGTTCTAATTGGCTGCATTGTGCTCCCTCCGGCTTAGTAAGTCTCACTCTGAGAACAGTCACTCTGATTCACAAGGAGTCAGTAAATAAATAGTGACTATTTGCAGAACCAAAGCTTCACACCAGTCCTTAAGACAGGAGAGCTCAGCTCCGAAATCTGTTGCCTAGCAACACAACTAACTTTCTCCCCATCTTCCAAACTGGTTCCCAGCCTCCTGTTGGTTTGTCAGGATTCCAAAGGAAAACTTCACTCCCCCTTTTAAGTTAGAAATGATTTGTGTGTGGTGGTCCCCACACACAAAAGTCAAGGAGTTGACTTTAACCACCATTCAGTGTTTCTCTGCATTTTATGGAAATACCCACTCTCTGGCTCTCACTTGGTTCCAAATTGTCTTCCTTCCCTGAAGAAAACTACTTTTTTTTCTTCCAATAAAGCACTATATCTAAAAAACAATTTTTATTTCTCTCCTAAAAGGACTCAAGCCTCACATGGGAGTTTAATAGATTTTAATTACTAATGACAACACCCGACAGGAAAACGGCACCAGATACATTGCAGCAGGCTTCATGACATTTAATTAAAAATTCCAGCAATTATACAAATGTCTTAATTTATGGACTCATGCTCAAAAAAAAAATTGTAAACTACAGGTTGTTTTGCTCTGACCTGGGGCACAGTACACTTCCCTGGGTAACGAATGTGTCATTTCAGCTCTTCAGTCTGAAAAGAGATTGAAGGGAAGAAGAATAAAAGCAAAATCTTTCATCGCCTCTCTTTCTTTTCATCGCGGCCAGTTCCATTGTCAAGGTGACCAGTCTTAGTTCAGGTCTCAGGGGCAGTGAAGCCAAGCAGACTCCACTCCTCTCTCCCTGCGGGTCTCTTACAGAATGCTGCTACTCAGAAGCCATGAGGAGGCCCCCCGGTGCAGCGTTATCTCGATGCCTTTTTCTTGCTATTCAAAGTCTTTGAAAACTTTTTCAGATTAAAAGCATCCTCTTGTTTTTCATAGCACCATTGCTTCAAATGTCACCACAACCCCTGTCATCTATGTAAATCAATCCAAGGGTCTTAGTTTGAGCCCTGTCCCTCCTTGACTGACTACCCCTAGGTATGGGCTTCCGTGTGGATTGTGGAGCTGCATTAGGTGTCACAGACTCCAGAGACAGATTTCCATTCTTTGTAAATCTGTGCCAGCCTCTTAGGAAGCTGTACTGGCTAAGACCAAGCACAACAAGAGTATATTAAATGTCTCCCTCCTGATCTCCGCTTCTCACCTGGTCTCACTCCTCCCCAGCCACCAACCCCAACGCCCCACCCCCGACTCTGTAGGGCCTTGAGCTTTGCTTTTAGATGTCAGCAATGAGGATTCTGCATCCTATGTCATAAACACCATGAAGAAGAGACTATGTAAAGGCGTGAATAAATTAACTTCAACTAGCAAATGCTCACTTCAAAAGGACTGTGTTTAGACATCAACAAAATGTAAGAAAAACAAATGTGTCCCAAAATATCTTGGTCCTTTGGCAGCTGTATTATTTGGTTTGTGTAGAAGGATATGAGGATATGTATATTTCAAGAATCCCAATATGTAACACAAAGTAGAGAAAGAAGGCACTTCGATATTCATCCCCTCGGGGCTGTCCTTGACCAGTGAAACGTTTGTAGATGTGATGGATCATGCTCACTGTCAGTGGACAGGACCTGGATTTGCCAAAGGGACCATTCCACAGTCTGGGGCCCCAGACTGAATAGAAAGGGAAATTGAGCTGAGCATCTATCTCTGCTTCCTGAGTATGGATGCCATGTGACCATCTGCCTCATGCTCCTGTCACCATGGTGGATTGTCCCCTCAAAGAGTGAGCCAAAATCAATGTTTCCTTCCTTCAGCTGCTTCTGCCAGGTATTTGTCAGAGCAGGAAGAAAGTAACTAACCTAGAAGATACTGTGTTTGATCCTGTGTTCCTTTCCTCATACCAGAAATCAGGGTTCTCTTTCACCTTCCCCACAAGCCAGCTAGCCTGGCTGTGATTTACTACTGGTCCATCTCTCTAGAATGTAGAGGCAAGTGCTATTTTTGCACATAAGGGCAAGACTATGTCACTCAGAGAAAGTCCTCTAGCCTAAACAGTTTATGGGATCCAAAATAGAGAAACAAAAGATCATTCCAGATATGATTTAGAATGCCCTCATGACAGCTGTAGAACATGAGACCAAGTCACAACTGAGCACAAGACTGCCCATGAGAAGTAACTGAACCTCAAAAACACATAGCCCAAGAAGCTAAGGAGAGGATTGTCAGCAAGAATTGAGAGAAAATTATGACATTGCTACCTCTCTCAGCCTCTGCATGCCCTTTTAGAGGAATGCCGGTTTGGGGCAGGACAGAGAGTTAACACTGATTGCTGTCAGGCATTCCCCTAGATGTACTATACCAATGTGTTAGTTACCATCTTAGTGCTATGATCAGACACTTGGCAGGAAGCAACTGAAGGGAGGAAGGGTTTGGCTCACAGTTTGAGAGCCATCATGGAGGGTCAGGCATGGCCCTGGCAGCTCTACAATGGGTACAGCGGGATCAGTGAGGTGAGTTTTTCAGTTTTTCTTCTGAGAGATGTTTTATGAGAGTCCTCAAATGAAAGCACCTATCCCTCAGGCTTCTTGTGCTAACAGCATTTTTACCTATAGAAGACAAAGTAAATGACTTTGTCACATGGTTGAGGTTTATGCGCCAGGTAACAAGAAGTAGGAAACAATCTCAGATACTACAGGAAGCTCCTTGATTATGGACTGTGACATCTTGTGTCATGTTAGTGAAAGCCCTGCCATGGACACAGCTGCCACTTCTGTAAGCTATCATGATGAGAAACTCTCTGAATCAAAGAAAGACCCAGTACATGTAGAAGTGAAATGATCGACATCGACATCCTTGCTCTCTGATGGCATGTGACAGCCCTGGGCCACTTCTCAGTGGTACAGTCATAGTTCAATCTACAGGGGACTCTCAGGGACCAATCCTATAAAAGCATACAGCTGGGTATGGTGTGCTCACATATGACCCCAGAATAGAGACTGAGGCATGAGGATCAGAAGTTCAAGATTAGGAGACCCTGTCTCAGAGAACAAAACAACAAACAAAAACAACTCCACATGATACATCTATAGCTTCAGTGTAATACTCATTGGAGACAACATGCACTGGTAACAGGGTAACGACATTGTTATTTCATTACTATTTGGTAGGGGAAAATGCTTGCTTATATACAGTGCCTATGCATAGACAAACTGCAGTTGAAAATAAGACACTGCTTCTGTTCTGCATGATGACTCCCTTGGATGTACACCAAGCTGCTTCTGATGGTCTAGAATCGACACCTGACAAAATAATTAAGTCATTCCTGAAGATCAGACCCAGAAGACCCTCTGGTTTATTATCTGCAACATCTATCCAATTGCCTTCTTTTAATGGCTTTGACTTCTGTCCTTGCTACGGTTTCATCTTCTTTCTCCTTTTGTTGGTTTTGGTTTTGTTTTCTCCCCCCACCCCCTGTGATCTCAAGGTTGATTATTGTTTCCTCTTCATTCTTTCTCTGTCTTTCCACAGACTGCTTCTCAGTTTCTTGTCACACCATCAAGCCATCCATCACCTTAGCCCCAGATGTTTTTTGTTTCTACTTTAGACTTTTTGCTTCCCAAGCAGTCTCTCCACAATTATTTCAAAGAATCCCAGAGGACTCTCCAAAGGGAAAATACTGTAGCTGAGGGAGGAGAAAGTGCCTTGTCCTGAGATGCCTAACCTGGGGCTAAACATCCCTTGGGCAGGAAGAAGTAGATTAGAATACCAGGCAGGAGTCTGTACTGCATCATAAATGCTAGGTGAGCATCTACCAACTGGGCCACACCCCTGTGTCCATTTTGGCAACTGTGAACATACCATCTTTAATGCCAGGGAAATAGTTCTTTAGCTATAAGCAGCAGACATAATAAGGTCTCCTTTAGCTTGATATTAACACTTTCCATAGCATCAATTTTTTGAAAAATAGACTGGTAATTTCTCAGGTAACAGCTATTTTTTTTTTTTTTACCAGCATATGAAGACAAAGGATGTTTTGAGAACAACAGAGTCCTATAGAACTATGTCTAGAGTTGATTGTGTAGTTTTATTAGTTTTTGTGGAGTGTATGTGTATGTGTGTGTGTGTTTGTAGATCTGTGTGTAGGTTCATATAAATGCATATGCATACATGTATGCACTTGTGTGCACAAGTGTATGGAGGCAGAAGTCAGCTGTGGATATCATTCCTCAGAAGTCATCCACCTTGTATTGGGGAGACAGGGTCTCTCAGTGGCCTGGAGCTTGCTGACTATCAGCTCCATGGATCCATGTTATGACAAGTGTGCCATGCTACACCCAGCCCTTCTTATGGCTTCTCGAGATCAATCTCGAGGCCTTGTGCTTGCCGGGCAAGCACTTTACTGACTGAGCTGTCTCCACAGCACTCATGTTCATGTTTTTATGTGAATTATTTATCTTAGACTTCAAGGACATTTAAACTCAATGGTCATACAATAATTTAGCTTTAGAAAAAGCAAAATATTCATGAACTCACCTTTGTTAAAGAGAAAGGAGCACATAACTGTGTCTAGACCCTGGCTAGCCAAGGATGTCTCTGGCTGACTAATGACTCTTCCTCCAGCCACTAAGAGACTCCATTCCACAAACCTAACTGTTCTGCAGGCAGCACTGTCAGAAACTATTTGTGTGTTACATGTGTACTTACATGCTGCTTTTCTGTGTCCTACAATTTTCATGTAAAACTTTGAAAAAAAAGCATTCAAAGTTTTCTGAGCAACTGTACTAACAATTTCTCTGTGAACCCACTAGTCTATTAAAAGAACTCCATTGACAAAGTCCAGGGGGTCATCAAGGCAAGCTCTACCAGGCAGCACTTTCCAGATTATCAAGTCTGAATGGAGTATGTATCACAGGTCTCTATGTGCTTGTCTCAGACCTCTAGGCCCTGCTGTAACAGAATGCTGGGCACTGGGTAATTTCCATAGAAGGTACATTTGTTTTCTCACAGTTCAGGAGTCTGGGACATTCAAAATCAAAATACTGCCTTTGGCCAATGACTTCTTGCTGGGTCCTGTCATGGGGAAAGGCTGGGGCACAAGAGAAGGAAGGTGAGAACTCTTCCCTTTCTAATGAACCCATTCGTTGATGTCTTACTCATTTGTAAGAACCACTCCTACTGCCCTTAATGATTCCTAACCTCAGCAATGACAATGGCAGTTACATTTCAACACACATTTGGAAAGGACAACATCCAAACCAGAGCAGAACACTGTGCCACCATCACATAGGATTTACTCTGAGGCTACCATGACTTGTTTGCAACTCATGCAGAGTCTGTAGTTCAAAGATTCCTCTCCATCTCTGGCTTCTTACAGTTCTGGGACCCATTGCACTGTGCTTGAATGCTCAGGGTAGCCCTTTTGTGTTGATTTAGCTCTGTATTTATTAAGAATGTGGACCTCTACCCTGGGCAGAGAAATCTAAAGCTTAGCCCGGTGATGAAGTGAAAATTTCTCCAGTGAGCAAGGCTAGAGTGGTATTCGTTTTGCTGGCCCTGATGATCATTGGATATACATCAAACTCAGAGCAGTAGTCACAATGATTTCTCACTTACATATCTATTGAGTTTTTACTGAGTTGCTTACTTTATCTTGCTAAATACAAATCAGTTACACCAGCTACTTTTCAACCATGTTGCTGACCTGTGAGACAATCAAGGAGTAAGCTTAAAAAGGAGTGATGTGATCTTTTCACTGCATAGGTATTCACTCCCATGTGCAGCCCTTGTCCATCAATCACAGTGATCTTCACTAGTCACTCCCACAGTATTGAGCCCACACCTCCTCCATAGCACTCACAGTCTTTGGCTCCTGAGATGAGACTTAATGGAGAGGGCGTACTGTATTACAAAGCGCTATTTGCCTAGCAAGGAGACTGCCATCTTGCTCGTTAATTTTGCATTAGCATACTATGCCTCTATTGATACTATAGTCTCGCTACCCAATGCTACTTACTGCTACCGCAAAAATACATAGATTGCTCTGTCATTAAAGAGAGTGATTGGCTTTCTGAGTGATGCAAGAAAAGGAAAACTCTCCTGATCATCTCTGGCTGAACTGTTCTGTGATATCAGGATGTGTTTATGTGTAAACAGCCCTATGTAGCATGCTCCCATCTGGTGGCTGCCTTAAAGTCCTTTTATTACAGAACTGTTGAAATCATCCAATTTCTGAAGAGTGGTGGTTTTGCGGCATGTAAACAAAAACCTATCGATGTCCTTATGAGGATATTACTCCTAAATCATGCGGAATAGATGAGGGCTGTGTAAACAGTTGATCCACGAGCACAACTGTCATCAACAGGATCAGTTCCATATACCAAAGTCAACATGCCAGGAAATGAATCCACTACAGAAATGCTTCACTATGGAAAAATAGGTTTCAGAATCCAATCCATCGCCTAACTGTGGAACATGCCAGGCAAGTTCTAGGAGATGGCTTTCCAACAATAGTGGACATTGGCATGATCAGAACTTTGATCACTTATGTCCTGTGCTCTTGAGGAGAAAACACTCCTCAGCTTCAGTCTTCATCTGACAAAATGGAACCAACACCCAACTCTCTGAGTTGTAAATGTCCCACTTGATGGTGCCTGCAAAGTGCTCATAGCCTCATCAGTTGACAAGGAGCACATCAGGATACCACTGCCTGGCTTCATATTCTTAGCTCTAAAGGTAACTGGATTGATGGTATGGAAGAGCATTTCAGGTGCCAGAGTCTGTGACCAAATTAGGAAATGATTATACTTCGCAAAAGAGTTTAGGGAGACAGAAGGAGATAAGAACTAGGGAGTGGGGAGGAGTATTGTGAAACTCTGTGATGGGAGATGTCATTCTGTAAACATGTTTCTCTTATTGGTTAATGAATAAAGCACTATTGGCCAATAGGAAAGCAAGATAGGCAGGACTAGGAGACAAGGAGGAGAGAGGAGTAGGAGGAGGATATCCAAGATAGAGGACGGAGAGAAGAACACCAGCCCCTCTCTCTGGTAAGATGAGACCATGTGGAAGTACTTAGATTAATAGAAATGGGTTAATATTTAAGACAGAGCTAGCCAATAAGAAACAAGTAACTGGCCAACAGCATTTATATCTAAAACAGAGTCTCTGTGTATTATTTGGGGCTGGTGCGGTGGGACTGGCAGGCGGGAAAACATACTGGAAACAACTCTGTCTTTTGTATATGGCTTTTGCAGTCATGAGCTCAGCACACCTCTAGTTGCCTGCATATGATTGATACAAGACCAAGCCAGCAACCCTGGAATGGATGAAGTAGCTTATCTCCAGGCCCCACCATGAATGGGCAGTGAATATTTGCTGATGGAAGACCATTCTTTTCTGACATGTGTCCACTGCTGGGCTTCCTATGTTTCAGATTATCTCATGCCCATGCATATTTAGGCAGTGCTCACAGTACTTCATGGTTTTAAACAAACAAATGACAACAAAGACATGAAGTTGTGAGGGGGCAGATATGGTCATAATTCATGACATCCCTGTATGATGTTCTCAAAAATTAAAATTATTTCAAAAAGTTTTCAGAAATCTCAGGTACAATCAAGACATAAAAGAGACAGAATGGGAAGGAAGGTTGTGTTCCTCTGATGTCTTTCCCAGTAGTCTGTGAACTTTGGAGAGGCAAGGTAAGAATCTATCCTGATTGGCTGGTAATGGTAAGGAAGGAAGAAACCTTAAACGAGTGGTCATGGAAGTCAATGCAAAAGACATCAAGAGGGGATGGAGAGATAGCTCAGTGGTTAAGAGCACTGACTGCTCTTTCAGGGAACCTGGCTTCAATTCCCAGCACCCACACGGCAGCTCACAACTGTCTGTAATGCCAGTTCCAGGGGACCTGACACCCATGGCAAAGCACCAAAGCATATAAAATAAAAACTAATAAATTTTTTAAAACACATAAAAAACAGCAGGGGATAGTTGTGTCCATTGCTGTTTATAGGTTATGAAAACTGGTGCAATATCATAGAGCTGAACCCCAGGCTAATCAATGGAAGCTCCATCAATGACTTGGGTGGACTTTGGAGATTCAGGAAACTGATTGGGAGTTTACTGGAGACAGTAAGCATTGGGAGTTTACTGGAGACAGTAAGCAAAGGAAATGAGAGGAGACATGTGTGTAAACTCACAATTCCTTTTCATTAAAAAAGAAAAGGATACCAAGTATGTGACTGTGGGTAGAGTTCTCTCTAGCATCCACCAGGGCCCGAGTTCTTTCCCCTGTGTCACATAAATGAGGCATGGTGGGGCATACCTCTAATCCCAGCACTGAGGGGATGAATACAAGACAATTGGAAGTTCAAGGTCATCGTCAACTACATGTTGATCTTGAGGCCATGGTGGACTACATGAGACACTGTCTTAATTATTTGACTAAATAATTAATGTAGGGAATCAATGTGATAGCAAGAAAGGAAGGGAACTCTAGAGAAGTGTCAGCTATTTGTCTTATTTCAACATGAGAAAAATCACATATCTGCATGCTAGTAAGACTAATCTACTAGGAAGAAAATGCGATGCTTTCTGGAGCACTTTCCTTGTTTTAGAGCGTTCTCAAGGTGCTTTTGGTGAGCTTCATGATGGTTCTTCCTTGATCTCCAGCAGGGGAACTCACGTGGTTAATTCCATGGTTCTTCTTCTCCTCTCTTCTAACCCTGAACACCGAGCTAGCTCATCCTGGTTGTCAACCTGACAACTGGGAAGAAGGACCCCCCAGTTGAGGAACTGCCTCCATCAAATTAGCCCGGGGACCTGACTGTGGGGGTGTTTTCTTGATTAGTAACTGATATAGGGCAGTTTAGCCCACTATGGGCAGTACCATCCTTGGGCAGATGGGCCTGGGATGTATAAGGAAAGGTTGCTAAACAGGAGTCTTGGAACAAGTCAGAAAGTAGTGTTCCTCTATGATTTGTACTTCAAGTTCCTGTCCTGCTAGAATAGCTCCTGGTGTGGCTTCCCTTAGTGATGGACTATATCCTGTAACCTGAAATAACCCTTCCCTCCCCAAAGTTGCTATTGTTCATGGTGTTCAACACAATAACAGTCAAGCCACTAGAACACACAGACTGGTTCCATTCTTAAATTCACACTTTTGATTGCACAACAGCTCTGGCATTATAATAAAATTGGAGGTGTTGTGGAGATCGTTTTTATTTGCCTAACTTTTCATGACTGCACTATTACTTGAAATACTTACTCCTAACTGATATCCCTCACTTCTGGGACCAGCCACAGAACACTGAATTCTTAAATGGAGATTTAGCATATGATTTATTCTTTCTTTATAATAAAGATCAAGCTGTATGGCAATGGTCTTTAAAATCTCTTTTGATTACTCAGTAGTTCAGGATAGCAGTAGCTCTATCATCTTGTCATCTGGAAACTTGTGCAATCTATTTCTTTTGTTTTCTTTTCCTTTTTCCCTTCCCTCCTTCTGTCCCTCCATCCCTCAGTCCCTCTATCCATACCTCCCTACCTCCTTACCTCTCTCTCCTTTCTCTCTCTCTCTCTCTCTGTCTCTCTCTCTGTGTCTGTCTGTCTCTGTCTCTCTCTCTCTCCCCTCCATTCTTTTAAAGAGAGGATATCAGACATCCCAGGCTGTCCTTGAACCCTTTTTGAAGTGTGGAAGATGATCGTAGACTTCTGACGTATCTTCCCAGTGTTGGATTATGGGCATGTACCACTGTGTCTGGTTTATGAGGCAGTGGAGATTAAACCAGGGGATTCAACCATGCTAGGCAGACACTTTACCAGCTAAGCTACATCCTCAGCCCTGTTGATACATATGTGCACTCACTCACCAACAGACACATTGCAACTGACTGTAGAATGTGGCCCATGCTTTTTCATATTTGTATATGACTAATGATGACTTAAGCAGTGACCCAAAAGGCAATTTATAGAGAAATATCCATCGCCATGCAGTTGTCAAATCCAAGGTAGAAGTCTTGCCAGTGTGGGACCATAGCCAAAGTGTTAGCCTAACACATTCTTCAAAAACTGAGGCAACTTCCAAGCCAATCTCAGATTTGAAATCAGTCCTTCTATTTAAAATTTGACTCCTGGCCTGCAAAATTTCTCGGGTCAGAGAACACCTGAAAATAAAATTGGTGAGCACACAGCTTTTCCATTATTAATGTCACACAAAGAAGTTGGCTGCCATCCATGCAGACAGCAAAGGGTCTGGTACAACTTCCCCCATGGTGAACTGAAGATTCCTGTCCTCTGGGTGCAGCTGCATCAGCGCTTTTCCCTGCAGCAGAGTCTCTTCTGCTCAGTGGACCTCATTCTTCTGCTCTAGGTTTTTCAGGAGAGTCCTCTCATAATCTCAAATCCATCAAAGCATTTGAAATACACTTGTTAAGTTTAACTTTTGCAAAAGAATATTTTAGTGAGTGCAAATTTGTGGATTGCAGTCACAACAAACACCTCAGCTATTTCAGAATGGTTTTGCATACAAAGCAAAATTGTAACATTCATTATTTCTAGTATACGCTATGAAGTACAAAGCCTGTCACTCAAAATCTTACAATGTCCTACAGGGATAAACCTTACTAATGCATATATGACTATACTGTGCAGACAAATTTATAACTATCACAGAACAATTAAAAAATGTAGAAGCATACAGAAAGAAATGTAAAACTTTTGAGGTCTAAATAAAGTCAATGATAACATTTTATCATGTTATCCTGGAGTTTTTCTATGTAGTTGGCCTCTTTAGATCATGTTTTTAGCGCAATTAATAATATGTCAGTGGTCTTTCAGATTATATGTGAGTATGTACATGTCCACACCTGTGTGTGTGTGTGTGTGTGTGTGTGTGTGTGTGTGTGTGTGTGTATAAGTTCATGTGGAATGCATGTGCCTGTGCAGGTGTGCATGTCTGTAGAGCCATTCACCTTATGTTTTGAGACAGGTGGCCTAGAGCTCACAGAGTAGGTCACTCTGTCTGGCCACTGAGCTCCAGGGATCTGCCTGTCTCTTACTCCCCAGAGCTTGGATTATCAACAAGCACCACCATGCCAGGTGCTTTTACAGGCTTACAGCCAGCATGTTACGTTATAGACCAAACTGTCTTTGCTGCCCCGTTAAAGAGTTTTGTAAGACATCATTTCTCATGGATGTACCAGTGCATAGATAGGTCATAACTTCTTTATCAATACTGAATGATCGGCCATTTACTTTATTCTTTATACTGGAATAAATATGAATCAATTGCCCAAATCTCTGGGAATGAAGTTAAATTCATCAAAAAAGAATTATTGAGTCAAAATATATAAGCACGGTAGGGCTCTGAGAGTGCACGTTATGAAATGGTTGTATAGAAAGCAATTTAAATTCATCAGCAGATGAGAAAAACACTATTTTCCCAGGGATCTGACATTATTCTCTGAAAGTTTGCTTCCCCTTTAGAAAGAGAATATAATCTATTTTGAGAATTTTGACAGATGAAAAATATCTTGGCTTAATTTGCATTTCTTTGAATCCTAGTAAACTGACATTCCCCCCCCCCCCCAGTTTCCTGGTTGTTTACAGTTGATACTTTGGAAGGGAGCCCTCAGTTGTGTATTGCCTTGAGCTCCTCCCCCTCTATGTCTGGCTCTCCTAATTTCCATTTGTATGGTTTTTTTTTTTTTTTTATATTAAGGATATCAGCCCTTTGCTCTCTCATACTGATCACGAACCATTTTGCTTGTTTTCTCTTCTTTTAGTCAATGAATTTTTTTAATGGTCAAATCTATATGATTTTTACTTAGCAATCATTTATCATTTGAATTTGGCTTTCTAACATTTATTTATTTTAAGATTTATTTTTATTACTTTTAGTTTGTATTTTGTTCTTGTTTTGTTTATCGTGTGTGTGTGTGAGAGAGAGAGTGTGTGTATGTGTGTGTGTGTGTGTGTGTGTGTGTGTATGTGTGTCAGAAAGAGAGAGAGAGAGAATGTGCTAGTGGAATTAAGAGAAATCAGATCCCCGTAAAGCTAGAGTTCAGGCAGTTGTGAGCCACCTGACCTGATATGAGTGCTGGAAACCCAACTAGGGTCATTAGGAAGAGCAACACGAACTCTTAACCACCGATCTGCCTCCCTAGTTCCTATTTTCTCTCCTTAACAGAACTCCGATTTGCTTTCTCCCTTTCTCCACCCTTATTTAGGTATAGAGGAGCTGTCCTTTTCTTGCTATAAAACCATTTCTATTAGTTTTACTTTTTTTTAGTATCCAAATAATTTATGGTGAGCACCAGTCTCCAAAACTGGAAGTTTCTAAGTGTCTTCTGCCATTTCCGTCTTGCCCAAAGCAAATTGATGTCACAGAGAGAAAATATCCCAGCAAACCTCACCACAGCTCATTTCTGAGGCAGAGGAAGGTCTTTCTCCTTAGGAGGCCCCCAGCAACAGGACTCCAGCATTCATAGACTGTCCTTGTGATAGGACAAGGAAAACCCAGTTAAACTTCCTTAAATATTCTGGGTCAATGTGACTTCTGCTTATTGTTCTTTAATCCAAGCAGATCACATGGCCAAGCCAAAGTTTTGCAGAGCCTGGGAAGTGGACCCTTCTCAAAGGAATCTGAGCAAATGCTCACAGACGGTCATTTCCATCTGTTACACTTAGTGATTGAAAGAGCTTCCCGGGTGTTTATAGCATTGCTGGAACAGTTTCTCTTTTGGGAAAAAGCCTTCATTCCAAATTTCCTTTTGGAGTTCTACCTCTGATATGTTTAGAAAGGTCTCCAGACAGCAGACTTAGCCATTTCTCAGAATCACACCATCTTTTGTTTAGAATTTCTAATCCAAATTTCCCAAGTTGGTGTTACACTTTGAAAATGAAAATAGTTCCTAGCGCCTGTGCCAACTGCTGCATTGTACTTCAGCTTGTGACTTCACAGCTTCACCCTGGACATCTCATCTGGGAAAGCAAACAAGCTAATCGGAACTCCTCAGACATACCCAGAAAACAAAGTCTTTGTGTTAACCCTATTAATAGCCTGCAAGTCAAGGGTTCCTTGAACACATTTAGAAACACTATTTTCTTCTAATTGACATTTATTTTGTTTTCCAGGACATGAAGATCTGTATTTTTCACCCAAAATATCCCCCATCGTCCTGTTCCATACAGTGAACACATTTTATCTCACTTAGCTATTTGTCGCATTGTTGTTGTTGTTATTTTTAATCAGATATCATTTTTTTAAAGTCTCTATAAGGGATTGTCTCTGAGGTCCATTCATGCTCTGACTAGTCTTCCACTCCTAGTACACAGTGGGCCGCTTTAGCTACTGCTCACTTCCCTGTCATTTAGAGTTCTTTATTGTCTTTTTCTTGTGTCCTTCCCATACTGAACAAAACTAGAAGACCTACTAATGCAGAGAATTACAATACACATCAGATAGGCTCAGAAGAGGCAAGAGTCGGCATCCACAGGACTTCAATTCTAGTATTTATAGCTGTTAATTACAAAATGATTTACACAAGTTAGTGATTAGAATTGTGTAGGTTTTGTGAAGTATGGAGCCATAAAACTGAAGTGACAGTACATACTTAGGACTTCCTCAAATCTGGTGCATGGAACTGATACTTAAATGACAAGAAACAAATAACAAGGAAACAAAAACACATTCACACAGAAGGAATGGTAGATGTCTTGATGCATAAACCCTAAGCAGGTGAGAGACTGACAGGGGTCCTGGGAAGGGGCACTTCAGGAACAGAGCCTTGGATGCCTGCACTCAGAGTGGGGGAGCCCTGTGAACCACAAGGGAGATTCAAGTTTTATTTAAGTATAAGGAGACACTATGGGAGAGTAGCTGTCACAATAACAGATATATCCCTTCTGATGCTGTTTATTAAATCATGGAAATGTGGCTACCATGGACAAGAACTGGAAACTGAGCAATCTAAGAAATGATAGTTGTTTGGCTCGCCAAAGAGATGATGTTGGTTCTTTGAGAATATGGAAAATATTTCCAAGGGAAAAGCAGTTACATGTGATAATTTGTAGGGTTTTCCATGGTCACCCCAGAACCCCAAATTCATGGTGATCTTGATGAGAAATGCATCAGCTACAGGGTAGATATGTGGGTTATCTGCTTTACATCATCTGGAATTTGCTCCTTTGTCACTGTTGACACACTCTCTCCCCCACCTTGGAAGACTGAATGGTAGGGATCCTGTCATGTTGCTGCTATGTATTTCGCTCCTTTGCTGTGCATATTTATCCAACTGCCACATTGTATGAAAAGAAGCCTTTGACCTTGGTAATTATATTGTAATCCATACCCTTATAATCATATTCGGTACTATAAACTATTTCCTAGAAAATTCTCTGGGTTTTTGTTTTGTTTTGTTCTTTGAGACAGGGTCTCTTGTGACACAGGCTGCGCTTGAACTTACTAGTGGACAAGAAGTGGCCTCTACTTCTCCAGTGCTGGTATGACAGGCATGTGCTACCATGTGAGCTTTAAGTGGTGCTCAGGGTCTAACACAAGGCTTTATGTATACAAGACAAGCACTCTACCAACCAAGTTGCAGCCTGATTTTCTACAACTAATGTTCACTTGACCTTTCCCTCCCAATGGCTTTACTTCCTCCAATCCCCAGCCTCCTTCCCCAATGTTAGCAAGAAGTTCAACATTTGATTACAAATGTCTTACCATACTCCCAGCTTTAAGACCACCAAGGCAGTCTTTTCCAAGGAACATTCCATAGCACTCTAACTCAGGGTTACACAAATAAAGGATTTCCAGACCAAATACACCAGGGAAAACACCAACTTGAATAATGTGAAACTGGATTATTTATATATTGTTTGTTAGTTTGCTTTTGCGATAGAATCTTAGTATACAGACTAGGCTGGCCTTGAACTCATGGTTCTCCAGACTCAGTCTACTGGGGTTTCAGATTATAGGCCTGTGCTTCCATACCCAGCTCAAAACAGACTTTTGTATTGTATTTATTTTCTCAATGTGCTCATCTTGATTCCCAAACAATAGCTCAGAAAACAGCCTCTTCAGTATTAATATGAACACATAGACCCTACTCCTTTTTCTTTTTTCATATCTACTACACCTCATGGTTGAACAAATTTGGAAAATGACAAAAATCCTGCTACCACTTTTTTCCTCTTCAGTTCTAACAATGATAACACTAATGAGATTCTTCCCTGTCTTATTTAACTCCAACTTCCCCAGAGAGCAACCTTCTAGCCCTGCTAGGACCAGAGATTTGTCCCCTCCCATGACTAAGTCCTGCCCTTGAGCCTCACATGAGCTCACCCCAAGGGTGATAAGGGGAGGTCTCAGTGCTCTGAATTCTGTAGTCTGGTCTGAGGCAGGCCCAAAGACAAGAAAAACTATGGCCATTAGAAGAGAAAGACATCCTTCGACAAGGATCTGATTAAACCCTCTCACCAGCTACAAAGCAAGAATTCCAATGTAATTAAAAATTTTCCTAAAAGCTGCTGGGTGGTGATGCATGCTTTTAATCCCAGCAAAGGCAGGTAGATCTCTGTGAGTTCAAGGCCAGTCTGGTCTACAGATGGAATTCCAGGACAGCCAGGACTATTACACAGAGAAACTCTGTCTTGAAAAGTCCAAAAAGATTTTTTTTTTGAAATGACATTTCTTCTCTATATAGGCATTTTCTCTTAAAATAAGTGGCCCAGGATTCAGGCCTAAGTATGTATGACTTAGGCAGGGCTTCATTCCTTCTCCAAGTCATTTTCTGGGAATCCCAATCAAGATTCTTGACCTTGTCTATAGTAAAGATATCCTACCTTCCTGCATCTCATCATCTAGAGTTTTCCTTGCCAATTTAAATCCTTTCAGGTGCCCCGCAGGAGCTACCCTATGACCTCATTTAGGTTTTTAGCAATGCTCTGAAGATAACAACTTCAAGATCCATTAGAAACCTATACTTGACTATGGCAAAGACAACAGTGCAATTCTCCCTCAGAGAAACCCATACCCAGGTTCTCAGGGCTATCTCCTGAACACCTTTCTCTTAACCCTCACTTTAAATCTATATTTTAATATCTTCAATAAGTCCAGCTCTGCTTCATAGGGCTCTTTCTGAAATTACTTTCTGTGTCAAAACCAAAGACTCCATTTTACCTGAGGTGAGGTTCCTCAAAGATTAAACAGAAGTCCCCAGGAGCTGCTGGTAACAAGATGGAGCATCGCCTCCCTGCCTGCCTGTTGCTGCTGCAGCCACTAGCCAAACCAAATCTGTCCTCCATGCCTATAGATATGTGTGTGTGTGTGTGTGTGTGTATACATACAAACATACATACATACATACACACACACACACACACATATATATATATATATATATATATATATATATATATATATATATATTTAGGACATTACTCAGAAGACATCTAGAAGCCTCCAGCAAACAATAGGACACACGGGGAACAGAGACACTGCCTATGCTTTCCCTGATGGCCTGCATCTGTGACCTTCTCCACTTTCCAAGTCACCTTCTACAATTGCAGTGCTGGCCTAGTGAACACTTCACAGATAACCATATCACCCTTCCTAGTGATGGCATGATTTTAGTGAGCAAAATCCTTGTGTGTATTTGGTAATTTCTCTAAAATTTAGCCTTCTCTTTTATAATTACGTAAAACACAATTGTATCCTTTTCCTAACAGTTTTTTTCCCCAGCATTTTTCCTTTAAAAAATTGGAAATAGATTGTTTTCATATAATATAATCCTATTATGGCTTTCCCTTCCTCCTAATAGTTTTTTTAAAGATCTCATGTGAAAGCCAACAGTTCACAGTACAAGGTCGAATGACTGTGTTGAGGAGAAATACACATACTTCCATTCTCCTACTTCTTAATGAGGAACCTCACAGGTGGGTAGTGTGGCCCAGAACCATGGGGGCCCAGAACTGTAACCTGTAACTACACAGGAGCATGGTTGGCAGGCATTAGCCATCTGGAGTGACATTCTAAGAGTAACCCAGCCTCCCTTCCCCAGCAACTTCTCCATGGTGCACATGCCTGCCGTTTCAGAATTCAGATTGCTTCACCCCAGAAAGCCACAAAGTATGAATCTATCTATATACTACACCAATAACCAAAGATGTTGCCTGAACCAAAAAAAAAAAAAAAAAAAAGATTTTTTTATTTCTACTCATTAAATTGCAATATTTGAAATGTCTCAAACAAATGTGTTGGAACAGCTCCATGCCAAACATTCTCACACAACACACAGGCTAGTCAGCTTGAAAGAACAAAGTGCCAACAGCCATCGAGCTGTGATACAAGCCACATGGTGCTCCAGAATGCCATGGGCTGCCTATTCCACCAAAATTAGCTTGGAAGAGTCCCTCCCATGGGCCCTCTCTGCCCCTCACCTTCCCTCCTTCTGATTCTGAACACATCACAAGACACTTGGCTAGAGGACAACACAAAATGATTGTGATCAAATGTTCATTTAACCCCTACAGAGAACCATTACATTTTTTTTTTTAATGCACAAGTCATCAAGGAAGACTACATTTACCTGTTTAAATAAAGACCCATCCAATTCCCAGATGAGATCATCTCCAGCTCAATTTGGGAAGGGTTACTTGCCCTTTCTGGAGTCTGAGGTGCAGGCTGCAGTCTTGGGCTGAACACTTTGGCAGAGCCAGGAGGCCTTCTCACCTAAGGGATCGGTTGGGGTTGTGCAGTTGCAGACTGTTGGGGAGGGGCAGAGGTGAAGCTTTGAGAACAATTTATCTAGGAATCTATGTAAGTAGTCCAGGATTCCCCACATCCTATGAGGTGGAAGAAGGTAAAGCAGGTGTCTACCAGAAACCAAAGTTCCCAGAAGCTACCATCTTGTCAAGCATTAAGAATATATACAACATTTCATGTTAGCATACAGAGTATATTTCAACCACCAAAAAATGTCAAATGTTCAGGTATGTGTGTGGAGGAGTCATATATTCCAGACTGGACTTAAACTTGCCATCTAAGTAGCTGTGCTAGCTAGTTACATGTCAACTTGACACAAGCTAGAGTGATCTGAAAGATGGAACCTTTCTCAACTAGTGATTGATGAGGAATGGCACAGCCCATTGCGGGTGGTGCCTTACCCGGGCTGGTGGTTCCAGGTTCTAAGAAAGCAGGCTGAGCATGTCATGAGGAGCAAGCCCGGAAGCAGCATTCTTCCATGGCCTCTGCATCTGCTCCTGCTTCCAGCTTCCTATGGTCCTATGCCCTTCCCTGACTTACTTCAATGATGGACAGTGATATGGAAGCCAAATAAACTCTTTCCTCCCTAAGTTGCTTCGTGGTCACAGCAATAGTAACCCAAATTAACACAGTAGCCAAGGATGACTTTAAACTCATGGTCTTCCTGACTCCTCCTCCAGAGTATGGGAATATAGGCAAGTACCACCACACCCAGTTGTTTATGTGATGTTGTGGCTCATGCCCAGGGCCTTGTGCATGGTAAGCATGCTGAACTCCATCACCAGCTCAAAGTCTTACTTTTGGAGGGTTTTCTGTTATTGTTTCATTTTTGTTTGTTGAGGCAGGGTCTCACTACATAGTACATCCTAATGTGCTTATGCTTGGAAATAAAATGCTATCTTCTATTTGACTGGAACAGAATCATTGCCATAGTCCATAGGTTGCCTCATAAGAGCCCTGTGAGAGACCTCTGCAGGCAACAGATGAACCCGCTATCTGAGTACCACCAAGACACTGAATGACTGCCACCACAAGTGCACTTGGGCCTCCTATAAGGATGACTGCACAACTTCCACCCTGGTGGCTGTACTGGGTTATAAAGCCTGTCCCAATCAGTGAGCACCTACTTTAAAGCCCCTCCCTGGAGCTTGAGTACATTTGTGCTCAATTCGAACCTGGATGTCTCCCAGTCTCTTGGCCTCAGGTAAGGGTCTGAACCTTGCTAGACTCTGAGACCCACTGGAAGCTATTCTGCTCTTGTGAAAGAGAACCTAAGATACCTAGTCAGATCCAAGAAAACACATATGGTCTCATTTCCTGTAAGAAAGAATGGAAGGAAAGGGGTTGAAAGGATGCTTGGTTTATTTTTAGAAAAAAAAAGGGGGATATCAAACAGAGTAGTGCCTTTGCTAAATTATTTGTAAAAGTAATTTTAAAAGACAGGTGTGGTGTGTTTCCTGAAACCAGATCCCTTTTTTTAAAAAAAATTCAAAAAGGAAATGTGTGTCAACCTGTCATCTCCTTGACATAGGATGCAATAGCCACTTCCTCATCCTCTATAGTGCTCCAGCCGGGCAGGACTCAGGATAGTACTGACTCTTTCTCCACTCTCCCTAAGCAGACATGTTAGTTAGGGCCCAGGCCAGAGTTCTACAGATGGCCAGTGCCTTTTTCCTCTGTCTGTAATATCTCCTCTCTGATCCACTCAGGAATGTATATAGTTGGCCAAAGGAGCTTTCAGATCCTTCCACACAAAGTAGCAGGAAACACAGGAACAGCAAGAAGACAGTTTTTTCTATGATCCTACAAGTTCTTTATCTACAGACTGAACCTATTACAGCTACACTACTTTTTGAAAACTCTCAGCATTGAATGGAATAGGCTGGGTTTTTTTTTTCTTGTCACTACTCATGAAACAATTCTATATGATATTCATTTACACACTGAAAATCGTCTAGAGAAAATTTGAAGCATTCAGAATGGGCTATGGCTTCGTTAGCAGCTGGAGTACTTGCCTACCATACAGGAAGCCTGCAGTTCCACCCCAGCACTGCATATACAGAGTGGTGTTCACACCTGTAATCCAGGCACCTGGGGGAAGGGGCAGAAACAGGAGGCAGGAGGATCAGAAGTTCAAGGTAATTCTTGACTACTTCAAAAGTTTGAGGCCAGCCTGAGATATATGAGACCCTAGGAGGAGGAGGAAGAAGAAGAGGAAGATGAGGAAGAGGGGAAGAAGAAAGAGGAGGGGGAGGAGGGCAAGTGAGGTGGCTCAGCAGGTAAAGGTGCTGGCTTCCAATCTCAGCAACCTGACTTTGATTCCCAGACCCGTGTGGTAGAAGAAAACAGCCACTGTCTCTACAATTGTCATTGTCTTCCAATGTTGCCTTCCAACCTCGCTCAAGTACATGATCACACACACACACACATATACACACACACACCTATACAGAGAAAGAGAGAGAGAATAAATGTTAAATATTTTAATCCTCCATATTTAAAAGAAAATTAAAACCAAAAAGCAAAAATAAACAGAATGAGTTATACAGGTTGTCCATTATTTAGCCAAACATACTGTGCCATTTTAATATAAGGCCTTTGTGCATTCTTGAGTTTTCCTATTCCCACCATCCTGACACCAAAACTAAAGGAAGACTGAACTTAGGAAGTGGGAAGAGAGAAAGCAGCAAATGCTACATCCCCAAGGTGTCCTCACAGGTGACGGGAATCAAAGCCTCCTTATAAACACAGAACTGTATTGTCAGACTTCTTTCTTTCTTTCTTTCTTTTTTTTTTTGTTTTTCAGGACTCAGTTATGTTTACATTTTTACTTTATTGAATACTGAAAAGCCCTTGGCTTCTTGTTTTGTAATTTCTCTTTTTTTTAATTTGACTTAATTTTTTTTTTTTCAGTTTATAGACCAACCCCAGTCATTTGACTGCAGACTTGTTTCTGATAGGGATCTTGAAATAAGAGCTGGATTATACCAGGCTGGAGGAAGAGCAAGCCTTCTGGGCTGTAGAAAGGAGCATTGTGGCCTGGAGTTCAGCAGTTGGGCAAACATGGACTCTTGAGCAGATTTGCATGCTAGGCATGTTTTTACCACTGTGGAGTGGGCCTTAAATCCAACCAGAAAACATCGGTTACCCCTGGAACATTCATCCATGGTCATACTTTGCCACACCTGGTAAGATTAGGTTTTTCTGCCGGCCTGGTCCCTCCACCACTCCAGCCCCAAATAACACACAGAGATGCTGTATTTGATATAATGCTCTTGGCCAGTTACTAGTTTCTTATTAGCTAGCTCTGTCTTAAATATTAACCCATTTCTATTTATCTAAGTATTTCCTCATGGTCTTATCTTACCAGAGAGAGGGCCTGGCATTCTTCTCTCTCTGTCCACCATCTTGACTCTCCTCCCTACTACTTCCTCTCTCCCTGTCTCCTAGTCCTGTCTATCTTGTTTTCCTATTGGCCAACAGTGCTTTATTCATTAACCAATAAGAGAAACATATTTACAGAATGACATTTCCCATCACACACCAATCATTATTACAGGTCACAGTTGATTAAGATTGTTGATGACTATCCCTCAGCCCAGCAGACTGTGCAACACTTTCCAGTGCTATAACCTTTTACCATAAGAAGCCCCATGTTCTCATGAATTCCAACCAAGGAAAAACTAGAATTACCTTTTTCCCCTGAAATCTTGACTAATGGTAGTACTGACAACACTGGAACAAAATCAGCTCAGCCACTACATAAATGACATTTTAACACCTCAGAAACTTTATGTGACTCTCATGTCACAGTTGAGTGTAGTTGCTTGCAGATCATTGTTGTCATTTCTTCCATTAAGATGGCATCCTTATTAATGGGTTTTAGGGCAATTAAACATCTAAGACCCCATAAGAAGACCAAGCAACCAGCCCCATTGACGAACAGCTTACATGTACCATTCTACCACTGAAGTAGATGAAAATGTTCCTCTTTGAAAATGAGAGTATATGAACTGGGGAGCTAGTTCAGTTGGTCAAGTGCTTGCCTTGCAAGCATGAGGGTTTAGTTTGAGCTCTGGAATTGACATAAAGAACTAGATATGATAATAATGCATGCCAGCAAATCTAGAGCCAGGGAAGTAGAGACAGAAAAATGCTTGGCCAATCCACCTAGCCTAATTGTTAAGTTCTGGGTCAGTGAACTATCCTATGTCAAAAACAAAACAAAACAACAACCTACCAACCATACAAACAAACAAACAAACAAATAGCAGTAGCTTCTGAGGAATGCCAACAAAGGTTGTCCTCTGGATGTGTCCCCTCATCCCCATATACACATACAAACAAGAGCATACTTTATTGATCTAACCAGTCTTGGTGATATCCTTAGCCCTGGCTGTCACATGGGCCACAGGTCTTTTTCAATGAGCACCACCTCTCCAGAACTCTGTTCTTAGACAAAACCCCTACTTGGGGCACAGTCCATGATTTGCTAGTTTATGGCCATGCCTCCAATTTGCAGAATCATGGTTGCTTATATATGACGAGCCGAGCACTCAGTAAATGTTTATGAAGTCAATCAACCTGCTGTACCTTGTAGTCACAGCTGACTGGTGAAGAACCACTTCAGTAATTTTTAAATGACTGGTTTTTAGGTAGAACTCACATTCCCAAATGAAGATTGTGAGCTTTGCTTGACTACAGAAGCAAAACCTATTAGTTATATAAATATGAAAAATCCAGACAAGCAAGCGTAAATGGACAATCATGAAGATCCTGCCATCCTGCTGATGGGTCCACACCCAGGTGTCTCCAGAATGCAGACTTCCTATCTATGAAGTTGGCATCTTAGTACTGACTATATTCACTCTTTTTAGTATGATATACTGGGTTTCCATACCCAGCTGTGAGGACTCTTAAAGAATACATTCCTAGTGGACACAGCACTGGCCTGTATGAATGTTTCAGGATTTGGTAATTTGATCTCTTTCCTTTTGGGGGATTTTGGTTGTGTTCTGTTTTCTGCTAGAATGAATAAGATTTCTGTGAGCACTCCAGGGTAGGAATCTTCACACACAGCTCAGTTATTTCTACATGTGAGGTCCTGGAAGCAGAGTGGCTCTTCATTGCTGAAAATGCCAAAAATCAAGATGGCTTCAAAGTTGTAATGTAACATACAGCCCAGAGTAGGGTTCCACCGCCTCTAGAGAGAAGCAGAGATGGTCTCTCAGCTTCAAAGCACAGTCCTTGAACCTGGTGTGGCTGTCATACAGAGCCTGGCTTCCCATACACGCAAAGCTGAAGAAAGTGCCACTGTCTGCAAAGTGTATCTGACCTCCTTAACTCTGGTGTTTTCAAAATGTGTATGTTGTGCACATATGTGTGCACATGAATGTATGTGTTGTGTGCATATGTGGTGTGTGTGTGTGTGTGTGTGTGCACATGCGCTTTCAAGCTGGTGGAAGCTAAGAGTGGACATCAGATGTCTTTCCTCTGTCACTCTGCACCTTATCTTATAAGAGTGGATCTCTCACTAAACCCAGCTCTTCCTCACTGGCTGGACTAACTGACCCACAAGCTGCATGGATCACCAATCTCAATACCCTCCTTTCACGGTGCAACTTGCAGACACATGTAATCATATACAGCCTTTCTGTGGTATCCGGACTCAGGTCTTTGTGATTGCACATCTTCCCAGTCACTCTGAACTATTTCTATTCATTTTAGGACACAGCCAGTCTACTTACAAATAGATGGGAACTAACCTTTAGAATTTAATCATGGCAGGAAGAAAGACATATTTTGGAGAGCCCCCCCATTCTAGCAGACGTGATAGCTAAAACCCCAGCAATCATCTCAGGCTCTAAAAGTGAAGCCAAACTCTTAAATATTCTGAAAAAAAAGCAAGGCAAGTGCCTAGAGCCTTCTTGACATGAACAGAAAGTCATGTTGCCCTGAGATTATCATGTCCTTCTACTCTGTATTAGCTGAGAGAATAAACACAAGGAGTTAAGTCAGCATTGATTTGAGTTTTCTTTCATAGGCAGTCAAGCCAGGTTTTAATTGATAGGAATATTTTTCTTATATAGCCATTGTGAGGATAGTATCATTTATTAATGTACTTGGCACAGAGCAGGCTTACTGAAGGTAAGGTCCTAGCTAACATATTGGCATCCAGTTTTTGTGTTCAGAGTCCATTGACTTCTGAGGATCCTGCCTCTCTTGTTTTTCCTCTAAAGTGAATTCACAACAAGCCCCTTCTCTGACTCCCAGGTGTAGATTTTTCTGGTATCTCAGCAGTTTATCTCTGCCCATAAATTTTTCCTTCTTCCTCCACTTTTCCGCTTCCCACCTGAAAGCCCAGGTTTGGTTGATTTACTGGGAGAACCAGGCCCCCAGGTCTTCCTGAGAGACTCCATAATCATTTCCAGGTTTTCCAATAATTAACTCAAATACTCACTCACCGTATTTATCATTCAGATAATCGCTCATTGTGTGTTGCTCCTAGTAGCTATCACCCACTCAGGGCCTGAAGATTGCTCTATGTACAGTTCACACACCCTCACTGGACACACCTGATAGATGCCCAGTTCCCCACCAGGAAGCCTTCTTCTCAAGTTGGTGATCAGGACACAAACTGCCTTGTATGGTGCAGAGAAATCATGTGGTCCTCCCCATTCCACACCATTTCTTCTGTAGGGATGGGCATCCAGGACTTTACCCAGGGAAAAGTGTGCCTGGAGTTACATCAGTTCACCCAGTGTGAGGGTTAGTCTTCTTTGTCAATGAAGATTAGATTGTGATTATTACCTCCCTACTGGCTGGTTTGTGTTTCAACCTGACACAAGCTAGAGTCATCAGAGGAAAGAGCCTCAGTTGAGGAAATGGCTCCATGAGATCCAGCTGTAAGGCATTTACTCATTTAGTGATCATTGAGGGAGGGTCCAGCCCATGGTGGGTGGTGCCATCCTTGTGCTGGTGGTCCTGGAGTCTATAAGAAAGCAGGTTGTGCAAGCCCTGGGAAGCAAGCCAGTAAGCAGTATCCCTCCATGGCCTCTGCATCAGCTCCTGCCTCCAACATCCTGACCTGTTTGAGTTCCTGTCCTGACTTCCTTCAGGAATGCTGAAGGGTAAGCCTGATAAACCCCTTCCTCCCCAGCTTTCATTTTGGCCACTGTGTTTTGTCACAATAGAAACCCTGACAAAGTCAACCTAAGAGAAGGTTTCTAGAGACATTTAACTGAGGTAGGAGGATCTCACCTGAATGTGAGCATCATCATACCATGGGGGTGGTCCTAGACTGAGTATAAAGGAGAGAGCAAGCTGACCACCTGCATTCTCTTCAGTCTGCTTTCTGTCTGTGGATACTATGTGAACAGCTGCCTCACCCTCTGCTGCTGAGTGTTCGCCACCATGATGGACTGACTGTATTCACAAACCACGGGCCAAAATAAACCCTCTTTTCCTTAGGTTGCTTTTGTCAGCTATTTTGTCATAGCAGTGAGAAAAGTGGTTAATAAAGCCAGTTACAAAGTGATTTATATAAGTTAGATTAGTGGACATGTTAAAAAAAAATAAACACAAAGCAACCATTGGACTTACTTTTGTTTGCAAACTTATATGCAAATACAAATGGAAATAAATTACATTTAGTAGTGAAAAACCGGAAACAATTTCAAAGTTGCAGAGTGTGTATAAACTCCATTCCAGTCATGCACAGGCCTAACCCTTACAAGAGTGGTCCTCAGAGGGTAGGCACCAGGAGAATGCTTTGAATTAAAGTACAGATGGCAAAAGCAGTGTCTCCACCTTCTGTACGCCTGCTGTCTACTGACTTTTCAGCTGTCCTCATGCATCTATGGGACATTTCTACACCCACTCCCTTCCTCCACATTCTACTCCATTTCTGTGGTTGGGATCAGAGCCCTGTTCTGTGGGCCCCTCACTTCTGCAACTCCATTGATCCTCCGTGCCTCTGTCTCTTCTGCCTTCTTAAGTCTTAAAATCTGATGTCCATACAGGAAAAGGGGGTACAATGAGGGGATTTAAGGGGGGAAGAAATGGAAGGATAAGGCAGAGGAGGGGCTTGGGGGAGGAGTAACAAACACTGAGAATGAAAAAGCAACATGGAAACCTATTGTATAAACTTCCTATACCTATTTTTCTCATATAAAAGAGATTAACTGAACTTATATTTCACAGGGGAATATGATCTTCCTGGAAGCCATAGGTCACCAAACAAGACACCCAGGGCCAGGTGGGGGATACCTGCCCTCCCCTCAAGTTATTGATCAGAAGTGCCCTAGACCCAAAACAATACAGACTTTGCTTTTGATTTCCCACTAGAACTTGATGGTAAGGTCTTATTGCGAAAGACACCACATGCTGCTTGTCACAGGACATGAAGAAATCACATTGGTGCTGAACAAGAAGCTTCTCCCTGCTGGCTAGCTCTCACAGCACTGGGAAGTGCTATGCAGACTGTTGGGGTGGGGGATGGGGTGGGGGGAGTCATCAGTAGTCTTCCCCAGCTGTGAACCCTGTGAACTGTAATAATGAGTGATATAGAAAGATGTATCCATGGGTAAAACAGTCACATCAGTGTTACCGTGGGTAACCAACCACTTTTTGATTGGATTTAAGTCAGCTCCACAGGAGGAAACACATACCCAGTATTGTAAATCTGGCCAATAATACATGGTTGGTGAGCTCACAGGCCCCAGGGGGGGAGAGCTGCTGCTATTATTTTGCTAAATGGACATAGCATCAGACTGCCCTCTGAATTGATACCTTTCTACCCATAGATTAGTGCAGACCTCAGACCTCATCAGAGATGTTTCTTTTTGCAGTGGGTAGCAGTTAACACAGAAACTCACAGCTGGTTAACATGCACAGAATAAACACCAGGAGGGTGCTCAATCACAAATGGACATCTATAGGACACCCCTCCCCAAAGCTGAGGGATCAACACAGAGAGGGGAAGGAAAGACTACAAGAGCTTGAGGTCTAGAAGAACTGGAGTGAAACGGTATCTTCTAAATATAGCTAGATGGCTACACTCATGAACTCATAGCAGCTTGGTTGACTGCACAAGTTAAGCCAGCCAATATTCTAGCATTGAGTGGAAATGGATGCATGAGTCCCCCACCACTACCTGAGAAGCAAGAGACATGTGATGGCTTCTGGAGGAGGGAAAGTCAATTTTTTTGTAATGAAGTAATTCCTGGTGGGTCAACCACACTTCAGTAAAGGACCCTATGTCCAGGAGTATACAGGCAGCCCAAATTGGAGTGGATAGATTATAGAAGGAGGAGGCGAAAAAGAAGATACCAAGTGGGGATTGGGAAAGGAGGTGAGTAAATTTGAAAGGGGTTATGGAAGAAATTGGGGTGAATATGATCAAAATACGATGTATGATTCTCAAAGAATTAATAAAGTCCTGTTATCATCATTCCCCTATATTTCTTCTTCCCTCAACCTGTTTTTTAAGTTTTCCTCTACCAGCTGTTATAGCCCGCTCAGCATCTGCTATCCCTCACTGCTTTGTAAATGTGCACCCTCCCTTCTCTGTCTTTTTCAGCTTTCTGGTCCCTTTGTCCACACTCTTCTAGGCCTTAGAGATGCTGACATTTGAATACCCCAGACATAAAATACTCTGATTGCATCCTAGGTTGCTCAGCATTCCTGGAGAATATGGGAGCCCAGTCAGTCACAGACTGAGGCTGAGCTGTAGTTTCCAGACCTATCTGAGTCCAAAGTTTCCTCCTCATTCTAGAATCTTTCTGTTCCTAATTCCTCAGTCTGAAGATCACCTGTATTAACCCTTCCCCTTCCTTGCCAACTCACTGGAAACAGGGTCTCCCACCTGCTGTATACTCATCCTGGTCCTGCTGGTGAATCATCTTGTCTTATACCCCCAGCTTCTCCTCCAGCACTCACTACCAACCTCCATAGTCACAGTTTCTTCTGCTGAAACTTCAAATACCCTTTTGAAGCTGGGTGAGATTTTGCATGCCTGTCTTCCCAGTACTCAGCAGGGAAATACAGGAAGATCAAGGGTTCCATATCAGCCAGGATAATAAAAATGAGCCTCATCTTTAAAACACAGCACCAGCAAAATTTACTGATTTACTATTTTAAAAAGGATGTTTTTCCTCACACCCATTCTAGCTGCCTCCTTCACTCACAGAGGTTCACAGATGTGCTGGCCTCTTCTGTTTCTCCTGAATTCTTTGGTAAAGACATCTGGAAATAATAGGAGGCAAGGAAAAAAAACAGATTTGTATTTAAGAAAAGGAGTTTAGACAAACAAACTGAACAAAATAAGCATGTGCCTCTGTACCCTTCCTGGGTGGCAAGACTGAATGGAACCTTGCAATGGAGAGCATTTTCAAAGCAGACCACATTTTCAAAGCTACACCACAGTCTATGGTGTAGCTGTGAGTGCTCTGATGGTTATCTGAATTCCCCCAGGTCACCACCTGTGTCCTGACACCTGCCACACTGTCCAGCACAGATCACATCTGTACCCTTCTGCTAGTTCAGCCATTATGTCCAGAACTGGTCTGGGCAGACAGACACTGCTGCTCAGCGGAGGGTAGTAGTGGGTAGAGAGGAGGGCTGAAGAGCTCTCCCAACAGGCCTCACTCACTACACACTCAAAAGAGGAGTTTTCTGAGAAAAATTAATGAGGTCCATGCTCTTGACATCTGAACTTTTTGGAAATTTAATTATAACAAGTACATTCTATTTCATACTTCACACTAGTTTTCTTTTTCTTTTCTTCTCTTTTTTTTTTTTCAATTTTCTAAAGTTTCTTGCAAGCACTCCTTGAATGTTGAGCATGTCACTCCACCAGACCTACTCCCCAAGCCCCCCTGTTCTCACCTCTCCTCCACAGTACTCCCTGCTGGTTTATTTCTATGGTCATTTCATATGTACATACATGATTTTATATGACTATATGAGGTCTATGAATCACAAATGAAAGGGTACAATGTTAGTCTTTCTGAGGCCAGCCTAATTCACTTAACATGGTTGTCTTTAATTGCATCCATTTTCCCTCACATTCCATAAATACATTTATAGCTGAAAAAATATCTCACATAAAGCACATTTTTCTAATCAATTCTAAGCCATTTAAAAAAATAAACTTAAGAAAGACGAATATGATGGTGCTTGTTTATAATCCTAGCACTCAGGAGTCTGAGATAGGAGAGTTGCTAGATTAAGACCCGCCTAGGCTACATGGAATGTTCAAGGCAAGCCTCTGCTTTGTAGCATGGCCCTCATTCAACAACAAAAGTGAGGGAGAAAAAAAGAAAAAGCCAAAGGGAAACCAAGGAAGTGTTAGCCCAGAGAAACCTTGCTGATTATATAAAGTTGGTTCCAGGTGAAAGACCATTGCAGAATCTACAAGAAACTGATGAGATGGATCACTCCTGCAATGACAGCATGAGAAGTGGCTGGTAGAGCAGGCACACTACCATGTGAAGACAGTTCAAGCCCCAGGCAGGCAGGAGAAGGTGTTGAAGAGAGGCCAAACAAAACTCAAGCTTGGTACAGTATAACAGAGCATCATACTCCCTCAAGACTTTTGCTCACACCTGTCTGTCTGGGAAGTGAGTGGGCAACGGCTTTACAAACAGGTTTGTGTGTGCACCTGCAGGGTTCTCCACCTACCCCGACCTGCCCATGTATAAGGGATGAAAGTCCCTCTAAGGAGAGATCAGTAACGGTTCAAGGCAAGAGCTGTGCTGGGTAGGTTTCCATCTCTTTTGAGATACAGTTGGTCAGTGTTATGTTTGAATCTAGACTGTCCACCCAGAGGTCAGCCCTAGCTAGTAACATTACTAAGGGGCTGGGAACTGTAGGAAATGGCATCTGGCTGGAGGAAATGTGTTGGTTACTTTTCTCATTGTTGTGACAAAATACCAGATAACAAAAATGAAAAGGGATGGGTTTACTGTGGTTCATAGGTTGAGGGTAAAGTCTATCACAGTGGAAAAGGCGGGAATGGGAGGCTTCTAGTCATGTTGCCTCATCTGCAGTCAGGAAACAGAGAGTGAATGCTGCTGCTCCGCCATCTTCCTCCTTTCTTCAGTACAGGACCCCTGCTCATGTAATGATGAAGCCCAGGTTGGGTCTTCCCTCCTCTGTTAAACCTGTCTGAAATGCTTCAGAGACACTAGGGAGGAGGTTTCCATGGTGATTCTGAATCTCCATCAAGTTAACAATGAAGGACCATTGCTGGGAGCATGTCTTTAAGGGAACACCGAGGCCCTAGACCCTGTGTGGTTCTCTTTCTTTCTTCCCGGGCACCTGAAGTAAGAAGGTCTGCTACACCATATGGATTCACAATTACATTCTTCCTCAGCATAGCACAGGCTAAGATCTTTCTCTGTTATTTGTCACAGCAGCCCAATCAGTGCAAGGGGCAAAAACAGGACCCTGAAGGCATCTATCCCACCCTTCTACTACGTGGGTCATTACTGATGTGTTTTCTCCTTCTCTCTAGAGCCTGTGCCCATGCTCAAGAATGCATGCCCTTGACCTTCCACCCTCTAGCAAGATTTCTTAAGTTCCCTGCACTTACAGGAAGGGTAGGAGGAATGAACATTCCATTAAATGTAACTTGAACAATCTGTTTTATTAAAGCAAGCTGATCATAAATCAGAAGAATAGGTGGAATCTAAATTACATAAATGAGACAGGAAGTTGGCCATAGCCCCATCTTGGCAAGCCATCATACCAGGGCTCCACAAGGTCACTATGGTAATTCATTTTCTAAAATTACTTAATGCTGCTGTCTGTAGCCAAATAGTTATTTATCTTCAAGTACAGCTGTGTGTCACTTCAAGGTAAAATTGATACTTGGAAATCCAAGTTTACACTCAAGCAAATTGTTATAGGCCATAGGACCTGAATTCTTTATAGACAGATGTTCATTGGGTACTTGAAAGTGAGATTCCATTGACAACATTAAAAAAAAAAAATTCTTGATGTTGGCTGGGGAGTTAGCATGATTGGTAAAGTGCTTCCTTTATAAGCAAGAGTATGGGAGTCCAATTTCCAGCATGTGTACAAAAGGGCCAGGCATGGGGGCTGGAAAGCTAACTCAGTGGATAAAATGCTTGCTGTGCAAGTGTAAGGACCTGAGTACAGGTTCCCAAAAGTCAAGCCACAGCCAGACATACTGGTGCACCACTGTAATTCTAGCAGTGGGCACAGAGACTGGGGACCCCAGGACTTGACTGGCCACACAGTCTAGTTAAAACAGTGAGTTCCAGGTTCAGTGAAAGACCCTGTGTTTAAATAATGATGATGATGCAGAGGAGTGACCAAGGAAGACATCTCCACATCAACTTCCGGCCTCCAGACATACCACACAGGCAAGCACATTTGTACATATGCTCTATCTATCTATCTATCTATCTATCTATCTATCTATCTATCTATCCTTTACAATGCCTCTCTTGAAACATAGTTCTTGTACTGTTTGGTCTGACTAGTTCTCTATAGAGGAAATATCCCTTATGATCAGCATTGAACATTTGTTGTGCTAAGGCAAGTTCCAAAAATGTGAGTGTCTTAATGCTGCCAGGCCAGATCAATGACTTCACTGCTACCTTCCATTCAAATTAGAATAATTAATAACAGATTATTTTGTGGTTATTGACTTGGCTCAGTGAAGTCTTGAAAAGCAGCCAAAACATATCTACATAAGCCTTAGGACTAGTTTGTCTCCAAGACATCTACACAAACCTCCTTCCAGACTTCCCGAGAAGCTGATTTCCTTGCCTGTCTCCAGCAAGGCAAGCTTCTGCACACTGACAAATAAAATTCAATGAATATCCCACAGTCAGCTGGTAGAGGTGCTAGCTAAGTTAGTACCACTCCTCTCCCTCAGCAGGTGTGTGGTCTCTGTTCAAGTTCATTTGCATTACCTAATGATGATGGACAACCTTGGCCTACATAAGAAGCCTTGCATTCATTAGACTTTTGCAGCCAGCAGTTAGGCCATTCTAGACACCTTAACTTCCTACTTATTAAAGCATAACCATGTAGCATGTACATTATTCAAAGATGCTGGGGAAGTAGTTTTACCTAGTTATAAAAGTGCAGCCTTTGCTCAAACACTCTTAACCAACATTAAGAAAACAAGGCAAGAACCTTCCAGTTTGATAGTAAAAAGTAAACTTGACACACAATGGAGGGATGTGAAACCTCAAAACAAAGTGTCTGGGTTCTCTGGAGAGAAGCTAACTCTGCCTGAACTAGAGGACATGTCCTAGTTTTGTTTCTATTTCTGGGATAAAACACTGACCAACTTGGGGAGGAAAAGGTTTATTTCATCATACAGTTCTGTGATACAGTCCATCACTGAAGAGTCAGCCAGGAGCTCAGGCAGGAACCTGGAGGCAGGAGCTAAAGCACAGACCATGAGGAGTGCTGCTTACAAGCTTGTTTCTCATTGCTTGCTCAGCCTGCTCTCTTAGAGACCCCAGGACCACCTTCCCAGAGGTGACACCACCCACATCCATCATTAAACAAGAAAATGCCTGCCAATAAGCCCAGGGGACAATCTGATGGAGGTATTTTTTCAATTGTAACTCCCTCTTTCCTGGCTGTGTCAAGTTGCCAAAGACTTGCCAGCACCAGATGAATAAGTCAATAGAATATAAAATGCTGGGGGAGACTGTAACCCCAGGACCCTCTAGTCACTGTGTGTTATTCCTTCCTCAAGCTCCAGACTTTCATGACCACTTCAAATGCACACAGGCTTTCTTGTTGCCTGAAATGAAAAGTGTAAATCTTGGATCATGAATTATACTCAAGGCCTTTCTTCACAAACAAAATCTTACTTTATGTAGATGTGATTCCATGGGGCAGACTTTCTGCTTCTGCATGAAGCTCCACCCTCTATGCTACAGGGACATTGCTGGGACTTCCTGTCCCTTCCTCCCTCTCCCACACCCTATGCTGCAGGAAGCTGCTGGAACCTTCTGCCTCCTTCACATGAGGGTGTAGGGAACAACTGTACCTAGCACAGGACATTGCCATCTGCATGCATTTGCCCAGCCAATGCCATTGAGAGGACAAGAGAACTTTCCAGGTCTTCAAAGCTGAAGTCAAAAAGAAGAACACCCATCTTGGCCTGGCTGATGCTGGGAGTGATTCTTCTCTCTGGTCTAACTATTGAAATAATGAGGGCTGGAGAGATGACTCAGCCATTAAAGGCTAAGCTCACAACCAAAAACATAAAAGGTAATGAAAGCTGCTGGTGTTGGGATACTGATTCCATGGGCTCTTGTTTTATGTCTCCATTAGAATACACAGTTTTACAAAATAGTTCTGAGAGGCGAGGGGTGGGTTGTGTTCACAGTGGGGCTGAGGAAGACGAGTATTGGCAATTGGCTTGCAGATAGGGTCCCAGGTGAAGTATCTAAGGGTCTGGAGACAGCAGGTGAGTCAGAGGAAGCAATCCAAGACTTTCACTTGCTATGAACTGTGGTTTTTCCTGAACCAATCCAGTTAGGTTTTTAATTAGAATGGGAATCAATTGGGAAACCAAATTCCAAGGCTAATTCTAGCCCTGTCCAAAAACAAAAACAACAATAAAAAGGAAGCTCAATTAGACATTGTCTTCTATTTCTCAGTGAAAATGGAAGCATCTGCCTAATTAGAAAAAGACATCATTCATCCAACACAAATTAGGAGACTCTTCCGTGGAGGGTGCATGCACAATTATGTGAGGATGGGTAAGAATTTCTATAACTCCAAGAACATGTTTACCGAATTACACAGCCTTTGATGAAATTCTCATTGCATCCTGTTCTCAGGCTGCATGAAGGGAGTTACCCTTATCTTTAAATGAACAAATGCCAAGAATATCCCATCCCAATCATCTCTCTCAGCAGACCAAGAAAAATGTGTAACTTTTTTTTTTTAACTGAATGCACATTTAATGTCCCCTTTTCTATACTGGTTATATTTTCCAAATCCATTCTTATTGAATTGGTCTAGCTGAAAATTTAATTGGCTTCCTATAAGACAAAAATAGGCTTTTATGACAGTTGTACTGAATTTTAAAGCTGCAAAATAGAAAAATAAAATTATGCAAACATGGTTCTTCTGAGTATTGACTCTACCTCACTTTACCTTGGAAATCCAAGCTGCATACCTGTCCTGTTCAGAAGTCCAGAAAATTATCACACAGGTGACCATGGAAAGCAATGTCTCACTTGGCTTAGAAAGGAATAGATAGCTACCCACTCAGAATAGAAAACCAACAGTGCATTGTAGCTGGGTGAGTGGATATGTGCATGTGAGGATCAGAAGATCGAATCAGTCTTGCCATCTCCCTTGTTCTCTTGGGCTGAAATGTCCTTCCCCTGGAGCTCATCCAATTGGCCAGCCTGGGATCTGTTTCTACCTCCATGCTAGCTGGACCGGGACTTGGCTTTTTAAATGTGAATTCTGGAGCTGAAATTAAATTTTTATGGTTGCATGGTATGCATTTTGCTGGCTGAGCATCCCCCCAACCCATGACACCACCTTGTCATTCAGAGGAAGGGAGTAGACTAGTATCATCCAGGAGCTCCTCACCAAAGAGCACTAGAGGATCCACTTCATATATGCCTCTATAGAGAGAGCACAGCAAAGCTTGCCTGCTCCTGAAGAAACTAGAACCGGAACCTGCAAACAGCACACTGCCAAAATCTATGTTTTGCCAATGGAATTCAGTTTTCTTGCACAAAATATGTGCATTTTTAATGAAATATTCTCTCCCCTTCCCTCTCTCTCTCTCTCTCTTCCAATCCAGCTTGTACTCCAGTGTAAGGACTGAAAGTTAACATTTGTGAAGTACCTGTGGTAAGAATGATGGATGGGAGTGGGTGTTAGTCTAGTCCAGATAGTCAACAGAAAGCAAGACACACTCTAGAGAGAGCCAACAGACAGCAGGCCACAGAAGGACTCATTTCCTAAGGCAGCGGTCCAATTAGTGTTCTCTGTCTCTGTCTCTGTCTCTGTCTCTCTCTCTCTCTCTCTCTCTCTCTCTCTCTGTGTGTGTGTGTGTGTGTGTGTGTGTGTGTCTGCCTTATGCCTGTGGATGAGAATATAAGCTCATAATAACTGCTCCAGCGCCATGCCTGCCTGCCTGTTGCCATACTCCCCACCATGATAATCGTGGACTCACCTCTGCAATTGTAATCAAACCCATAATAAGCTCTTTCTTCTATAAGACGCTTTGGTCACAGTGCTTTGTCACAGCAATTGGAAAATAACTAAGACATGACATAAAACTTGGGCCTGGTTGGAACTTCTATGTGATGCTTCTCTTTGTCTTGTCATTGGCCACCCCGATAAAATGGAAGGGGGAAAAGGATGGATAGAGTGAGAAGGGAAGGAGCAAAGAAGGGAGGAGGAAGGAAATATGCCTAGGAAGTCCTGGAGATCTTACAGTGTCAGAGAACAGTCTCTCAACTGCTCCAGAGCATGGCTTCCACCACATCTACACTGAGAAAGATTCTGGAACAGAAAATGCCCATTTAAGCCTGGTATGGTAGTCTATGTCAATAACCCCAGAATTTGAGAGACTGGGACAGCAGAAATGGGAGTTCAGGGTCATCCTCAGCCACATAGTGAAGTTGAGACCAGCCCAGTTTTCATAAGACTGTGTCTCGAAAGAAAAAGAAAGAAAAATAAAAGAAACTGCCTAGTTAGATGTATACTAAGTCATCCATTTTATACTCAGGGTTACTTTCTCCTCACACCTCCAATCTCAGAACTGCTTCTCGATGTTCTAGAACCTTTTCCAGATCCCTCAACCCTGTTTCTTCTACAATGCACAGAACTCCTAAACCACGGAGGCTGCTGAACCTGCTAAAGCAGAAGTTCTATTCCATCTGTTGATCACAGAAGAAATGTTCTAAAGACACTAGTTAAGAGGCATTGGCTAATACATGAGAGCAGCTGGGGAAAACATAAGAACAATGGAGGACAGGCAGGTTTCAGAAACTGTGTCCAGGAATGGAGCAGACACTAGAACCAGTAGCATGTGTTCACTGTGGAGCTTCAGAAGGCATGTTGACAAAGGAGAAAAGTTGGAGTAGGAACCAACTATTAAAATGAGGCTTGGAGTAAACAGTGCAGGATGTGGAAAATGAAGAAGAGTATTAGAAGGGCTGGGGAGACAGCTCAGTGAGAAAGCACCTCCTCTGACCCTTCTTTACAGCAGCAGAGAACCTTGCTAGTCTAATACTGAAGCCCTCATATTTTCACCTGTTAAGACTCACTCAGATCTGATGAGAGGGCTGACAATGCCTACAGGGCAAGCGTGAAGAGCAGCATGCCCTGTAATTTCAGGGCTGAAGACACAGACAGACATCTGGGGCTCCCTGGCCAGTCACCTCTCCTGGTTATCCAGCTCCAGATTCAGGGAGACACAACGTCTCAAAACATAAAGGTGGACTTTCCTTGAGAAAGAACAACAGAAGGTGGTCACACCCTTTTGGGAAATCTATAATGAAAGATGGCTTTAAAAGACAATTTCCACTGCGTGAGTTTATTCTACAGATTCCACACCCCCCCCCCAAAAAAAACCTTCTTGTTCACATTTATCCATGGCTCCAGATATCTGAATTAGACAGTGAAATCAACCAGTCTTAAGCCCTAATAAGTAGTGTTTGTGAGTTATGGGAATCTAAACTGTATTACCTGGGTCATTTTTATCATACCAGTGACAGAAGCAAACCCTGCCTCACTGTAACATTCCAGCTTAATCCATTTTTACAAAGGGTGGGGCTTGTAAGTGACTCAAAAAAAAAAAAAAAAAAAAAAACGAAAGAAATTCATGTTTTTATAGTAAAATGGATGTCTGCTTTTTAATCTTTGTAAGCCAAGGGGACTTTCTCCAAGAAGCCATTTAATTTGATTCAAGTCTGAAAACACCATCCCTTTTCCTTCCCACTGGAAGACAGAACAGCCCAGAAGCTGATGTGGGCACGTTTTTCTCAAACAAATATGTAATATCCTGGGTCCAACAGAGCATCTGCTCTCCACAGTGAGGAGACGTTCTTCACTGTATCCTGGCCACAAGATGCACAGCTGCCAACTGCTTCCAAACAAATCAGCAGCAGCAAAATTCCTGGGTACTAAAAAAAAATATCACATATCACAGTTTCATACCCAACTAAATGCAGGTCTGAGTCCATGGCAACCAGGCAACAAAAGAGAAATGCCCCCCTGATGCTTACTTTGTGGTAGTAAATGTTCCTCAATCCTCAGTTAAACAGCGTTGGGGATGTAGGATATCCACTTAGCATGCACAAGTATCTGGTATCATTCTCTAGTACTGATTAAAATAAATAAATAAATAAAACAGTAGAGTATTAAAGGAAGGCGTCATCAGCTCTAATCTAACTTTCTAGCTAATTCACAAACCAAGCATCTGTGTACATGTGTGTATGAGTGTCCATGTGCATAAGCATGTGTGTGCGTGTGTACAAGAGGAATAGCATGAGCACAAATGTTTGCCCTTCCATTTTAAACACAGTATATCTTCATCCACACAGCACTCACTTCTCATCTTTCAGCTCTGCAGCCAACTCACTCTGAGCAGAGTGCAGAGTCCATATGAAACAGAGCAGTAAAGGATGTTGGCCATTCTGGTACGTAGGGAAGACTGTCTTAGGGAAACTGCCAGCATGGAGAAGTCTTGTAAAGTTGGAGTGTTGGGTAACAGCAGGTGGACTGGCCCCTGGGTAATCTCCCAAAAATAGACCTGTCACAGAGAGTGACTGATGACCAGCTCTAGAGCTTCAGCTCCTGCTGCTGAGGACTGAGAAAGGGCAGGAAAGGTGTGACTCCTAATCCAGGACCCCAAGGAAAGGCATGGTTCCTAATCTAGCACCCTAAGGAAAGGCTTGGTTCCTAATCCAGGACCCCAACAAAGGGCTAGAGGACAAGTGTATAGACCCTCTGTTTGCTCTTTGTCCTCAAGTCACCCTTAGTCTGTCTCCCTTCCTTGGTGAAATTGTGAACATGACTACATTCCACAAAGCCACTGAAAGCTGAAGCCACACTATTATGGCTTTTTGGAAATGCAAATAAACCAAAATAATTAATAAAAATAAAATAAAAACAACAAAGTGATATATTTTAAACATGAATAAAACCATATTATACATATACATATATGTATATATGTGTATGCATGTATTTATGTTATTTCGATGCCACATTGAAATATACAGCTCTGCTCATGACAGTTGTTGAATCATTAGTGCTCTGAAAAGAAGTGTTTGTCCCATCATTCTATACCACTGTTCACTGTTGAATGCTGTGGCTTTTATAGAATACATATCTCTTCTGGGCTCCATTCACCCTGCCACAGAAGTAACTGTTAATAAGAGCATGTAATCCTTCTCCCCTGTGCATTAGATTTCTTAAGGTTGCTGTGCTATCTGGTATGATAATGATGATTTATGAGACAGCCAGGACCTATGGGCAGAAGTGGATAAAATCTATAACATTGGTTCACTTCATGAACTATCATCTAAGAGCAGTGTCTCCACCAGCTGGTACCCTACCCCAGTCTAGTAGTATGGGCTTGAACTGAAGACACATTTAGACAATTCACATCCCCATGCTAGCATCCCTGCCTTTCATGCTGTATGGCTCTTCTAACCCCCACAACTCAGAGGCAACTGACACTATTCTGTGTTTGATGGAAATACCTTATAAAACACCCTAATGAAGAACTTTCCTGCTTCGATGCCCAGCACTGTTGCCTTATCCTTTTGCCAACGTCAGTGTATCCATTGCTAGGATTCTACTGATAGAGAAACACTGGGAAGCAAGTGGGCAACACATGTGAACTCAGGGTCATCAGCCCAGGTGATGGTGTTACACCTTACCTTTAAAAGTAAAATGGGAGAGAGGCAGCACTTCTGAATGAAGCTAACCTCTTCCAGTAAGCCAGACTGTGCCTTCCCCCACCACGGGGTGCTTTCACAGATAAAGCGTATTTTCACACCTGCCAGTCTTTTATGATCAGCCAGTGTCGGCTAGAGGGGCAGGCTGGCCAGAGGAGGAGACCTTCATTCAGCATTTCCAGGTGCCTGCCTGCTCATCATTTCCAAGGACAACTGTGAGTGCTGGCTTGCATTTCCCCTGCTGTAAACATCCGTATATTCATTTTAGGGACATAAAATAATAATGATTTATAATAGCATCCTCTCCTGGTCTGGGTCCATTGGCTGGAATCTCATTACTAATGGAGTTTAAGCTATTTTCACTTATTATTCTTAGTAATACTCAAGTTCTGCTACAGGCAAAATTGTTAAGTAGGCAAAACTCAACTTTGGTGACTCCCCATGCAGCAGAAACTACCCCCAGTGGAGAAAACAGCTTATAGCTCACGAAGAAATATTTTCTATGCCACCTGCACTAAGATATTTGAGCCTAAAAAGGAATTCTTAACATTCCTCAGTGCGGGTCAGGGCGGGCTTCTCTGATTTTGAGATTCCAGGTCCTAAGGTCCAGGCAGAGCAGAGTTTAGTGAGTAGCCAGCCACAAAGAGGTCTCCACACTCATAAACTGAATTTAGGAGTGGAAAGTGTGTTCAGCATACATGAGGCCCTAGGTGCCATCACTGGCTTCAAAAATTAATTAATTGGCTAATTAATAAAAATAAAAAAATAACACAGGGATAAATTTTAAACATGAATACAACCGTGATAATACATATGCATATGCATATGTGTGTACGTATGTATTTATGTATTTCAATGCCACACTGGGTAGCACTTTATAGCCTCTGACTGTGAACTACCCTGTCCTCCAGCATTTTCAAGACACAACATATTTTGTTCTCTGTTTACCTTAAAGAAATGCCTATGGTCTAAAGGAGAGAGGAACCCCTCCAACTGCCTGAGAAGTGAGGTTCTCCTCATTGTTGTTTAACTGATGAGAAAGAACAGTCTTCACATGGACCCAACTGCCAACGTCAAATCTCTGTCTTCAAAACCATTCCTGGAGAAAGAAGGATGAAGAGTGGTGTGGATGTTGGAATAAGAACAAAGTTTCCCAGTCCAGCCTCTGTGGCCTCATGAGCTTCACCTTCATCTAGATTTGAGATAGAGAACCAGTTGTCACAGTCTTTAAGAATGCAGTGACAGGGACTGTAGAGATGGCTCAGTTGGTAAGCGCTTGCTTTTGGAACACAGGAACCTGAGTTTGATCACCAGAACACACTTTTTAAAAAGTACTGGGATTTGTGGTGCATTCCTGTAATTCCAGCACTGGGGAGACAGAGATGGGTACATCCTGGAGGCTCAGTTGTGGTTAGAGACCATATCTTAAAGAACAAAATGATGGTTCCTGAGCTAAGGTTGTCCTTTGACTTTCACAAGCAAAGCAGTAAGCAAATAAGACTCACCATGCAATTCAAACCCCACCCTGCAATGTTTAAAGTATGGCTTTAAGTGTTTGAATGACTTGAAATGATGAATGGAGTTCTTATTTCCTCTCCATGTCCACACACACTTGCACCTGTCACTGTCTTCCAATCACGGTTCATTAAGAAAAGAAAAATCTTTCTTCCTGATTTAGTGAAAGGTCCGGTTTTTAATGTAATTCAGGTCAGAGCTGCCTTTTCTGTGTGGGGTAAAATTATGTAACTAACTTCTGAAATAGGATTACAGGATGGGCAAGATGATGGCATTTCCAGTAGTTAATGTGTCTGGTTGTCTTAGCCTCCTAGGGTAAGCCCCACACAGATGTTTATTCTGTACTTAAATAGGGCCAAAAAAGAGACAGATGAATACCATTTTGGTTTGTGCAATTATCAGGGGGGAAGCCCTGTAAACTGCACTGCTTAGCCCAATTTCCATGAATTGCTTAATAATAGCTAAGTAGATTTTGAGAAATTGGATTTTCCCTACTTCTCTTCAAGCAGGAACCAAAAACAGGAAAAGCTCTAAATATGGTTAGCAGGGCTCTTTCCTGCAGACCATCTCGTGAAACTCAATACAGATCATGAGCTGGGTCGGTTCCTTATTTTCATTTAACATCTTCAGATGCACACTTTTTAACAACAGACAGCTCTGCTGGTCCCTGATTTAAGTAGTGACTATTGATTGACTAGTTAGAACTTCCCTGCTTTATGAATTGCTCTCCAGAGGTATACAAATGAGGAAATCAATGCTCTTGGTTATGTTTTATACACAGACTTCATACTGAATTGGCTTTTCAAACATTGGGCACAGAGGATATTTTAGAATGCCTTTAGTTAAGGGATAAAATCTGAACAGGGCTAATCATATTGTAGCCAATATTGCTCAAAATAATCCTAAGCATGTAATGAAGTCAGTGGCTGACACAGAAAATCAGATGTCAAACACTAAATAGAGGTGTGTGTGTGTGTGAGTGTGTAGAGGTTAGAGGTCAACTTTGGGCATTATTCCACAGAAGCCAGTGACCTTGCCTTTTGATTCACGTATTGCTCAATGTCTTGTAGCTGACTAGTTAGACTAAGGTGGCTGGACAGTAAGCCCCAAGGATGCTCCAGTCTCTACCCTTCCTATCCTTACCTCCCAGCAATGGCATGCACCACTATACCAATTATGTCACACGGGTGCTGGTGCCCCAACTCATGCCCTCATGATTGCACTGCAAGCACTTAACCAACTGTGTTATCTCTCAAACTCCCAAGACTTTCCTTGAAGTAGAAATTGCTACCTCAATCATTGCCTTCTTGCTACCAAACACATACAAAGTCAGATTACATTGAACTGTATTTTTCCTACCTTTGTGGCAGGTGGTGTGGTTCATCTGAATATTAGACGATTTATCTGAAACATGGCTAAGTGCTCCTGCCTCCTCAAGCAGAGTTAGACACAATAATGCAACACAACATCTAGCTCATAGGAAGCATTTTAATGATCAGGAGTTGACTTCACTCTGCTTTGATTTACAGGATGCATACTAAGTCGATCTTTAGCAAAGGTTGATGACTTCAACTTTATAAACAAATTTTCACTCCTGGTTGCCCACAATTTCCCTCCCATGTCTCATGTCCATCCAAAACTCTTGGTGTCAGTCATTTAGACTTCATCAAACAAAATCACACCTCTTGTCTCTCCATGTTAGCTGAACATGCTCCTGGACCAATGAAATTCAGCCCCCTGCAAGCCCCTTCATGGTTACATCATTTCCACCCACAAAACAACCAATTGTGGCACTGTATACACTGAGCTGGGAAAACAGGCTCAGGAGCTAGCTGTCTGACCTCTCTGGTCCCTGTCTGGGATCATTTCCTCCAGCTGAGATGCTTCTTCAAGTTCATCATTCCCTAAGGACAGAGGGTCACAGCTGTCTTCAGTCCTCCTGAGATTTCATTAACCGGAAGATGAAGCTCCATGACGGAGAAGGAGACTTAACTTGACACTCTGCACCTGATGTGCACACTACTTTCTCTCATGCCACTGTGTATTCATGCTGAGTATTCTTTCATTTTCTCTGAATCTTCTAAAATCACCAGCTGCTCCACACACACCCTTTCCTTCACCCAATAAAGAGGGTGTTTAAATCCTATCCATTGAGCCCTTTCTTTGCGTTTACCTGAGTTCTGTAGCTCCAGTGTATACATGTATGGTATAAATGGACTAGTCTGGTCTCACAGTGGACAATGCCCTCATGAACTTCCCCCAGAAAGGCCCATCCATGGGAGAGGGAGAGACAGAGAGAGAAATAGAGAGGAAAGCCGTACCCCTCTCTGGTAGGTGTCCTCTCCCAAAGTTTCTCTTGGTCCTTCAGTGTATAGGTTGCATGTCCTTAATGGAAAAATCAGCAGAAATTGTGTGTGGAAGTGAGAAGATGACAGTAAAAGTCATCTTTCTTGACTGCCATGACAATGAAAGATAGAAGACATTTTAAGCAGGGCCTCAGGATCCAAACTCAACCAACAGAAATCACTAGTGTTTCTATGTAATAAACACTCTGAGAAAGAATCAGGAAATATCCTATTCATAAAAGCTTCAAAAACAATTAACACTGCAATAAACATAACCAAGGAGGTGAAAGACCTGGGCAACAACAAAAACCTCAAAACACCAAGGAGAGAAATTAAGGACACTAAAAGATGGAAAAAACTTGCCATGCTCATAGGCTGACAGAATTAGTACTGTGAAAATATCTATGCTATGAAAATTGAGCTACAGATTCAATGTGATCCCAATCAAAATTCCAACTACATTCTTCACAGAAAACATTTCTTGAACCCAAAATTCATACAAGCCACAGAAAACCTCACATAGCCAAAGCAATCCTAAACAAAAGGGCAATACTAGATATATCACAAATCCCACATTTAAATTAATTATACTACAGAGTCATTTAACAAAGACCACATGGTACAAACACAAAAACAGATGTGTAGACCAATGAAATATGATAAAACACTCCAAAATAAGCCTACACAGCCACAAACACAGTCATCTGATGTTGTCGTTGTTTGGTTGGTTTTATTCTATTTTGTTGGGTTTTGAGACTGAGTTTTATCCTATAGTCCAGGCTGTACCATAATGTGCTTGTAACTCTGGCTGGTCTTAACAATTCTCCTGTCACAGCTTCCCCAGCACTGAGGCATGAGGCAACATGTCTGACCAACCATCTTGTTTTTGACAAATATGTCAAAAGCATAAACTGGAGAAAAGACAGCATCTTCAATAAGTAGTGTTAGGCAAATTGGAACTTCACATTTAAGACTAAAACTACACTGCTATCTCTCACCCTTCACAAAAACCAGTTCCAAAGAATGTCATGTAAGACCTAGAAATTTGAAACTGTGAAAGTGCTAGAATAAAACACAGGGGAAACACTTCAAGGTTTTTACATAGGCAGGGACTTCTATTGCTCTAAAAGTAATAGCAAGAGAAGTAATAGCAAATGACTATGTTGGAGAGACAGCTTAGCCATTTAGACTGACTCCTGCTCTTGCAGAGGAATCAAATCCAGTTCCCAGCATCAATGTCAGGCCTCTCACAACCACCCACAATTCCAGCACCAAGGGCTCCAGTGCCCCTTCTGGCCTCTGCAGGAACTGTACTCACAGGAACACATATGTACATAGACACACAAAGTTAAAAATAAAATAAAGGAATTGACAAATAGGTTGCCTGAAATTTAAAAGAAACAATTGTCAGAGTGAAAAGACACACTATAGAATGGTGGAAAATATTTGCCTGATTATGTGTCCAATGGAGGAATATAGACAAAACGCATAAAATTAAACACACATACACAGAAATCATCTAATCAATAAATGGACAAATAAACTGAACAATGGTTCTCAAAAGAAATCCAAATAGCCAATAAGCTACATGAAAAATGTTCAACATCCTTTAGCCATCAAGGAAATTTAAATTAAAACTACACTGGAATTCCATCTCATCCCAGTCAAAATAGGTATTATTACGAACACAGAGGATGGCAGGCAGCTATAAGGATGGAGGTGTAGGCATTTATACACTTCTGGTGGGGACCTAAATGACCACAGCCACTCTGGGAATCCTCAAAAAGCTAAAAATAAGTCTACCCTATGATCTGGTTCTACCATGCCTGGGAATCTACTTGAAGGAATAAATCAGCATGCATAGACATACCTGCACGCCTATGTTCATAGTTGCAGAAGTCACAATAGCCAAGACACAGAGCCTCTTAGCAGATGAGTAGATAAAGAAAATGTGGTTCATTTATTCAAAAGCGTTTTATTCAGCCCCCCAAAATAAAATTATGTCATTTGAAGAAACTGATGGAATTAGATAAACAAATTAAGGCAGGCTTAGAAAGACAATATTACTTGTTTTCTCTATATATTTATGGCATTGAAATGTTGCTGGTGGTTAGTGTCTGGGTTGGGTATGTCCAGGTTCTTGACCTCACCTTCAAGTATGACATAAAACCCTGGGTCAGGCCATGGTGGTATGTACCTTTAATCCGAGCACTTGTTAGGCAGAGGCAATGGATCTCTGTGTGTTTGAGGTCAGCCTAGTCTACAGAGTGAGTGACAGGACAGGCTCCAAAGCTACCCAGAGAAACCCTGTCTCAAAAAACAAAAAACGAAAAACAAGAGTGACATAAAATCCTATACAGATGAAAAGTACTGTGTCTTATTTTAGTTAGGGATTTTTTTTTTTTTTTTTTTTTTTTTTTTTTGCTGTAAAAAGATGGCAACACTTATAAGGAATAAGGAAAACATTTCATTGTGGTGACTGGCTTACAGTTTCAGAGGTTCAGCCACTATCATCGTGATGAGGAACATGGTGGTGTGCAAGCAGGTGTAGTGATGAAGCTGAGAAGGCTACATCTTGCAGGCAACAGGAAGTCAACCGTAACACTGGGCAGTATCCTGAGCATAGGACACTTCAAAGCCTGACTCCACAGTGACACACTTCCTCCAACAAGGCCATACCCACTCCAACAAAACCACAACCTCTAATAAGTACCACTCCCTATGAGATTATGGGGACCAATTATATTCAAACTACTACATTCCACTCCCTGAGCCCCATTAAGCTTGTAACAGTATCATAATGTGAAATTCATTTAGTCCTACTTTAAAAGTCCTTATAGTCTACTGCGGTCTCAACAATATTTAAAAGTCTAATATTCAAAGTCTGTTCTGAAATCCATACAATCATTTAGCTGTAATTCCCCATAAAATCAAAATCAAAAAACATACTTCCAGCATATAATGGCACAGGATATATATTACCATTCCAAAACAAAGAGAAAGGAGCATAGTGGGGAAATACTGGACCAAAGCAAGACAGAAAACCAGCTGGGAAAACACCAAACTCTGCATTTCCATGTCTGATGTCAAAATGCTCTTCAGATCTCCAATTCCATTCACCTTTGTTGATGAAACACATTTCTTTCTCTTGGGCTGGTTCCACTTCCTATTAGCAGCTGTCCTCAGCAGGTATCTCAAGAGTCTGTCATCTCTAACATCTTGGGTTCTCCGAGGCACTGAAGGCTTCAACTTCACAGCTTCACACAGTGGCCTCTCTACCAGGGCTTTATTCATGGACATCCCTGACACATTTCTGGTCTCAGCAGCTTTATTCCTAACTCCCTTCTAATATCCTTAACTCTAGAGCCAAAACCAAGTGGCCAAAGCTGCCAAGTTCTGCTGCTTTCTGGGGTCAGAGCATGGCTCCCTTACTCAATTACATTTCCATCAGCTTTTTGTCTTTCACTGCCTGGGCTTGGCTGTCCTGACTTGCTCTGTAGACCAGGCTGGCCTCAGACTCAGAGATCTGCCAAACTATGCCTTCCTAGTACTGGGATTCAAGATGTGCTCCAGAACATCGAGCTCTAGGCTTTTCTTTGGTTTCTTTCCACAAGTAGGAAACTTAGCTGGGTGGGATCTTGTCCTGAGGCCACCACTCCTGTTATTCCATTTCTTAACCCACTTACCTCCTTGAACACAGGATTCAGCTCCACTCTACTTCCCAGCAATCCTTTGCTCCTCAAAATGTACTTTTTGTAAATTTACCCCACTTAGCTTTCTCCTTTTCATTAAAATCTTTATTAGAGTTACCATTAATATCACATGGCAGAGTCTTTACTAGGCTGTTTTGAGATTTCTTCTGTCAATGGAATTCATCCAAAACTCTTCACCTGAGCCTCAGGCAAATTCCAGACAAGGGCAAAAGGCAGCCACTTCCCCCCCACCCCCACACACACACATACACCAAAATATCACAAAATTGATCCTTAGGCAACACACTAAAATTCTTCTCATCTGAAACCTCTTGAGTGAGCCCTAAACAGTTCAAATAACTCTTAGCACCTCTGTTTTCCATGTTCCTACTAGTATGGCCCATTAAGCAGTGCTTAAAGCATCCCTCTACTTTCATAATCCAAAGTACCAAACAAACACATGGTCAGGCCTATCACAGAAATTCCCCAATACTGTGTACCAACTTCTGTCTTAGTGAGAGTTTTCTATTGTTGTGAAAAGACACCATGACCACAGCAACTCTTATATGGAAAACATTGCATTGATTGGAGTGGCTTACTTATAGTTTCAGAGGTTCTGTCCATTATCATCATGATGGGAAGCTTGACAGCATGCATGTGGGCAGTTGCGGTGCAGGAGCTGAGAGTTCGACACCTTGCAGGCAGTGGGAAGTCAACTCAAACATTCCATGATATTCTGAGCATAGGAAACATCAAAACCATACTCACTCCAACAAAACCACACACCTCCTAATAGTGCCACTCTCTATGAGATTATGGGGGCCATTACATTCAAACTACCACATACTGCAAAGGAAAACAAAATCATAACGTCCTGCAAGATAACAGTTGTCCACAGAGTGAAGAGACTTCAGGGCCCCAATTCTTGTTATGGGGCTCAAGAGAAGGAGGAGTTTGGTTGCTAAGGTATATTTTGGGTAGTTCTCTATCTTGATTAACAGAATAGATTATGTAAACATTTCTTTATGTGCATGTCCATTTCTATAGTGTATGTGACTTCAAGCATGTATGTCCAACCGAGAATAAGCTAAAGTGGTAAATAGGGAATTCTCCCTAAAAGTTCACTTGGGAACACAATTTTGCCTTACTGTGTCAGCATACAAAATCAGTTTAGGCCAAATCATCCATCCCTTCTTCCCTTGTACCCACATATATAGTATATTTTTGGAGGAGAAATTTATTTCCGTTATTCATGGAGAGAGAGGGAAGAGTGTGCATGTAGTTCCATGAAAGTAGGAGTTCTAGGTTGCTCATAGTTGCTAGGTATACTCTTTGGAGAGGGGTATGTATGCACAGTACCTATATAGGACAATTCTGAGGGTATCAACTGCATTGTTAGAAACGGGGAATGTGCATGACCCAAACGAAGTGGAGTCCTAAGTTGCTAAACTACCCTCTATGTTTGTCCATCTTAAAAGTAGGAGACTATTTGGAAGTGGGGAAAGGCAGGAAAATGGCCCCAAGGGCTCATATGTTTTAATAGTAGGTCACCAATGGGTAGAGCAATTTGGGAAGGATTGGGGGATGTGGCCTTGTTGCAGGAGGTGTGTCACCTCTGAGACTCCAGAAGACTAGTTAGCCCTTATCCTCCTTTATGTGGGTCGGGATATGAAGGTTCAGATGCTGCCCTAGGGTCATGCCTGCCTACCTGCCTGCTGCCACACTCCTTACTGTAAAGCTGATGGAATCATATACCTCTGGAACTGTAAGTGGCAAGCAAATCCCTCCTTCTACAGCTTACCTTGGTCATGATGTTTTATCACAACAATAGAAAAGTGATTGATAGAATAAGTAAGAAAAAGTTCTAACAAAACCCACTCTTACATACACTAACTTAAAGGTTAGGAACTCATTGGTCCACCTCCCCACCCCATACTGAAATGTGGTTCCATACTGAAATGAGGTTTTATTTTCCTTATTTCCATACCATTTTTGAGTGACTGGATTTAGTTTCTGAGGTGTATGGTCTTCCATCTTGTACCTGAAGGAAATCTGAACAGGAGGACAAACATCCCTTTGTCTACCAAACTGATTGTCCTGTTTGCCGGTCTGGTCCCACCACCGTGCCAGCCCCAAATAACACACAGAGACGCTGTATTAGATATAACTCTGTTGGCCTGTTACTAGTTTCTTATCTGCTAGCTCTGTCTTAATTATTAACCCATTTCTATTAATCTAAGTATTTCCACGTGGTCTTATCTTACCAGAGAGAGGGGCCAGTGTTCTTCTCCCTCCATCCTCCATTTTGGATCTCTTCCCTACGACTTCCTCTCTCCTACTTGTCTTAAAGTCCCGCCTATCTTGCTTTCCTATTGGTCAACAGTGCTTTTTTCATTAACCAGTACAAGAAACATATTTACAGAATGACATCTCCCATCAACTGGATTTAGTTCCTGAGGTGAATGGTCTTCCATCCTGTACCCGAAGGAAATCTGAACAGGAGGACAAACATCCCTTGAAAATCAGATAAATGAACTTACTCAATAGAACACACCCATGTTTCTCACACCTTATTAGAAGCCATTTTGAACATCTTAAATGACTTTCCTCCATAGCTGTAAACACTGTACTCTGTATATGTGTAAGGGTGTTCTTGGGGTACTGGGGCCCAACCTGGGGTCTCTGACCTGCTGTACCACTGAGCTACTCATTATCTTGTTGTTTGTTTGTTTGTGACAGGGTTTCATGATGTAGTCCAGGCTGGCCTGGAACTTGCCCCAGCTGAGTACTAGAATGGACAGGACATGTGTGCCACCATGTCCATCTGTGCATTGTGTTTTAATGGAATTCATTATATATCCCCTACCCTAAGAGCCAGCCAGCTATATTGCATGCTAAAAATAAATAGCCAAAGTGAAACGTAAACAAGCTGATGCTCACAATGGTTTAAATTAACTCTGGTGTCCAGGACAGATCCCAAGAACTCTGGAATGGAAATGTATTTTTTATTCTTTGTATTCTAAGAAGTACAAGCTGGTATTCTGTTCACGTTCTCTATTAACCTTCTCAGCATCACAAGTGTTAGTCTAAGTGCCTAGAGAAGTCCCAGGCAGGAGCGGAGAGAGTTGGAATTCCATGGTGTTACTAGTTGAAATGATTTTCAAGGCTAGCAAAATATATCCTCAATGTTTTGATTTCAATCAGAAATGTAGCTTCCTCTCCCCACTGCATGTCACTTTGCCTTACTGCAGACAGCTTCATGGAATTTCATTCCATTTAAAACAATCTGATCTTACAAGGAAATGTGACAGCTCTGGGTGAAATAAAGACAATTTCTTGAGTTGGTACAGAAATTATTTCCATTTTTCATGAAAGTAGTCCATTCAGGAGTAAGAAAATTATGAGACAAAACTGCCAATAAAGCAGAAATGAAGCAATAGAAGGAAATAGGTAAACATGATACATATGGGTCTCTTTAAGAATTAAAAAGCAGGGATAACAAACACTAAAAATGAATACTTAGCTGGCCTAAGACACCACATACCTAGAAACTCCATGAATCAAAGGCAAACTCATAAATAATTGCAGTAAACAAGAAGAAAGGGGGAAGGAAGCCCCACTCAGTAACTTCACAAAAAGAGGTAACCAGAAGGAAAATAAAAATTCATGGAAAATTTTTCCACCTCTCAGTTCTCTCTTGACAGTTCTTCTGAGAACTGAGTTTTCTTTGAAGATGTTTTATCTCAGTGGGTTTTTTCCCTGTAAACTCCCTTGGAACCCAGAGCAAGACAAGGTAGGTGCTCTGGGGCCAAGCGTGTATGTGTGTGTGTGTGTGTGTGTGTGTGTGTGTGAGAGAGAGAGAGAGAGAGAGAGAGAGAGAGAGAGAGAAGCAATGCACTCCTCTCCTGCACAGCTCCATTTCTTCCTGGAACACAGAACAAGACAAGGTAGGTGCTCTGGGGCCAAGCATGTGTGTGTGTGTGTGTGTGTGTGTGTGTGTGTGTGTGTGAGAGAGAGAGAGAGAGAGAGAGAGAGAGAGAGAGAAGCAATGCACTCCTCTCCTGCACAGCTCCGTTTCTCCCTGGATGGGAAGGTGGGGAGGCACTCTGGAGCCTCCCCATGGCCACACCTGTGCAAGCTTCTCTGCCTGGTCGTGCAGTGTGTGGTGCATGTTCCGCAGAACCAAGACACACCTTTAGTGACTCTGTCTTTTCCTACAGAGCTTTAGTAAATCTCAAAATATCAACCAGTGGCATAGAAACAACATTTGTTCTTCTAGGCATGTGCACTTTAAAGAGGCAGAAATAATGACAAAACCAAAGCGACTGTTGTCTGACCACAAAGTCAAACACACAGTGACACAGTGCTGGCTGGCTCTGCTGCCAAGGTCATCCAGCTGCTGCTTTGAGGCCTGAATTAGACTCAGGAGTCAGGTTTCCAATTTCCAGATGTGAGAAACTCCTTTTAACCTTGGTGGACCTCATTTTTCCCTTCTGTAAAATGGGAATTCAGTTAGCTATTGTGGCCTGGAACACAGCACTCAACAACTGTTCTGCATGAATGGTTAATTCTAGTCCATAGTCATTGAAAAACATGGCGGAGAATGGAGATCAAGAGGCACAGCTGTTTAAACAGTGGTTGCCACAGGAATTTAGTTAGCAAGTGGTATCCCTCAGCTCAACTGGGAACTGGATGAAGGAGATGGGGCAAGAGGGGTGGGGTTACAGCACAATCCTGATCTCAAGAGGGATTTCACCTGGACTTTCAACCTCCGCCAATGGGTCCAAGTTGCTCCAGTGATTATAGAAGGGTGTGATTAGAAGCAGCATCCTTGACCTGGGGAGATGGCTCACTGAGTAGGGTGCTTGCCTGCATGCCATATGTGCATAAGGACATGAGTTTTCATCCCTACCACCCACATACAAATCTGGATATAGAGCTGTAATCCAAGCCAGTAAATGCCGAGAAAGGAGGAGATTTGGAGCTTACTGGCTGTCCAGACCAGCCAACTCCTGAGTTCCAGGTTCAGTGTGAGAGAGACTCTGTTTCACAAAATGAGTCAGGGGCTAGGAAGATGGCTCAGCAGTTAAGAACACTGATTCTCTTGCTGAGGACCGAGGTATGGCCCCCCAGGCCAGAATGGCAGCTTACAACTGTCCTTAACACCAATTCCAGGGGATCAGGGTTGTCTCCTGGCTCCACAGTTACCAGGCACCATGTGGCACACACACATATGTTCAGGCAAAGCACACAATCACAGAGATACATATTTTTAAGTAATAAAGCAGAGAGTTACTGAGGAACACACCTGATGTCAACCTCTGACCCCCACGTGGTATGTATGAATGGGCATGCATACACACACACACACACACACACACACACACACACATACAGAAGCAACATTTTCTCTTCAAACCAAAAGATACTAACTGTGGTTAGTTTCTTGTGACAGCTGGAATGGATTATGGGATACCCATGATACTGATATATACACATTATGTCTACAGAGGATGCTTCCAGGAGAAGCTGACATATGTGCTGGCAAACTGAGTCAGCTCACCTTCAGTAAGATGGGTGGGAACCACTCAGGGCAGAAGAACAATAAAGAAGGGCAGGATTGCGCTCTGAAAATAAACTAGAACATCCCGGACCTCAGGTGTCAGCGTGGACTGGACACTATCAGGCACCTGGTCTTCCAGGCTTGAGGTCTCCACTGGAACTATGCCCCTGCTTCTACTGGGCTTGCAGCTGTCAAATGTTAACATCTCAGTCTCCGTAACCATGTGAACCAAGTCCCTCATGACAAACTTCTTCTTCTGTGCCTCTGTATATCTGCCATGGTTGGAGGGAAGGTCACATGTTGAAATTCTGCTGGCAGTAGGAGTGGGAGGTGTCAGGAGGTGATTAGATCACAAGGGTTAATACGTCATGCATGGGTGCCATTAAGGGAACCTGTGAGTGCTGGGAAAGATGAATCAGTAGTTAACTGCTTATGTTATAAGCATGAGGACCTGAGAACAATTCCCAGAACCCACACTAAAAAGTCAGGTGTGGTAGCATGTGTTTATAATCCCATGCCTGGGGAGACAAGAAGATTTCTTGGGACTTGCTGATTAGCCTACTTGGTAAACCCCAGGCTTATAGGAGATCTTCTCTCAAACAAAACAGGGCAGAGTGTAAGGAACCACAGAGGGGGTTATCTTCACCACACATATGTGCACACATGTGCACAGTGCACACATGCATCACACACACACACACACACACACACACACACACACACAAACAAGGAACTTAGAACTTTCCTAAAGCCCTTCTACCATGTTAGAACTCAGGGAAAGTAAGGTCATATATGATCCAGAAAGTGGCTCTGTCCTCTCCAGGGATCAGTCCCACCAGTATCATAACCTGAGATATCCCAGCCTCGGCATCAGTACAATGACCTGAAATATCTCGGCTTCCATAATGGTGAAAACTAAATGCTTGATACATACATAATATATATATATATATATATATATATATATATATATATATATATCATATATGAGCCACCTGGTTCTTTATGTGAGCCCTGTTGGACTTGTTCCTTTCAAGAACCCAGGTTAATGCATAGACATCCCTGTGACAATGACATCAAAATCCCACAGTCTTGGTTCCCACCTCTGCCACACTGTCTGACTTTGGAGACTGCAGTTCACCTTGAAGATGGTGATTTTTAGCACAATCCATGTCACTGGCACATAGTGAACCATCCATAAATATTACATGCTATACATTAATATTACTGTTTCTCTCTTAGATTCTCAAACTTAAGTATTAAGCACTTAGATGATATTTCCATAATGAGGTCAGTTCAAGGATGCTGTGTTGGCCCCAGGCCCACCCATCCCTATACCTACCATAACAGCAGCACAGCAGCCAAGCAGCCACATTCCAGTGGGGGGGGGGAATTGTCTGCTGTGAACTAGCGCATGAAGTGAGCTCCCACAGTTTGGTTGTAAAAACAGTACTCTCCCTGCTCACTTTTCCTCCAAGTCTCAGCCTCCTGATCAGCTCCCTTTCCTTTTCTCACTTGCACAATGCCCAGAATGCCCAGTAACTGGTATTTCCTGGACCTGCCATACTTCGGGATGGAGGAGGGGCTTCTCCTCCGGAAGCTGTGTTATCTTTAGCAGATGACTGGAGTCCAGAGGCAATAACCATTTCAGACTAGCCAGAAGGACAGGAAAGAGGGACAATAATGTTAGTCAGGTAGCTCTTCCTGCCTTATCAGCACCAGCAAGCACCGCACCAGAGGGCAGGATAAAGGAGGAATTAGGAAATAACTACCTGCAGGAGACACCGGGGCTTCCAAATTAGATATGCAGTTGTTAAATAGATTGTGTGGAAAGACACAGCTTTTAGCTCAAACATGACCTTCAAAGAGCTTCTCCCTTAGGTTCACACGAGAAAAGCTCCAAACATTTCAAAGAGCAGATCCAAACACTAAGCATGTCATTTCAGCCCCCACCCCTGCGGGTAGGGCACACGACAGACCGTTCTCAATAATAGCCTCATTGGTTTTTATTACACGTTATCATGTTTCCTAACATCCCTTATCACACTGGGAAGACGGGCTCCCTTTATCACGTTTTATCTCACTCTGAAGTTATCCTATCAATATCCACTGGGCCAGGCTGTATTTCTAGATGGCAGCACAGAACAGCATACGATAAACAGGAACACTGCTGCCACACTGATCAATGGTGAGATAAAGGGAATGAGCCCAGCCGGAAAAATCAACTAGGCTTGGCAGAATGTCCGGATAATCTGTAATGTGGCAGGGAGTGATTCATCACTGGGCAGAGTCATCCTCACAACCATTGACAGAACCAACAGTTCCTCTGGGAAGTGGCTCCCAACTGCAGGCCAGTGGATGCTGTCATTGTCCTCGGGAAGCCAGGGAGGCTTTGCTAGACTGATCTTTCATAAAGCTACATTTCACAGGTCTTGGGCCCAGAGCACAGTGATTGTGCTGGACTGTGTGCCCTGGCCTCACTCTGCCCGCAATGAGATTGAGACAGAGACTCTCCTGTCACTTCGCGGTTTGTAAATCACCCAGGAGGCTTCAAAAGGACAGAGGCCACTGCAGTGTCCTCAATGTCTCCATCTTCCCCTTATCCTTGCCTAGCACCTTCTGATGTAGACCATTTGGGTCTTGTGTGGAGAGCTTTGCATGGGCTAAGATGAGTAAACACACACAGCTTGTTTTCCCAAACAAGCATTCTGAATCCAACAGCTTTCCTCAACTTCAGCAGCCCTGTCAAATGTAATGTTCGAAACAGAATTATATGAATGGTCTAGTAAAGAAGTCTGTTATAATAAGGCATTAAATTCTACCAAATATAGTAAGACACACATGTTCTCTTACTTTCTTAAGGAAAAGCCATTTTTGAGCTAATAAAAATAAAGCATTAAAAAACCACCTTGATCTGAATAAGGCAATAGGAATTCATTCCTCTGATGAAAACACTAGGAGCATAAAAGCTGAGCTTCTTGGTTCTTTTGTTCATTGTTTGTAAAAAAAAAAAAAAAAAAAAAAAAAAAAAAAGAGTCTCACGTGTATCCTTGGCTGAAATAGAGCATTCTATATAGGGTAGGCTGTTCTCAGACTCACAGCAATGGCCAGCATGGTAGCACACACCTTTAATCCCAGCACTTGGGAAGTTTCCTAATCTAATCAGCCCTGTGTCTATAAACCAGGGGCAAAATCAGCCCCCACCTTATAATCTTGCAGAGGAACTAAGAGGTCAGTGCTCAGGAGAGATTCTGTGACCCCCTCACTAATCAGAGGGGTTGCAATTCACAGGCAATTGAGCAGAAGTTATTTCCTTTCTAAGGCAATTGAGCCAGCATAACAAAGCCCTGAATTCTGTGGCTGGGTTGATTTAGTCAACCCCTATATGAGCTTATTGTCTTTGGAGAGGAATGGCTAGCTTCAGAAAAAAAATGCCCTTCCTGTAGTGGGAGCCAGCACTGAGACTTCTCCCAAATTTATTAGCAAATCTAGAAGCCTATCTGAAGGATAACTGCTCTCTACCTGATTGTGCCCAGTGTGGCACACCCAATAAGGCGGACAGAGAACAGAGTCCCCTCAACCCAGAATCCTAAAGGAAGCAAATGGTTTAGGTTTTGTCCTGTGTTGCCAAAGAAATCAGAGAAGGATATAGTTAGAAATGTTGGACCAGAAGACTAGTTGCTTTAAGAAAAGAAGAAGATCTTTATATGGTAGAGTGCTTGTCCAGAATGCTTGAAGTCCCTGGTTCATTCTACATTACCACATAAGTCAGGCATGGTGAGGCACACCAGTCATCCCAGCACTGGGGACATAGAGGCAGGAGAACCAGAAGTTCAAGGTCATTGTCAGCTATATAATGAGTTGAAAACAGGTCTGTCTAAAGAAATTAAATTAAATAATAGGATTGTGAGAGACCTGTCTTGGAAGACAGAGTATTCTATAAAAGGCTGCTACCCTATGAGCAGTTCTATAGATGGCAGGGTCTCTCACCTCCCTCAGCTCCAAAATCTTAGCACTGCCCTTTCCTAGCTCTCCAGGGAAAAGAGCTTTATGACACATGGTCTTACCCTTTGATTCTGTATCCTAACAGAAGTACAACCATGTAACACACAACTGGACACATAAAGGGACAAAGTAACTTGTTTATCATGTTTTTTACATGTAGGCTTTGGCATCCTGCTAAAGATTAACTACCACTTCTAAAGGCAAGTCTATTGTATTGGTACTTATTAATCAGATTATTTTAACACCAGCTGTATCAAAGATGCAATAGATAAGAATGATTTAAGTGGGGACTTCAATACTTTCTGTAAATGTGCTTAGACTTTATCTTGGTAAATGGCAGGCACCACCGTTCACTCTGCTGTGAGGGAAAGGGCCAGTCGTCTGGCCCATGTAGCTGACCCATCACTAGCTGACATTAGCTGGCATTAAGCTGAATGCTACCAGTCCAATCCAATATAGTCAGCAGAAAGTCCTTTCTAAAAAATGTAAGATATGACTGATGGGAGAGTTTTGATGAATCTGGGGATGTACAGAAGTAAAGCCTCAGTTTCCCATAGATGTTTCATAACTTAGATAAGCAACTTGCTTGGAAAACAAATACAGAACCATGGCTTGCCTCTCTCTGCCTTGGGCCATTGAACTGCATCACACTCAGATACAAGCTGGGGAACACACCTCCCAAACTGCAGATATTTTAGAATGTCATCCCAGAAACCAAAGCCAATGGAACATTCCAGATGTGGATGTGAATGTAACCATCATTAACAGAAATGGTAGCTCCATGAAGGTGCTAGGAACTGACTTCCTTGGGTGTGTGTTTCTAGGTCTAGGTGACATGGAGAACTTGGGGAACAAAAGGTCGGCAGTCGGTCTGAAAGTTTCTGATGAGTTTGTGTAGAGAATGCAAATGAGCAACTGAGAGAACAGGTGAGAGATGTACCAAAGCTGTGTTCTCTATTGTACAAACAGAACTTACTCGGTTAGCATCTTTTACATTTCCTTTTATTTGGATATACACAAGTGTACACATAGGTGTGGAGGCCAGCAATCCATATCAGATATTTCCCTCCATCTCCTTTGGCCTTAGGTTTTGGGGAGGAAGATGGAGCTGCTTGCCTGATGATCAAAGGAAACAAATCAGGAGAGAGGGGTGGCTGTACAAAGAAGTCATCAGTATCTTCAGATCTACTTACTTCCTGCCCTATCAGCTCAGCTGTCTTCCTTTCCTGGTCTCCATCACTCAGCGCCAACATTCACTCGTACTTGCTCTGCCTGACAGGGTCAATGGTCTGTCTGTGTCAACTTCCCTGTGCTCTAAGAGCTGGTGGTAAAGACAGCACAGGAGGCAGCTGAGTAGGCTACAGAAGTGACCCATGTCACATGTCTGCAACTCTCAGACCACACAGCACGGTAGCTCACAGAGTAAGCAGTAAATGTGTGTTGATGGAGTAAGTACTGGTTATTGAGGCAGAACAGGCACACACCTCATTATCTGAGCCCAAACCAGTGAGGGACTCAGTAGAAAGTCTTTAAATTCCCCATGGACTTCACCCCTCTAATGAATTCCTATTTACTGATTTGCAGTCAAATGTCACAGGAATGTGGAACTTAGAACAATTTGTGAGAAAAACAGGAGCTTTCTGACACACTAGCAGAATGGGCAATCTACACCTGAAACAATTAAGAGGCGTTTTTGGCCCTGTGGATGAAACTATTTGATGAAAATTTGATGTTAATATAAATTCTTTCTGCTTATTAATTCTGAAAACATTTTGGTACTTGAAAATAATAAAATGATATTTGTATAAAATACAATATATGGTTCTCAATTTGGCATACTATAATCACCCTTGTCTACCTAGCAATGAAGTAGGGGTTCATTCATTAATAATTTTTTTCTCCAAGACTCACAGCTCTACAAAAATATCATGTGGTGTGTGAGCTGCTCTCTTCTTCACAATGACTGTTCATATCACCATCTACTTATTGCTTGATGGCTTATTCATAGGAAATTTAATAAATACTTGTTAAGAGGTTGTTAAATATCAGTCAGTGGCCTACAGAGAGAGCAGCTCTTTAAACTTGTGACCTAGATTAGAGTTCAGAAAGCAAGTGTGACTCAACAGTCCCATGTTAAAGATAAAATGTTCTCCCAGCTACAGGAAGATCTTCCCAAAGGAAGGCTACCTCAGATGAAGGCTGAGGGAACTGATACAGCTTCAAGCAAAAAGCAACACTTTGAGGTTGGGCTACAATTCGGTGATAAGGGACTTCCCAAGCATGAATCAGCCTTAGGTTCCACCCTCAACCCCATAAGAAGCAAGTGGTAGTTTTGTCAAAGTTATTTCCCAAGCAGAAGGGGCTGGCCATAGGAAAGTAAGGAGGCAAGAGAGAGAACATTGTGGGAGGAACAACCTCAAGATGTTATAGAGTATATAATGAGAAGGAAAGATGAAGGAAGACAGAGGGAGGGAAGAGGCAAGCAGGGAAGAAAAGGGAAAGGAGGAACTAGAGGAAAAAGGAAGGAAGGTACAGATGACAAAAGAGAGAGAAATTAGAGATGGATGGTAATGTCAAAAACATATGAACACCTTGGGTATGATGATAGTTAGATGATCTGGGTGGAGGCACTCTGCTGATGTCCCCTAAGACACTTCAGTAAAAGGATCCAATGGTGTGCAGCCATCATGCTCAGATGGGAAGGTGGTCAAGATTTAACAAAGACAGCAGTTGGGAGAGGCAAGACAGTTAGTGGGCAGCTCAGGCTTCCCAGCCACCAAAGAGGCATTAGCGAGAATCAGAACAGGCTGGCCTAAGTATGAGCAGTGGCTATTTGTGATTACAAGGACTGTGTAATGGGCCCATGATTGCCTAAACTTGTTCACTGGGCATACAAGTATCTCCCATTGTTCACTGGATCCATGAGGACCTAGTGTCAGTCATGTGCTCCATGAGACCCAGCTTTGTTCACGGGGTCCATGAGCCATTAATGCCTGCCACTGTTCACTATGGTTCAGTGCTTTAGGGGCAGAAGGGGTGGGGAGATAGTTGAGGTCTGTGGCATTGAGCTAGGTGCACTTTGGATGTCTATCAGACTTTGACTTTGTGGTCTGCCAGACAAAGATCTCCTTTGGACATCAGCTCTGGGTGGTTAACAAGAACATGGTGACTAAGTCATTGGAGGACAAGAGCAGGAATTAAACAGAGAAAAAGAACAAAAAAAAAAAAAAAAGTAATTCATAGTTACATTTAACAGCTGCTGATAGTCAAGCTTAGAACGAGGGTTGAGCAAGAGCCGCTGGTAGAACAGGAAGGAATCTGAGTGTGTGGCCTCCCCAAAGCAAAGGAATGGGATGTTTGAAGACACACACACACACACACACACACACACACACAGAGAGAGAGAGAGAGAGAGAGAGAGAGAGAGAGAGAGAGAGAGAGATGGGCAGTATCCAGTGCAAATGACAGTTGAGAATTTAAAAATAAACACTATATTTAAATTAATTTAATCCTTGGCTACTATAGATATTTTTTCTGTTGCTGTATGAACACCATGACCAAAAGCAACTTGGTGAGGAAAGGGTTAATTTCATCTTCCAATGAGGGAAGTCAAGGCAGAAGCTTGAAATAGAAACCATGAGGAACATTCCTCACTGGCTCACTCACAGGATTAGGTCCAGATACTTTTCGTTTTTTACTGCCCAGGCCATTTGCCAAGGGTTGATACCACCCACAGTGGGCTGGGCCCTTCTACATCAATTAGTAATCAAGAAAATGCCTGGGCAGACCTGTCCACCAACCAATCAAATGAAAGCAGTTCCTCTGGTGAGGTTCCCTTTTCCCAAGTGTATCAAGGGGACAGTGAAGATTAGCCACAACACCAGCACTGTATGAAACCACATGCCTGTGGTCCCAGCATTCAGGCAATGGAGACAGAAAGATCAGAAGTTCACAGTTATGCTGATGCCACTACCATACACATTACATAAGGAGGTAGAGGTTAGCCTGGTCACAGAAGGCCTTGTCTCAGCCCCAACCTGCAATATCTCCCCTAGAGTTTTGGACAATAAGTATAGAAGGCCTGATTGGGAATAACCACCAACAGAAAATGCCTTGACTTCAAGATAAAACCAACAGGCTCGTCAGCAATCTTGCCTTGCTTCCCCTCCTATGGCCTCTATTTCTACTTCCCTATTAAAGAGTCTTTAGGCCTTTGTATCCAGTGTATTTAGAGATTACATTTTCTCCCCAGTCTTCCGTATGCTTTCCCCTGTTTTCCATCCTTTCTTTTCCCCACCACAGCCTCTTGTATGCCCATCACAGTCACCTATGCCTCCAACACATTCACTCCTGTCTCTAGCATAGCTACTCTTACCCGAAATGCGGCCACATGTGTCCCGCACAATGGTCACCCCTGTCTCTAACATAGTCACCCCTGTCCCCAACACAGCCATCCCCAACACATTTTCATGGCTTCTCTCTGTGCAGCCACAGCCATTTGTGTCCTGGACTTATTACCCTCCATGCCAGCCCTATAGAACATATTATTCACGTGTCACAAGGGCCTTAGTGGGCTGTCACCATGGGCTGGGACGAATCAGTGAGTTTCCACCAGACAGATGCTGCGTTTGCTATCTTTTCTGGGGGCATCTTGAGGAAAGATCCCAAATCAACAGCTGGAGGTGGGATCTGGCCCACAGAAGTCTGTTGTTGAATCCACAGATATAGTTTTTTAATTGAGTCAACATTTGTAAGTGGAATATTTTACAAGAAATGCCAGATTTTCAGCTTCTCTATAAAAAGCAACTGTTCTGGTATCCCAAGCCTAAACTAATTTCTGGCAGAGACTGTCTGAGGTTGAGGGGACTGCTGGGTCCCTTGGAATAAGCTGGAACCTTCCAGGTCACCCTAAGTCACAGTCTTCTGTATAGCTCACTGGGGGGTTCTAAGAATGCCTGGAGCATTAGAGCATCCATCCATACAGCATCCTTCAGGGATGGAATCTAGAATTCTGCCTGACCATTCTCCCACCATAGGTTGCTCTAGGAAACTTATAGAAGTAAGTGACTTTGTCTCCACACTGCCTCTCCTACAAGTGGCAGGACATGCCTCACCATCACTTCCAGAATCATCAGCCTCCAAATGAAAGACCTCCCATATCATCAAAATGTATCTGCCTTCTAACACAAGTCACATGATTAATATGTACTAAAACGTGACTGAATTAATAAGGAAAGTATCTCCTATAGAGTATAGCTATAATAGTCATATATGGATGATGTCATATGCACTACATATAACATGGAAGGTCACATATGAATCACAGATGTCTCTCTGGCTAGAGCCAAAGAGTCTTTAGAAGTCTACTCAAGCACTTGAGGAAACCTTTTGTGGTTGCTTGAAGCCAGTCCCCTGATACCACAAACAGCCTGGGGTTGTTTTCTTGTCCCCAAGGGGACAAAACAGAAAGAAACAATGGCTTTAAAGCCACCTCTCAAAAAAAAAAAAAAAATAGTAGCTTCCATTGGTTTTTAACTGAAAAAGTGAAAAAAAAAATACAATAGGTCTCCCCAAAACCGCAAGAGATGGGGAGGTATTCTTCATGCATACACAGTCAACACCAAGAATATCCTACTTATTTTCATGCAAAAGAAGTGAATATGTGTGGCTGGCAGGGCAGATGGCAAAGCAGGAGAAAAAAATCAAATTTGGTCACACACAAGACATCTGCAGGCAGACTTCCACTTGAGGGAAGCAGAGCATTTCCGAGAAGGTGGCTGAACCCTTTGCCATGCTGCCATCACAAACATCCTGGGAGGTCTCATAGGGACTCCACCCACCAGGCAGTGTGATGGCCTCTGGGATTCCCCTCACGCTGAATGTTCTCTGCTTCCCTCATAGATAAAAAGTTTTGAAACCAAATCGCTGTCCAGCATTCTCCTTGGTTCTGCAGGCTCTCTCAGAACATGCCTGTGCATTTTAACAGAGAACCAAACACCTGCAGGCACAAGAATGGCATGTGACTTCTGTTTGTTACACAGTAGCTCAGGTCATCCCTCATGCCACAGATCACAGAGTTCCAGTTCAACCCAGATCCTGTGCTAACAGTGGAAAAAGCCCGGGGATACTTGTTTTCTGAACATCTCACCAGGAATTGCGACAACTCTAGGTGATAATCTGCATGAGCATGTCCTTTGGGTGCTTGCCTCCTTTGTTGAGCTTTGTGTCCTTAGCTAAGCCATCTGTAAGTGTCCTGGTCTGTTGTTTTGGTCCCTGAATTTGGGTGGATGGATGTGAGGGATGACGGAGGTTGTGCAGGGTGTGGGTAGGAATGTGATAATGCCTAGTGACTATGGAACACAAGCCTGGGTGGTACGGAAAGCCACACCCCCTTTCCCAGCATGTCCTGAGAAGATCTGAGCTAGAAAACAAACAAAGGGAAGGTCATCAGAGGGGTTGTCAAGAGACTGGACACTAGCATTTTGCCTGGTCACTATCGCCAGAGGAAACTGGTGAGACTTGCCTGTGGAATTGGGGATGCAGGGTTCCCCCAGGCTTCCAGCTGGTACAACCAAATGCAACAATGAGAGATGGGGGCTAAGGGGAGCTGATGGAGGACATGCCCTACATGAAATGAGAGGATGGGACACATCAGGGACAGTCAGAACCAACCCTTCACCATGGAAGCCGTTCCCAAGGCTCCACGGTCCTTCTCTGCAGTTTCCTAGCCACATGACCTGTTCTCTGCGATCTCCAGGGTAAAATTAGGACAATGGGGACCGTTATGTTCTATTTCTAGAGCTGAGAAGTAAATACTCTGTCACAACTAGAGTATATACATGGGCTAGGATGGTTAAATATGCATGTCATTAGCATATACCATCATATTTATACAGACATACATATACACACATGTGCACACAAATACTCAAATATATGTGCATATGTGCATGCATATACAGATATACACACAAATCCATAAGCATGCAGATAGGCACACAGCAGCATATGCACATGGATATGTATACAAAGACTCATACATCTAAGACATACACAAATTAACTTGCCATACAGGAAACCATATACACAGAAATGCACATACACCTCGATGTGCTTGCAGGCACATAAATACTTATATCCATACATCTTCACTTATTTGGGTAATATATGCCAAAATATGACTCAAATACTTATGTATCTTGACAGATGCACCAAGGTGAGGGTGGGGGGTTAGACAGAGCATTCTTGCACATCACCATCTGTCAATACTGTTGTTCTGAGGGAGTACATACTTATCTGAAGCTGGCATTTCAAAAGTGGTAAAATAATTCCAGGGAACAGATACTGCTATGTGTATACTTTGTAAAAGGTGCTGTTGGGGGTGGGGGACTGGTGTTAGATGATTTTGCATGGTCCTGCTACAATAGCAGAAGGTACTCCTCTGAGGCCAAGAGGTTAAAACCAATTGCTTTCACTTTGATAATTAACTTTGTCCAAAGACATACTGTAACCAAAATAAATAAATAAATAAATAAACAAACAAACATGCTTATAAAAGTTCTAAACAGTGATTCATGGGGTCTTGGTTACATTCATCACATCATCAAGTTACATTGATAGATTTTGGAGACCTTTATGGGTGTTAATTCTGAAAGAGGTCATCACCAGAAGTGGGCTTGGAGATATCACCTGGGGTTTCTTAGGACAGTGTGGTAAGTGCCACAGACCAGAAGAGAGTGAAGGTCTTATCTCCATGGTGTTGAAGCCCATAGGGATTCTTCTTTGAACAGAAAGTGCCACATTCAGGGACAGGATTGATGCCTATTTCTGGGAGTCAGGCTTGGGTACTAACTCAGTGCTAAGATCTCAGAGCCAGAAAGAAAGAGCAGGGCTCTGGGAGCCCCGCCCTGTCTATGGAAAGTATAGAAGGGCTAGGGCTGTGTTAATAAACAGGCCTGGACAGGCCTGGTGAGGCTTTAGGTCCTGAAGCTCCAAGGAAGCTGGCAGTGCTTAGATGAACTGTTATGACACAGAAGGACACTGAAGTCATGGGAGCCGGAAGTCTTGATTCTCACTCTAAATGCTTTTTAAAGTAATGGGGATTTTGGTAGACCACAATTCAATTGCTAAGTAATTGTATTGAATAAAATGTTCAAATGAGATTAATTGGCCCACTTAAGGCCAAAAGACTGCTGCATAAAGTAAGGTACAATTTTAAGGAAAGAATTGTAGTGAGATACTCACTTTGTCTGCATCTGTGGCACTGACCACGCCCATTGGGGGTGGAGACAGGGGTGGAAGTGACCTGGGGGAACTAGGTCTGAGGGGGAGCCAGGAGCACTCTCTTGCTTGCAGGACAGGAGAACATCCAGAGGCATCCTTGGGACCAGGAACCTGCTGGTGTTCATCTGTCAATATTGTAAGTTATTTCACCCCGAATAAACATCTATTAGGTCTATTTGTTTCTCCTGATCCTTATTAAACCACGATAAAGAATTAAAAGAAAATGCTAAGTGTGTTCTTCACCTCCCTAGTCTGTGACCTCAGGGGCTGCTTCTTTGGCATTCTGAGTGGCCCATTGGTGGAAAGAGTACCATTGATGGACAGTCCTCACCCAATGGCCACACAATACTGGGTTCACATTCCTGGGTCATAATCTCAGGCTGGCTTCAAATGAATAGGAATAGACCCTCACACTGGGCAGCAGAGAAATGATAGTTTTGCTGGATAGCAATAGCTACAATAAAAATCTTGTATTTGGATAACATCAGCCATCATCTTGCTATGGATCTGCAAATTCAAGCCTGTCTTGACATATATCTAATCTCTGTGGTAGATATATCAGAGATGTGGACTTCATATGTCCATGTGACTTGGCTGTAGGGTATCAAGACATTTGGTCAGTGTTATTCTGGGTATGTCTGTCAGGGATTTCTGGATGGATGAGATCAGCATTTGAATCAACAGTATGATGGAAAACAGGTTGCTCCTCTGAATGTGAGTGGGCCCTGTATAATCCATTGAAGGTCTAACTGGAAAAAACCAAAAAGTTGACCAAGGAAGAAATTGCTTTTTCTACCTAATGGTCTTTAAGCTGGGATTTTGGTCTTCAGCCTTCAGACATGTACTCAAACCTTGAACCTGGAACCATCTTTTCACTGTACTTTAAGTCTAAAACACTCTGGGACTTCTTAATCTCATTTCTTTTGACCTATCTTCCCATTATCATGTATATGTCTACCCATCCATTATCTATCTACCCACTATCTATCAATCTATTCATCTGTACATGCATACACACATACATCATTTCATTTATCTGTATATTAATCAACTCGTCTGTGTCTATCATCTATCATTTATGCATCTCTTCTTTTAATTCTTCATTTTGCAGTCCAGCTTCTTCTGTGGGTCTGTATGTGGTGGTCACAAAGATAAATAAATAAGTAAATAAACTTGGCAATAGTAAAATATTCCCAAACATACAACAACAAATAAATCTAAAATCTAGTCTAAGGTGGCAGTGTTTGCTTGGCTTGTATCATGTGACTTCTCTCAAGCTTTGTTCAGAACACATAACATACACACTATGCATCATGTGTGTCATAACATGTGGAAGGCATGGCATGCCAGAGCCAAGAGAGGTTTAGAAAGCAGGTAGAGGGAAGCAGCATCCGAAGAGGAGCAGTGGAGAGGTTTTAGAAAAGGGATGATTCTGACAGAGGGAAAGGGACAAGTTTCTTAGTAAGTAGAAAGCTGTCCATGTGGTGGGCACCCCAAGGGTGTAGTAACAAGCTCTGGGAGCCAGAGAGATGACACTTACTGAGAGATGGATGGTTAGATACAGTGGAGGGAAGAAGCAGCTAAGAGGCAGACTCTAGATTCAGATCAACTCTGCAAAATGTTGAAGATGCTCTGAGTCTTGCAGTGTGAAGGGATCCTGTGAGATTTAATTCTTTACATAAACAAGCACTTCTATCACATTAATATGCAAAGTCCCATTGTCTTTACTAAATGGTTAAATTAAATGTTGACCAAAAAATGTTCTAAAATAAAATTTTCATGCTATATTATCAGGAAACACTTGATTTTGTATATCTATTTTATGTACCTATATATCGGGGATCACATACAAAGTTCTATTTTACTCTATCATCTGTCTACCTCTCCTGTAGGTTCTTTTCTCCAATGTCCAGCTTCTTCAACTGTGGGCCTGAATGTGATGGTCACAAAATTCTTGGCAAGAGTAGATGTTTCTGAGCATGGTCCACTTGGAGAACCTTGAGTGATGAACCCATGGTGGCTGAGCATGGTCTTCTATTGCGTCCTCCCCACATGTGCGAGGTTCTATTCACCCAGAACAAGCTCTGGCTGCTGCAGGTTAAATAATGCTACTGTGCCCGGGGCAGGTGATCGCTGAGCTGGGCTTCAGACTCAGGCCAGATTACTGTATTCTCCCTCTACACACACACACACACACACACACACACACACACACACACTCACTATGTCACTCTCTGTCTAGCAGTTCCTTCTCTGCATAGGACAAAAGGTAGAAGGAAGAGCAAGATATAGGGGGCACAGAATCAGGCAACATAAGCAAATACCACAGAAATGGCAGGTACAAAATCAAGAAATTCAGAGTCCAAGAGAAGGCTATAAGGGATTGCACAGCAGATCAAGGGGGCGTGGAGAGGCAGACAGCTCTGGCCTGAGTGCAAGAAAGGCTGGCTGGCAGTTGAACAGGAGCCCAAAGGAGTGACACACTCCAATGAGCCAGCAGCGGATTGCCTGGTACCAGATGCTTCTATTCTTTTCTCACAGTGCTCATGCCAGGCCTTGGTGAGCCTGGCTGAAAGCCCCTCAAGTGAGAAAAACTGGAAGCAGCTGATGGCCCATGCCTGTGGGCGCTCAGAGCAGCCCCTCTGTTCTGGCAAAGCTATTCCCCTGACAGGTGGCAGGAGGAGAGCCTGTTCCCAACCCAGCCACACAGGAGGACAGACAGCTAAAAGAAAAACAAGCTCTATGCTCTCTCTTCAGAACCTCCACATGCTGTGGGGAGCAGCTGCTGACTGAGTACAGGAAGGACAAATGCTCCCAAGTGATGTCAGCAGCCAGTTCACCAAGGTGGCAGGGTCCCCATCCTAGAAGGAACTCTAGTTTCTAGGAATGGTCAGCATGGTGACCCAAACAATGTGATGATCGGATATCTCTGTGATCACATACTCAGCGCACATTTCTTTGTCTGGTCATCACATCCATCCTAAGCATGTCCTACAGTCCAGGGGAGGAGATAGTGGTTCAAGGCGATTGAATGACTGGGCTATACAGAGCATATAAGTCTATAAGTCTCAGCATGGAAAGGGATGACGGAAGTCCAACTTGGTGTGCTTTCTTTTTTATTTATTTATTTATATTCAGTGTGCATGCGCTCACACGCATGTGTGTGTGTGTGTGCGTGCATCACATGCACACACAGGCACACAGGCAGGTGCACACATGTGAGTGTGTGAACACACGTATGTGCGCGCGCACACACACACACACACACACAAACACGGAGCCAGAGGTTGATACTGTTTGTGCTCCTCAGTCACTCTCCAGCATATATTATGAGACAGTGACCTCACTAACCCTAGATCCCACTGACTCAGACTGACTGGCCATAGAGTCCCAAAGTCCCTTCTGTCTCCACCTCCCCAGTATGGATACTGCAGGCTGTACTTGACTAGGGAACAAATCAAAGTGCTCACACTTTACCAACCGAGTCCCCCTCAAGCTTGTGACAGTTCTTCTGCTACCTAAGAAGGTTGTCTCTAATCAGAATTTCAGGGTGTGGAGGAATGGGGAGCAAGGGGGGAGGTCTTAGTAGATAGTCTGCAAGCTAGAAAAAGTTTCTCACTCTCTCAAAAGTTACAGTCTATTCATTCCCATATCTTTTCATTTTAAAATATGACCCCCGCATTCCCCTTTCCCACACAGGATGAATCTTAATGCACACCTTAAGTGGGGACACAGTAGTCAACAGGAATATAAAGTCATTTTTTCAGGTCCCTCTTACGAGCATCCTGTTTGACCATCTAGCCCATAATTTGGGGCTTTTTTCTAAAGTAGAACCATTTGGTTTAATTTTTGTCCATTATTTTAAATTTTTACACAATACGATTTAAATTTCCTAGCAATGAAACACAAGCTTGATTCAATATTCGCTAATGACTTCTCTCACTGAACTCTGAAATAGCTAAGGGGCATGGGTGAATTTCATAGAAACTCTCCCAGCTGGTGTACTTAATGCCCTGAACTTAGGCCAGGGGTTATAGGCCCTTCTAGTCAAACTATAAGTTATCACTACACAGGAAGATTTGTAAAAGACTTTTGCCTCATTCTATTGATTGGAATTCAAGCACGCAGTACTTTCAGTCACTGGGTGGGACAAGGGTTAGAGTGTTTCTCCTGAGACAAGGTTTTGTCACAGGGTCACCTTGGAGCTTGGCTGTCAGCATTACTTGCATTCATCTTTAGAAATCACTTTTATGGACGTTGGTTTGAGGGTACACAAGCATTAGCAGTGGCTTGTTCTGATACATATTTTCTACAAACTACAGGAGCCTCCAAAGAAATGCACGAAGCCTGGTGTGCCTAAAAGAAGTTTGTTTGCTCAACTACAGGCCCATCGTTCTCAAATGAGCTCCTCTACCAAGCACAGAAGCCCCACACAACACCAGGAAAATACTCTGAAAATTCCTTCCCATCATTCTAATGGGTTACAGACGGGCTGGGAAGCTTCCTGCCATTTTTTATTGTTAGCTAGCTTCCTTTCTTCTGTCTGGAATGTTATGGCTGGCTTTCCTTATTAGCCTCCAGGATGCCTGAGTCAACCTGTTGAGTCACTCCCAGCTGATAGATGGGGTTGTCCCTTCAGCGGTAAAGATACCCAGTTTGACTAAGTGGGTTCTGGGGCACTGGACTGTATACTTCTGTTAGCCATGCCCAGCAAGAAGAAAGCAAAATACCTGTAAAAATATTAAACTTATTTGAACAGCTGCCTTTATCCAACTCTTGGGGCCCAAGACAGGAGGATCTCATGTTCAAGGCTAGCCCAGAGACAAAGCAAAAGCTTATCTCAGAAAAACAAAAGGAAATTCACTATCTCTGAGAATTTGCCAGGGTCTCAGGTTTTCACTCAGCAGGGAGCGCTAGAAGTTTGCCAAGGACATCTCACTGTACCCTGAGTGAAGAACAGGAGACATTTCTTTTACCTGGGTGTCTGTCATAGTGAATGACAGGAAGGGGTGTGTGTGTCCCTTGTCTGGATGGAGTCCTGCTGCCCTGAAGCTACTTGTTGGGTAGGAAGTGGTGAAAGAATAACGTGTTTTAGTGGGCAGAGGAGACAGAGATCCTAGATGATGCACTAGGTCTGGTGATCTAGTAGGGCATCAGGGAGTTTTCCCTGGGAAAGAATCAGGTTTGGTCTGTAAAGGAGGAAGGATGCCTGTGAATAGCTGAGTAGATGATTTAGGTTTGCCCATTAGCTCTCCCTCACAGGCTAAACACAAGAGGTAATCCACTTATGTAAAGAAATGGCTGGTGATCTTTGGGCTGCAGTTTAGAGATTTCAGGCCCTGACTGTTGAATCCTGATCTTTGGGCTTTGGGTTGTACATTATGGTAAATCATGGCCTTGGGATCAGACAGCAAAGGAGAAAAGGAAAGGTCTGGGTCCCATTACTCACTCCAAAGGTATATCCCCCATGACCTGAAGGCCTCCTGCCTTCTTAAAAGTTTACCAATTTCTCAACAAGGCCATCCTGTGATGTTAGACTGTAATTCATGGACCTTGGGAGATACTCAGTATCCAAACTATAGGAAAGATCTTGCAATAGAGATTGCAGATGGTTCCTTAACATGCCCTCAGATGGCCCTTCAATGTCCCTCTTTTTCCATCAGAGAATGCATGGTTTGAGCTCGACAAACCACTATAGAACAAATAGGACACTGCCCTGCCTCCTGGATGCTATGAGTAGCCATGTGACTATTTTCCATTCAGTGGGATATGGCAAAAGTGACATATTCACCTACCAGGCTCTACCCCAAAAACCAGACACACCTGCCCTTCCTCTCTGCCCATCCTGAGAACTGATATGCAACTGGTAGGCACCATGTTGGAAATAGTGAATGAGATTGGTACATTAGGAATGGAAGAGCTATGGGACAGCAGGATCCTGGGTTCTCAGAATAGCAAAATAACTTACAGAAGACAGCAGGCAGCCTCTGACTCATTTAACCCACTTCCTGGTGCCCCTTGATAGCAATTATTCGCTTCTGGTTTTATGGATGGGGAATCATCTCTTCCCTCATTCCCACTAATCCCCACCATGGCAACCACCTTGGTTCTTATATTCCTGAAGGAGAATTCACATGGGTAGAGGTAGAGGTAGAGACAGCAAATATTCAGGGTTTATTGTTAGCAGGCAACCAAGCACAAACAAAGCACACCCTCTGGTCTGGTCTTTCATTACTCTTCCCCTCCCTAGTGTGGTCTAGGGTGGTCCCTTTGCTCAGACAGGTAACAGCTTTCTTAGACATTCCTACCCACAGTTCAGTCTGCTACAATTAGATGTGTTAGATGCAACTATGTGTATGAATGTATAACTGCCCATTGATACTTTACCAGGGGAAAGGGCAATAGCAGCTTGTGCATGCTTCTTGGGGACCTCCACAGAAGCAAGCCAAAGCCTGCCAAGAATGGCTAGGATTTTTCCCAGAACACTGTCCTTCTTCTTGTTTGGTTACCGTGACTGTCTTATACCTTCCCCAGCACCTCAGACTCTAGGTTTGAATGATAGCATTCATCACATAACTGGATATAAGTGTTCAGCTATGGAGGTCCATGTTTTCACATGTGAAGCCTCTAGAAGCCAAAACCTGGATTCACCTAATTGCTGGTGTAAGTATGTAATTGAAGACAAGGTGACAGAGGTATCTAACTATGCTTTATAGTCTGACTGTCCTATCTGTCCCCTGGTCATCTGTGGATATGCCCATTCACTGGATACGTCTATGTCCACGCCCAGGTCCACCTCATCTTTGTCAACAGCATAGCTGTATCTGAAGGGGATTTCTCTTATATATCTAGTAGTGTTAAGACAAAGGTGAGGCTTTTAGGACACAGGGACAGGACAGGACTTGGAGCCTCTGAGACACGTCAGACTACAGGTGTTGTGCTCCAACTGACACTTGTAGCTCATACCTTAAACTTTTCCCATTGCCAAAATTAAAACATCCACAATCATGGAGAATTTGACTATTGGAATCTTGCAGCTGGGAGCCAAACTGTCTTGAGCTACCTTAACACCCATTCTTTGTTCACCTTTGTGTGTGACCTAACTTTCTAATTTGGAATGTATGACTAGACCACTAGCTTCCACCAACCCAAAGCTAAACAGGCCATCAGACAGCATCTGAGGCCTAAAGCAGAAATTCCCTTGCTTTGCTTTAACCCACCAGTCTAATATCCCTATCAACACATCCATCGGGTGGGGGATGTGGTTCAGCTGGTAGAGTGCTTGTCTAGCATGCATGAAACCCTGATTTCCATCCCTGGAACCACATAACCCAGGCATTGAGGCACATGCTTGTACTTGTACTTATAGCACTGGGGGGGGGGTGTAGAGACAGGATATTCAGAGGTTCAAGGTCATCCTCAGCTATATAGCTATAGCAAATCTGATGCCAGCTTGGGATACCCGGAATCCTGCCCACAATATATATTGTAATGATGTTTGGAGGGCTGGAGCAGCAAAGGAGAAGTGAGCAGGCCAAAGGCCAAGATAGATGGAGAAGGAAGAGTTAGTTCAGAAGGAAGCAGAGGTGGTTTTCTCTAAGCAGATACAGCCCAATAGAGCTTATGTGTGGAAGATGCATCATCCACCTGGAGACCCCTCACAAAGTGGACAGCAGTTTATCATAGAAGGGAAAGAATTACCAGTCAAATATCCACAATAGTGTTCTCCCCACCATCCTTTCTCTGTGTCCAACACAGTTCATGCTGTTTCAGACCCACTGGGGCATGTGACCACCAAGATGCAAATAGTCCCAAGGATGCTCACTCTCCTCTCCCACTCACAGCCTCTAGCCATTGGCCAGCTCCTAACAGAAAACATGTCCTAGTAACAGGCCCTGGCTGTCCAGCCTGGAGGTCAGGCATGACTTAAGGACACAGAGGACCTGTGTCTGTTGTGTTTGTGGTGTGTGTGTGTGTGTGTGTGTGTGTGTGTGTGTGTGTGTGAGAGAGAGAGAGAGAGAGAGAGAGAGAGAGAGAGAAAGAGAGAGAGAAAGAGACAGAGAGAGAGAGAATGTGGAGGTCAGAGGTTGACATTGGGTGTCATTCCCCAGGCACTGTCCACCTTATGTTTTGGGACAGATCTTTCACAGAACTTGGAGCTCCTGGATTCAGAGGCACTGGCTGGTCACAAAGTTTCATTGATCAGCCAATCTCCACCTCTCCAATGCTGAGATAGGCACATATAGGTGCTAAGAATCCAAACTCAGGCCTTAATGCTTGAGAAACAAAACTGAGTCCTCTCCTCAGCCCTGGAAACCTCGCCATCCCCAATGACCTCTATTTACTGAAATTCAACTTCCCTCTGTGGTAAAGGAGTGTAAGCAGCTGCCAGAATTTTCTATGCTGCAGGGCTTCTCTCTGGCCAACTATGACTCAATCTGGACTCGAGCAACAGACCTGGAACATTCTTCACATTTGGAAGCCAAGCACAGGATGGAGGCACCCAGTCCCACTCTTGCTGCCTATGTCCAAACACTGCAAAAGAAGCAATGACCTTCTCTTCAGATGCACAAAGGCACTAGCTCAGGAAGACTCTGGCATGCCAACAGCCACAGACTTCCGCACCACAGTGTCTGCTCCCTAGAGACAGTCCCAAGCTGCCTCTCACCTTGGAATATTTTGGGTGTCCTGGGAATAGGACAGGAATAATGAGGACTTGATGTTGCCAAGCATCATGCATGTCCTTCAGCATTTCCTTGACTCCACCTGATCTTCCACTGAATGGTAGAGATAGTCCATCAGCCTATGGGCACTGTTTAGTACCCAAGATGCCACACAGTGCTCCAGTCTGTTTCCTATTACTGTAACAATACCTATGTGGGTCATTTATTAGATAAAAGAGATCTGTTTTGATTAGTGGTTTCAGTGCATGCTACTCTGAGCACTGAGGAAAGTGGGAGATGCAGAAGAGAAGGAAAGAAGATGAAACTCTCAAAAATAGCTGAAAAAAGAAACACCAATCTACTCATGAAGGAGGTTGCTTCTGTCCCCAGATGCCTATTGACAGCCCCATGATAACATGACTAGGCTGAGGACCAGCTTGAGCAAGATGGACAAAAATTATATCCAAGGAGCATCCTAAGATGAATTTTCGAGCATTGGTAAGAGACAGGGAAAGCTTCCTTCTAAGGTATCTCCTGGAATCGTGTTTGAAAGATCCCTTGTGGGGATGTAGAGATGGTTCAGCTAGTACAGTGATTTGTCTTGCAAACAAATGAGTACCTGAATTCAATATCCAGAACCCATGTTAAAAAAACAAACAAACAAACAAACAACAAGAACAAAATCCAGGCATGGTGGCATGTACCTATAATCCTAACACTGGGCAGGTAGAGACAAGAGGATCCCTAGGGCTCACTGGATAGTTAGCCTTACCTACTTAGTAAACTCCAGGCCAGTAAGAGGATCCTGTCATAAAAACAAAACAAAACAAAACAAAAGAAAAAACTGTGTCTATGCCTGATGAAGAACACCTCCACCACACTGGCACATACACAAACTCTCTCTCTCTCTCTCTCTCTCTCTCTCTCTCTCTCTCTCTCTCTTTCTCTCTCTCTCTCTCTCTCACACACACACACACACAAACACACACACACACACACACACTCCACCCACAAATACTCACTTGCACAAAATATCCCTTGTGCTATGCATAAGGACAGGCATTAACCTCTAGGCCAGCTGGCAAACCACTAGAGGATCTACAATGCCTTTTACCCCCAAAGACCTCCCACCAAGCAAGGGTTGCTACAGTGCACCTCTTAGTCTTGCTCCCTCCTTCTTTTCTTGGAGAGTTCCACTTTGCAAATATCGGGGATCATGTAACTGTGACATACACATTGTAATGTGGATACTGTTACAGGTCCATCCCTTTGATAAAGTATCTGGTAAAAGCAGCATAAGGAAGGAAGGAGGGAAGGAAGGGAGGGAGAGAGAGAGAGAGGGAGGGAGGGAGAAAGGAAGGAAAGAAGGAAGGGTTTCTAATTGAGGTTTGAAAGGACAATCCACGGTGTTGGAGAAGACAGGGCAGCAGGGGAGTAAGTCAGCTAGTCACATTGTACCCAGTCAGGAAAAAGAATGCCTGGCTCCCACTGCTCCTCACCATGCCCACTGTGACTTGCCTTGGCCCACCTCAGCTTACTCTGCCTAGGACATATGTATTCTCACCCCCTGTGTTTTTTCTTCATCCAGAAAACTGCCCCCTTTGCTTCCTCTTTCCACATGCCACAAGCCCAACATCACTCTCTAAGTCAGCTGTTCTCCTCCACCCCAAACTCTAGGAAGAACTGTGCTAGTGAGATTATAGCACTTGAATCTGTCAGAAACATCAAACAAGACCGTTCTTTGTTACTGTAACTGGGTTCTTCATAAAGGAAAGTAAATTATCTAATTTGTAGTTGTAGAGTTTAAGGGAATGGACTCACAGCTCAGATTGAGATGTTCTTCATGACAGATGGCATCACAACCACATGTGTGTATGTGAGGGGGTTGCCACAGGCAAGACAGGAAACCTGGAATCCCCAGCCCTCATAAAGAAGAGATTTATTTCATTCATGGTTATGGGTGCTCAAGGGCCTGCCCCCAGGATCTGTGCAGCTCTGGTGAAGATGTACATGACAGATGGCATCACAATGGCATTGTGCATATGGGAGGAAGTCATCATACAGTGAGACAAGAAACAAAAGTGAGCATGATATGACTCCTCATTAGGACACACCTCTTGAATAGTCCACTACCTCTCAGCATCATCACACTGAGGTCAGATCTCCCAGCATTGAGGCCTTTGGGGCCATGTGATGCTGTGCCAAGAGCGGGACAGGGAGGGTGCTTTATGTGGTCCTTACAGAGGGTGTCCTGGAGGCAGGCGGGAACATCCAGAGGCTTTTGCCTAGAAAATGGTTCAGTCATATCCCCATTCTAGAAAAGCAAGCCCTGGCAGCAGCTTTACCTTGCTGCATAATAAACTACAAGAAATAGAGTTCTTCACACTCACATCCAACACCTGTGTGTCTACATAAACCTGACCTATGGCATGGGAAGCTCAGGTGCCTGTGTCAAAGGCTGGGCCTCACTATTTCCTGGTATGTGTCCTCTCAGCTGTCATGAGGCCAACAAGTACACTGAAGAGGCGGTGGGGAAAGGAGAGCCTCGTCCTAACCCATGAGGTTCTCTGAGAAGCCTGTATGCTTGCCTTCCCCATCAAACCTTCCTGATGATGCAGACACTTGAACCCTTCCCTTTGCTTTTATAAGCCGCGTCCCCTTTGGGAATCCCCAACAGCATAAATGAAAGAAAGAGCAAAGTGGAAGAAAGGAAGGCTGTAGCTTGGTTGGCAAAGAAACAGAACAGACGGGATGATACAGGAAGTTCACTTCAGTCCCCAGCAATACATAAGGTCAGTGTGATGGTGCACATTTGTAATCCTAGCACCCAGGAAGTGGAGGCAGGAGGATCAGAAGTTCAAAGTCGTCCTCAGCTGCATAGAGAGTTCAAGGCCAGCCTGTGACATAGGAAAGTTTATCTCAAAATGGAAAAAAATAAATAAAGTACAGTGAAAACTTTAACATATTTCAATATACCATGCTATGGAGAAAGAGTTGTTTGGAAGTCCTGGGCTTTAGTGATACATACTATGGTACACATGCCATGAAAAATTGTTGAAGATCACCAAATACTTTCTTATGACTTTTTAACTTATCCAAGTCAAAGGAACACAGGCATTAACAGACCCACGGACAACTGCCTGAGCCTTAACTAACACAGCTGCATTGCCACACAGACAGAACTTTAAAGAGTTCATTACTGTCATTCAGCCAGCTAACTGCTTTCCCCACAGTGGCGCCAGCACTCTGAAACGTTTAGCATGTCAAATATTTTTGTAAAAACAAACAAACCCAAGCTGAAGATGCAAAGATAAGTCCCACCATCCCCATCTCTTACTCCAAGCACAGCTCATGCTGTGTGCCCATGTCCTTTTAAACAGCCTCTGTGGGCACATATGCATTCTAATCACTTGTTGCTAAAATTTGCTCGAAGGAGTGTCTCTCCTGGTGCAACACCTAGTCTTCTGGATTCTTCCCTGGACTCCTACCAACGCTGTCGACCCAGCCATCAGAAAGATGCAAGGATGCTGCTCTATCCCCCCAAGGCCCCAATCAGGAAATCCTCTGGTAGGTACTGTGACACAGTTATCTCATATTTACCTCTGAGAAAGTGCTGGAAGTTTTTTTTAATTTTCTGTGCTGGACAACATGGACCAGAATGATGGAACAAGACTGGATTTAGGATGTGCTTGCAGTGTGGCCAAGGCATGGTTCAGTGCTAGATAGACCTGTGTTAGATCTTTGCAAAATTCTAAGAGCTCCAGGAGTATGCCTCCAGCAGTAGGACTGAAAGCATGCAAGCAGGCTATTGTAGACTTACTTGAGTTTATTTTGTGTTTTGTGTGTATGTGTATGTATGTTTGTGTGTGCATGTGTAAATGTGTGTGCATGTGTGTAATAGCCTTGAGCATCACTCCTTAGGCCCCTTTCAACTTGTCTGAGATCTCTCTCTTGCCTGGATCTTGGCAGTTGTGCTGTTCTGCTGAGGAGCAAACCCCAAGGATCCGTTTGTCTCCATCTCTCCAGAGCTGGGATGTAGGGCAAACATTACTGTGACTGGCTTTTTTCTAAGGATTCTGAGACTTGAACTCAGGTCCTCATGTTTGCAAGGCAAGGGCTCCACTAACTGAGCCTCTCCTGGACTCATATTTTTTTCAGATCTATTATACATAGTTTTATAAATGTACCATTCTTCCTGGCTTCCCAGTGCTGGCCTCTTCCTCTTATGGTGTGTGTGGGGGGAAGGGGGTGTCTGTACAACCATTCTGACTTGGGTGTATGACAGGTGTGTGTATGGAGGGTAAAGGTCAATCGACCTTAGGTGTTCTCTCCTCTATTGATCTCTTCCTTAGTTATTGAGACAGAATTTCTCATTGAACCTTGAGCTCACCTGATCAGATAGAATAGTGACCAGGGAGTCCCTGTCTCATATTCCAGCACTGAGATTACAGGTCCCTGCTACCATATCTGTTTTCTCACCTGGGCTTTGGGTCTCTGAGATTGGGTCCTCATGCCCATACATTGAGCATTTTCCCTACTAGCCCTCCCCAGAAACTGCACATTTTTAAAAGATCATCATTAATAGACCATTCATTTCAAATTAAAATTATGTGTATTTTGTCAGGCCTACACCTGTCATCCAACCATGTAGGAGGCTAAGACAGGAGGATCCTGAGGCCAGGATCAACCTGATCTATAGTGACAGACTCAATCAGAAAGTAAACAAAAATTGTAAAGAATAAAGTGTGTATATGGGGGGTGCATGTATGTGTAGACATTTGTGTGATGATTCCTAAGAACACTAAAGTTTAAAGTCTAGTACCTGTAATCTCCATACTTACAATCATGGGTTCATGCATACATATAAACAAACACACACACACACACTCATATACACACATACACTCATGAATACTCATAGATATACACAAATATATACTCATACACACATGCACACACAAACACATACACACACCCCACAGAATTCCTTGATGTAGTCTCTGGGTAGATTTTCACTTAGTACAGCATTTTGCCACCACAATCCACGAATAAATTCTTTCTGAGGAGATAGCACAATGATGGCAAGCCCTGCCTCTTATAGAATAATTTGCACCAGGAAGATTCTAGTTATCTCCAGGCATTGCTCCTGCTCCTACAATTTTTCTATTCTCACAGAAAAAAAAACTGTTAAAAATCTTTTCCTCTCATGTATTGGAAAATAACAGCTACAAAAGAAATCTTTGGCTGGTTGAAGAGATTGGATGTGTCCTGTGATGCTATCATTCAGATACAAGAATGAAAAACACATATGTGTGTGTGAAAGAGAGACAGAGCGCAATCATGACCATGTGACAATAACTGGTAAACAAAAAGTATTTAGCATAATTATCTCCCAACTGTTCAGTAGATTTAAATAAAAAGCCTGGGAAAGCAGTTCTCTTTCTATTTTCTTCCTGCTCTCTCCCCATGCCCCATGTTCATCTCTGTTTCTCCACCTCCCAGATGGCAGTGACCAGTACTTGCCAGTCATCCCAGATTACCTGTCACCACTAAGGTGTCACCTTTGTCATGTTTTCCTCACAAGTACCAGAAGCAAGTAAGGAGTCCCTAGACCCAACTCCTCCCAAAATGATGGTTTCCTGCTCTCATTCTTTGTCCGGAAATTCCAGCACCAGGTAAGACTTTCTACCTTGCAGTGTGACTATCAGCATTTCCAAGGAGCAGTTCTATTAGAAAGCACAGAGCAGCCTGTAGAAACGGGGGCAATTGGGGAAGTAAATCCTGGAGAAGTAAATCCTGTGGATGGTTCTAGCTGGTTCAGGCAAGCTCGTGTACATTGCTTACCACCTTGCCGATTCATTATTGGAAGTTCTGCTCTTCCCCCTGCTCCGTAGTGACTTCCCCAAGTGAAACATTCTGCAGTGGAGGAAGGGAAGAGGAGGAGCATCACCACACTCTGGAAGTTAAGGAAACTCACAAGACTCAGGAAACTCAAAAAGCTGAGCATTCACAGCCCCTCTCAAGGCTGTGCTAGCAGTAGCAACCCTGGGAAAGAGACCCCAGTGGAACTGCTCACTATGTGGTGGTGTTCCAGGGGCACAGCTCTGGTGAGCTGCCACTCACTTATGCCAAAGTGGGATTTCCAGTGCTGTGACTACTTTTGAGTCACCCATACTCCTGCCAGTAACCCCTCACCCAATGCTCCTGTCAATAACCCCAATAAACACATTGGCTCACCAAGCTGGACTATGATGGAATGGTTTCTTTGTCTGTTGTTGGTGCCATATCTGTCATGAGTATGTTTGTGTCTTAGCCATATAACATTGTGAAGCCACTACTCAACAGCAAGTTTTTAATCTTTAGATCGGTTCACAAAACCTTTGGTAGAAATGGCTAAGTGTAAACCTTCAAAAGTGTTTTCAACTGACACATACACATGCAAAAGTTGCATGTGTTAATGGAGCCCAGGTGACAGTTTAACACACGTGTCATTACTTCTATCTCCTCAAACACTGGTTACTTCTTCATGGTAGAAGCATTCAGAACCCATCTTTGGGCTTTTTGAGATGTGCACATTACATCTAGAGTCCCCAGCAGTGCAGAACACATGAGACATCCTCCTGTTCAACTCTGGCTTAGTGCCAGTACTGACTAGTTTTGTGTCAACTTGATACAAACTAGTCATCTGAGAGAAGCGAACCTCTATTAAGAAGTTGCCTCTATATGATCAGGCTAGAGACAAGCATATAAGACATTTTCTTAATTAGTGATTGATGAGGGCGGGCCCATCCCATTGTGGGTGGAGCCACCCCTGGGCTGGTTAGTGGTCTTGGGTTCTGTAAGAAAGCAGGCTGAGCAAACCCTCTGTGGCTTCTGCATCAACTCCTGCCTCCAGGTTCCTGCCCTGTTTGAGTTCCTGTCCTGACTTCTTTCACTGATGAACATGCATATGCACAGATACCACAGTGTGTATAAGGAGGCCAAAGGCCAGCTTCCAGGAATGGTTTCTCTCCTCTCACTGTGTGGATTCCAGGGATTGAACTCAGGTCATCAGTCTTCACAGCAATGTGCCTTTATCCATTGAGCCCACTCGCCAACTCTGAAAGGAGAGGAGAGGTTTAATTATGTTCCAGGAAGCCTCTAGGCTTTAGCATTTGCCTATGAGATCCCCAACCTCCTTGAAGTGTAGTACTGTAGAAAGATCAAGAGGCCCAGAGTGCTCCAACTCAAGCAGAAAGGCGCCTATGAACAAAGCAAGCAGTAGAACGTTGTTGTTTATCAGCAGGAAGCAAACTCCTTCTTCGTATGATAAGTGTTGTGTTTAAATGCACTTGAATGATGTATGCACCAAAACCTCAATGCAGAACCACATGGAAGAGGGAATCAAGGAGTACAGGGAGGGGTGCAAGAATTAAGCTGTGACAGAAAAAGCTAGAGGAGATGCTGCATCTGGACAGGGCAGACACTCATTTCTTAGCTGGTCTTGGCAGATGGCACTGTCCTCGACTTTTGCTTCTCTGTTGCTGTGACAAAACACTGAGCAAAACTAACCTGGGGGAAGAGGTTTGCATTTGACCTGCAGCTTACAGTCTGTCATGGGGGGGGGGCGGGGAAGCTAAAGCTTGAAGCAGACACTATGAAGAAGTTCTGCTTACAGGCTCTCTTCCACAGTGTACTCAGCTGCTTTTCTTAAATAGCAGACTCACCTATAATGGTAGGCTCCCCCATGTCAACTATTAATTAAGAAAATGATGGCTAGACATGACCACAGGCCAATCTGATCTGGGCAGTTCTTTAGTTGACTTTCCTTCTTCCCAGATTATGATAATTTGTGTAGAGTTGACAAAAACTAAAAGCCCCCACCCCCATTCCTAGAGTCAGACATTCACTGGACACCAGCTTCACAGTATATGGTAGGGGATTCTGGCTAGGATGGAGAAGGAGACACTTGGATAAGTAACACAATCTCCCTTCTTCAAAGTAAGTTCATTTCAACATGTTTGGTCAAGAACAGAGTTGACATGTATGCAGCAAAACCAAGAGGGAAAACAAGAAGTCATAACCAGTTTAAGAACAAATGAATGGTGTCATGTGACTCCTCAAGAGCAGTGATTAATGTGGGCCCTGGAGACAGCAGGACCTTGCTAGATGGTGGAGAGATAAGGGGTATGCCACAAGGTGGAGGAAGCAAGGACATCAGGAGCCTGCTCAGAAACAGGCAAGTGGGACTAAGGTGGAGTGTAGGACTCAGAGACATGCTCAAATCTACTCCACTTCAGAATCACATGCAATTTCTCTTTGTGATGGTTCAAGTTTTGCCTTTATGGATCAAGCTGGAAGCCCAAAAGGGTAAGTTGCCCAGCATGTATCTTTGTGGGTGCAGCCAAAACAGAGCTAAGGAGTTGACCCTAACTCTTACTAAAGAATGAGGTTGACTTGCTTTTCTTCATAAACAGTAAGAGACAGATCGTTCCCTCCATCAGGAGAAGAATTTCAAAGCCCCCTCCCCACTCCCTCCAAGTTAAAGACCAAACTCTAGGCCTTGAGCATGCTGGGCAAGTATTCTACCACTAAATTCCAAGTCGTGGAAGAATCTAGAAGTGATGTCTCTATGGCTGGAGGAAGGCTCCCTCACCCTAGGTAGAAAGCTCCTCAGAAGCAGAGCAGCTGCTTGCTAAAGTCCACACCCCTCCCACAAAGAAAGTCAGAGAACTGAGGGCTGTTCTATAGACTCTTGACCATGAAGGTCGGGGGTCATACAGACACAATAATACACCAAGGAAGTCTCCATGAGGTGGGCACTCAGTCAGTGCTGGTGACCAGAGACCAGCCAAGGTCCTGAGGGTCATGTTAGGACAAATGCTAGGAAAGGACAGCCCTAGTGTTAGCTCAAGGCCCTCAGATCAGCAGAGCTAGCTTTAGCGAATTACAGAATAAGTCCTTGAAAATATGTTCACGAACCAAAAGAAAGGAGCAGGGCTGGGGAGATGCTCAGCCTGCAAAGTGCTGGCTGCACAAGAACAGAGACCCCAGTTCAGATCTCCAGCACTCATGGAAAGCTGGGCATGTAGTGCCTGTGCTCTCAGTGCATGGAAGGCAGAGGCTGGAACACCTCCTGGCTATCCAGTCCAGCCAAATCGGTGAGTTGCAGCTACCTGTCTCAAAAAGTGCACACGGGCTTGCACACACACACACACACACACACACACACACACACACACACACACAGATGTATTAAAATTAAGAAATGGGCAGGAATCTTGGGGTCCACCCAATAGTGGATACTATTATTACATACCCCAGAAAGCCAGGCGGGTTGCCCTCCTCTATTCCAAAGAGAAACAGTCTCCACCAGACAGCACAGAGCCACTCTTCCAGGTGACAGTGACCTACTTCTGATCATAGGAGTTACATTGAGATACTGATTGGATGAACTCTTATGACCACCCAACTCAGCAAGAGATGTACATGTTTAGAGAGAAGACAGTGTGTTTATGAGCTTAGTAGAGAGCCAAAGGGACATGTACCTATTCACTGTTTGATATTTTAGTGTGTTCTCATTAACTCACATGCCAAAAATCTGTTATCATTACCTGCACACTCTTGGGGAACCCTGGTTATCACCATCATGTTTGCACAGAGAATGACAATCACCTGACTCTGGACTGTCCACTAAGGGACATTGGTACAGTCTTTCCTACCACAAAATCTGTGTACACTATACATATGCATACACTGTCTATACTACAGTATATACAGAAATAACTATGGAGGGTAGTACATTCTTAAGAGGAGCCCTGGGCCATGCATCTCACATTCAGTCCTCAGTAAAAGTTTCTCTCCTACAAAGCTTCTTGTCACATATTGTTTTTCAATCGGATCCTTGAACATGACAGTGCTGTGGTCTGGAAGAAAGCTGGGTGGGTGTAAGGGAGATTAGGTCCCTTCAAGTTGAAAGTGGGATGCAGGACCCTGCATCTGGCTATATTCCTGGGAGTATCACATTCAATTCACTGAGATCAATAGCCATCCTTCCTTTCCAGACCTCTTCAGCTCCAATCTGTCTTCGTAACTGTGTAACTTAATGTGATCAAAGAGTAAAAGGGGCAAGGCTGGGGGCCCGGGTGTGGTTTTGAGAGAGAGTGCTTGTGTTGCATATGTAAGGCTCTGGGTTCCACTCCCAGCACTAGAAAAACAACAGTGAAAGCTGGCTTCTTGGATCCTTAATGCAAAGGTTGCACAGGGGTGGCTGAGACTAGAACCTGGTGATCTGTCTACCTCAGTGGACACCAGAACGAGTGACACAACAACACCCCAGGTGGCTGACCTCAGGAGGTTGTGTCTCCCACTTTGTCAGGGAGACAGACAGGCAGGCAGCTGCTCAGGGTGTGTTTGTGTTATGTAAATACCATATACATACCCTGCACTCTGAGAGCAGTCTGGCCATCTGCCACACATGCAGCGTGGGCCTCAGCTCTTCAGTCAGCATCACAGATGGAGATGGGGCCAGCACCATGTGCTCTGCCCCCATCTTACACTCAGGCATGCAGAGATCTCAGAATGGAGTTTCTGAGCCTTTCATGTCTCCTGGGATCTTATCACAACAACAACAAAAATCACTACTTAAATTCATCTCGTCTTACTATTTCATTGTTGTGCTCCTGCAGAGAAATGCCAAGGTATTATTAACAGGACAAAGTTGACAATAATCAGACAATGGGATATCTAGACATAATCCTTCTCTATCTTGCTCAAAAGTTTTCCATGAACTCAACCAACAAGTCTCCCTCTCAAATCTCCAATGAAACAGCTCCTACTCCCTACTCCAGACTCTGGAAACAAAGACGGACAGCCCCATGGAAGTGCCAGCATGTTCACAATTCCTTCCTTCTCCAGCCTCACAGTTTCACTGCCTTAGCACTCCTATCCCTTGGATTCTCACCAAGGCTGCCTTGTTTCCATAAAGTCACAGCCATCATAGCTAAAACAAAGAGTTTACATGGTGTTTCCTTTCATGAAGCCCCCCGAAGGCAAAGAGTTACCCAACTGCTAGTGTAGACCCACAAGAAATTCTTCTCCTGAAGATGAAACAAGCTCAATGACTGTAGGAATATCTCCATCCAAAGGAGCCTTCATCACCATACCTGACTTTCATTTCTTGCTTGAGATTAGAAACCTCAGATTTAATTTATTTTTCTATTGATTGATTTGTTTTGTGAGGTGGAAACACCCAAGTGGAAATAAGAAGACAACTTTTAGGAGTTGGTTCTTTCCTTCACCGTATGGTACCCAGGAATTGAACTCAAATGGCCAGGCTTGGATTCAAGTACCTTAACCTACAGAGTCATCTAGCTCACCCAAGCCCAAGGACATTTCTATGCACTCTTGGGCTTACGATATCCCAGAGAGATGGACTGGGCAGAGAGCAGGGAAACAGGCTAACTCTATGACAGGTGACTTAAGGTGAGGACTCAAGTTGTAATGCTTCAGCCATTGTGAACAAGCAGGAAGTCTGCTGCTTGGAGGATGAAAATTCAGAGGCCCTCTAAGGGAAGGCAGGTTTCTTGGATCTGTTTGGAAGTCTCCCGTGGAAGGCTGGCCCCTTGGCATCTCTTCATAGAATCTGCCCTGTCACTTCCTCCAGACCAGAATGTGCCTACCTCTGGGTCATCTTCATCATGTTTAGTTTAATGGGTGATGTGATCAATTACCCCAGAAAATACTATCACCAAAGTGTCAAGGTCCAGTTACATGGTATAACTTGAATACCATCCTCACTCAGTATCTTAACTTTCCAAGGCTCGTCCAAAGACAGAAGTCCGTGTCTGTGAGCTAGCCAAGAGGAGGACTGCCTATGAGACCAGATGAGCAGCAAGTATTCTTTTATTTATTTATTTATTTATTTGGTGTGTGTGTGTGTGATGTGTGTGCGCGTGCAAGTGCAAATGTTTGTGGAGGTACTTGTGCATGTGCATATAGACAAGTGTGGGGCCAGAGGACCACCTAAAGTATTCCTTCTCAGGGTTTGGGTTCCTCATTAGCCAGGGTGTGATGCCTGCTGGGATGTCTAGCCTGGCTTCACCAGCACTAAGATTACAAGTGTACACCACCCACCACACCTGGTATTTTCACATGGGCTCTGGTCCTTGAGTTTGAAAGATAAGCACGATACCAACTGAGCTGTCTCCATGGTCCCTACTCTTATTCAATCTTGAACAACAATGAAACTGGTAACTCCAAATTGATTTGTCTTCAGATCTTATGATTTTTCCATTGAAGCTTGGAATGATAAGACTCAAAGAGGTGACTCCAAGGAAGCAGACAGCAGGGATAAGACAATGTCCCCTGGCCAGCTACCAGCAATGTGAGTATGCCACATGTCTAAGGCTGGGCCATTCTTGCTGAGCATTCTTGCCCTGACTACTGATATTTATAGACAGAATCCAGACCTTCTGTTATACACTGCCCGATCATGCTGACGTATCAGAATTGCTGAGAACTGTGATCACACTGTATAGATAACTGCTCCAATAATCCCTTCAGGGGCTTCTTGGGACACTAGTGACTGAGATGACTTTAATTTAAGCACTTTTCCACCCACAGTTTCTATCAGTTTTTCTCTTTGAAAATTATGAAACTAAAACTCATCTTCCCTAAGAGAGTGATGTTGGCTGATGCCCTGTGTTTCTCCACTGAAAACAGACTACCCTTGACATCACTGTGAAGCCAAAGCTGACCTTGAACTCCCAATTCCCCTGCCTCCATCTCCCAGGTACTGGGATCACAGGTATATGCAATCATGTGAAGTTCTTCCGGGTGCATCTTGAACCTAAATGGCTGACACATCTTCAACCACCAGCCATGCTGTAGGGCTGTCTGGATTTCTCTCCCTGACCAGTAACAGACTACAGTAACAATGGAGCTATGGAGACCACCATGTGCCCAACTTCCCAAACACCTCGAGGAACAGCTTTTGTGCCTACTAAAAGAAATGCAGCGGTCTGAAGGAAGCACACCCTGTTCTCACCATGACCAGGACTATTTTTGGTTTTGTTTTATTTGTTTGTTTACCATGTATTTATTCTTGAGAAGACGAGTGAAAATTTGGTCAGTATAACAAACTTGCTGTTCAAACACAAGGATCTGCACTTAATCTGCTGAACCCAGTTAAAAACTGTCAGGTGTGATGACAATTATGCTGGGGGGGGGGCAGACTCAGGTGGATCCTCAACTTTCCATGGCCAGCCAGCCTAGACTATAGCAAGCCCAGGCCAATGACAGACACTGAAGAACAAGATTGACAGCACATGATGAACGATACAAGTTTAGCCACCAGCCTCCAACACAGGTGCGTGTATATACACATACGTACATGAACATGCTTTTCTTTATCCCTTGATGATAGTCTACAAACTTAGGATGCACAGTTCTTAACTGTAAAACCAACACAAACTTTCCGTCCTCTTTTTATGGTAAGTACATCCAAAACTTCCATCTTCTGGCCATTCTGAGACACATAATGTTGTGTTTTGAACGTCTTCTTTGAAGCCTCTTGAGGTCATTCCAGCTAATGTCTGTTGAGCCGATTCTCTGATTCACTGGGAACTGGCAGAGTGGGAATTATGGGCCTGCGGAGGAAATAGATTTTCTACCCCTTTATTTTGCTGAAACTGTTTCCTCTCGCAGTGTGAATGGAATTTTAAAATGACATCTGAAGCAGAGCAGGGAATGATGTAAATTCAGTAGCTGGAAGTTCTTCCTTCAAGAAACTATGCCAGAAGCTGAGGGAGGAGCAGGGGCTGGGCAGGGCAAGGGCTTGGGTCAAGGGTGTGGAAATGGGGGCGAGGGAAAATGGGGACCACAGTGGAGCTGTGAGTCAGCCCTGGGTGTCTGTGGAAAAGGAGTACTAATGCTTGTCAGTGCGATGTCTGGGGGCAGGTGTAGGTGGCTTTTGTGCTTCAGGTACTTTCAGAATGTTTTGTTTAAGAGGAAAAATATAGCTAGGAAGCTAACATCAACAATGAGAGGGTCTCATATTTACAAAGTTACTACTCCTCCCACCTCAAAGGCATCCCTACACTGACTATTACCTGTGGGTTGGTAATGTTCCTGAAAGAAATGCTATGAAAGCAACAGTCCAGGCTGCCACTGTTTACCTGTTGGTTTAAAACAGAGCACCAGGTACTATAACTCTCTTCTGAAGTGGATGGTGGCATGGTCCAGGAGGGAGGGGCTGGTGGACAGCAAGAGTCAGTGTGGCCTGTGCTCTGGGTTCCAAAACCAGCTGTCCTGATCATAACACTGCATGTGCCCCTCCACCATGTGGGCCAGCCAGTTCCTCAGTAACAGAACGTAAGGGCCCCAGACTTTTCAATGGCCGGGAAGAGAGGTGTCTCAGGGATGGGTGGTCATTGACAGACATAAGGAAAGCACCAGACGTGGGTGAGTCACCTAGGTGACACCTGGGTGTGTTGCTTGTTTTCTGCTCTATCAGTACAGACACTGAAGGTGGTGAAAGTCTTGCAGACCAGTTGGTTGGTTGGTTTGGGAATCAGAAACAAAAGCTAAAGGGCAGTGATCAAAGCAACAAATGACGGAGCTGATGAAGGTCATGGCTGAGCTTGGAGCAGACCTGGGGAGGGGACCCACAGGGCCATAGTAACATTGACTCCAGCTCAGGTTCAGATCTATTTTGAACTGAAACAGTCTTTTAGAGTGTAGGAAAACCTATTGTCAAATTGCAGGAAGTTGTAGTTACTCTGCCGCTAGGGTCCCATCCCATAGAATGGTGAAAACACTATTGGGTCTTTTCTCTTCAGCCAAACTTCTCTAGAGACCCCCCCCCCAACTAACACAAGCACCTGTGTGTTTCCATGGTGACTCTAACAGTAACAATAAGCCAGTAGATGCTTTCTTTTTCTCCCCCTCGTTTTCTCCTACTTCTCTCTCCATTCGCTGTCCCCCCACTTCCCCTGAGCTCTGGAGAACTTGTCCCTTCCCGGTTCTGTGAGGGACTTTATATGAATCTCTTAGAATACACCTTGTATCCTAGTTCCTCTGGTGGTGTGAATTATAGGCTGGTGATCCTTTACTCTAGGTCTAAAATCCATATATGAGTGAGTACATACTATGTTCCTCTTTTTGTGACTGGGTTACCTCATTCAGGATGGTTTCTTCAAGTGCCATCCACTTGCCTGCAAATTTCAAGATACCGTTAATTTTTTCTGCAGAGTAGTATTCCATTGTGTAGATGTGCCACATCTTCATTATGCATTCTTCAGTTGAGGGGCATCTAGGTTGCTTCCAGGTTCTTGCTATTACAAATAGTACTGCTATGAACATAGTTGAACAGATGTCTTTGATGCATGGATGTAGATCATTTGGGTATATGCCTAAGAGGGGGATTGCCAGGTCATGTGGTAAACTAATTCCCATTTTCCTGAGGAACCGCCATACTGATCTCCAAAATGGCTGTATGAGTTTGCACTCCCACCAGCAGTGGAGGAGTGTTCCCATTTCTCCATATCCTCTCCAACATAAGTCATCACTGGTGTTTCTAATTTTAACCATTCTGACAGGAGTAAAATGGTATCTCAAAGTTGTTTTGATTTGCATTTCCCTGATAGCTAAGGATGTGGAGCACTTAAGTGTCTTTCAGCCTTTTTGATTTCCTCTATTGAGAATTCTTTCTTCAGTTCTGAACCCCAGTTTTTAATAGGGTTATTTGGTGTTTTGTTGACTAGTTTCTTGAGTTCTTTGTATATTTTGGAGATCAGCCCTTTGTCGGATATAGGGTTGGTGAAAATCTTTTCCCAGTCTGTGGGCTGCCGTTTGGTCTTGTCCACTGTGTCTTTTGCCTTACAGAAGCTTCTAAGTTTGAAGAGGTCCCATTTATTAATTGTTTATCTCAGTGTTTGTGCCCCTGGAGTTATGTTCAGGAAGCGGTCTCCTATACCAATTTGTTCAAGGGTACCTCCTACTTTCTCTTCTAAGAGGTTCAATGTGGCTGGATTGATGTAGAGGTCTTTGATCCATTTGGACTTGAGTTTTGTGCATGGCGACAGACATGGGTCTATCTGCAGTCTTCTACACACCCTCATCCAATTGTGCCAGCACCATTTGTTGAAGATGCTGTCTTTGCCCCATTGTATAATTTTAGCTGTTTTGTTGAAAATCAGGTGTTCATAGGTGTGTGGATTAATATCAGGATTTTCAATTCGATTCCATTGGTCTACCTGTCTATTTTTATGCCAATACCAGGCTGTTTTCAGAACTATAGCTCTGTAGTAGAGCTTAAAGTCAGGAATGGTGATGTCTCCTGAAGTTCTTAGGAGAAAATGAGGGGGAGGAAAGGAAAACACATGCGACCAGGAAGATTGAGCCCGGTTAGGAATAGGAGACAGAGAGAAAGAGAGAGAGAGAGAGAGAGAGAGAGAGAGAGAGAGAGAACATAAAAGAGGAAGCCAATATTGGTTTGAAGATAAAATTGAACACAAAGAAAGGTCTAGAGAACTACAAGATTGCTGCCAACTAACAATTTGAGCTTCCGTGAAAAGGCTACCATAAATGCCCTTCCGGGATAGTGAGATCAACAACTAACTTATCCATGGAGCCCTCATCTAATGCCTGTTGGAAACAGGAGCAAACACCCATACATAAACACTGAGTCAAACTAGAACCCAGATGCAGAAGGAGAGGACAAGACCAGGCAGCAGAAACACATATAGAGACAGCTTACCTGAACAAGGAGGAGCTAACAGGCCACTAGACTGATAGCTGGGAAGCCAGCATGGGACTGACTAAGGCCCCCCTGAATATGGGTCTCAGCCAGAAGGACTGAGCAGTCTAAGGGACCTCAGACAGTGGAGCCAGGATGTATCCCTGGTGCACAAAAGGACCTTGCGAACACATCCCTCATGGAGGGATAACTGCCTTAACCTAGAGACAGGAGAGAAGCCCTAGTCCCTACTTCACATGACCTGTCAGATCTACATGACCCCAACTGGATGGCATTCCCCTACATATGGAATTGGGGTGGGGGGATGGGAGGGGAGGGTGGTTAGGGTGCATGTGAGAGGGCAGAGAGGGTAAAAAGGAGGGAGGGAGGGAGGGAGGAAGAGGGAACTGGGATCGACATGTAAAATAATAAATTAAATAAAAAAATGCTTTGACTCCAAAATTTAAGTTCAAGGACAAGTTACTGGGGAAAAGGATTTCTATTTTTGTTTCCACAGAAAATGAAAAGATGTGGATTCCTTCCAGACTAATGTGGTTTGATCAAGCCAGACCGCCTGAAACATAGTACCAGGTCATCCTACATTCAAAACAGCTGGACAAAGCAGCCTTACAGACTATAGCCATGATTTCTGCATCTTGTTAGAATCCCCCATGACAGCGCCCCTTACCAGCAGGAAGTAGTTTGGAAAGAACGAAGCCCAAATTCCCAAATATTGTGTAAATGTTTGTTTTCATTTAAATGGACTTGGTTATATAAAATCAATAAAAAAAGGAAAAAAATAAAAAAATAAATAAAAATAGCAATGAAATGACTTCTAATGACAAAAAAAAAAAAAAAAAGAAAAGAAAAAGAAAAGAAAAGAAAAGAAAAAAAGAAACAATAAGCCAGTACCAAACATGCTAGTGAGCATGGATTAAAGTTTCTAACTGCTGTAAAAAGATGGAGAGGAACCAGAACAAACCGCAGAGCATTGGGTGGGAGATGGAGGTATTGGTGTGGCCACTCAAGGCCTTCAAAACAGATCCATAGTTAAATGACACATACAGGAAGGAGTGTTGTAGTGGATGTTTGTGTGCCTGCAGTTAATATTTCTCTTTCTGTGTACATACATATTCTATCTATTGATAAAACAACATGCCAACAGTCAAGTTGCAACAGGGACACCCAGCATCCACGCCCTGGGATAAATAAAAAGACTGAAGGGAGTAAGCACAAGTGTCCATTCTTCTCGACTTTCAATGTGACCAAACACCGCAAGCTCCTGCTCCTGTGCCATCCCTGCCATGGTGAATAATGCCTTCCTCCCTGTCTCCCTCCCTCCCTTCTCCCCTCCCTTCCTCCCTCTGTCCCTTACTTCCTTCCTTCCTCCCACCCTCCCTCCCATCCTCTCCCTCCCTTCTTCCCTCCTTCCCTCCCTCCCTTTTTCTTCAGTTCCTCCCTCCCTCTCTCCCTTTCTTCCTTCAATCTTTCCTCCCCCTCTCTCATTCCTCCCTCCCTCCTTCCCTCTCTCTCCATCCCCCTCCCTCCCCTTTCCCTTTTCCCTCCCTTCTTCTACAAGGTTGCCTCAATGAGACAAGGAACTAATGCAATGCATCAAGGTACTCTATCAATGCAGGCCAACTAGCAAATGTTCCTCTAAACATTCTTTAGAGACAGATGAGCACAGGCTGTTCTATGGCACAGCTTCCCCACTTCCCTGCTGGAGCTCTCTCCACAAACAACAGAGGCCACAGCTGGATGTAAGCTGGATGTTTGTGTGTTTGAGAAATCCCTAGAAGATTCTGTAAATTTTTGGCTTGGAATCACTTTCTAGAAAGCCACACCGTATATTAATTTACAACATCCTTGTAGAATTTACCTTCCCTTACAGAGTCTAAGGAAAAATTGAAACAATCTCAAAATTACAGGAAAGTTGAAGTATATTCCCTTTGTGAAAATTCTTTGAGACCAAGTCACAAACCTTGTTTTCTATTATTTCTGATGTATTCACTTATATTTCCAACAGAGAAGGTCCATGGTTAGCATTTTAATTTGTGTTTCCTATATTTTCTTCATTGACGTTATGCTCATCAAAATTATGATATTTAAAAAGTATATGTTTCTAACTGGGTGTGGCAGGATATCTAGTCACAGGCTCAGAAGGCTGAGGCAGAAGGATGGAATGATTCATTTGGGCTCATTGGGGGTGCAGAGCATTATCGCTGAGAGTCTTGGCAGCAGGAGTATGAGTAACTGGTCACATTGCATTCACAGTCATGAAGCAGAGAGGGAGGAATGCTGTCTTCTTTGTATCCCACTCAGAGTCCCAGCCCATGGAATGGTGCTGCCCACATTTTAGGATGAGTATTCTTGCCTCAGTTAATCCAGTTGAGATAATCCTTTGTAGGCACGTCCAAAGGATTGTCTCTCTAGATCCTGTCAAGTTGACAATCCATGTTAGCTGTCACCCCTAGTCAGCACATTAGGATGATGCCCCCCTTTATAACCTATATGTTTAAGGTTAAACATCCACATCTGCAGATGCAGTAAACCCCAGAAACTGTCATTGCCACATGCCACAGGCTGTGGTCTGGGTTGCAAGTTGCTGTCTGATAACTTCAGCGTGGTGCTGAACTTGGCTATAGCCACAGGAGGGGTACTCCATGTACTACTCCATGAGGGAAATGCAGGGAGGGGGTTCCTTGTGCATGCTCACTAGCTGGAATGTAGTTTTCTCCCTCACTCCAGGTGGAGGTCAGCTTGACAGGGCCTTCAATCTCACTCCCTATCTCGTACCCACCAGCACCCCTTTTCTGAGGTCACTTATATGTACCACCATGCCCAGTAGAAATGCAAAATGTTCAGATTTTTTAAGTGAATTTAGAAGCTGGGGAGATGTCTCAAGTCAGTAAAGCACTTGCCTTACAAACTTGAGGACCTAAGGCAGATGCCCAGAACTCACATAAAAAGTAACAGTGAGTACATTTAATGCAGACACTGGGGAGACAAAGACAGATAGATTCCTGAAGTTCCATGATCGCCCAGTTTGTCCTGCTTGTGGAGCTCTCAGGTCAGTAAGAGAGTGTCTTAAGAAACAAGGCAGACTGTGCCCAAGAAATAACATCAAAAGTTGTGCCTTGACCTCCACATATTCTCCCTCTCTCTGTCTCTCTCTTTTTATCACACATACACACACACACACACTCTCTCTCTCTCTCACACACACACATACATTCTCTCTCTCTCTCTCTCTCTCTCTCTCTCTCACACACACACACACCATAAATATACTTAAATGCACAAAAAAGACTTTTTTCAACAGTTAGTAGAAGAAATCAGTCTACCATCTTGGCAAGACCCACTCCCTTGGCAAGAAAGACCTGGTGGAAAAGTCTGGATGGGTAGTCAGCATCTTGAGGGACAGCAGGAGGTGAGTCCTCCCCCACAAAGTGAGTGAAATAGTCACTACAATGTTTGGACAGGACATCATTGTCTCACTCTGGGAAGGAAACAGGAGTGAAGCCTGCCCTGCACATGGACTCCTATGTCATCTTCCAAGGTTTGGGTGGAAAGAGCAGGCAATCATAACCAATCTAGCATAGTATGACCCCCCCATCCTCCTACTCCACAGACTGTGAGCACTGAGGAGACATGCAACATCTGTCCATGGCTGCCTAGGTAACTCCTCCTCCATAACTCCTGCAAGCAATTGTAGCTACTAACTCCCCTTCTTAACCAGTATTGTTGAATAAAATCTGAGGACCTCACCACATGTTTAGTGCTCTTCTGTACATTGAACATCTGCACACAGGGGAAGTCAGTGGCCCCTGAGCAATGCTGAACAACTCAGCTAAAACGCTTGCAATGCTGTGAGATGATTCAGACTTACACTAGCTGTTAGCAAATTTCCAAGTTGCAATCCCTGTAGCTGCTTTGATAATTGATCTTCATTTTCAACTGGATGGGATTTAGAATCACCATGGAAACAGCCCTCTGGGTGTGTTTATGGGGGGAGTTCTCAGCAAGGAAGACTCCCTTTGAATATAGGCAGCAGCATTCTGCATGCTAAGGTCCCAGAGTAGGAAAAAAAAAAAAAAAAAAAAAAAAAAAAGAAAAAAGGACCCAGAGACCAGATCCCCAATATCTTTCTTCTCCTGACAGTTGATGCAATGTGTCCAGCTGCCTCATGGCCTCCCCTGTGACTCTGGTCATGACAGACTACATGTCCAAACTGGGAGACTGAAGTTGCTCTTTTGTTCAGTATTTTGTCACACAATGAGAAGTAGCTAATGATGTTTATATGACATATGTCACCTGGGTTCATCTGTATCTCAGTCTCCATGTTCTGATTTGATAAATCAGCAATTACTCTTAGTACAAGACATGGTGCTCAGATCAGCTCAGGTGTTGGAAGAAACTATCAAGCAATGGACTGCAAAATAGAGACATTGCAGACAGTGTAAGACTGTCAGAGAAGTGTGGAGTCATCTGATTCAAAGTGGACTTACTCCCATTTGCTACTCCAAAAGGTGCATGGTCCAAGCCATTTACTCAGTCTTCAAATCTTTAGCAAACACCCACTGTGTGTCAGGCACTAGTCTAGCTTCTGAATCTGTAGAGATGAATATGACAAGGAGGAAAGGTAGAAGTACTTTCCTCAAAAAAAGGGCAGCTAGGATGGAGAGTTGGGCAAATGAGTGAGTGAGTACATTGCTTACCCACCCAGGACAAAGCTCACAGCTGAGATAGGGGACTCACTCCTAGCTCTGCAATCCTAGTTCCATCTAGCTTCTCAGCATGTTAGACTGAATGGCCACCATGACTACATCCCCTGGTATCAACAGAGGAGAGTTGGATAATTATTTCTATCAACAATATGGAGGCCAGAGTTCCAACAGGCATGTCCCCATGAGCATGAAGACACCATCCGTCAAAGTCAAGTATAGATCTAGGTTTAGTCCACGCCTGACTGAATATTCTGCTGTCTCCTCCTATGAACACTGCAATCTCCTCAATGTAAGGCTTTGAATTCCCAGAATGCAAAGCAAGGACAGACGGGTAAGACAGAGTGGGCAAAGCCAACATATCCCAAACTGGTCCCAGGGCCAATTAGCCACCCAGCCTGTCTGAGTGGGATGAGGCAGCTCTCAATGAATTCCACGATTTTTATAGCAGGGCAAACTCCAAGAGTTGTCTGGGATTTATTTCAGGCCCTCTTTAGGATGGGAAAGTAAAGCCTCCCTGTTTGTACAAGCCACTGAGTGTTTACAGAGAGATTCTGAGCAGGCTGCCAACTGCAGAACATGGGCTAGCCTAGTTTTGCAGAGAATCTTAATTAGTAACACCAGCAAAGATCCCATTTGGACCAAGATTCTATGTCCCAGAAGTTGTCGTCTCAGCTCTCCTAAGGCTTATGGATGACTCTTTATTTCTGGAACTATCTTGTGAAGAGGGAGTGAAAGAATCCCAAATGATATATTTATCTCATTACATCAAAGTGAAACATCCCAGCAACTCTAGCACACACATAGAGGCATGAGGGCTTAGAAGTAATGTCCACTCTGAGCCTTGGGCTTCTCTTGCTAGCCCTTCTGTCTCAGGGAAGACAAGTCATCAAGAGCCTTCATCTGCTTTGCTGGCCCAGACACAGGGTCAGATTCCTAGTTATGAGGGCAGAAGAACATTGTCTGTTAGAACAATGTGCCTGCTCTGTTCTGTGTTTCTTAAATACTATTTATGTGTGTTTCACCATGGGATATTACTGTGATTCAGGTTTGGGTTCTAGGTGGACCCCCAAGAAGCCCCCAGGGGATGCTGGTATTGCTACTTTGCAGACCACAGTTTGAACAAGGAGAGTTTAGATAATGACAACATATCTGAAGACTCCTTGCTTGGAAGTGACTTCTGGGACTGGAGAATTTTCTCTGTAAAGTACAGGACCTCTGAGACTCACTGGCCAGTCAACCCAGCTTTATTGGTGAGCTCTGGGAACACAAGAAAAGGTGTCTCAAAAACCAAGGTGAATGGTGCTATAGGAATGTTAGTTAAAGTTGACTTCTGACCTTCAGATGCATTAGAATACATATGCTTGTGACAAAAGAAGGGCAGAAGAAGCAGAGCATCATAGCACAGAAAGAAAAGGAGGCTGTGGAGGTGAGGGAGACTCTTATACAAGTTAAAATGCGGGAGGGGGTACTAGAGAATGGAGTGCCTCCCCCAGTTCTCTAGAGTACCGGGTCAATGCATGGACTCTTCCGGGACTCAGGAGAGATGTTTCTGGGAGATGCCACCTAATGCTCACCATTCACTTCTCTAACATTTCCCCTTGGCCAGCCAGCATTGTCTCCTATGGCAGGGACAGCTAGTCTGTGGGTAGTTTGGATGTGCTCTTTGAAGCCTCAGCTTTGGCTGATCTTCTTTAGGTAGGGGACCCACCTTGTTGGGGGTTGAGCTGATCCAAGGCTTTCCCTGAGTCCCCATGATGTGAGAAGGAACATAGTTCCTTGTTTAAACCAGGAACATGCAGAGCCAGTAGTGGCCTGGGGTTAGGGCTTTGGGGAGCTGCAGCTTCAGATCCTGAGAGGCAACTCTTCCCACCCTGGGGGTGTGATTAAATCTCCCAAAACATCCTGTGTTCCCTTTGTGCAGCATCCTTTGATTAACCCCCTGCTGACTTCATCCCACTGTGTGATAGCTTTCTGTTGACACTGCCCCATTTCTCCCCTAGAACTAGTACATAAGATGCTATACTTCTTAATCAGCTTGCCTAGCATATGGCAGTTTGTGAAACACCTCCGACCCCATCTTTTCTCTCCTTTCCTTGTCTTCTCATCTCCCCACTTAAGACACTATCACCACAGAATTACCTGCATGTCCAGACCCAGGAACAAGTCAGGACCTACCTTTTCCTCTCCCAGAAAGACCCTGTTACAAAGTCCTTAACCACTGCTTGGGATTGCTGGTAACTGGCTCTGAGACCTGAATTTCTCTTCTACCAGTGACCTGCCCTGTGCTGCTCAGGGAGCCCTGAAACTGACATGTCTAACTTCAACAAGAGTAAGCACAGAAACACCCTTGATGCCAACCCCTGGCAAGAGGAATCAGGAGGATCCAGACTCCATGGTTATTCTTGGCTCCATAGTGAGTTTGAAGACATCCTGGGCTTCTCCAAAATTACAAGGGGGCTGGGGAGGTGTCACGGTGATGAAGTATTTGCCATGCAAGCATGAGAATCAGTTTGATACTCACAATTCACATTTGTAACTGCAGCAGTGAGTAGGTAGAAATGGGTGGGTCCTGGTAACATGCTGTGCAGCCTGCTAGTCAACCTGGATCAGTGAACTTCAGGTTCAATGAGAGACATTATCTCAAGTAACAAGGTGGAGGAGGGATGAGGAAAACACCTGATATTAGTCTCTGTCCTCCATGCACTCACATAATATTCAAACATGTATGCACATAGACAGCCAAACAAAATTATGAATAAATAAGTGAAACAGAGCCCGACTGTTAACTAGAAAAAGAGACAAGATGAGAAAACTAATAAGATGGCATTCACTCAGACATTTGATGAAAGAGTAATTGAATTGTGTTCAGGGTTCAGCTTCTCCAGACACCGTGAGGTACTTTGCTCTCACATGTTTCCTGAATGACAATCCGGCTGCTGGGATGGGCTTGGTGTGCAGCTGGAGCCAGGGATTGTGGAGGCTGAGATTAATCTCATCCATTAATATCATCCATTGGTCCTGAGCACATTCACAAAACAGTGACTGTGACCCCACAACTGTCTCTTCCCTTGGCTTCCAAGAGATCTGCAGTGTGTGGAGCTGAAGTGGTCATGGAATGGAACATTTTTGGTAACTTGTCTATTGAGCAAATCTGTTTACTCACAGAACAAGAACAGAACACCACATAAAGGTGAAGGAGAGACCTGACTGCACACAGCTGTCCTCTGACCTCCACATGCACTGTGGTACTCAAATTCCCACACACACAAAGTAAAATTTTAATTTAAAATAAATAAACAAGATATATAGCACCTGAGAAATGATGTTGCAGATGACCTCAAACCTCCACACTCGGTCACACATGTATACACAGGTGCACAAATGTATATACACATACATACACAAGCACTTTCACAGATACATACCCTCAGAGCATAATGGTGTGCTGTATGCAGTACACAACACTTGATAATGATAATAGCTGAGTATTGATATGAGTGTTTCCTGAACTAGAATTTTTTTTATCATTATTTCAGAATGCCTTCCTTCTCATATGAACATTTCCTGGAAAGCACCATGCTGTGTTACACCAGCCACAGGCTCACACATCTTTAATTTGCTGTGCCTCTTGATTGTTTTTTTTTTTTTTTTTTTTTTTTTTCTTGTGTGTGATGTGATCACCTTGTGTTTTTTTTTTTTTTTTTAAAGGTAGTCTGGGGCAATAGGCCATTACATAATGGCACATGTGGCATCAGGCCAACACATATACTCATATACACTCAGCAGCCCAGCCCACACATCCACTGGTGATCTCTCTCCCTCTCTCTCTCTCTCCCTCCCTCTCTCTCTCTCTCTCTCTCTCTCTCTCTCTCTCTCTCTCTCACACACACACACACACACAAGTAACTGAGACATTAGGGTTACCAGACAGTTGTGAATACAGTGCTTACAATACTAAGATTCTGGGGAAATATCTAGAACGTATCATAGATTGAGTGTAAAACAAAAATTAAGTGTTAAAAACATGGGCTGAAATATCTAGAAAACATTTGATTTGATGTCCCCAATGGGAAGGTGGAAAAAGAAAGAAACCAACATTAAAATAATATCCTCAACGTTGTCTAGAATTACAGGTTTGAGGATGTGGTATGCCCAAGGCAGAGGTGAATGAAAAGAATCTCCCCTTCCCATCTCATAGAGACACTGCAGAAAAACAAAGTCAACGAGAAAAGCCTAAGGAGAACAGCAAGAGAAAAACAGGTCCAGTTAGAACCAACAGCTGAGTTCTCAAAGGTGTCCCCAAAGCTGAAAAACAATGGAAAAGACTCTTTATGAACAGAAGAAAATGACCAGCAATGTGGACATTTATAGGCAATATGCCCACATTCCAAAATTAGAGGTAAAGTAAAAAGGAGCAGCTTGCCCTGCCAGGTGGTGGTGATACACACACATTTAATCCCAGCACTGGGGAGGCAGAGGGAGGTGGATCTTTGAGTTCCAGGGCAACATGGTCTACAGTGCAAGTTCCCAGACAATCAGAGCTACACAGAGCATCCTGTCTCAAAGGGAACCCAGAACAGCATTCTGACTTCCCGGAGATTCAAATGAGCTGGCTGGAGGTTTTCTCTATGTGTTCATTACCGGTCTGTCATTGACTTGAACTTGTGTTTGATCTTGTTCAACAAGTCTAGTACACTGACTGCCTCTGGACAACTTAGGGATGCCAGCATGGTACCCAAGGTTAACATTTTCCCTGATGCTGCCTCTCTGTTAGATTAGAAACAGTGTGCAGACTGGCAGCCTCCATCCTCCAGACTTTCAACGAGCTGTCAAAGGATGCACTTCAGACAAGAAGAAACTGATCCCCAAGAGGGGTGCCTTGTGATACAAGAGTGCATAGACACCCAGAAAAAGATTGGTCTTGTTTCAAACATGCTGGCTGGAAATCGGAGTATTTTTACATTGGAACGATTTCATAGTTCCTTTTAGGGAGTGCAAAGCTGTGTTAGTAGGGATGCTCATTAAACTGGATTTGTAACCCACTTTTTCTTGTGTAGTGGGAACAATGTGTCTCACTAGAAAGGAGGGGCAAAGAAGAAAGAAATAATTCTCTCCTCTTTTAAAATAAAATATGATGTGTGGTGATGTACACATAGTCATCCATAGATTGTATAGGTAATTGTGAAAAATGAATGTGTTTGTGTGAGCATCCTTGTAAATAACTGTGTCCTGGGATAAAGGGACAAGTAATGGGGATGTCAAAGCAATGAGAACTTAATAAACTGATTCTTGGGAGGTGGTGGGGCACACCTTTAATTCCAGAAGTTGGGAAGCAGAGGCAAACAGACCTCTGTGAGTTTGAGGCCAGCCTGGTCTGCAGAGAGAGTTCCAGGACATCCAAGACTGTTACACAAAGAAACCATGTCTCCCACACATACACACCAAAAAAAGAAACCAATTCTTGCAAATAAATCAGAAACATCCCAGGATCTTAAGGGAGAGAATCCAAACTAAATATTTGCCCTCATCTCCCTTCCCCATTTCCCATTCCTAAGGTATTTGTTCTCTTTTATATGCACTCCTCATTCTCAGTTCCTCCTCCCCACCAACAGCTGGGTGCATTCTGCCTTACAAGGTGTAAATTCCTGTGTATGGGTGCTGTGTTGTGAATTTTACAAACCTGGGTGATCTGTGTTTGATGGAAAGTGCACTGACTTTTGACAAGTCCACCCATTCTCCCATAGTCTACATCATACAGGTCGATGCCCTGGCCGATCTGAACACTGCATGGTGGGAACCTCAGCCTTGGTGACAAAGTGACCACAAGTGGTTACTTCCATCTTCTGGACTAAAGTGCTGCTCAGGATGCTCTGTGACCTCTGAGCGCAGCTCTGCTGCAGCACTGGGACACACAGGTGGCCCTGCAGACACCATCTACTGTTGGGACCTGCTGGCTGAGATCTGGAAGGTGGCCATCTGACTAGCAGGCTACCCAGCTTCACTTTTCAGCTTGATCCTTTCAGGTGGTATCCCTGCTCAGAATTCTTCAACTGTTCTTTCAGGCCCTTGGGTTTCACCCCTCAGCCTGACTTTCTTCCATATCTCCTCTCTAGCCCTTTACATATCTACACTCCTTTCCCCTAGCTCCCACTCCCCCATGCAGAGCAGTCACTAGAATCAGACATTCTCTCACCTGTCCCCCTTCTGACCTTTGTGTGGTTTTTCTCTTACTATTATTGGTGAGGAGGTGTATCTTTCTCTGTCTGTCTCTCTCTCTCTGTCTGTGTGTGTGTGTGTGTGTGTTCATGAGTGAATAGATGTAAGTGCATATGTTTGCATGCATGTGGAAGCCAGAGGTCAATCCCAGATGCCATTCCTTGGGTACTATCCCATTTTTCTCTATTTCTTTCTTTCTTTTTTTTGGGGGGGGGTGGAGGGTGGGAGGCAGGGTCTTTCTCTGGGCTAGAGGTCACCAAGCAGACTAGGCAAGTCAGTGAGCCTTAGGGCTCCTCCTGTCTTTGTCTTCTCAGCAGTACTGGGATGCTAAGCCTGTGCTATCATGCCAGCTTTTACCTACAGGTTCTGGAAGCTGAACTTAGGTCCTCATGGTTGCAGTTTGCCAAGTGAGCAACCTTCACAGCTGTGTAGTTCTTCTATGGAGATAATAAATTTCAGTCTTGTTATGTAAGTTAGAAGAGAACTTAGTGTGAGCTTTTTAGGAATCTCAAAGTATATGCAGGAAAACCAGTTTAACATATGACCACTAGGCTAGCAGCCCCCAAGTTAGGACAGAACCAGAACACCCCCCCCATAGTATCACCCGGCTAGAGCTGCCCACATCTCAGCACCAAGGCACACTCTTCATCATATCAAGCCATCAGCTGCCTCTGTCCTCAAGTCACTGCCTCAAAGCTAAGTCCTCAAAATAGCTTGGGAGTCCTAGGAATGGCTTCTACGGACACACATTCATCAGAAAACAGAGAGAAGGAACAAGTGACCCCAGAATCTCATTTCCTGAGAAGCTAGGCATTTCCTCCCCTGGGTCACAAATAGCTGGGAGGCTGAACACAAGATGGCCAGGTGCAATGTTCACTACAGATAGCAACACGATGCACCTGCCCTTAGTTCGCAGTCAGATGATACCATGTGTGTTAGAACTGTCTAAGAACCATTTCTAACCTCTTAGAAAAAGGCTTAAAATATTAACACAAGCTGACTAACCAATAAGAAATGGCAGCAAGTCTGGGAGTATGGGGCCAATGGCTCAGGCTTTCCTTCTGTGTATTGTACCAGGTGCAGGTGAGACACGGGATAGTGCCCCTAAGTACAGGACACCATGGTTCCCATTGCGAATTTCCTCCATCAGCCTCTCTTTCCCAGCATGACTATGGAAGGCTTTTCTCATGACTCACATCCCGTGTGATTCTTTCCAGGACCCTAAACAGACTTTTAATTAATCAGTTAATTAATTAATTAACTTTGGTACTAGGCAGGGAACCCAGGTTTGTTCATGTTAAGCACACAGACTGTCATTTAGCCCTTCCCTCAGCCCGCAACCTGTGAGGATCCCTCTCTCATTTCTACAAGGTCAAGTCTCAAGGTTGGTATGTACAGAGTTGTGTGTCACTTGTATGAATACACTCAGAAATAATAACCCCCTTTTCTGCCAGCCATGCACGATGGTAAGGCCAACGATAATTTAAGAGGCTGAGGAGATGTTTCAACTGGTTTAGTGGTTTTGATGAGAAATGCCCCCTACAGGCTTGCGTATTTAAGCACTTGGTTGCAGATGGTGATGACATTTGGGGGAGAGTTTTAAACCTTTAGGAGGTAAAGGAAGCCCAGCACATCATGGGGGTACACTTGGAGAGCATATAGCCACACCCCACTTCCAATTTTCTCTCTGCTTCATGCATCCAGTTCCATGCATTGAGGCAGCTCAGAGCCTTGTGTGCACAGCTCAATGGCTGCAGAGGGACAGCAGGCCACTACAAGCTCAGAGTTCACAGGAAAAGCAGGCTGGCCCCCATCCAGAGCTCAGCTCTGTCTCAGCAGATGGAAAAAAGCAAGATGCTACAGACCAAGCTAAAAGTGTGGCTCAGTAGAGAGAATGCTTTCCTAGTGCACAGAAAGCCCTGGGGTTTCATCCCCAGGGTGGCATAAATGGAATTGGTGTGATAATCCCAACACTGCAACAAGGCAGTGGGATTAGATATTCCAAATCATCCCTGGCCATATAGCGAGTTTTGGCTGTCCAAAAAGCAAATAACACAAGAAGTCGCCATAGACCACCACAGTCTCCTCTACTTCCCTGAGTAGATGGCACTGGCCTTGCTCAGTGTTCATTGGAAGGAACTGTTCCCTCCACAATCTCACAGCTAACCCTGACTTTGTGAGATTTGAGGAGACCCCATGGGTTACTACTCCTTCCTTCCTGGGGAGAATATGAAGATGTTACAGGCTGCTCCTTCCCAGTGATAGGACTAAAGCTTAGGCTCCCTCTCAGGGACTTGAAGCAAAAAGACAGAAGGCTAGCTGGCAGCCCTGAGCAGTTTAACTCCAAGCTGTTTTTACATAAACAGAGGAACATGTCTTGGGGTATGTTGACACTATAATTATCATTCATACTAGGGAGAGAATTGAGTATTTGGACAAGAGACATAGAGAAGTGCCAGCATGAAGCATCAAGAAACTCCAGGGGAGCAGGTCAGTGTGGACAAGGCTCCAGCCGCCCACTCATGCGGCCTTCATACTTCCAGAACATTACCCTGCCAGTCATGGTGGCCAGAGGGACTCTGTCCAGGGAAGTGGACAACGTCCAATTATTCAAAACCATAAGGAGTTCCAGGAACAAATAAAAATGCAGTTATCAGGACCAGATGTAGCCCAAGGTCAAAGATGTTGTGCAATGAAAATGTTAGGATGCCAAGTTCCGAAGCCCTCCTGCCTGGAGTCAGGACTGGCTCAGAGACCAGGGCAGAGACCAGCTAGTCACTGCAGCCAAGGTGAGGCCTGTGGGAGAATTCTGAGGCTGAGAGCCAAGGTAAGGCTTGTCCCCCCCACCTTTGTGTGATGGTGGGAAACTGAGATCTGAAAGAGGGGCAGTTCCGCAGTCACCTCCCGTGAGAGGACCCCCTCACCCTCCATCCATGCCTGACTCCTTGCCCAGGACAGGGTTGAGTCAGGGGAAGGGGAACACCAGAGCTGCCAGCTGCTCGGTGGGGTGAGAGGATGGTTCTGGGGGAGGGAAGGTGCCGCTTCCGGTGGCCCCATGGAAGATTCCCCTGTTCTGATGCTCCAAGGATGGGCTCATCTGCAGGTAGCTAGGCACTGTCTCCACCAGTGAGATACCATTACTCTATGAAAACATGTATTAGGAGATGGACTTTGAGAGATAGCCAGATCAAGAGGGTGGCTTTCTTGACTTCGCTGGTTACCTTAGAGAACAAAGCACTAGGATTTTCCTCATCCTTCCACAAGTGAGAACACAGCAAGGACATGAGGCAGGCGGTGGGTCCTCACTAGTCACCGGTATCTTGATCTTGAGCTCCAGACCTGTAGGAAACAATTCCCTACTGTTATTCATCTAGTCAACAGCTCAAACGTAGACAAGTAACTTAAATGTGGAAACATTTATTCCTTTCTATAGCAAAAGGCGTAAATATAGTTTGCTTCAGGTTTGCCTACTACAGCAGGACAGTGGCTAATCAAGGGATTAAACCTGCTACAGTACGTTTGCTGACATTCCGCCTTGCCATTGTCTGTATCCTCCCCAATGGCTGTAGACAGAAGATAGTGGGTGCTAAACAGACAGCCATGGTGTCTACCCAGAAGAAATCCATACAACCCTACTTCACGAGAAGTTGCCCACAGAATTAAAGTGGAGAGGTAGAATCTGCTTGTTCTTTATACCATCCTGAAGGAGTTGTCAAGGTGTCCTGAGCTAATGAGTAGCCTGTAGTCTCTGCACTAGGAAGAGACTTCTGTAATTCAAAAGATTTACAAATCACTTGAAGTGCTTCTACTCATCCTTTGTTTTCTCCTCCATAAGATCACAGAATCCCTGTGCCTTCCTCAATTCGTGGATCCTCATCACACCCAAGACTAATCCCCTATCCCCTAGGAGCCCCTCCTCCACAGAAACTTCAATGTTGCCCTTCAGAGCCACTATATGGAATAGTCTCTATTTTTGAAGGTTTAATCTTGATTGCCAACTTGTAAGGTTTTTAGAAGCACAGTGGAGACATTCTTCTGGGCTTGTCTGTAAGGGAGTTTCCAGAGAGGATTAATTGAATTGGGAAGTTTCCCTCTGAATATGGGAGCCACATCTATTTTCCAAGAAGTCAGATTCATGGGCTGGGGTCCTAGACTGAATAAAAAGGAAAAAGCAAGCTTAGCACCAGCATCCATTTCTCTTTACTTTCTGACTGCGGATGCCATGTGTCCAGCCACCTAAAGTTCCTGATGCAATGTGACCATTCGCCTTATCTTCCCGATACAATGTGACCAGCCACCTCATGCTCCTACCACAGTGCCCACACCAGGACGATGGACTGTCCCCTCAAATTGTGAACAAGAACAAACCTTTCCTTCCTTAAATTGTGTTTGTCTGGCTCTTTGTCCCAACAGTGAGAAAAGCACCAACCAGACCGACAGCCAAGTGTGTGTAGCTTGCCACCAGTGCCTCTTGTTCAGAGAAGAGAGAGGGGGTACAAATACTTTATACAATTATGAACTTATCTATACTCAATAAGGGATACTACTTTCTGACAGATTCTTATGTGGTCCAGGCTAGTCTCAAACTCAGAACGCATAAAGAACAATTTTAAACCTGTGACTTTCCTGCTTCCACCTCCAAAGTATAGAAATGCAGCATCACACTCAGTTTATGTGATGCTGGCCTGGAATTCAGGGCATCAGTAATGCCAAGCAATCACTCTATATCCCCAGACCCCACAACAAGATATTAAAAGCTATATAATGGAATAATTTTTGTGATTTTTCAGAGCACGTTTTGAACACTGAAATCAGCAGCTCAAGTTAAGAAATAAAACACCCAGGTGAGGTCAGTACCCTGAGGTCCACAAAAATATATATATAAGAATCGAGTCTTCCAGTCCAGCCGACAGTCGAACAAGAAAACTGTCTAGCATAAAATGCATGTGTCTCTTTGGGTCTCGTATCAATTCTATTGGGACAGTTACAACTGGAAATCTCTACCTACTTCATTCACCTATCTTAGTCAATGTTCTATTGAAGAGATGCCATGACCATGACAACTCTTATGCAATAAAGCATTTCATTGAAACTTGCTTATATTCAGAGTTTTAGTTTATTATTGTCATTATTTAATTGGGGCTTGCTTACATTCAGAGGTTTAGTTTAGTTCATCATTGCCATGGTGGGAAGTATGGTGGCATGCAGAAAGACATGGTGCTGGAGAAGCAGCTGGTAGTTTTACATCCATTTGGGAAGAGAAAAAGAGAAACTAGGCCTGGCTTGAGCATTTGAAACACCAAAGCCCATCCCCAGTGACACACTTCCTCCAAGACCATACCTACTACAATAAGGCCACACCTCCTAATATCAGTTCCTAAGCATTCAAATATATGAGGCTATGAGGTCAATATATATATATATATATATTACACAGTTAGTACTAGGAATATTGTACACACCAAATCCTCCTCCTAGAGATTTACTCACTCCAGTGAACCTGTGCTGTACAGAGATGGTGAAGGTCTATGATGACAGCCAGCCAACTGAGGTAACAGCATTTCATTATAATGAAGCAAACTAAGGCACCAGTAGAACTGTCTGATCTCAGATTGGTTCTTTCAGGCTAACTATAAAATAGAGCTGAGCACGGTATGGGTGTGGATGGCATGCTGCAGAGATGACCACAGACCTGGGAATGGGCCGTGATATGTGCATTCACAAGTCAAGACTCCAGCACCCTGTGAAGAAAATCTGCAGCAATGTTGGGTGTGTCTGGCATGACTGCTAGGAGTCGTGTCTACACTGACTTAGCCAATGTGTCACATTCTCTTGACATCTGTGCAGTATATTATGGTCCTATAGCTCTTTGACCCAGTGTTAAATCGGAAGTCTCTTAGCAACCCAGACAATATTATTGTGCAGCTGAAGAAAAATATATCAGATTAACAGAAAACTCAAGAGTCCAAGAACTGAGTTGGGACTTCTGGCCAAATGTGTAATCTACCCTTGAGTCAAGCTCATTCAACCAGGGCCTCTGCTGGCTAACTGGGTATCGCAGGCATCCCAAGCTGCAGTGGCTGTGATAGCCTTGGAGAAGATCTCAGCTAGAATTCACTGTGAGGGTGGTATGACCCCACACTTAGGGCTGTACCAGCTGTACGGGCCCTGCCAACCCCAGGCTACAGGTGCACATGGTTGTACAAACAAGCTTTCTTTTGATCCATACCAAGACAAAGGAGTCTTAGAACTAGCAACTATGACACCTTGGATTTAAGCCTATAACCTCCAGAACAGAGAAAGTTAACTTTGTTCTTTGAGCTTTGGACTGTCGTATATGCCAGCAAACTGATATACTGGTATGATAGGTGAACTTGCCGACTTGTCAGAATGTAGTAGATTCACCCAGGAAACACCTCAGACATATCTGTGAGCTGGTTTAACTGAGGTGAGAAGACCCACCCTGAATGTGAGCTGCACAATCCCATGGGCAGGGCTCCTGAACTAAAAGAGAGGGCATAAGTGGGCTAAGCATTCCTCTCTCTCTCTCTCTCTCTCTCTCTCTCTCTCTCTCTCTCTCTCTCTCTCTCTGCTTCCTGACTGGGTTTATAAAAGGCAGTGGCCTCATGTTCTAATTACCATGCCTTCCCACCATGGTGCACTGCACTCTCAAGCTGTGAGCCAAAGTAAAGCCTTCCTCTCTCAATTTGCTTCTGTCAAGTATCTTGTCACAGTGTCAAGAAAGCTAACACATGGGTGGTGGCTCGTTCTGCTTAGGGACTCTGCCATCCACTAACTTTGCTTCATTTCTTGTTGGTCAGCTCAGGTCTCAGAGCCTCCCAGGCACCCTGGAGAGATGTGTGGTATTGTGTTCTGGATGAACTCATCCTCTCTATAATTACACTAACCAGGTACAGTGACACATGCCTTTAATCCCAACACTCAGGAGCTAGATACATCAACAGCTATCTATCTAATTCAAGACTAGAATACGTAAAACAGTCTCAAAACAAAAAGCTAAATGAACAACCTGAGAACAAACTCCTGAGAACTCTAGTGGAGCTAGCGGGGCTAACTCATGGTCTCAGGCTAGAAGGACAGCACAGAGAGTGGAGAACATTATAGAACTGGACACTCCACAATGCTCCAGGGTAGGTGAATAGAGAGGACATCTCAATTTGTGAAGAGACAGTAAATCCCATCTTCTTATTCTCTCCAAATTCATGGTGGGTGGCATGATGTACACCCACACTGATGGGGGTTATTGCTACTCAGTCCACTGGTTCCAATGCTAATCTCTCCCAACAACATCCTTCCAGATGTCCAGAACAAGTGTTGTGCAAGTTAAGTCAAAACATGAAGTTTCCTAGCAGACTGGGAATCAACAGATCTAATGGATGATACTACTAGACTGTACTCAGTGAAGACTGTGTCCAGCCTCTGACTGACCCCCCTGCTCAGAGGGGACAACACAGCTCCTTTTCAGAGAGGGAGGGCAAAGATAAACAGATCCTTGAGATGACTGGCCATCTACCTGTAAGTTTCATATCAATGAGAGAAACTCTCTCAAACAACAAGCAGTGCCCTAGGAAATAGGCCCAAGGTTGACCTCTGACCTATTTAGAAATGAAAGGTTTGTTAAGCTAACACTTCCATGTTACAATCCATCATTAAGGGAAATCAAAGCAGGAGTTCAAGGCAGGAACCTGCAGGCAAGAACAGAAGCAGAGGACACAGAAGACTGTTACTACTGGCTTTCTCTCTGTGGTTTGCTCAGCTTGCTTTCTTATACAACCCAGGATCATCTGCCCATGGGGCAGCATACTCTACAGTGAACTCTGCACTCCCACGTCAGGACAATTACCTACAGGCCAATCTACAGTGGGCATTTTCTTGGTTGAGGTTCTCTCTTCCTAAATGAACCTAGCTTGTATCAAATTGGAAAAAAAAAAACTTAACCAGCAAGACCTCTGACCTCACAACACCTACATACATGTGCACCTACACACATATGTACATCCACACATGAATACTCAGTATCTAGACATGAAAAATATAGGCAACATGTTGTGGACATGGGACACTTCTAAGGCAGATCCTGGAAACTTAATAAAAAAATGTACTTAACGAGATCCACAGGGCTGCTTCACCCCTCAGCTTTCAGTGTTAACACCCAGGCCAACCCCTAGCCTCTGTCCTACCCCTAACTCTCTTACTGCTGGAGGACAGCTGAGTTCCTTCCCCATACATTCCTAGCATAGCCCATGAGGACCAGATTTCAAATTTCAGACAACTATATCACAATGGGAATGTATAGCTGCTGACATCAGATTTCAGCTTTACAATTTCCTGTTAGCCTGTTTTCTATAGCCCTAACTCCCTGGAAAGTGCATAGGACAAACATGAAAAATGGAACTAAAGTTCAGCAGATGAAGCCAGGGAGCTATGGACAAAGTGACAACAAGAGTGACCAGAGCTGCTGGAGGTGGAGGAGGAAAGAGAAAATCATCTTTCCCTAGCTCAGTACTTGGAAAGTGGACAACTGTAAACTGACTTATCAGATCACCAAGTTTTTTGGATAGACAACCTTGTGTCTCTGCACAGGGAATTCCACCATTTTGGGAAGCTTTTCTAAGTGTTTGTGTGTATACATCTATTTGTTTATCTGTGGATGTATGTGTACAGGTGTCTGTACATGTGTTCATGTACACATGGAGGCCAGAGGTGGACACAAGGCATCTTCTTCCATCACTTCCTACTTTAGTTTTTGAGGCAGAGTCTCTCACTGGGATGGAGAGCTCCCAGGTTAGGCTCAGCTGGCTGGTCAGCAAGTCCCAGGGATCCTTCACCTCTGCTTCCCCAGCACTGACGTTACAGGTATGCATCACTGTGCCTGGGTCACAGAGATGGAACTTAGGTCCTCATGCTTACAAGGCAGGCACTTTACCAACTGAACCGTCTCCCCAGCCCCATTCCAGCATTTTCTTAATCTTTCATGTTTCCTGCTTCACCATTGAGGGCTGAGTCTGAAGATGGAGAACAGATACAGTACACTTCTCTGTCTAAAAAAATTAGACTGTACTTCATGGTTTTAAAGAAGTAGAGACAGGTTGAGGAACAATCTCAGTAGCACTTTACTGCTTGTGCCATCCCAGTGTTCAACCAAGAGTAAAGAAAGCCATTTCCATGTAACATGAATGTCACAGCAGTAATATTCACAGGATTCCAAACCTGAAAGCATCCCAGATGTCACAAAGGGGTGTATAAACAAATTGTGGTATGTTCATACAACAGCATCATGGATTTGGGGTGAAGGTTGTTTGCATTGCCCCATCTGCTGATTTCACACCTGTATACATACATCAGAACCTCCAAATTTGTGCAGCTATTATATGTCAACTATATCTTACTATATCTTACAGATACTGTTTTAGAATTACATGTTTCACCTTTGAGACATAGTCTCTCCTTGGGAAGGTGTCTCAGCCTCCAATTCCTCCCCTCCCACAGACACATAGGGCTTCCTTCGTACTCATCCATCCCTCCAGGACAAGAGAGGGTTCTATGAGAACCCAGCAGTTTGTGTAGGACTGAAAGGCAGGTGTTCTGGGGCAATGTCTGGTGTTTCCCTGTTTTCACATCGCATTGATGAACACAGAAAACTTTTCTGGTCTCAAAATGCAGGGAATCCCCATCTCCTCTAAAAGGTGTTTTCAGAGCATTGGCAGGCACCAGTCAGGGTCTTCTGGCCCCCCTGGAGGTAGAATCAGGCCCAAGTCTGCTCCACATACCACTGGTTCCCTGCCTTGTGTCCTTCTGACCAGCCTGCTGTGATTGGAGTCCTACTTCAGCTCAAGTTACACATATAACTCATAGAAACACACTTAGTCATCACGAGATTTATTACAAAGGATTTCCAAGTGAGAGATGCTTTGGACAGATTATGCAGGGAGGAGCTAGAGTTTCCACACCCTCCTGACTGCTAGCCTCCAAGACATCCAGGAGTGTGGCCCTCAAAGCCCTCCTAACTCTCTCTTTTTAGTCTTGTTTTGTTTAGTTGATATAGGATCTTGCTATGTAACCCAGCTGGGCTCCAAGGACCCTGTTTCAAGCAGTCTGCCTGCCTCATTCTTCCCGGTGGCTGGGACTTCAGGTGAGACCCACCAGGCCCTTTTGGGGTTCATGAACATGTACCTCCAGAGACACAGCCACTCACTCCACCCCTCTCAGCTCCCTGCATCAGTTCCTCCCTCTACACTATGAATGGGTAGAGGAGGACTCTCTGGAAGGAGGAGGGTCTACAGACCTGACAAGGACAAGGTGGCTTTATGGCTAACTTCAAACAAGAAAGTGAAGGGAAGTTAGAGTTCCTGTGATACCCTTTGAGGAAGAAGGCTATACTTTATGGATAGGGAAAATATGCATATACATGTGTGTGCATGTGTGCATGGTTCATGTATATGAATATAAATCTATATAGTTTATATATGAATACATATGATATGATTTATATAGAAACAGAATTAATATGATATACTGTGGTATATATGCAAATATATGACACATGCAGCTTGTCTATGATGCAGTTTATATAAAACTATATGGTATGTACTTTACATATGAGCATAATGACATATATAGTTTACATGTATGAATGTTGTATTAGTTACTTTTTTTGATGCTATGGCAAAAATAACTGACAAAACCAACTTACGGAAGGAAGGGTTATTCTTGCTCACAGTCCATCATGATGGGGGAGGCGTGACAGTAGAAGTATGAGACTTCTGCAGTCTGCAGTCAGGAAGCAGAGAAGTATGCATGCCAGTTCTCAGCTCGCTACCTTCCCTCTCTTTAGCTCAGGACCCAGCCCATGTGATGGCGAAGCCCACTTTCAGGGTGGGGCTTCTATCTCAGTTAAGCCAGTCTCCATCATCCCTCATGGATAAACTCAGATTTGTTTACAGTGATTCTAAGTCCTGACAAGATGACAATCAAGCTTAACTATCAGAACATCTATAACACAGCTCTCCATGTGAGGCTCAGGGCACATCAGAGAAGCATGTGTAGGAAGACTGTAAGAGTCAGGGAACCAGGACATATGATGGGGAAGAGCACACCTGATATCTCAACAATATAGCTGCCCAGGCAAGGCAATGACACCAGGGGACATGTCAACACAGACAGAGAAAATCTCACTAAGCCTCAGCCCTACATGAAAAGCCATGGGCAGCTGACATTTGCTGAGAGAGGAAGAGTCAGTCTTCTCCAGGGATGATCATCCTAATTTGTTATCTAATCCCATGTTAAACCCTAAAACCATATACATGAAGCAACATGAAATAGACTCAGCAGATTGTATTTATGCATATCATGTACATACAATGATAATAAAGTAAAAGAGACCGTTAATCTGAGAGGGATAGGGAGTTGCAGGAGGAGTTGTGGGAGAGAATGGAGAAAATTATATATAGTACTCAAATACAAAATTCTCAAAAATGAAAATTTAAAAAGATTAACCATCAAAATTATATATGTGGTTTATATACATAAATACACAGACATATGGACCATCTTATGAACATATATGAAGTTCATATTTAGAGAACACATATGGTTTAGATACATTCTTATGCAATATACAGTTTGTATATGGTTTATATGTGATATGTAATATATAGTTCATATATGAATATATAGGCTTATATATGAATGTATGCTGTATATGGTTATACTTATCAACTTACATATAACTTATACAAATGAACATATAATCACATAAGAACATGAGTCCATGTTTTTATAATAACATAAAAACTTGTTCCCTTGCCACCCACCAGCATGACTAAGCCCACAGGTACACAGAGTGTTGGTTGAATGAATGAACACATACTGATGTAATAGATACTTACAGTATCTATTACAGTAGGATGAAAGGATGGATGGACAGATGGACAGGTGGATGGATAACAGATGGATAGATAAACAGGAAGATGGACAGGTGGGCAGACAGTCAACCAGATGGGGATGTGTTGGCCTGACCACAGCTGAGTCAGCAGCTACCATTCCTCTAAAGGAAGGGATAGCTTTCGAAAGTGCACCAAGACATTCTAGATGAATAGCCCTCTGGTGCCCCAGGCTTGCCCCTTAACATCTCCTCCCTCACACCCTGCAAGCCCAGGCCCTGACACCCCAGGTGAGGTCTTTCCTTAAATTGTCCTAAATGAATACTTCAGCTGGGATAGTCTTTGTCACTGTGCTGAGTGAGGAATGAATAAGCTATTCCAGTCCGGTGCCTCCTTTGCTCTCTAATAAACCCCAATTTCCCAAACTATAGTCAAAAAGGGAATATTAGAGCACAAACAATGTATGCCATTCCCTTGATGGACTCTCTGCTCTAAATCCACATCAATAGACGCCTGACAATAGGCGAGATCTCAATGGGAGTTGAGCAGATGAAATGAACAGCGTACACAGCAGTGGGCTGTAGCATTTCCTTGCCTGTGTAATTGCAGCCACCCGTGTGTAAAAGCCCCCATCCGACTACAGGATTTGTTGGATGTAAATTGCGGACTAAATGGTTGGTAGCACCTTTCAGCTCTGCAATGCTAGAAATTAGTTTTTTAATAGGAAATTAGATTAGTAATATTTTAGTCAACAAAAATGTAGAAAAATTCTGCATAAAGATGAGAAAATTATTCATGCAAAAAGACATTTAGAATCAAGGGTGAACAACTGTCAAAATCTGTGAATGGTTATCCACCAAAGAATTTCTTTAGACTTCTCCTGACCAAAGTTCAGAGCAGGAAAAATTATTTTCTTCGTAGTTTTTCCACTAGATTCCACCACAGTGAACAAGCATTCCAGATAAGGGCTGTTCTGCCCATCTTTACACTAGAGCTTGGGGTCACCAGGGAGCTTAACCACGCTGTAGGATAGCTGTTTCACAACTTGTGTGCCAAGACTAGGTGGGCAGAAATGCTTCCTTAGACCTTCACAGGTAGGACCTGGAAGGCTACCTCTGGGAGGTGGCAGGAGGGATAAGATAGGACCCTGCTGCCTGGGATCTGACAGCCAGGCAATAGGCCTAAGAAGGTTCTAGAACCTAGAACTAGACAGGTCTTACCTGCTTTCCAGGTCAGAAGTAAGGGAAAACTGATACTCAGATTTCTGTCTATGTGTGTTCTCTCTCTCTCCTACCTTCTTCATTTGTCCCTTCTTCCCCTCTCTGTTGAAAAGCAAGCTTGTATTCACATTCATTTTGTGCTTCCATAATACAATAACCCACACCATAAAATTCAAGTAGCAGTGATCTGTGTCTCATAGATGCTGAGAAATCCAAGATTAAGGAGCTGGTATCTGGCGAGGGCATTCTACATCTTCCTCTGGCAGTGAGAGAACAAAACACAAGACAAAGCAAAAAGGGTGAGATGGATCTGAGGGAGCTGAAATCAACTCTATTTTTTCTTTTTTTTTAGGACTTCATGCAGCTACAGCCCAGGCCAGGCAGGCCTGTAATTGTCTTTGTATCTGAGGACAACATTGAACCTTTTATCCTCTGCCTATATCTCCCTCCCAAGTGCTCTAATTACAGAGATGCACCACCAAGCCTGTTTCAGGTGGTTCTGGGAATGGAACCAGAGCTTTAAGTGTGCCAGCATAACTCTATAAATTGAGAGATGTCTTTAGTACCACAAGGTTACTTTTATAACAAGCCTACCCTATTGATAACTATCCAACTCTTTCGATAACTGCAGTAATTCATTGATGAGGACAAATCCTTTCTTATCTAAACACTTCTTAAAGCCCCAATTCTTGGCAGAGTTGTGCTGGGCATTGAACATTTTATATTGAAATATGTAGCTTGGTGACAGAGTGTTTGCCTAGCAAGTGTAAAGCCCTGAATTCCATATCCATCACAACAAAGACAGATAGTAAGACAAGAAGGGGGGGGGAGGGAAGGAGGAACGAAGGGTAGGCAAAGGAAAGAGAGAGAGAAAGGAAAGGAAAGTTAAGAAAGAACCAAAGAGAGAAAGAAGCAAGCATCTAATACATGGATGGGTGTGAAGTCATCCAAACCATAGCAACATGAGGATCTGGTAGAGTGGGGACTAGAACCTGCAGCCAGTGCTGCAGGAGGATAGGTCATGGAGAAAGAAATCAAGACTATCATATGGAAGGGGCCAATTGACAAAAGAACTAGGGCCTTCTCCAGCCTATATACTCATACCTAAAGATTCTGAGCTAGAATCCATAAATCAGACAGAACATGTGGCATTTATCTTTCGGAGCCAGTGTTACCTCTCTCGGTATAACGTTTCTAGTTCCATCAACTTACCTGAAAATTTCATGATTTCATTTCCCTTTACAGTTGAATAGAATTCCATTGTGTATGTGAGCCACATTTCCATCAGCCATTCGTCAGCTGAAGGTCATTTAGGTTGTTTCCATTCGTAGCTATTGTGAATGGGGTGGCTTCGCAAGCTTCTGTGGTGGAGTAGGATGCTGACTCCTTTGGGTATAGGTCAATGAGTCTTGTAGCTGGATCATATGGCAGATCTATTTTTAGCTTTTTGAGAGTTCTCCACACTGCTTTCCATAGTCAGCCATGTGAATAGAGCACTTGTCAGGCTTGCAAAGGTAGTGCTATTACCCACTAAGTGGTCCCCTTGGCCATGACCCACACTCTGTTACGTGGGGCGTGACTGTATAGGAAACCAAGCACTGAGTATTTGAATATATCTGTTTACTCACACATTGTTCAGCACTAGCAGTGGTTTCCAGTGGGGTCTTCAGACATTCTCATAAGGGTGAGAATGGCTCCTGTAACTCCAGACCAAAAGGAAAACGTAGTCATTTTCTCGTCTTTTCCCAGAATTGCTGACAGTTCTAGAATTCCAAGCACCAGGAGGTAGGGATGACACAGACCATGTAGAATCAGCCTGAGAAGGGCCTTTTCCTTAGCTGGCCACTTCTCCTCTGAGGCACATCTTGGAAGAAGGAAAGATGGTGCTGTTTTGGGCTCCTGGTGGTGAATCCCTTTCAGCTCAGCATTCACTCTCATGTGTCTGGGTCCTCAAGACAGGTGGAGTCAGGTTGAGCTGGGAGCGCTTATGCCCCCTTGGCAGGCAAGTCATCCACTTTAAAAAAAAAAAAAAAAAAAAAAAAAAAAAAAGGAGTTATGAGTTTGCTTCAGCAGTGTGAGAACGAAGTCCTTCTGGCAGGAGCCAGGACTGGTAGACTGGCCTCCACTCAGTGCGTAGTCTGTGACAGTGCTTGCTTATCCAGTGCCTGATCTCTGACTGGCACTCACTGACTTCATTGGCGTCACTCTGTTTTGAAGCCCTTGTTATCGTTTAGTCAGGAAACATTTCCCATCCTATCTCATCCTTTGCATGAAATGACATGCTCTTCTGTACTCCAAAGTCTTGTAAGGTCTCTGTGCTGGCTAGTTTTACATCAACTTGACACAAGCTACAGCTGTTTGAAAGGAGAGAACCACAATTTAAAAAAAAAAAAAAAAAAAAAAAAAAAAACGCCTCCATTAGATCTGGCTGTAGGGTATTTCTTAATTAGTGATTGATGGGGGAGGGCCCAGCCCACTATGGGTGGTGCCTTATCTGGGATGGTGGTCTTGGATTCTATACGAGAGCAGGCTGAAACTGATGGAAGCAGATGCAGAGGTCCACAACTTAGCACTGGGCTGAGCTCCCAGAGTCCAGTCAAAGAGATGGAAGAATGATAATATGAGCAAAGGGGTCAAGACCATTTGGGGATACCCACAGAACCTGAGTTAGTAGTGGGAGCTTGCTGCCCCTGGGCTGACAGTGGGGGAACCTGCAAAGGACCAAAGTAGGCCCTCTGAAAGTGGGTGACAGTTGTGTGGCCTGGACAGTCTGTGGGGCCACTGCAATGGGGCCAGGATTTATCCCTAGTGCTTGCACTGGCTTTTTGGAGCCCATTCTCTTTGGAGGGATACCTTGCTCAGCCTAGATACAGGGGAGATGGCCTTGGTCCTGCCTTGGAGCAATGTGACAGACTTCTTTGACTACCCATGGGGATCCTTACCCTCTCTGAGGAGTTAATTCAGGGGGGGAGGGGAAGGTGGAGGAAGCAGGAGGAGGAGAGGGAGTAGGAACTGGGATTGGTATGTAAAGTGATAAATGATTGTTTTAAAATAAAAAAAAAAAAAGCAGGCTGAGCAAGCCACAAGGAGCAAGCCAGTAAGCAGCACCCCTCAATGGCCTCTGAATCAGCTCCTGCCTCCAAGTGCTTGTTCTGTTCCAATTCCTCTCCTGACTTCCTTCAGTTATGAACTATGATGTGGAAGTGTAAGTCAAATCAACACTCTCCCAGAAAAGTTGCTTAAGGTACTATGGGGATTGGTTTTCCATCTCTCTCTCTCTCTCTCTCTCTCTCTCTCTCTCTCTCTCTCTCTCACACACACACACACACACACACACACACACAAACACCTAACACCTGCAAAATATTCACAGTACCATCTTAACACATATTGACTGATGGGAACTAAGTCTCAGCCCTCAATCTCAATGAATTGATTCTGTCATGTTGCCTCTCTCAGCTGCTGAGAAGTGAGAAGTTACAGGATAGATGAGCTGACACCCTCCCAATGAGTCTGGACTAGCTTTAAATTAATTAACAAGTGAAGAACATCTCAGAGAAGTCACTGTGAGCATATCACCATAGGGGACAAAGAAACAGCAAGCATCTCCTTGTCTTTGCCCCCAGGAATCCCATCTTGTCTTTGTGCTAAGGGCCTGACAAATCTGTGAGCACAGTCGGAAAATGTAACTGGATCATTACCTCTCACCTGCACAAACCTCAACTCCAAACAGACCAACAACCTCAACATATAAGATCTGACTCTGAAGGAAGAGAAAGAAGGAAATACTCTTGAACTCCCTGGCATGAGAAAGGGCCTTTTGAACAGGATCCTATTGGGATTAAGACCAAAATTAATATAAGTATCTCATGAAACTAAATGCTTCTGTAGAGCAAATGAAGAGGCATGCTACAAAACTGGTAGGGAAAATCTTTACTAGCTATGCATCTGACATGGGATTAGTATCTAGAACGTACAAAGAACTCAAAATACCAACTTTAAGAAAACAAACAACACAATTGAAAAATGGGGCATGGAACTAAAAAGAGAGTTCTCAAAATGATAAAATACAAATTTCTGAGAAAAAAATAATGTTCAACAACTTTAACCACCAGAGAAATACAAATTAAAACTACTCTGTGATTTCATCTTACCCCCTTGGAATAGCTATGATGGGGAAAGATTTAAATGAAAACAGATGCTGGCATGGATATGGGAAAAGGGGGACACATTTATTTTCATATGGGTGCAAGCTGGTATAAACCACTGTGGAAATCAGTATAGAGGTTTTTTCAAAAAGCTAAGAACGCATCTAGTATATAATCCACTTTGGGCACATACCCAAAAGATTCTATACCCACTGTCTGAGGGTTTCTATTGCTTCGATGATACACCATGACCAAAAAGCAAAGTAAGGAGGAAATGTTTTAATTGGCTTACAGTCATCATCAGAGAAGCTTCCTCCTGTACCACACAGGAACAGATGTAGTGACCCACAGCCAAACATTACTCAGGGAGGGAGGGAGGTAGAGAGAGAGAGAGAGAGAGAGGGGGGGGGGGGAAGGGAGGGAGGGAGGGAGGGAGGGAGAGGGAGGGAGGGAGGGAGGGAGAGAGAGAAAGAGAGGGTGTGTCCTTGAAACATACAGCTCTAAATAGTATGTCCTCATCAAATCCATCCCCTCAGAGCTCAGGAAACTCCAAAGAAGAGGAGGCATAAAGAATGTAAGAGCCAGAGGGGATGGAGGACAAGAGCCTCTGAATCACCTAAGCAAGGCTCATGTGAACACACAGAGACTGAAGCAGCAAACATAGGCCTACACATGTCTGTACCAGGTCCTCTATAGTATAGCTTTCAGCTTACTATTTTTATGGGACTCCTAAGTGTGTGAACGAATGGGTCTCTGACTCTTGTGCCTGCTCTTGGAGCTCTTTTCCTTCTGTTGGATTGCTTTGTCCAGCCTCAATGTAATGATTTTTGCTTTAACTTATTATATTTTATTTTTGTAGTAACTGGTTGCTATCTCTTAGAAATCTGTTTTTTGTTTTGTTTTGTCATTTTCTAATGAGAGCCAGAAAGGGATCTGGAGAGGGAGGTGGAGAGGAACTAGGAGGCATAGAGAAAGGGGGAACTGTAATCAGGATCTATTGTATGAAAAAAAAAAAAAAAAAAAAAAAAAGAGTCTCTTGTCAATAAAAGGGGGAAGGGGAAAAAAGAAATAGGCAAATCATTTAAAAGTCTCTCTCTCATGCACACACCACCCTCCTCCAAAAAAAACCACAGAGACAAAGAAAATAAGAAAGGAAGAAACTAAGGAAGGAAGGAAGGAAGGAAGGAAGGAAGGAAGGAAGGAAAGAAGGAAGGAAGGAAAAAAGCAAGCAAGCAAGCTAAATTGAATGGTTAAATACAGGCACACTGGAGGATGTTTGTCTCTAGTTCATTTCAGGCTCAGAGCATTTTGCACCCAGGCTGGAATCCCACATACCAGTTTCCAGAATTATGGACTTGACTCCTATGGATTAAATGGGGGTGGGTCCAAGAGGAATTGGGAGAGGGGTAAATATGATAAAAAAAAATTGCACAAAATTCCCAAAGAACTAATTACAAAAGCTTAGAAAAAACAAAAAAAAAATTGACAGCCTCATGGTCAACAACCTCTTAATACCACCACCACCTAGAGACTAAGCCTTCACCATAAGTACTTTTGAGGATACCAAACCACAGCAAAGGAGAAATTTGTAGATAGACCCCAGAAGGATGAAAGGCTAAGTGTGAGTCATAACAGGGGAAGTTTGCATTTAGATTTCAATGGGAGGAAAGGATAAAACAGTAAATGCAGGTCACAGAAAACCTGAAATCAGAGCTAAGGGCATTGGCCATCTTAGCATGGACCAAGAGAATCTGTGAAACTCTGAGCTACAGAACCTTGATTGCAGCTCTGAGAAAGGTTGGTCTGGCTTCAGGAAATATCCCACATTGGAAACTCCAAGGAAATCCGGCATCACTGTCACTAAATGTTCTGGAAAGTGTACAATGGGATCTTGACCTATTCAGAGTCAGAAGAACTGTGTCCTTTAGCCCCACTTGTCTCACACTGAGCTGAGCTTTGCTGCGCACACTTTTCTGTGTTCTACTTCCATGGAGGCGACCCTGCTTGCTGCAAAAGCAAAACAAAAACAAACGCAAAAGAGTCATCAGAGAGTTCTTGCAACATCTGTGCAAGCTGAGCAGTGGGTAAATATTCTCCTACCTGGGACCATATTCTCAGCGAGCTGCAGGATCAGGAAAATTAAAGAATGAATAGACTTAATAGGTTTTTTTATTGTGTCTCCCTAGACAGTAGCCAACTGTTCCCCACAGCATGAAATTAAATTACTCTAAAACACAAAGCCATCCCAAGAAACCCAGAAATCTTAATAATTTAAAGAACTTAAGGATAATAATGAGCTTAAAAAACAAATTGTGATTTTGAAGTTATTTATGCAACTGCTGTTGAAACACATCAGGAAATTCCCTCAGAAGCTTAACAAATCTGGAAAGGAATTAAAGTAAATATCATGATGATGTCCCCCATAATCCTCAGGATACAACGAAGCTCTTGGTCATGGCTGGGCCTGGCTAGCAGAGAGGGTCCTTGAGAACAGGGGAGGTAGGCTTCACTTCTGCAGTAGGAGTCAAGTCCACAGCTCTGGAGACTTTGAGATGTGGGATTCCAGTCTGTTTGCAGGAGGCTGTGTGGCTGAGATGTACTAGAGACAAATGTCCCCCAGTGTGTCTGACCTAAGACTTCAGATACAGGGAGGAGGGTCCAAGAGAGGAGCTCAGTGGACAAGAAGGTAATAACAGTACATGACTCTTTATCTAGTACATAGTTTCTGAACAACCCTATGCATTCTGTTCTAAGCCCCGTGGAGAAATTGAAAATCTAAGGTGGGTCTTTACAAGGGATATGAAGTGGGACCAGTGTCAACTAACACTTAGAGGATGACACTTAGGCTCTAAGCCAGGCATGTCTAATCTACAGCGTATGGGCCTACGTGTGTCCCAGGATAGTTATGAATGCAGCCCAACACAATTGTAGATGATGACATATCACAGTGCCAAAGACTGGACACTCCTGGAGGCAGTGGCCTTATCAGGCAATGCTATCAACACTAACAGATATAGCTTGCTCTTCTATACACCTCACAGATGGAAGCACTGAAACTTGGGAAGGCTGAATCACTTACCCAGTAAGTAAGAAGGCTGGACTGGAAGCCCAGGTCAGCTGACTCTAGAGCCTATATTTTTAGAAACTGCATTAAATTGTGCCATAAGCAAGGCTGGGAGCAGGGATGTATAAGTGATGCTGGGAGGGAATCTGAATCCCTGTGTGGGGTTGAAAGCTTCAGGAGAACAGGGTCTTGGATGCAGGTTGCTGGGGATGGTTTTGTCAATTTAATGCAAACTAGAGGTACCTGGGAAGAGGGAACTCAACTGAGGAACTGTCTTCACCAGATTGGGTTCGGGCATATCTGTCGATCTTTGTCTTGGTTAAAGACTGATGTGAGAGGGCTCATCTCCTTGTGGACAGTTCCATCCCAGGCCAAGTGGCCCTGGGTTGTATCAGAAAGCAAGCTGAACAAGCCAAGGAAAACAAGTCAGTAAGCAATGTTCCTCCATGGTCTCAGATTCAGTTCCTGCCACCAGGCTCCTGGTTGAGTCCCTCTTCTGACTTCCCTCAGTGCTAGACTGTCACATAGAAGTGTAAGATTAAATAAACCCTTTCCTCTTCAAGTTGCTTTTGGTCACAGTGCTTCTCACAGGAACAGAAAGAAAACTAGAATGGGACTTTGTATCAGATAATAAGATGTTGCCTTGATGGACCTAGTCATGTCTGAGGGAGGATTGTGGGAGGAGTTTGGAGGCAAGGCCTTTGAGTTCCTAGAGCTGAACAAGCTGCTATGGGAACTTGGAAGACATTAGTGATGAAGAGATACAGACGATGGATGACTGGCTTGCAAAATTTCAAAGGGAAATAAAGACTATCAGGACCATTCACATGTTATTTTGAATTAAGGATCTATGGATATGAAACATTTATCTAACTGGGACAATTGATCCTAGCCAATCGGGACTGAAGAATCATCTGTGATTGATTAGTAAGAGTCCAGCGTCACCAAGGTGAAATCTTCTGGGGAGTCTTTCCTCAGAGTCAGCACACACAAGCTGTGGTCCAGAGGGAGTGAAGGCTGCATCTCAAGTTTGCAGCTGAATTGGTAATGTGTAAGCATTTCCCACATGATACTGTTTGAGCTGCATGAAAGCTGCAGGATTTAGAGTATCATGGGAAACAACTGAAGCTTGACACTATGAAATACCAAGAGAGGCCATTGGTAAAGATGAAGCCCAACTTGCAGTGGAGACCTGAGATTGAAGGGGTTGAGGAGAGAAGCTGAGGCTTGGTACCTTGTAGCAAAGTGGGAGTCCAAGGAGAGGTCAAGGGGCCATTAGTGAAGGGGCACTCTTGCCACCACAGTGAAGACCACAGAACATTGGAAATATGGAGACTGCATGATGACCACCCAGAACAGTGGCAGGTGTGGAACGAAGAAGCATGAGCCGACAAGACAAGATGTGTGTGCTCTGGAAGGCAGAGCCAGAGAAATGGAGCTAGCCAAGCCTTTTGGAGCCTAGAGGATCATGAGTGAGCCCCAATGCAAGACACTTTGCTACAGAATTTGATTACACTGCTAGATGCTGGCTTGGCTTGGCTTTGATTGTAGTTGCACCGGTTCTTCCCTCTTAGAAGAAGAAAGTATACTTGTTATTTATTTGTCTTATAGAAAGCAACAGTTTCTTGAGATTTTTTAAAGTGTTTGAATTTTGTTTTCAAGATAGTGTAATTTTGAAAGCCATACTATATTTTTGTGTTGTGGTATTAACAGGAGGTCTTGGGGAGAATTAAGACAGGAAAGGTTATGGTTTAATAGTGTGTTTGTGTTTCAAGCTGACAAGGGATCAATTGTGCTCGTAAGTTTCTGTCACCTTGACACAAACTAGAGTTACCTGGGAAGTAGGAATCTCCATCAGATCGGCTTATAGGAACGCCTGTAGAGCATTTCCTTGATATGAGAAGACCTACCCCACTGCAGATGTTGTCACTCCTGGGGGGAAAGCCCTGCATTGTGAAAGAGAGCAAGCTGAGGAAGTGATGGAGAGCAAGTTAGTAAAGTGAGCAGCACTCCTCCATGGCCTCCACTCCAGTTCCTGTATCCAGGTTCTTGCTCGCATTCCTGCCCTGAATTTCCTCAGTGGTGGACTGTGACTAGAAGTATAAGCTGAAATAACACTTATCTCCTCAGGTTGTTTTTGGTCATGGTGTTTACTATGGCAAACTAAGACACAGGTTTTGGTGAACCCACACATGCCCTAGAAACAGAGTCAGGGGCTCCATAAGCTACAGACAGGGGTGACAGCAGAGCAGCTTGACCTCAGGATAAATGATCAAGTTCAGAGGATCTGGGGGCTGGGAATGTGTAATGTGCAGGTAGTAGATGAGGTCATTCAGAAAGAGAACAGAGCAGAAGGAGAAAAGGACAAAAGCCAAAGGCATACAGCTATTACAGGGATAAGAAAGAGGAAGACTGCAAAACCAAAACTGAGGAGTGGTAGAATTCTACCAGCATCCTCCTGCAAGAACGTGTAGCAAATTTCTCTTCTTCACACTCACATCTTTCCTTCCTTTCTTCCTTTCTTCTTTCCTTCCTTCCTTTCTTCCTCCCTCCCTCCCTTCTTCCCTCCCTTGCTTCTTTCTCTTCCTTCTTTCAAACTTTCCTCTCTTTCTTTTCTTCTCTCTCTCTCTCTTTTATTCTTTCTATTCTTTCTTCTTTCTATTCCTTTTGAAAGTTCTAAGTGTAGACCATGGGGCCTTGAACACACTAAGCAAGCACCCTGAGTCATACTTAACCCCTTACTTTTACCTTACAACACACTTGGGGCTGGGCACAGACATGATAAAGCTTTGTCACTCGAGGCAGACATTCTACCCAGCCTTTAACATCTTTATTTTTTCCACAGTTTTGAGGTTTAAAGTCTTTCACTGTGTGTGCCCATTGTCCCTTATTCTGTTATTCAGCATCCCTTTCTCTGCTTTGTCTCTGCATTGGGGTTCTCCAACTATTATTTAAAAGAAATGGCACATGTTTCTTCCAAGCACAGAAAAAGAAATTTAAATGACATGACAGGAAAAACACTCCTTTATTTATTTCCTATATTTATATTGAATCAAAGCTTTGGTTCAACAAATTTTATTGAGTACCTATTACCTGGTGGTAAGGGGGGGGAGCCAAGAGCTTACTAGCTTACCGTTAGCTTACTAGCCAATTTCACAACCTGCCAGCCCATAGATAGTGAACTGAGTAGCATTTAGACACTTAGGGTAGAAGTGAAGCCAAAGCCAGAGGCAAGTCTAAAACACACACTGGGGACAAATAAATCTTTGAGGTCAACTGAGCATAGGACCAACAGAGGAAGGGGGGATGTTTGAAGATACCAATCCTGTTTCAAGCTAACCAAACAAGAGTGCAGGATGGATTGCCACAGAACTGGAGATTCTCCAGCTCCTTTTTTGTTTGTTTGTTTGTTTGTTTTTAAACATGATGGACCGAAGTCTCATCTAGGTTTCTGTGGATCCTAGCCCTGTTCAGTAGTGGAAATGTATCTCTGGCTGGGATTCCATGACCCTTGGGGAATCTTGGCGTTTTACCACATAACCCCAAATCTCTGGAATTTCCATAAGTTAACCACAGAAAACGAAAGTCTATGAAGAAAGGGAACTTGGGGTGATTTGGTGGTTTCTATGGGGATCCTTTGGCTAACAACTCAATTAGATGTAACCCAGTCTGGTACTGGAAGTGCCATTGAGTGACAAGAGATGGCCAGTTGGGATTTTGTCTCTCCCATTATTTGGCAGTTTCATTTAGATTGCCTTCATATAACAATATATTTTAGCAAATTTATATTGTATTATGCTTCCATAACACCCCTCAAATGCCCCTTAATTTTAGCTAACTCTACCTATGTTCCCTTTCATAACTGCCTTTACCTTCCCTCTCCCCACCTGATCCTCATATTCCAGCTCCCTTCCCATCCATATCTATCTATTTTTATTTCCCTTTCCTAATGATGTCTATATATTACCTCTGGTCCCTTATGCTATGCCTACTCTTTATAGTTCTATGGATTGTAGCTTGATTATCATTGACCTAACAGTTAATACCACATATAAGTGAATGCATACCATATTTGTCTTTCTGGGACCGGGATACTCCAGCCAGGCTCCCTCTCTCCTTCTGCTGCCTGTGGATCTGGAGGTAGAACTTTCAGCTTCTTCTCCATCACCATGTTAGCCTGCATGTTGCCATGTTTCCCACCATGATGATAATGGACTAAAGTTCTGAACCATAAGCAAGGCCCCAGCTAAATGCTTTTATAAGAGTTGCTGTGATCATGGTGTCTCTTCACAGCAATAAGGCACTGACCAAGATGGGCTTCATGTTTATGAATAGTTGACCAATATATAATGGACTCTACAAGGATTTTTGGTTACAGTTTTGATGAATTTTGGGGGGGGAGATATTCTGTTTTCTTGTTCTGGGGGTTGTTGTTATATTGGGGTTTTGAGACAGAACTTAAAGTTGGGTGGATAGGAAAGGGGAGATGATCTGGAAGAACTTGTGGGGGAATGTGGTCAAATATATTTAAATTTAGAATTTGTTTTAAATCATACACACACACACACACACACACACACACACATATGGAACCTAGGAATGTGACTCAATTGGCAGAAAGTTCTGGGTTCCATATCCAACAACACATAAACCAGACATCACAGTGGTCATCTGTAATGCCAGCATTCTGGAGGCAGAAACAGGGAGACAAAAATTGCAAGGCTATTCCCAGATACACAGTCAGGATATTGAGACCAACATAGGCTATAGACACTGTATGCTTCCCAGCCCACTTCCCCCCCCCAAAAAAAAAAAAGAAAGAAAGAAAGAAAAGAGAAAGAAAAAAGAAAGAAAGAGAGAAGGGTGATAGGATCAAGGAAGGAGAGATGAATGATGGGAAGAAAGAGGGCTCAGCAAAATACCAGAGTAAGGAGTCTGTTTCTGAGGGGATGGGGAGGTATGGTGAAGCTGTACTCTGCAGCAGCGAGTCAGAAAGCACTTAGTGAAGATTCCTTAACCAAGCTCTTTAGCCAGTACAGTAACCTTAGACCTTTGCTCTCTCTTGCTTCTATAAGAAACTCTTCATGAGAGAGGGTGTGGGCTCTTCCCTCTGAGGTTGATCAATACTCACACCCATGCCAAAGGACTATCTGCCAGACCACAACACAAATGGAAGCTGGCTGTGACCAGAAAAGAACTTTCCATGATCTTTTAAATACCAATGTGTTACGAGTAAGGTTTTTCCCCCCACCAGTCTGACCCCACTGCCAGGCCAGCCCCAAATAATACACAGAGACACTGTATTAGATATAAATGCTCTTTGTCAGTTACTTGTTTCTTATCAGCTAGCTCTGTCTTAAGTATTAACCCATTTCTATTAATCTAAATATTTCCACATGGTCTCATCTTACCATAGACTGGGGCCGGCATTTTCTCTCTCCAGTCTCTACATGCTGACTCCTCCCTACTACTTCCTTGAATCCTCCTTGTCTCCTAGTCCTGCCCATCTTGCTTTCCTATTGGCCAACAGTGCTTTATTCATTAACCAGTATGAGAAACACATTTACAGAATGACATTTCCCATCACCATGTGGTTAGAGAATAGCCAGGATGCCTAAGACACCTCTATCTCTGCACATGTCAGGACTTGAAGGGCAGCGTTGAATCCCAGGCTCCCAATTCCTGTTCTAGCTTGCTTATATTTCCAAGGATGCACTGGGAAGCTTGCATCCTAAAATTCCTGGGAAGTCACATGTCTGTGTCCTTGCATTTGAACTCTAGTGAAAAATTGTCATCTTGGGAACACAATCTGGGCTGGGTCAGAGGAGACAACTCAATGGTTTCCACCTAGGGAGTTCATCTGAATTCTACCAGGAGCTCTGGTCATCCTCCATGGAATCTCACTCTCCTTCGTAGACACCAGCCAGCAATTGCAAGAGACTCAATAATGGGTTTGTAACAGTTACGCTATGTGGGCAGCAGGGTACTCACCCATTGGTGCACATGCAAAACTCAGAAGTCAACACTGGGTGTCTTCTATTGCTCCCCCCTCAATTCTGAGACAGATTCTCACTGACCTAGAACTAGCTAAGTCAGTGAGAGTGGTTGTTCACAATCCCCCTAAGAGTTACCATCTCTGCCTTTCCCTACCAAAGCACAGAGAACACAGACATGCCCTGCTGTGCTCAGCTTTTATGTGGGTGCTGGAGATCCAACTCGGGTCTTCATGCTTGTGAACAGCAAGAAATTTTCTGGCTTTGCCATCTCCCCCGTCCCCACCTTGTCTCTTGAGACAGGATCTTTCACTGATCCAGAACTCTCCAGGTAGTCAACCCTGAGAATCCTATCTTTGTGTCCCGAGCTCTGGGAATATATGCACATGCCATAACACCAGGCCCTTTGACTTGGATTCTGGGAATCAAACATGTCCTGTACTTGCAAGGTGGGCACTTTACCAACAGAGACATATCTGCAACCCCGCCAGCTGAACTTTCAAAACAATCTCTTTTCTGATTAAACTGTAAGGTCTTTCAGCAAAGGTCAGTCAGAAAGGATCAGACCGTGAGTTTGTCATTGTCAGAGTGTGTTCACTCCCTTCCACCTCCAAACTGATAGAGAACAAAAGGATACGTGGAAGGCAGGGCTGTATCTCTGGAGCAAACATATGCAGAAAACTCTCAGCCTCCTCTTCCATGCACCCAAGATTTTGATTCAGGTGCTGGCAGAGACTCACTCAATCGTCAAGGATGACCTTGAACTTCATGTCCTCCTGCCTTCACCTCCTGGGTGCTGAGATCATACCATTCATTACTTTTCCTAGCTCAAGACTGAGTCTCAGAAGAGAGCTATTTTAGTCTTTCTCTTGTTTTTGTTTTCTTTTGTTGAGACAGGGTCTCGTGAAGCCCACTCTAGCCTTGACTTCTCTATGTAGCCAACGAACCTTGACCTTCTGATCTCCCTACTTCATCTCCTGAGTACTGCGATTAAAGGCCTGTGTGGTGCCATACCCAGTTCATGTGGAGCTGGGAATTCTCAGTGCTGAACCCAAGGTTTGGTACATGCTGAGCAAGCGTTCTTATCAACTAGGCTACATCCCTAGACCTTAATAATATTTTTATTTGTTTCCTCATTTGGGTGTGTGTGTGTGTGTGTGTGTGTGTGTGTGTGTGTGTGTGTGTGTGAAAGCATGAGTGTAATGAGTTCACTTGACCCAAGATAAATGATAAATTGGTGCCTTATTGGGGAACAGCTTACACAGAACAATAAAGAACCACCACAGCCTTTTCACTGCCCTTCTGATCTGATCCACTCCCCAAGAGAGAAAGAGTGCAAGAGAGCCTATGCCTCATGCTTTCCTCTTTCTGCTTCTGTCCCCACCTGAAGCCATGCCCAAAGGGGTGTGGCCACTGTTACAAGTTCACAGGCAAGATGCTGCTGCTGCTGCTCTGTGTGTGTGTGTGAGAGAGAGACTGCACGTGTGCACATGTGTACAAGCTGTGGCATACACATGGCAGACAGAAGACAACTTTCACCTTAAGGGACCCATGAACTGAACTAAGGCTTCTGGGCTTGCTCAACAAGGGTTTTTACCCAATGTGCCATCTTATCTTCCCCTCGATTTTGTTTTAAAAAAGAGTAAAAATAAAGTAAGATAAAACCAGAGCTCTCTCAAACCTCTCTGCCTTCTTTTTGTCCCCAGGGCAGGCTGACTATGTTCTGTTTCCCAGCAAAACCTGAAACTCCTTAGCATACTATTTCATATTGACCCCAAATCAGACAGGCTTGTCCAGGCAGTAATGTGGGATATATCCATCAATGTCTCAAGAATGTTTGCACCTCTCAGCCCAACTGTGTGCTTTCAAACAGCCTTTTTGAACCATCTGTTGCTTCACTCAGGGCTAACTTGCCTGCCTAGAGAAGATGTACCTATCCAAGACCCCAGAGACAACCCTGCAGACCTCAGCTGTAGATGCCATGGCTCAGTTTCAGCCTCTTCAGCCATGGTCTGAGACCAGTGTGCCTATTCAGGAACAAACCCAGTGACCCAGTGCCTTTTGAGGAAACTCAGAGAAATAATAGCCATTTGCACACCCAACAATAAGCTAGTGTCAGCAGATACTGATGCAGGGCCCTAATCCCGCATTAGTCTACTTGACCAAGGACCTGAACACAGTTTAGTCTGTTCCAGGACTAGACAAAATTCTGATTGAAAACAAGATCTAAAAACTGGTCAGGTAGGGCAGGGACCCGAAAGCAGCAGTTCTGAGGATGGACTCCATATTACTTCCTGGCTTATTATTATCTCCTGCTCAGAAGTTATGAATGAGAACATAACTAAAACTGAGATGCAACACCTCATACCTCATGGTTGGGCCAATCTGACTGACCAGATCATTCTCCTCCCCAAGCATCACAATGGTTTCTGCCTTAAGTCCTTTAGAAAGCCCTTCTGCTAGCAGTTCATGGTCCCCTTTTTCCTGGGACCTTTGCCTGCTACGTAGGAGCTCTGCTTTCTTTCTGTCTCTTATGCTCCCTGTCCTAAAAGACTTCTTTACAAAACCGTGTATACTTTGTAGTCTATAAATTTCATTCTTCAAGTTTGCAAAACAAGAACCTAGCCACCAACTCAGTGAATGTTTTCTGTGACCGTAAACACCCAGCACCCTAACTCCCAAGGTAAGCTCACCAAGAACTCTATTACTCTCAAAAACACCCCAAACTTCCATCATTGATACCCATGATTACAAACCCATACCCATCAACCAGCGTCCCCACTAAATGCCCAGTGTTAAAGTAGTATAATACTGATATCAACACATAATAAGAGTAACACACACACACATACACACACACACACACACACACACGGAGGGGGTGGGAGTGGGGGAGAAATCTGTAGGCCAGTTTTCCTAATGAATATAGATGCAAAACTCTTAGGAGAGTCCTTGAAAGTTTATTCAAGAACACATTAAAACCATTTACTATGACCACCTTAGTCATATTCCAAGAATGAAAGGATATGAATATGTAAGGATGATTCAACATATACAAATTAGTATATGTAACATCTTATAGATAGACTTAAGGACAGAAACAATATGATTATATCTATAGATGTAGAAAAGACATTTGTTGGTTCAATATTCCATGCTGGTTAAAAAACAATCAAGGAAATACAATGGATATATCTCAACATTAAAAGGTTATAGCGCTGTTGGGAAGTAGTGGCATATGCCTTTAATTCCAGCACTCAGGAGGCAGAGACAGGTGGATCTCTATGAGTTTGAGGCCAGCCTGAACAACAGAATGAGTTCCAGGACAGCTAGAGCTATACATAAAAACCCTGTCTTGAACCCCTCCCCCCCCACACAAAAAGCCATGATAAACAATGGCCAATGTAATAATAAATAGAGGAAGCTGGGAGCAGTTCCTTTAAAATTGGGACTAAGATGAGAAAGAAATAAAAGGCATATAAATAAAAATGGAAGAAATCAAATTACCTCATTTTGCAGACCACATTCTATAATTGAAGAACTCTTATGACTCCCTGAGGAAGCACTTAGATCTGAATAGTGCCTTCACCAAAGTGGCAGGATATATAAACATACAGAAAGCACTGTACCAAATAAAGAACTCTCCAAGGAAGAACTAAAGAAACAAATCAGCTTTAAAAACAAATAAAACAAGTATAAAACAAGTATTTAAAAATGAACAAGAATGAATGTAACCAGGAGATGGGGTACCTATATAATCCAAATATTAATTCACCAAAGAAAGCAACCAAAGAAGACATCAGAAGATGGAAAGACAACTCATGACCATGAACTGACAGAATCAACACTGTAATGACTATGTTGACAAAAGTAATCTACATTTGCCACATTCCTTGACAAAATCTCCATTATATTCTTCACAGAACTAACACACACACACACACACACACACACACACAGAGAGAGAGAGAGAGAGAGAGAGAGAGAGAGAGAGAGAGAGAGCCACAAACTCACTAGTAAGTACAAAAGACCCCAAGTACTTAAAGCAACTCCCTAGACAGAAGGAACAATGCTAGAGGTGTCACAATACCTTATCTCAAATTATACTGCAGGTAAAAATAGCATAGTAGTGCCACCAAAACAGATGTATACACCAACAGAATAAAACAGAAGACTTGGAAATAAATATACACCATTACAAACACTTAATTTTTAACATAGGTATAAAAAATGCATTGGGGAAAAATAATAAATCGTACAGACTCTTTAATAAGTGGTTCTGGAAAACATGGATATCTATTGGTAGAAGAATCAAACTAGATCCATATCTCTTACCTCACACAAATATTAATTCAACCAGCCTGGTCTACAGAGCTAGTTCCAGGAAAGTTAGGGCAACACAGAAACCCTGTCTCAAAAAACCAAACACAAAAATTTCCAATGCAAAATAAATCACAGATTGTAATGTATGACCTGAAACTGTGAAACCACTAGAGGAAAACATAGGTACAATACTTCAAATGCATAGGCAAGAACTTTCTGAACAGGATTACAATAGCACAGGATGCAATCTCAAGAACTGACAAATGGGATTGCATGAAATTAGGAAGCTTTGCCCAGCAAAGAAGCAATCAGTCACCAAGGTAAAGAGATGCCTACAGAATGGGGAAAATCTTTGCCAGCTTTATTAGAAGGTGATCAATTGCTAAAATATGAAAGAACTACAAAAATAAATATTGATAAGTCAAACAATAAATAAATGGATCAATGAACTGAAAAGACAGTTCTCGAAAGAAATAAAAATGACCAAGCTCTTGAAAGGTGTTCGAAATTCTTGGTCATCAAGGAAGTGACAATTAACACTGTTTTGAGATTCCATCTCAGCCTGGTCAGAATGGCTATGATCACAAAAATGAACAGTGGCAAACACTGCTGAAGATGTAGGGAAAGACAAACCCTCATGGAAACACACATGGAGGTTACTCAGAAAACTAGGCGTATAGCTACCATATGACACAGCACTGCCATCCCTAGGTATAAATTCTAAGAACCCCAAGAAGACATACCACAGAATACCTTCACATCCATGTTTATTCACACCAACTGGGAATTAAATCAGTCTATATGCACATAAACAGATGAATGGATAATGAAAATGTAACATTCAAACACAGTGGAATTTTAGCTTGTGAAGACAAATGAAATATGACATTTGTAGAAAAATGCATGGACTAGAAATCAAATGAGCCAGATTAAGAAAAAAAGAATGCTGAATATTTTCTCTCATATGCATAGTGAGTAGATTAATTTGTATTAGACTGATGTTGGTTAGTTTTTACTCTTTACTTTTTGATGGGCCTGCCACCCAGCTCCCAAATAAATACACATAGATACTTAATTATTACTTATGAATGCCTGGCTTTAGTCTGGCTTATTTCTAGCCAGCTTTTCTGAAATGATTCTGTCTATCTATTGCCTGTGGGCTTTTCTCTTTCTCTATTTCTGTGTGTCTTTCTTTACTTCTTACTCCATGGCTTGCTGTGTAGCTGGGTGGCTGGCCCATGGTGTCCTCTTCCTTCTCACTCCGCCTGCAAGCCCCACCTATCCTTTATCCTGCCTTGCTCTTGGCCATTTAGCTCTTTATTAAGCCAATTGGATGTATTAAACAGGCAACGTAACATGGGACTTCACAGAGTTAAACAGATGCAACATAAAAAAAAAATGCAATACATCTTCATCTTTGCATCATTAAACAAATGTCCCATAGCATAACAAATTTAACACATCTTAAAATAATATTCCATGACATTAGATATATTGGTGTATGTGTGTGAGAGAGTGTGTGTGCTTGTGTCTGTTGAAATTAGAAAGGGAAGAGTGGTAAAAGGAGATACCTCATAAAGGACGATGAAAAGAAGAGAGTAATGGACTGCATGAGACATGGAAGCAGAGATTATTTGGTGCAATAGAGAGGACCAACAAGAAGCAGGCAGAGCAGATGGGGTGGGTGGACAGGGAGTGGGATGGATGAATAAGAACAATATATAATGACTTGTAAGTACAAAATACCTTAATGAGGCCCAATATTTCAGTCTGAAATACTGTACCCAGCAAAAACGTCCTTCAGGACAAAATAGAGATGAAAAATTATCAAGCCTAAAGGAGCTGCATGAAAGCACATCAAAGTGTGACATTTGCTGATGGAGATAAGCCACTTGGATTCAGAAGCATTAATATGTAATTGTGGTGGGTAGACCATTTTCAACTCAAATATAAAGTTAATAGATTAACGTATTAAAAATAATCACAGCCACAGTAATTTGTTAACGATACAAAACATTAAAAGGGGAAGGACAACATTAATAGCACAAAATGTGTGAGAAGTAAATATGTAGAGTTTTTATACGAATTAAGTGTTCCTGGCCTAAATTATGAAATTATGTGTTTTATACAACCCATGGTGATCATAAAGGAAACCTGGAGCTGGAGAGATGCCTGGTTGGTAAAGTACTTGCTCTGCGAGCATGAGGACCTGAGTTTGGATCCCAGCACCCGTGTAAATGGCATGTGTCTGTGACCCCAGTGCAGAGGACAGGAAACAGATAGATCTCTGGGGCTTGCTGGCTGGTCTAGCCACTTGGAGAGTTCCAGGTAGAGAGTGATTGAGGAATTGTATCTGACATTGACCTCTGACCTCCACAGGCCATACACACACATGTTCCCAGAAAAGAAAATTACTTACTAGATACACAAATGATAAAAGAAAGGGAATGAAAGTCCTATTAGGAAAAATTCGCTGGGAGAAGGAGACGAAGAAGCAGCGCTAAGGAGATCTTAGTATCAAACACTTGCATCAGCAGAAAACAAACTCCACACATAAGCAACCTGACTTCACACCTCAAGAAACTAGAACAAACTAAAGTCAGAGTTGTTAGGAGGGAGGCAGCATATGGGAGAGAGAGAGCAGAAAGGTGTGTGTGTGTGTGTGTGTGTGTGTGTGTGTGTGTAAAATGTGATGAATAAGAGTACAAAATGGAGTTTTTACTTGTGCCAAAATCAAAGCATGTCATCTGCAACAACACAGAGGAACCCAAATGACATTGTGCTAAGTTAAATAGCCCAAATGCTATGTGGTCACACTCACACGTTGTCTTAGTTAGGGTTTCTACTGCTGTGACCAAGCACCATGACCATAAACAACTTGGGGAGGGAAGGGATTATTCAACTTACAACTCTCAGGTCAGGTCCTGTCCACCACTGAGAGAAGCAGGGCAGGAGCTCAAGGCCAGAACCTGGAGGCACGAACTGAAGCAGGGACCACGGAGGAGCGCTGCTCAATGTGTTGCCCCGTATGACTTTCTCTACCTGAGTTCTTATAGCACCCAGGACTACCTGCCGAGGAGTGGTGCTCCCCACAGTGGGCTGAATCCTTCCACATCAATCATTAATTATAAATTAATCACTTATGGAGGCACCTTCTTAGTTGAGGTTATTTTCTTCCCAAACAACACTAGCTCGTGTCAAGTTGAAAAAAAACAAACAACAAAAAAAAAACCAATAACCAAACTAACCAGCACACAAAAAAGTATTACTGAAAACAGAGAGAAAATGTGCTTTCCAGGGACTAAGGGAGGATAAAGGGGACATGCTTATGAGAGAGGTAAACAGTCACATGATGAATGGATTGTAAGGGTCTGGTGGTTGTCATGGGTTGGAGTGGATGCATTCATAAGTTGGTTAAGTAGTGAGCATACATGGTAAGTGTACATTAAGTCAAAGTAAATAAACAAATCACTAGCCAATCCTAACAAATTCTCACTGAGAAAATAGATCTGTCAAACAAACCAATAACTTTTTATTGGTTTGTTTGCATGTGCTCAACAAAAAGTACTCATGCCCCTGTATGAATTTGTATGCATGTTTGTGTGTATGCAGATACAATTATATGTGTGTACTTGCACATGTATATGGAAGCCAGAAGTCAACCTTAGCTGTTGTTGGATGCCGTCAACCTTATTTATTGAGGCAGTGTTTCTCCCTGGCCTGGAACTCACTTCATGGAGTAGGCTTGTCTGGCTGACCAGCAAGCTCTAGAATCTGTCACCACCTTTCCAAAGTGGTGACCACAAGTAAATGCCACAACTCCTAGATGTTTTTTTTACAACATTGATCCTGGAACTCAAACTTGAGTCTTCATGCTTGAAAGGTAAAACCTTTCCTGATCAAGCTATCTCTCCAGTCCTCAAAATAATTTTTGAACCATATAAGCCGAGCACAGGATGGTTACTAGTTACATAGCCACAATCTTATTTCCAAGGATGTCAAGAATATCTGAGTCAGGTAGAGGTCTTCTGAGCCAATAGAAAGTGGCTGTCTGTCTTAGGGTTTTATTGCTGGGAAGGCACACTGCAACCATGGAAACTCATAAACATTTCCTGGGGAAAAGCATTAAGTTGAAGCTGGCTTACAGTTCAGAGTTAGTATGATCATGGTGGGAAGAAAGGCAACATGAAGGCAGACATGGTGCTGGATGCTAGATAGGGTGGCTGAGAGTTCCAGACCTGGATCTACAAGTAGGAAGGAGAGAGAGAGAGAGAGAGAGAGAGAGAGAGAGAGAGAGAGAGAGAGAGACAGACAGACAGACAGACAGACAGACAGAGAAGGACAGAGAGAGAGGGAGAGAAAAAGAGAGGGGGATGGGAGGTGGGCAGGGCTCTGTTGAAGGAGAACACAGTGAATAGGCATGGGTAGTGCTCTTAGTGGCTGCAGCTGAGGGTGTATCCTGTCTGAACTCCAGGGCAGGCCAGTACAATTGCCTAAGTACTAACATAGTTGACCCAGGATTCTCATGCTGCCCTCATCTCTTTATGCTGTGGTTGTAATTTCTGTGAGTTTCTCTCATCTGAAGACCTAGGACCCCAGGATCATTGAGGTATGTCGATGCTGGAGTGTCTCCTTGAGGTGGCTTTGGCTCAGGAACTCCTATTAATCCTATCAAGTTTTCTCCAATCTTCAACATAGTGCACGGTCTCCCTTCCATCTCCTTTCCACAGCAGTCATGACTGCCCCAAGATCTGAAGATTCCTCTGGGCTCTTGTGTCTTCTCCCTGTTCACCCTCACCAATATGCTTTGTGGTGGTTTGAATTAGAATGTCCCCCATAGGCTGAGGCATTTGAACACTGGGTTTCCAGTTGGTGACACTGTTTGGGGGCAGTTTAGGAGGAGTGACTCTACTTCCAATTTACTCTCTCTCCTTCATGCCTGTGGTTAAAATATTCTGATTTCTGCACCTACCACCATGCCTGCTGCTTGCTGCTTGCTGTTATGCCTTCTAGACATGACAGACTTTTATCTTTCTGAAAACATAAGCTGAAATAAATTCCCTCTTCTTTAAGTTGCCTTTGGTTATAATGTTTTATCACAGCAATAGAACAGTAATACATAACTCTGAAATAGTATATTGCTTATCTAATCTCATCTTTATATCTACTTCTCAGAAAACTCAAACCAACATACATAACATCATCAAGAGAAGATTATGCTATGGCAGTCACCAATGTATAGCATAAGTAATTCGGTAACCTTAAAGCTACCTCCTCACTCACCGTTACTGTCCCATTCTGAGTTCAGTTTCTTTCCATTATACTCTCATAGTATCTTTTAGCTCTTGGTCAGACAGTATGTGTAAGTCAGGGGGTGATGCATCTGCCTTTAGACTGTCATTTTTATAGGAATATCATGGTCTCCCAATTCATCACTGAATGGCAGTGACAAAATGAACTTACTGTCTGGTATACAGAAGGCCCTGAGTGAGTGGACGGATGTGTGGATGCATGCATGCATGCATGTGGCAGGAAGCTAGCTTTGGAACTGGAGTTACAGCATCTTTCCCTTTTTTAAAGGCCAAGAAGCTCTGAGAGAACAGGCACTGGATGTTGAACACTGAACTTCCATCTCTCCCTGAGACTGCAGAATTTCCTCCTCAGTGTTACAACCCTGTTTTCTTTTAGAAGTCTGAATCCTCCAGACCACCCTCCTTAGGAGGTCCCACCTCCCCAAAGGCTTCAGTTATCAATCACCAATCACCCCCTCCTCACTGTAAGTGATACCCATAGCTTCCCAGAGTGGCTTGGTTTCACTTACACAATTCATATTCTGGGCTTAGAAACCAGATATGGGTCATTCTTTCAGACCACTTCCCTTCCTTTCTTGGAATGTTCCCACGCTCCTTCCCTGTAGCCTGTTAATTGGGCTGTGCTCTTCTACTCCTTGCAGAATCTTCTCTAGCTTATTCTATGAAGAATGGAACACCTGAGCCACCATCTTGAAGCCACCTTTGTCTTGTTGCTGACTTCAACTCTCAGAGAAGATCCCTCTAACACGCTGGCTGGTTTTTCTGAAGTGCCTGGCTCCAGGAAGCTTGTCCCGGGGTGGCACCTGTAGGGATCATTACTACCCAGATTTTCTCCATGCGGCACCCAATATACATGTCCTCAGGCAACAGCAATCTCCAGTTCCAAACATCCTTTGACCAACCTTGTTTCAGGCCCCTTTCTCCTGCTGATGCTTCTGCTTTTGATCCCTATCACAATAAACTCTTTCTCCCTCTACCTGGCAAAGTAAGTGTAAGGCAGGACCACATCCTTTCTTTTTCCCCCTGGTTTATTTGTGTTTGAACATGCTCATGTGTGTGCAGGTGTACATGGGGATGAGGTACATACAATGTGAAGTCAGAAGGACAACTTAGGTGTCATTCTTAGGAGCCACCTACCTTAACTTTTGAGTCAGGACCTCTCATTGGCTTGAAGCTTACCACTTAGGCTATACTGGCTGGCCACTGAGTCTTGGGGATCCTCATTACCCATCTCCCTAGCAGCTGGTTACAAATGCATGCATGCCTGGTGGGGATGGGTGGGTGTATGTATATGGGTTCTGGGGACTGAACACTCGGGTCCCCGTGCCTGCTCACAGGTGCTTTGTTGACTGTGCCATCTCCCCAGCCCCCTCCTCAGTTTTTACACAGTACTGATACTGTGGCAGTGCTGCTATGGGGTGGCATGCTCAGCTCCTCCACTCCTCCAGGCCTCTGCTCAACTCCAGGCTCTTCCAACTCCAGGTGAAATAGCACTTCTTTCATTCCACCTCCTGTTCCGGACTCCTGCTGTTTTCAGCATGCTATGTACCAGTCTGGATGTGTATCTCTCTAACCCATTCCCAGCACCTACAGCAATACAGCCAGAGCTATGAATAAATGAATGAATGAATGAATGGAGTAAACATGATTTTTTTTTTTCAAAATGACTCCACATTGTATACTGTCAGAATCATTCCTTCCCAGGTTTCCCCCATTCAGGCAGCAGCCATCTCCAATTCCAAGCATCCTTTGACCAATCTTGCTTTGGGTCCTTTTCAGGCCATGTAAAATGACTGCTTCTTTAGAAAATCAATATTGGCTTCTTCATGGCCTTCCTGTTACCTTGAACAAATCACACAAACAGGATGTCCATGATTTTCAATTAATCCATAGGGAATGGCTAAAAGGACTTAAGATACACAGCTGAAGACACTAACACAGCGTCTGCAGCAACAAGCCGGATTCTAGGTCCCCGATGAGCGTCCCCTAATGAAAGGGGAGCACATTTCCTGGCTTACAGGAAGGAGAGCCAGAGCCAAAGGAAGCGCCTCATTCAAACGATTAGATACTGGAAACTCGGTCCTTGGCTAGTCATTCTCCCAGATGCTGAGAGCCTGTGGCTGTGTAGTGTCTTCTCCAGGGGTGTGAGGTTGCAGACCAGCTGCAACATCTACCCTGGCTCCTGCTTCCTGGCTCTGTGGTCCATTTTCAGAAGCCTTGGATGAGGTATGTGCTGCAGACAATGAATGGATATATCCTTACTGCTCTCCACACAGGAGCCCCAGAGAACTTTCCAGGGGAGGTTGGGCCCCAGCCAGTTGCCCTTTCTCTCCCCATACTCTGAAAGGAAGGCCAGCCTTGGCACTGCCAGCCTCTTTGAGATATCACAAATATGTTTGCTTAAGATCTGGAGTGAAATAAGCCACTGGCTTCATTTGGAATGTCTCGGAGTTAAAAGTGTCTTTCCATGCATAATTAATAGTCTACCCCTTTGAAGATAAATTCTATCTATCCAACTACTAATGGATCATTTCCCTTTGCCTATTGCTGTGTCATTTCTTTGCATAAAATAAAGTACGATATAAAGTAAAAAGGATTGGTAAAGAATAAATGCTCCTAAAAGGAATTTACATTTTTGTTCCCCAATGAGAAAGGCTGGGGGATTTCTTAAATGTGTGCCCAGCTGACAGCCAGAAGCAGATGTCTTCCATCCAGCAAGCTTTGGCCCTTTGAGCTGGAGGTGCCAATGACATGGTGCAAATCTGAGTCACATTTGTAATCTCCTAGCATCTCTTCTACTCTGGATGGGCTAAGGGCCTCTCCAGACTCTGCTGGGACTTGTTCTTGTTGTGAATGTCCTATGCTTGGCCATGTTCTACTTCCTCGGGGCTGTGGCCCATTCGCTTTCCAAAACATGTTCACTGTTTCCAGTCTCCTGTGAGCCTTCATTTTCTCATTGTTAAGTACTTGGAAGTTCACCAAAGTTCCCAGAAAAACAAAACACAAACCAAACACACACACACACACACACACACACACACACACACACTCCTACATTGAACATGGTGAGTGCCAGGTCAGAAGTTGAGTGACCGTGAGCAGTTGGTATGTTGCAGGGCCAGAGCCAGGTTGTCTTGTGCTATCTTAGTCTGTAAATAGCCATTTATTGCCCACCTGTGTGAGAGCCAACATCCTTGGGAAGATATATATCTACAGACTCTTAGCGCTGATCAACCCTAAAGCTGAGACCGTGGCCAGTCAACGTCTGAGACCTGTAACTCAGATTTCCCCTACTTTGTTGTAGCTCACCTAGCTATATCCATCCGTATTTGGGAAGCATTTTGATGCATTATTCTCTTTGTTACCACCATCAGAGCAAATGGTATTGGTGGTAATCAAATCTATGTGCCCTGTCCACAGTCACTCTTTTTTGCCCCTTGAATAAGCCATGTTTACTCTCTGTGATCAAAGCTGTGTCTTTTAAAGAGGAAGTTATACCTTCTGGTCTACTAGTCATGAACGTTGACACACCGGAGCTGGGGAGCGAGCTGTAGTCACTAGCTGCAGCTGAGCCACCTGGAAGACTGACTGGAGGGCAACACATCACAGGAGCAATAAAGGCCCACACCTTCAGATGCAGAGAACTGAGCCTCTGGCTTGGTAGCTGGGCAGCTGGGTAACCTAAGGGACCGCAGGAATAATTATATTTCTATTGCCTATGTTCCTTCCCAGAAGGGCCATCCACAGTGTTGTTCTTACAGGGCCACAGCCATACAACTTTGTAAGCCTGCCTATTTTTTAATTACTCACCAAAGTCTTATTTCCGCGCTTCTATAGCATGCTTTCTCGGGTACTCTTGGCCTCCTTACTCTTTCTCTGAAGCACCCCCTTCCATTTTTGCCAAGTGGGTGCCTCTCTGTCATGTGGCTGACCCTAATATTGGCCTAACTCAAATGGCATGGGTTTCTCTCTTCCTCTACTCCATCTCCTTTCTCTGTGCAGCTGCTGAGCCTCACAGCCTACCTGCTTTGGGGTTTTCCTTTTAAATTCAAATAAGATTGTCCTGGAGCTTTCTTCTGAGCCTGTTCTTAAATCACCTGATTAACCAGACTAAGGACCACAAGTGGGGAATCCTGATTTCCCCACATGTGATGACTCCAGGGTGACTTCTCCAATTTTCCAGCAAGAAGCAAATGTTTTCAATATGGGACACAGTGTGAAAGGGCCATTATATGTGCATACATGCCGGATTATGTATTTGTATATGTTATACACATACATAATTTTCAAGTACACATGGATAGTAAGTATTAGGATCAATCAAATTAAATTTCTCAAATTCTGTTGTCCTGGGGGATGAAACCCAGGGAGAGCCTTGCCTGTTCTAGGTGGGTACTCTGTCAGAGAGCTATAACCCCAGGGCAATAGAAAGACATTACTAACTTTATATCTTCATACTTTCTGTCGTGCTTAGTTTCCTAGTCAATGAAAAGCAGTTACCATTAAATAAGGACATAAAAATTGTTAAAAACATAACCTCCCCTTACCTGTGTGTGCTGGGGATGGAACCCAGGGATCCTGTGTGTGTTCCCTGTGTTCCTAACTCTATTCCATCTTTGTTTGGAGACAAGGTCTCTGGGAGACTTTCAAACCATAATCTTCCAGCCTTAGGAGCCATCTTTTGTTTTTGATGAAACCTTTGTGTTGGTGCTGACATTGGGGGCCGAATGAAAGCAAGCCCCACATAAGCCTAACCCTAAAAGCGGACCATTATCCAAGGCCAGGGCTCGTTTAGATATTTGTATTGTTTATGTCCTTGTCACTTGCAAGCTATAATATACTGTCCTCCCCCACTGGTAGTTAGCAGTCCCCTGGGCCCTGAGCCATGTTAGATGGTTTAAACAGCAAAACCTTCAAAGTTGTACTTAAAATATTTACCTCATAAAACCCTTCATGGACCTTTGAGCAAGCCTCCACACTGCTCCAGGAGACCAGTGATGCCATGCCGAATGTCTCATGAAGAGACACCCACAGCTCCTTTGGGACCTAACTCTAAAAGGCATTTGGAAGCCAGCAATGGTGTGAGTGAGTCAGCACTTCCCAGCCAGACAGAGAAAGGGTGTTTTTCACACATTTAATTGATCCTAGGAGCAGAAGAGGAGCTAAGTACAAGAGCTCTTCAGAGCTCAGTGTGGGACAGTGTGGGCACTGCCCTCCTCAGGCAGGTGCCCCCCCACCCCCAAGAGGCTGGCCAAGGGTAGAGCTTGCTCTGAAAAGTCAAACAGAAGATAAAAGATCATTTAGAGTGACCCCCCTCCCCGTGTGTGTGTGTGTGTGTGTGTGTGTGTGTGTGTGTGTGGTGTGTTATGGGTAAGGGGGATAAGACAGGGGAAACAGGATGACTCTTGAGTAAAGGAGTTTTGAGCTCACAGAAATCACAGTGGAGACCTTCAGCAGTAAAATTCACTAGAATAGGGTGTGATGTAAAGAAATTACATCTGCCAGGCCTGGGACTGCAAACTTGCCATCCCAGCTGAAGCAGGAGAATGGTAATTTCAAGTCCTGCCCCAGTCACAGAGCAAAGAAAGTAGCAGGCTAGCCTGAGACCCTTAGCAAGACCCATCCCCAAAACAGGAAGAGCTCTTAGTGGGGCCAGGTAACCAGGCTGTGTTTCCTAGCACCCACATGGTAGCTCACCAGTCCCCCAAACTCCAGTTCCAAAGGATCCCACAGCCTCTTCTGGCCTCTGGGGGCTCTTTTGGGTCAATACTCAGCACTGTGGGAGACAAAAAAGAAATTAAATTTAGGGAAAGAGATCACCCACAGATTTCTACATTGCCAAATGTGTGGTGTGTGTGGGTATGATGTGTATGTCGGGGGGGGGTGATGTGTGTGGTGTTATATGTGTGATGTGTGCGTTGGTGTCTAGGTATGATGTGTGTGTGATGTGTATAAGGTGTATGTGGTGTGTCTGTGGTATGGTATGATATATGTGTATGTGGTGTGTGTGTGGTGTGGTGTGATATGTGTGTGTGTTATGATGTGACGTGTGTGTGTGTGTGTGTGTGTGTGTGTGTGTGTGTGTGTGTGTGTGTGTGTGACAGAAAGGTAATTGCAGATAAGCATCCATCTGATGGGGAAATGGAGTCCTCTGTGTGGAGAGTGCCTTTTGCCCAGGAACTTCGAGGCTGTCAGCCCCTTGCTTTTAAAAAGAGAGAAAGAAAGCTTATGTTCAGATTATACCCTCACCCTCACATGGTTTGTAAAGTCACTTAATCCAGCGGGCTTTTGATGTAGTCATTACTCCGAGTGGAAGGTGATTTGCCATTAAAGCTGCCCCTCCTCCACTCTCTCTCTCTGACCCGTGAAGGCTCTTATTAAGACAAAATCCTGTCTCTGAGGTAAGAAAAGATTATCTCCTTACTCCATGTGTCATCATCCATCATCGGAGTAATCTTTGTTCAAAAGGGGGAGGATAAAAGAAAATAGAAAGAGGGAGTGTTTAACAGATATCTGAATTTTGGGTGCACTATGCTTCCCAGGGGAGGGAGGGCACTTTTGTCACCCCCAGGTGGCCCTCCGGGCTTTAGTGACATGCTTACTTGTGGCTATAAACAAAGGTGAGAACCTTGCCATAACTGCTTGTATATAGGTTGCTTTTGACTCTGTGTGTGTGTGTGTGTGTGTGTGTGTGTGTGTGTATGGGATATGGTGTGACATGTGTGATGTGGGGGGGGGTATGGTGTGATGTGTGCTGTGTGTAGCGGCCTGTGCCTGCTACAGTGTAGCTAACGGGCTCTTTCAAGAGAAACCATAGGCACTGGAGAGTTGGCTGGAAGACCACAAGGTTAAGACAGCAATGCCAAATCCTTGGTCACTCATCAGAATCCCTCCTGTTCAGATGATGGGGGACAAAAAGGACATCATCCATAGAGGGGACTCAGTCACAGCCACACGAGGGGTGGTGGTGAGAATGAGTTACTCCACAGGGTGGTGGTTGGCCACCTCTCACTGTCTGTCTCACCTCAGTAAGAGTCTTTGGCCAAGGTCACCAAGGCAGTCTGGACACATGGGTGTCCTATATGAGCCCAGTATTTAAGTCCTTCAGCCCATCTCTCCCAGGGGCTCCTCTGCGCTCTCTGGGTCTTCCACAACCCTCATTAATAAATGACCCCATTTATATATTTATTTGCATACATATACACTTATACATGTAACGATAATAAAAAAATAGAGGCCATGAATTTGAAAGAGAGTGGAGGGGTATGGGTGGGGCTGGAGGAAGGAGGGAGGAGATGATGTAATAAATTTTAACTGAATAAAGAATATTAAACATTTAAATGAGAGAAAGAAAATGGGGCTCCAGTCTTTCCTACCCCGCACTCCCTCTCCATGGGTGGTCAAACACCTCCCACTCAATCCTATGTTTGCAGAGATAGGACGAAACTTTCCACTCTCACTAAATATGAGGGAAAAAAAAAAAGACATCTGCTAATATACTTAAAAAAAAAAACAAAACAAAACAGCTAGGAGAGCTTCAACAAGAAAACTAGAGACACTCAGAGGACAGGAAGAAATATGCCTTTTATTAGAAGTCTTATATGTACAGGGGCAGCTGTTCCTCGCAGCCTAAGAAGGCTGCGAGAAAGCCACTGCCATCCAAGGTCACACATTTACTTACATTGGAAACACCACTTAAACACCACTTCGAGTCATTAACAGATAAAGCCATTACACACGGATGCAAAGAGACGCAGGGCCTGTGGACACTTCGGGTATTTTCTAAAAACAAGTCTACACAAAAAATACAATGTGCCAGTAAAAAAAAATAGGCATTTTAATACATGTCTTTTTTTTTTTCTTTCTTTCTATCTTTTTTCTTTTTTTTTTTTTTTTTTTTTGTTTTTGTTAATACATGGTACTCTGAGATTTTTCTCAAGTTTTTTTTTTTTTTTTTTTTTGTTTTGTTTTGTTTTGTTTTTTTTCCACATTGAGATTTGCAGGCACTTTAGCAACCCAGCCTTGGCTTTTAATACATGATGTTCAGACCAACAAATGAACAGCGAGTATTGAGGGCCTCATGATACAGGCATGCACAGAAATGTGACTCCCAGTGCTCTTCTGGGACATCAAAATGTTCTCAAGTGGGGTGGCTTTTCTTGTATTTGTTTTATGTTTTGTGACAGAATTACTTAGTAATGTGGTTTCACCAGGAAGGGACATAATATGTGGGGTTAAGAGACAAACACTGACTCCATCCTTAAAAACTGTATTGGGATTAATTTTCAGAATCCAAAGGGACTGATTTTTTTTCCCCTTGTCCCATTCTGTGCCTTCCTTTACTATTGCAATGCAAATAAAGTAAAATGATGACAGGATAGTTTGGCTACAGCTCCTCCAGACTCTTCCCTTAGTTCTCACCCCCCTCCTCAGGGTACATGCACAATAGGCCAATCCCATGTCCCTTGTTCCCAAGTGTTGTGAATGTGACTGAACAAGTGTATTTATAAATGCAGACTAGAATCATTATGATATGGGTAGTGAAGTTATAAGGCAGTTGGAAAGTACCTCCTGATAGCCAAATGGCACTGGCCTATGGTTTACCTTCTTCACTTACCGTCCCAGAGCCTTCATGCTCCAAGGAACTCGGGAAAGAGAAGGAAACCCAGATTGAGTCCCAGAACAGGGAGCAACCCTGCTGTGAAGGCCTGGAAAGGCCTTGTTCCTGGTGCATGCTGCACTCACTTTCATCTACCAGAGACTGAGATATCGCTCTAGCTGAGAGCCCAGGGGGAAAGGGGGCAGCAACACCTGCAGCCCCGGGGTCACTCTCTATGGTAAAGCTGCGATACCCAAGCCATAGGCATCTTATGCACAAGCTGAAGCTTCTGGTACTGCAGAGAAGCAGGTGGGTGATGCCTTGAACTTGGGGTTGTCAGGAGGGGGAATCCTTCCATGAGATAGACACTGAGACACAGTGGCAAAGACATTAAGGCCTTTCATTTCTTTGCTTGTGCTGCTTAAAGGCACTGATACCAGCGACAGACGTGTTCTGTAGTACCACCGGAGGCTTTTAGAACTCCAAGAACACAAGTCTTCATAGGAAAATGTCCTTTATTGCATGACAGGGAGCACTGCCATCTTCACTTGAGCTCAGGAGTAGAAGGGCCGCCCTTTCTCAGGTGTCTGCAGTCTGTTTAGCCTGGCGACCTGAGATGGGGATGGAGGCACATCTTGCCTGAAGGGCCCCCTGACTCCATCGGCCGGGGGTTGCTTCTTCAGCTGCTGCTCTTTCCGCCTCTGCTCCTGGCGGAGGAGCTCCTGGGTCTCCAGCATGACCCTGGCATTGAAGCCATGCCCGCCTAGATAGCCGTTCCTTGAGCCCTGGTAACTGGAATACCTGGGGTTCTCCTTGGCACTCTGGAAGCCTTCACCGGGGGCATAGTTCTGTTCCCAGGAGTCCTGTGATATGGAACTGGCATTCTTCCTGCTTTGCCTAGCAGAAAAGCAACGAAGTCAGTCAGGGATGAGAGAGATGAATCTCTAGGCTTTAGAAAATATCACCATCACACACCTGGTACCATGGTGGGGGCTGCAGATCTTGCTGCCTAGGCTTAAAGATCTGATTTCCACCTATAGAACCCATGTAAAAAGCTGGGTGGGGTAGCACACATTTGTAACTCCAGCACTAGGGAAGAAAGGAGACCCATGGGGCTTGCTGGCTGGCCAGCTTAGCCTAATTGGTGAGCTCCAGCCCATGAGAGACTCCCATTTCCAATAAACAAGGTAGATAGTTTCCTAGGAGACCTGAGGGTATCCTCTGGCCTTCATATGCACTAATGCATGTGCACCCACACATAGGCACCTGCATTGTGCATGCAGCCACACCACAAACAACAAAGAAACAAAAAATCTGTGATGTCCTCAACAAGTCCTTCATTTCAGCTATGAGACTAATGCTGACCGAACAAAAGGCAGGCACAGACTCAGCAGCTACTTAGAAACAGGCGCTTCTCCTAGCTTGAGGTGCCCTCTTGCTCAGAGTGACCATGCCCCCTGTAGTGTGGGTGCATACACAAGCGTCTAAGTATTAGCGGTCAGGCAGCATCTAGTTTTGTAATAACTGCTGCTCACTTTAGTGTTACTGTTCAATCTAAATAACCCAACGACCAGTGTGCCTACCTGCTGCCAGAATGACAGAAACTGGTGTGCACGGTTCAGAGACTAAGAAGTCACTGGGTCATAAGGAAGCTTAGTGATGGATTACAGTGTGAGCTCAGACGAGAATGGAGGTGCAGCAGTCAGAGGGCTGGGCTGGGCTGGGCTGCGCTGCTAGAGCATGAGGAGGCCTGGTTCCATCCCCAGCACCGCATACACCAGGTATTGAGAGTACATGCCTGCTACTCCAGCATTAGGGAAGAAGAGGCAGGAGGATCGGAAGTTCAAGGTCATCTCCCTCTACACAGTAAGTCTGTGACTAGCCTGGGTTGCAGGAGACTGCTTCAGAACAACAAGAAATGACCAATAAAACCAAACAAGTAACGCAACAGGCAGCTCCTTCAGTCTTCACTGTGGCTCTCAGGGGTCCTGTGTGTCAGGAGCTGGCATAGGTCCTGTCTGGGAACACTATTTATTCCACCTTGCTAGAAAACCTATTTCCTGTCACCCCAGGGTAGGGAGACAAACCCAAGCCACACAGAATCTCAAGTCCTATCACTCCTGCAAGGGACTTGCTGTGGTTTTCAGGAAACAAGACTCTAAAACATCTTCAATTTACTACCAAGGCTCTAGATACTTCTATGAATTTTCAAACAGATTGCCTTTGATAAGGCATAACAATTTTGTGCTAGGGAGGAAGACATGCCCTATTTTTCCCCTTGAAAGAGGAAGCAGGAGGAGAGATGACACTCATAAAGAAAATCTATTATTACTCCATTTATCAGCAAGAAAATCATCTGGGGACAGTAGGCAAGGCTCAGCCTCTTATATCAGCACACACAACATTGCACAGTCATGGAGAACGTGGGAAGCCACCATGCCTCCCAAAAGAACAGAGAGATCAGCATCTGCATGTTCTGAAATGCTGGCAATATGGTTCAGGGTAGAACCTGCCCATTTTCCACATGGCTGGGACTGTAGATGGGAGACAGCAGATGAAAAGTGAATTAAATCCTCAATGTCACCACTGGCTCTGTGAGCCACTGGGATGAATGGTGGCTCCCATCTGGCTTTCCTCATGGGAGCTACAGTGTAATTCTCAGATGGGATAGAGTAAGTTTCTTTGCTTAAAGCACTGATTATCTTCACATAAAAAGTCATAAACTAATCTGACCAGAGAAGTGACAGATGGACAGTGTCAACATGAAGCCTGGGAGTTTACATTGTCACCTCCTCATCCATGGCCTCTGGATACCTATAGACAGCTTCCTCCCTGATCCTGCACATCCCTTGCATGGAAATGCAGGTTCTTTGTGCACTAAAATTTGTGAAAATTCACTGAGACCTGTCAGGGGTGGATGAAAAGACACTGTGGGAGGAAGCTGTTTTGTAGCTCACGTTCAGATCAAGGAGTACAGAATAAAGCAAGTTGCAAGTCCTGAGGTTTGAGATAGGGTATGGGGAAAACACACACACACACACACACACACACACACACACACACACACACACACACACACACACACACCTACATTAGAAACTAAATATACTAAATATTAAAGCACCCGGGAAAGGGAAGAACAACTTAGGAACACAGAGATTCAGATTCTGTGTTCTTGTGACCAGACTGTCACTTGCTCTTTGAGTAGCCTGGGGGAGTTGTGTTCTCTAGGCCCAAGCTACCTCATGTCAGATGGGATGTAGTAGCTGACTGTGTAAAATGCTGGGGAGAAATCAGCAAACATGTAAATTGATCAGAAAAGAGACTGCCTCTCTTCAAATGACTTACCGGATCTAGAGAACAAGTCAGTGTCAAATATTAGTTTCTGGGTTTAGGGTAGAGGGATGATGACCACTTTTTGGAACCAAGAATAATTAGAAGGCAGAGACAAAGTGGGTTGTAATCCAAGAGTTGGTGCCCAATGAAGACCACTCCACAAACAATTGTGTATACTGCCCAGGACCATTCAAAGACCACAGAAATGGCAGCCACCTGTGTGCTCTCGCTGGATTTATTCATGATCACACTTAGGTCTGGTTGGTCCTGCAGCAAACCCCCTGGACATCTTGGAGTGCATTCACTGTATACCTTGGCTAGGTACGAACTGCTTGCTACTGATTATAACAGCCTCCATCATCGTCTAAGGAACTTGAGCCAAAGAAACAAGGCAAGGACCAAGATGAGGGAGACAGAAAGATGAAGAGAGACACAGAGTATGGCTTTGAAAGAGATAAACAGTAGTGGACTCAATAACCCTAGTGAGAGAGGGCACGAGGGTGCAGTGGCCTGCGACAGGAAGAGATGCGGGGGGGGGGCAGTTATAGAGTAGACACACAGTCACCACAGGAGAGGAGTAAGAGGAAAGGCAAAGAGAGCAGGAGGATTATGGGTTCCAGTCATGAGCAGTGGAGGATGTCTGCATGCCTGGGCTTCAAGTATTCTGGAAGGACTTACTGACTGTGACTCTGAGAAAGTCATTTTATTTCCTTCATTTTTTTCTGAGCGTTTTATTTGCAAGATGGGAAATCTCCAAAGAACTTTGTGTAGACTTAAGCCTCAATGCTTCTTACCCAATGTAGGTTAAATGACTTCAGGAGCTAATCTCTACAAAACAGCAAGAGGCAGTTAGTGCTCCAAGGGATGTACAGCTTCACAGATGAAAAAAGACAATGGAATGAACTGGTTCACACGTCACTACCATGTGTGCTGGTGGGAACTCGCTGCAATTCACTCTTGGCTAACCACTGTGAGTGTTCCGTTCTGAGGCTGTCATGGAGATGACTGAACTTTAGAGGGACTTGCCTTTTTCAGAATTTGAAGCAAGTTCATTTTTACATGGATCAGCCAATGCACAGATAAACACCACCTCCCTCAAACTGCTTTGCTCAAATTCACATTTCTTTTGAGACGGGAAAACCAGTGTCTAATAACTGTCACATAGTCGTGACTTGTTTGGAAGAATCTGAAAACCTGCAGGGCTTTCAATATGTTTATTCTGCACTATATATTTCCTGTAAGGAAGACTTTGATGGGAAAATGGGGGTGAGTTTAGTGTGGGTGTGTGGTCAATCATGTGACAGAGTTCTAGTCCTTTCACAGAAGACACCCCGAGCCGAGGTCCCTCATAAGCCTGACACCTAAGCTTCTCTGGCTTGGTTGTCAGTTAATGAGCCAGGCACTCCTGGGACTCTGCGCTTCCATGCAGAATGACAGTAGAGATAGAGGGCAATTAGAATGGGGTCTGTAACTGCCTATCCATAGATGTGTGTGCATGGAGGACTCCATCCTGCTGCAACACAGCTGGGCACATACAGCAGCATTCACCCAAGAACTCTGGGAGCCAGGCAAGCAAAAGCATGATTATACTCGTACACCTCCCAAGCCAAGCATGCCTGCACTGCCCATTCCTTGGTGACCTTGGTCCAAGCTGGAAGGCTGCTTCTGCAGCTCTGAGGTCAGCTCACCTTGGCAGTGAGCTGTATTGGCGCTGGGCTTGCTGGAAGCTCTCCCGTTCCTCCTGTCGCTGCCGTTGCACTTGAACCTCCACAGACACCGAGTGCCGACCACTCTGAGACGCTGGCCGTGAGCTGGACTGTGGGAGAGATGCACAGCTTGTCAGTACGAGAATGACACCTGCCTTTTCATGCCATAATTGATGCCACTTCAATTCTGGGTCTTCTATAGTGCTGGAGATGGGACCTAATGCCTGCACATGCTGGGCAAATGTTCTGCCTGAGTTACACTGTCAAGTCTCCAATTTTTGATTCTTACCAAATGACTTTGAAACATTTTTACAAATTCTATGATTTTGTGTGTCTACATCAAGTTTATTTGCTATTTTGCCTCGTTATTTTGAGACAAGGTCTCAAGTAATCCTGCCTAGGCTTGAGTCTCTACTTATGGAACACTGGGATCAGCATGCCTGGTTTATGTGGCACTGGGTATGGAACCCAAGTCTTTGTGCACCAGCTGAGCCACCTCCCAACTCCCCTACCACCCCATTCAGGTTTTTGAGAGAAGAACCATATCATAGCTTGGCTGAGTTTTACATCCAGCATCTTAAGCTGTGACTTTGGTTTGGGCACATCATTTAAAATGGAGAGGCCAACTCGCTAGTGTTTCTTAGTGAGACTCAGTAAATACTGGCATAGGTACTAGCTGACATCCCTTACATATAGCAAACACCAAGCTCAGAAGAGTAGAAGTTAAGACCAAAATCCAGGACTGGTAATGCAGCTCAGGTGGTACAATGCTCCCCCAGCACACAGGAAGCTCTGGCTTTATCTCCAGCACAGCATGATGTGGATATAGTATAACACACCTGCAATCCCAGCACTCAGGAGATAGAGGTGAGAGGGTCAGAAGGCGAAGGTCTCCCTCAGCAGTGAGTCTGAGGCCAGCCTGGGCTACCTGAGACTCTGTCTCAAACCAACCAACAAAAACAAAGCAAAAGTTTGCTACCATAACTCACAAAGGCAGGAGTTCAGGGGCCTGTGTCTGAAGGCTTGCTGAGCTGGTGAATATTTAGTAGTTGTCTCTTATGTACTAGCAATGGTAAACAACACGGAGTGTCCACCTATACCATGAAGTCACAGCCCAATTTTGAAATGTAAAGATCAGTTTAAATGAGACGCTGTGACTAAAGATAGGCCTCCTGTCCCCAAGGATGTCAGCTAAAGAGGACCAGGGACCCTTACCATCAGCATGGATCTGTCTGCTAATGAATACTAAAAGGACCAGTTTAAATTAACACACTTCCTCGGTCACAGGAAGTGGTGATCGGCCGATGTGAACCTAGCCTGAGAGAAATCTTCATTCCACCTGGCCACACACTGTGGCTAGTACATTATGTGTGGCATGTGTTTTTCATTCACAGTGGATTATCAAATTGTTTACTATGCCGTGTAGATCAAAACAGCCGGCAACTTTACAGAATACCCAGGGATGGTTTACAGCTGTGGTGCTGTTGGCACCCCAAGATACCTGTCTTGTTACTCATCCATCTTGGCACCTCTTTTTGCTATGTGACACTGCGCAATGTACAAACTCTATGTGAAGACTATCTGAGGAAAAGCTCTAACTGATTTTCCTTCTAGCGCTGAAAGCCAGCGGCAGGAATGACTCAATAATGGCTGTGTAAAGTAATGGCTTTAGCATTCATAGGAGAGTGCTAAGCTAACACGAGTCCTGCCCCTGAAGAGCAGCCCCTCTGTTTGGCTTCTGTCTGAAGAGAAACTCAACAACATGGGCTGTTCTCTTTCTGTCAGAGAGCTCCTGATGTGCTGGTAAGCAATAATGAGGCAATGTCCAGGACAAACATCTCTAAGCAGATGTCCTCAGCTGGTTCATGTTTAAAAAAAATACTCCAAGACAAAAATAATGTGGTAAGTGTTTAGACTTAATGGTACCCCAGTCTGTGCTGGGGGACAGTCACAATCATACTAGTTGGGACAGACGTGTGCCAGAGGCTACATGTGCACTTCAAACAATACATCGTGTATGTTCAGCATGAAGAGCACTGAGGGGGCTGGGAAAGGGCTCCGTGGGTAAAGTGCATGCTGTGCAAACACAGAAGCTGGATTTGGATCCCCAGAACCTGTCTAGAAGCTGGGTATGGTGGAGGGCTCTGGTAATACCAGACTAAGGGAAATGGAGTCGGGGGTGGAGAGAGAGAGAGAGAGAGAGAGAGAGAGAGAGAGAGAGAGAGAGAGAGAGAGAGAGCAGAAGACAGGAAAGGAAAGGGAAGGGAAGGGAACAGAAGGGAAGGAAAAGTAGATGGCTCCAAAGGAATGGCATGTGAGGTTGATTTCTGGTCTCCACATGCCTTCACATGTGTGCACACACACACACACACACACAAGAAAGAGGAGGGCTTGGTAGATAGATGATAGATGAATGGATGGATAGATATATAGATAGTTGGATAGTAGATAGGTGATAGAGTATTTCCCCAGCAAGTCTCTGCTTTTATGCATACAGCATCCTCTATATTAATGAAGGCAGGCATCTTTTCTCCCTTCTATGAGGCAGGATACCACTGAACTATTGGGTGGTGGTATTCCAGCAGGAACCTTGGGGAAGTGTCACTGGACAGGCAAATACAAAGTGAGAACTCTGTGATTTGGACTGCGTCCCCCAAGGTGCCCTGTTCCTCCCCACACACACACTGTAACCTACACATGTCAGGCTGTCTGGAAGGCTTTGGCATTCTGTGCCAGGATTCAGTAACCAGCGATTGAAGCTCCCACTGGCTTTTGACACGCTGCTTGTGGAGATGTGAAAAGAAAATGTAAGATCTTACAGAAATGTAGGTATATTTTTAAGTTGTTTCTCTCAGCGGCCTGACAATTTGATTCTGACAGAGGGAAAAATAAGTTGAAGGGCTTTTGTTTCCTCCACTGTGCACTGTCTGACACGGTTCAAACCTTGTCAGTTGTAAGGATCTACTGACATCCTCGAGGGGTTCAGGAATGATCAGCACAGGGGCTGCAGCATGCACAAGCAATGACTGAGGTGCAGACAGACTGACGTCTCACATAATCAGACAAAAGCTTCAGCCTGGCTATCCATATATCCCTTGCTCTCTCTCTAAGAGTGCAAAAAGGCACGCCAGTCATGCCAGTCACTGCCATCGTTCAGAGGTAACTCCAATAGGCCATGTGTCTTAGGGGAGATTGTACATGTGACTAGTTCATAATGGCAAGTCAATAAAATCACTCTGGCAAGTTTTACATTTGTCCCAGATTAAAAAAAATAGCCTCCCAAGCTTGGGAGATAACTCAGCTGATGACTTCCAAATGAGAACCCACAGCAACAGCAACAACAAAGCTGGGTGTGGTGCACACCATTGTAATCCTAGTACTGGGGAGACAGGGACGAAAGGATCCCTGGGTCTCCCTGGCCAGCCAGCAAATCAGAGCAGCGAGCTCCAGGTTCAGCAAGAGACCATGTCTCAACACACAGTACATGGATGGCACCTGAGAAGCACAGCCATGTATCTGAATCAAAAATTGCATGAGTAAAGGTATGAGGAAGAGATAACATGCTACCCCACAGAGGAGTCCATGTTTTCAGACAACAACAAAGTGGGAGGGGAGAATGAATAGAGTGCTCTTTACACAAGCATGAAGACCTGAATTCAGATCTCCGGGCCCGCAGGCCAGCCAGGGCAGCCCATGGGTAGCCAGCTCCAGGTTCAGTGAAAGACCCTGGCTCAAAATGTATGGTAGACAGTAATAAAGGAAGATACACTCTACAGTGACCTCTGTCATACACACACCATCTGCATACAACACACACCACCTCACATCTGCATACAACACATACAAAAGAAACAGCTGTAGAAAATTCATGTGCCTGCATAAGTGTCACAACACTGGGAATTCAGACAAGGAAGTAAAGCTGCTTTAGCTGCACATTACAGAACACCTAGGTCTTGTTTGCAATGAAATCAGTTATTAAAAAAGAAAAAAAAAAAAAAAAACACACGACTCTTTAAATTGGAAAAAAAAAAAAAAAGATAAAGCCCCCAAGTGTCAAAGTGTCGGATCTAAATAACAGAAGATACTGTAAGACAGAAGTGAGTATACAACTGTCACAGGGTACAATGGAATCTCTTCCTTAAAACCACATGAGGAAACTATGCCTGTTACTTCTGTAAGTGAGCTCTGAAATACTGGTCTTTATCATTAGAAAGACACCACTTCAGGACTGAGAAAGATGGAAAGTACTGATTTCATCCTGTGCGAAAGAAAATATAAGAACTATCCCCACAAAGGGCTGCCGAATTTGGATCAACTAAGCATGTCTCTCAGCTAATTAAAATTACTCTTTGATTTTTTTTTTTACAAAAATAAAAACACAAAACAAAATAGCTAAAATAATTAACAGACTAATGAACAAGACCATGTAGACACAATGTAAAGTTTCAATATTAATTAGAACTAGGTAATGCTGTAACTTTTACAGATTCTAAAGGTAGAAATAAATTTGTTAGTATATTGAGTTATATACAAATTCCATAACTTAAAACATACCCAGTCATATCTTCATATAGATAAGAAAACATTGTGAAAATATGCATATATACGTGTGTGTATACATATACACATATGTGTGTGTGTGTGTGTGTGTGTGTGTGTGTGTGTGTGTGTGTGTGACCATTTATTTGGAGTTTTCTATTTTCTACCTGAATATACATAATACAATTTTCTGAATTTTACATGTGCCCAAGGCAATACAGAAAACAAAACATAAAATATAACAGTTTGTGTTTTTTAGATAAAAATAATGACAAAAATTATATCCCTTTAAGATGGTGGGTCCTTATTTAGAAGTTAAATGCACATAACTCACATATGGATTCTAAACTGATTAAAATGACAATTTAAAGATCTGGTAGGCAGAAAGAAGTTCTATCCAATTAAGTCATGTAAAGAGTGTAAATTATATTCACTCTGATTAACTGTGGACACTGCTAACAGTGGTCATTATCTTCTGTAGTTCCCTCATTTACAACTTTAATCACAGTGAAGCTAACTTCTGTCAATCTCCCTTCTAAATACAAACCAAACTAGGACCCTCTCAGGCCCCCAGATCAGACAAGACTGGGGGCCTTCAGGGTGGTGTAGCTGAGACAACTTTTTGTCTGTTTTGGTATCTCAGTCCTCTGCCTCAGTATTCTGTCAAATTCTCGTGGGTTCTGAATGCTGAAAAGCATAAGTGCTACTAAGAACTCCTGCAAAGGCTGAAAAGTCCTTGGAACACCCACTTTCCCCTGAGCTTTCTAAAGGCATGCTTTGGCATTAACACTAGGTTTGTCTTCATTCACTCTCCCATTAGCGTTTGTGTTTAGTAGATTTTCCTTTCTGAAGTACTTAGTACCTGGAGAACTAGGTCTAGATCTACAGAGCAGGCCATTAGCATTAGCAGCTCATATCACCCAGCACCCTTCTCTGCAGGTAGTGTAGCCCATGGGTATACAGAAGTTTGTCTACAGGGATGGTTATAGTGTCCAAAGCGAAGGGTCTACTTTGCTGTAGCAAGGGGCTTTCTCCATGAGGAACCGACACCCTCTGCTGCAAAACAGCTCTCTCTGGGGACATTTCCAAGGAAAGCAATCTTCACACACTGTGAGCTGAGGTCCCACTGAAAGGCTTAAATGAAAGTGATGTCTTCTGAATCAAGGACAAAAGCAATGAGAAGCAATAGCAACAGAAGCCTCACAAAGTCACTAAAACAATGACAACAAAACAAAACTGCTGTTTTATCAAATCCCCTGGCCTAAGGAAGGCACCAGGGATGCAGAATAAGCCTTGCACTGGCTCCCTATGAGACTAGGCAACACCCTGGAAGGACAGGAAGAACCACTGTAAGCCCACACCAGGAAAATGGAGGAAAAGGTAGGTTTTGCTGATTGTTTAAAGCCTACAAGGAACAAAGAAATCTCAGGAAAGAGGAGGACAGTCACACTGCACAGGGTCAATTTTCTTCTTGAAGGACTAAGGGATGGAAAGGAATTAGCAACTCTATTAAAGTCTCTGTTACCCCATTTCTCAGTTGCCTCAGCTAGCTTATCTCCTTGTGGACAAAGCTAGGAGTCTGAGAGATTCCACTGGCATGCTGTATTCTTTTGTGTATTTAATCCCTTTAGAGCAACTGTTGATTCCATCCATGCCAGAGCACCATGTCAATGATGAGTACCTCAGCAACTGCTCAGTAACTTGCCCTGTCACCTTAGGGTAGAGTTAAAGAGGGGTGCTGCTTTGTTTAGGCTGCACCTGGGTGGGGTGGGGGGAAGAACCCGCTTTTCCTCCTCCTCAACCTGGGAGAGAATACACTCCAATTCGAGGTCGGAATTTTCTGGGCCTGTGCTCCTCTAAAGGCCTTTTGTGCCACAAACAGCTCTTTCCAACCCAGACAGTGTCCTGAATAAAGGCTCACAAGCAGGTGCATTCCACACTGCTAGGGTTTACAGTGAACATTTCCAAAATAGATGAGCTATTAGGGCTACCTGCAGTCATTTTTGCCACAAGAAGCCCTATGCCACACATACATCTGGCTGTATGTGAATGAGCATGTCAGCTTATATGTACTATGTTTCCCATACAGCTTGAAGATGAACTTGAAGTTCTTTACAAAGAAAATGAGTGTGAACCATTCTAACATGTAAGACCATGTTCTGACACCTTCTGAGTATGGGGACTCTACAAGGTCAGCAGACCACGTGGGGAGAAAGAAAATTCCTAGCTGTGGTAGTGACAATGGAAACCAGAGGTTAGACTGAAGAAGCCAGCAGCTCTCACCGAGGGAAAAGAGAGCTGGTGTGAGGATCGTTGTGTGGAGCAGAATAACGGTTAGCCTAAGTCCATTTAAGGCATCAGCAAAAGGGAGAATTCTCGGCAAGATCTCAGTTGTTTGCAAGTGAAAAATAAAAAGAAAGGTGAAGGTCAACTTCTGATCCACAATGGAGGAAACTACTCCATGCCTATGGTAACCAATTTGTCACCTGAGTAATTGTGGTTCTGTCATCTCAGGAAATAATATATAGGCCACACTGCCTGTCTAAAGTTTCAATGGCATCTGGCACACTGTAATTTGACCTATGACCTTTGGTAGTCGAGTTTCTAAAGTACAGTGTTTTTCTGGTCTTTTCTCTAGAGTGATTGCTCCTATTAAAGAGATAACAGGGAAAGACCCAAATCACAGACACTTCCTCACCCAGACCTCGAGAAATTCCAAATTCTCTCAATAAGAATTCCCTGCATGGAGAGGATACTTGACCTCAAACTTGAAGCTCCTTTATGTGGGTACAATGTCAGCAGTCAGAAGCCAGGAGTGACGGCCACACCTATAATCCTAGCACTTGGGAGGCTGAGGTAGGAGGACTGAGAGTGACTTTCTTTGCATCACCTTCACTACAGAGTTTTAGGGACAGTCTTTCTTTCACATTTTTGTTCTTCTGTGAGTATGGTAATGGGGCCTTGTGAGCCTGGCAAGTCTGGGAAGTCAAGCCATGAACTGAGGAATGGATGCTAGGAAGATGCTGGTCTGAAAGCCACATCCCTAAGTCACCAAAAGTGCTCCTCATGGCAGAGTATGCTAACTGTCACACCATGAGAGGCTGGCAGATTACAGCAGGGTATGCGACAACTACTTCCCTCTGTGGTGGCTGCTTTCTTCTTAGGTTTCCCACAGTCCTCGGTTCTCTCTTCAAATGTAGTTACCTACACATCACATAAGAGCCCTGCTTTAGGAAACCTCTCAGGGATAGATGGAGTCAATTACACCAAACAACACCAGTGCATTATCACAATTCCATCCTGTAGCTACAGAGATGACTCAATTTACCAGAAAATAAATCAGATCCCTTATAATGAAAGCACGTCTAAGAGCAGAACAGCTGCAGAGGAAAACTGGAGATGTGTTTAGGTGTTGGATCAGCATATAACAGCCACAATCCCAAGAGGACAGCTGTCAGGGGCATGTTCCCACCTGAATGATGCTCTCACATTGCCAGGTGCCATTCTAAGGTGAGGCCTATCAGCCCCACACAGCTTCCACACCTTTCCCCTTCTTTCAGCTCTGTATCAGTCTTCCATGTGATCATTAATCAAAGCCTTTGAAGGTTTCTTGCTTAGTACACTGGATGAACTGGGTATTGCGACCAAGAAGGGCCCCAAAGACCACCCTGACATTCCAGAACCCTACTTGTCAAAGTTGAACATGGCTGCCCTCTCTAGGGTCTCCACTTTTACTCAGCCCTCCCTAAACCCAGCCACCTGTCAGTTTCACTTGGAGGTTCACCCTTCCTCTGATCAAGAAGGAGCAGGTGTCCTCAAGTCTTTTCTAATACCACCCTTCCTCTGCCACATCCAGAAATCTGTAATTATCCCCACACCGTTTCTGAAGGGACTCGTCAACATGTGGGCACTAGTCTCCTCTGCTTCTGTGCCTCAAGTGCAAGGACAGCATAGCTTTCCCATTATAGTTCTGAAGCTTCTGGCCATTCTTGCACTCTCTTGAGCCACCGTGGTGATCCATCTTCTAGCTGCACAGGTTCCCTTAACCGTACTAAGTGTCCTGACCCCCAAAATCCTCATCAGGACTATAGGGCATCCTGGCCTTCTAACTGTTGGTTTCTCCCGTCTCCATTACAGAGCTTCTCTGCAAACAGCTCTTCTTCATTCCTAGCCCCCTAGGCAGTCAGTCGGAGCTGAGCTACCAGGAGCACAGGAAGTTCCCATACCAAGAGCTGCACTGGCCTATGTGAGTAGCTCTAACTGACTCAGTCTCTCTCTTCCCAGAGAGCTTTCTAATTCTTCACTGTCTCCAACACCAACTCTGCTCCCATCCTTCTAGTCATAAAAGGGTGCCACCAGGTCTCACAGATGCAGATGCAGGACAAAAGAATAGCAGCTACCCTTCCACTTGAGAGAGATCACTGAAGTGGCTATGGAGGATGGATGACAGGTGAAGACAGATAAATAGGGATTTGACAAATACTTGGCAGAGCTGGTTGTAGTGGCTCAGTTGGTAGAGTGCTTGTCTGGCACGCATGAAGTCCTGGGTTTGAAGCCCAGCACCACAGAAAACTGGCATAATAATGCACAAATGTAGTACCACACTTGGGAGGCAGAGGCAGGAAGATCAAGAGTTCAAGGTTACCCTGGATTATATATGGAGTTTGAAGCCAGCCTGGGCTATATGAGACCCTGCCTCAATAAAACCAAACAGAGCAAAATAAAAAATATCAAGGGGGTTAAAGAGTAAAGAACCAGGAATTACCAACCTCTGTCTCACAGACACAAATAAGCATGAGCTGAACTTACGTTGGCTCTGCTCTGTAGGAAAGCACTGAGTAAACCTAATAACAAATGCAGTTGTGCAGACATTCTTTGGTGGTGTCTCGTCATAGGACTATTTGAACCTATTACACAGTGGACAGATGGTGGAACAAGATATAAAATGAAATTAGCAATGATGAAACCCAGATGGAAATGAGGAAAAGGTCAGAATGCTAAAGGTCAGAGGGATTTGGCTCCATCTTGTCTTATTTTATAAAGGACTGAGGTCATAGCTCAAGGGCTTCTCTTACAGGGCAGCTGTTAGCCTCTTCGCCTGACTGAGGAACCAGACACTCACCCAAGACTGCTCGAAGCTGTAGGTACGGCGGCGGTCTTCCACGTCCTCATCCTGCTTGGCTTGCTGGAACTCTTGCCGTAGACGCTGTATCCGGTCATGGTTGCTAGGAGTGGATCGATTGCTAAAAGAGAAAGGGCAGCAGTGAGCACCCTCAAGAACAGTAACCATAAATCTCAGTTGCTGGGGGGAAAGGGGGCAGCTAGCTGTGGAATGTTACTGAAACAGGAAGTGAATTTTTACAACACAATCTGGCCATTTGAAATGGTCACTTGTTCTCAGGACTTGGGCTCACTGCGGCTATTCCAGCAGAGATCTGAATGGGTGAACTGTGTTTGGAGAGACCTTTATTTGTAGTGACCTTTCAAAGTCTCACTTCCTTTCTATAATCTGGTTAGGTGCTGGCAATGAAGGTTTGAAAGATGTGGCTTTGGACATCAGAACAATTAGGGTTCAGACTAGCTCCTCCAGCTCCCTGGCCTGGGGCACACCATTCTTGTACTTTTACATATGAAGCAGAGATAACTGTCTTCCATAAATATCATCTGTAATCAAGCAAGATATCACCCACCCCAACAAACAAATAGCAATGACACTCAGCCTCTTAAGCCAGGTGCTGTAGCCTATATCTATTCCAACGTGAGGTAGGAAGATCAAAAGTGCCTGGGCAGTTTAGTGAGATCCTGCTTCAAATTAAAATCAAAACCAAAAATTAAAATGGGGCTGGAGATATAGCTCAATGGTATAGTGCTGGCCTAGCATGTTCTCTCTGCAGAACTGCAACAACAAAATGTATACACATCTGTGTGGTTATCTCTGTGTATATATAAGTATATGTCTGTGCATGTATGTGTGTATGTATCTGTGTGTGGTAGGTGTGTCCGTGCACCTATGTTTATGTGGAAAGTGTATATGTCATGTGCTTGTGTATATGATATATGTAATGTATTTCTCTGTATACATGAATAGAGAACACATGTGTATATCTTTACAGATATGCAGAATTATAATCACAACACTATAATGTGTATATGTATCTGTGAATGTATGGATGTGTATGTGTGTGTAGTTTATGCATATGCATATATGTGTGAATGTGTGCACGTCCTCAAAGATGTATAGGATGACATCATATTGCTGTCTCATTAGCTTCCTATTTACATGTCATCAAAGCCAGGAACAAAATGTGATTTTCGTGGTATAATGAGAAACACAGAAAAATCAAGTTAAAGTGGTGTTTGAGCAAACCACTTGCTTAAACAATGATTCATTCACGTTGAGTATTGCTGAACATCTTTTTATAGTAAGGACAGCTGTAAGCCTGGTAGAGAAGGGAGCACTTGCCCTCACCCCACCAAGCATGGAAACTGACATTTTAAGGGGGTGCGTGGCAAATGTTTTGGGTGGGTCAGTCTGAGAACATGGAAGTTAACAGGTCTGTAAATGTGCTGTTTCAAATCATACAACTTCTCCCACAGTCTGGAAAGTTCCCCCCATGCTCCTGAGGCATGCAGGCTGCTATTCCCATTGGCATATAAAAATACAGATATAGCCATATCTTGTTACAGTACATTAGCACTGGCTACCAACCTTTAGCTCCCTCTTTTCCATATAACTGGTGACTACCTAGGCATGTGGTGGTCTAGCTGCCAGCACAAAGTGACAGAAAGTGAGCAGCAAGAAAAGGGACAGTGGTTTGTTTCTTGCTCCCAACCTGCAGCAATGGCAGGATGATCAGAGGCAAGACTACAACCTCACCAGCATCCCTGCTCAACTCTTCCCATGCATTAACTGTACATTTACGGGCCCCATGAAATCCAAGCAACTGATGAAAACCAACCTTCTACTGTCTGTGATGGGGTGAAAGTCATTCTCCACAAGGTAACTGAGCCAAAATCCTCAATTCTAGTTCTGGGTAACCTCAGTGGCATTCTAGGATCAGCCCTAGAAGTCACTTGGGCCCTTGTTTCCCAATCTGCCCAAGCAGTTCCCCTTTCTCTCCTCTGCTTTCTTTCATCCTGTGTTCTAGAGAATTGGACCAGCTTGCCCTAGACCAGCTCTACACCAGTGGCGCTTTCCTGGCTTAGGCTAAAGGCAGGCTGCAATGGTTTCATGATTGATGATGATTTCCAAGAATGGGAAGGCCATCAAGTGCCCTTTGGGAATAACCATTGGCAGCATGGAGGTAAGACCTGGCTTTGAGAGAGGGAACCATTGCACCAGTTTACTTGTTTCCCAGGCCAGCCTATGATGGGCCAATCATTCAAATCTGGGCTTTGAAAACTCTGATGCCCTCTTTTGCCAAAAAAGCCAAAGAAGATTTAAATATTCATTAGCAATAGTGACTAATCCCTACACATCCCAGTCAACCCAGATTAGGGCTGGTGCCAATTTAAAGATGGCCTTTTTCTTTTCTTCCTAGTCTCCCCACCCCCAACACTGGTGAAGAATAAATAAAAACACCACCAAAGTAGATTCAAAGGATGACTGAGCCTAAAGATCTGAACAGAGATGATGGGGGTTTAGGATGTTCTCTATAAACAAACAAAAGACAGCTTTGGTCCAAATGCTAGTTCTTAGCCTGCTCTTGCAATACTGGATTTTGTAGTGTGATTGGTCTGCATGTATGTGTGTGTGTGTGTGTGTGTGTGTGTGTGTTTGTGCATGTGTTTGTGTGTGTGTGCCTGTGTGTGTGCATGTGCTTTTGAGCACACATGAAAGCACACACACACAAGTGTATACAATTGAGGAAAACTGACTTTGGTTCAGTAATGATGTGGGTTTTGTTCTGCTGTATTCTGAGTCCTGTCCTACAGAGAATTCTGGCCCAGTGTGCATGCATGGTGCACTAGGATTTGGAAGCCCATGGAAAGCAGACGGCACAGGACACATGGCACGAAGCCTTCTGGTGGGCCTTACATGTTCCCCTGATGGTGGCTGATACATTCATTTGTGCTAAGTGTAATGAGTTTCCGAAGGCCTGCTAACTGGACACCCTTTGAGGGCACAGGTTGCACAGCCATGCCTGTCCCCACTTACTGAACTGAGAATGGTCATCCTAGAGAATATTGTAAATGTGCCATTTGTGAAAAGTGAGACAGCCACACCTAATCCCTTCCATTTTTAAAAAGAGAAATCATAGATACAGTTTTTACCCTAAGTTTAGCAATTGATTTAATTTATTTTTTGATTCAAGACAAGCCAAACATAATAGGGCAGTTGGGAGCCAGTAGCTACTTCTACTTTCTATTCTATGGCTTCTGTTTTCCATTTGCTTCCCCCTCATCATTTATTTCCACTGCATCAAGGTGAGACCCATAATCTCTGAACGACAGTCCCGAGAAACAGATGCAGTCAGTTCTCCATAGGGCCCATCATTGGGAAGAAGTACTGAGAGGGAAAGTTGTTAAGATCACAACTTTAAATTTTTTTACTATATACTTTTATGTATATGGGTATATTCGGTACCCACAGAGGCCAGAGTATGGCATCAGATCCCCTGAAAATGGCTGAGGCAACATCTGGCTTCAAGGAATTGAAAGTAGGTTTTCTGGAAGAAGAACCAATGGGCTTAACCACTTTGCTATCTCTCTAGCCCCTTAACCTTTTAATTAATTAGTTAATTAATTGACTAGTTTTGATTTTTGAGACAGTTTCTCTATGTAGCCCTGGTTGTGTCCTAGAACTCACTTTGTAGACCAGGCTGGCCTTGAACACAAAGATCTACCTGCCTCCCAAGTTCTGGGATTAAAAGCATGTGCCACCACTGCCTGGTGACTCTTAACATTTTTTAAAAAAAAAGAGGTGTTACTAAACCACTCATTAAAATCACAAGAACACAACCTCTATTGGCACAAGAGACATAGCCCCTTAATTATGTGTAAGTGCACGGTGCTTAGAGATGGACTTGTGGTTTTCTTCTTCCACCACTCATGCTGCTCACTTGACACCAAATGCTTTTACCAACTGAGCCATTTCACCAACCCATGACTAACCCTTAAATCATTATTCCATACACAATTAAGCATACCGGTAAGTTATACAGTATTCATATGTCATTAGGTATTATAAATCTAGACAGGATTTAAAGTATATGGGCATATAGTCATAGATTTCTATGCAAATATTCTTCAAAATCAACTATGGAATTTTGGCATCCACAAATTCTGGTATCCAAAGGGGATGCCTGGTGGGTACTGAAGTGCACCAACAATTCAACAGGTTGACTTTGCCCTTAGAGACCTGCTCTCCTAATCTACCCTTTCCTTCCAATTCAAACTGAGCCTGGATTTAGTCCTTCCCCAGCTATCCTCTGATGTAAGTCCTGTGTTACATACAGTGCCTCTCAGAACATGCATACACACATCTTTTTCTTGTCCATGATCATCACCAGTAGCTGTGACAGAGTGCATTTTTCCAAAAAAATTTGTGGAGGGCTCACTTTGAAGTGGCTCCCAAGTCCCTCACTTTCAGATGTGCTGCCTTTTTGAAACTCACTGTCAAATGCAGATAGGGCCCACATTTGTTTCTAACAACAACAACAACAACAAAAACAAAAACAAAGCAAAACAAAAAAAAAAACAACAAAAAAGGGGATCACCATTGTTGAATGCATGTGATTAAACTTATATGATCACCTAAGAACATGGCACACATCCTGCTTGCCTCTGGACTTGAGCTACCTGCCCTGAATGTCACAGCTGCAAAGGACAAAGGGTGAAACTTCCCCAGCAGAGCCTCCATGTGATAGCCAGCCTTGTTGACCTCTTCATTGTCCACTATGAGACCCATGAGCAATGTCTCAACTCCAGACCTACAGAAATGGAATACAAATACAGACTAAACTCATGTTAATCTGTCATGCAGAAAAAGAAAACATACAGCTCACTGATGATGGTCATGGCCAGACAGCTTGCTCTGTCTGACAGGATGTCTATGGATGTGATACAAGCAGGGATTTGAAATGTGACTATCATGGGTCTGCCATCTCATGTTCTTGACTATCACTTGACTTGAGGAGAACATTTCCACCATTTCAGAATATCAAAAGGACTGGGGAGAGAGCTCAGTTAGTAATTTTCATGTAAGCACGAGGCACCAAATTTGACTCCCAAATCCCAAGTAGAGAAGGAAGGCATGTTGACATATGCTTAATCTGTGTATTAGTTAGGGTTTCTATTGCTATGATAAAACACCATGGCCATAAACAACTTGGGAAAGAGTTTCTTCTAGCTTACAACTCTCAGGTCTCATTCCACTGCTGAGGGAAGTCAGGGCAGGAACTCAAACAGGGAAGGGGCCTGGCTGGACAAATGCTGCTTTACTGGCTTGCTTTCATGGCTTGCTCAGCCTGCATTCTTAAAGCATCCAGGAACACCAGGCAAGGGGTGGCACTGCCCACAGTGAACTGGGCCTCCCACCTCAATCGCTAATTAAGAAAATGCATCACAGGCTTGTCAATAGGGCAATCTGTTCTCTCAACTAAGGTTTCTTCTACCCAAATGACCTGAGTCCATGTCAAGTTGACATCAAAATTAACCAGCAAAATCTGAGAAGGGGAAATAAGTATATGTCTGTGGCTGGCTGGTCAGCCAACCTAGTCAGTGTGACAAGGGTCCCTGTCTTAAAAACAGGATGGATAGAGACTAAAGAGGACACTTGAGGTTGACCTCTGGTCTGCACAGGGACACATATGCGTACTACACCTGTAGGCACACACACATACAAAGAGTGTCATTGTGGGGGGGTTGGATATGGGGAAGGAAGCAGGGCTAGACTAGGCTGTATCTTAAGGCTGAGGGGACCCAGCAGACCATGCATGCTTCTTACTAGGTGGTTTGCAATGCACCACCGTGCCAGTAGGGCACTCCCTAGGCTTCCCTCCTGGAAACCTGCATGCACCCACCCCACTCTGGAGAATCACATGTGGTTGCTTTAATTTGCTAAAGTGACCTAAAATACATACAATTCTGCCCTTTTCCTAGAACCAAATGAATATGGTATGTTGCAAAAACAGACTGGTCAAAAGAGCAGGGAAGGAAGGCGCTTATTGTACAAGGGGATTCTGACACTAACATTCATAAAAATGGTCCCTGCAAAGTTCTGGCCTGAAGGAAAGTGTACCAAGTAAACACTGGTATAGAAGATATAACTGGAAAAAAAAAATCAATGACCATTACATACCATAGCAAATAAAGCCATGGAACACCAGTATTTGGTAAAAAAGTTCCATAGATAGCATCTCAACTGCTTGTTTCTTTCTTTGGTGGGGTGGTGTTGGGGGGGGGGTCACTATCTACTAAAACACCGTGTTCTGAAAAATCAGTCCTCATTGAAATTGTGTTGTCTTCCCACAGCTTGGTGAAAAATACCCCGCTGAGCTCAAGAGACTTTTGTTCCCAGTGTGGATGTCTGAGGAGACAGAAGAGTTGCTGGGAGCTAGCTCACACGTCACCTACAAGGAGGCATTCATTTCCTATGGTTTGGAAGGATTCTGGCTCACCAGGCACACTTCAAATCATGACAAAATGATAGCTACTCAGCAAATGTGCATTAGCCACCATAACCTCCACCCTCAGCACCTTCACTTTTGCTCGATCCTGAGCTCTAGCAATTTGCTTTCTGGTCTAAGCTCAAAAACAGTATTCCAAATGCTAGGGAATTTCACACCTGTGCTTGGCATCAAGTTACTGGAGATACGAAGGGGCCATTATTCCATTCTTAATTAAAACACAAGAAGTTAATTTCCAGATATTTCAGATCCTGGAAATAATCCACACTCAATCAAGCTTTTTCCTACTGGGAAGTTACCGTCACTTTGACAGCTCTGCCAATCACAGTGTGTGTGTGTGTGTGTGTGTGTGTGTGTGTGTGTGTGTGTGTGTATGTGTGTGTGTGTGTTTGTGTGTCTGTTAATAGTCACGCTCATGCTCACCTATTTTGTTGAGCCTGGTGCTCACATTCACCTATTGTGCTGAGCTAGACAACCCTGAGGATTTTCCCGACTCTGACTCCCCAATACCAGCATCACAGGTGTGCACCACCCACATATCTTCTTATACATAGCTTCTGGGGATCAAACACAGCTTTTCATGCTTGCACAGCTGAGCCAGCTTCCCTTTCCTGAATACTGATATCTTTGAAAACATGTTGATCGGGAGAAACAAGTGAATTCCCTTCCTTGTAGAACTCCCTTCTTCTGGAGTCCAACTTTTCCATTCCTGTTTTGTCCCAACACAGCATCTGAAGTGCAGATATTTTATGGATGTCACTTAAAGTAAAAGGGACACTGGAACAGAAAGAGAGTGATGGTGGGAGCAACAGATGTGGGGCATACTTGTCAAGCAGTCTTGGAAACAGGCAGCCTTGACAACCAGCAACACCTCACATCATTAAGCAATGTCTCACTGTGATGTCAAGTGTGGATGTGAGGGGTGGTGAGCTGTTCAGAACAGACAGTCAGCATGATGGAGTGGAGGCAAATAAACTCTTAAACAGGATGGCAAATCATGGATGGGGTGTCTCTGCACTCAAGGGATTCAAACAGAAGCACCGAATTATGGCGCCAACTCAGAGCCAAGGAAGCCACCCTCCTGACACTGAGGTATGTTCTGTGCTGATTAGCAATCCCATAAAATAGTCCTGATCTTGCCATTGCCAGAGAAGTAGTTTTCATCTACAGATGTCAGAAGTAAGTTCTTAATTGCTGTAAATTAGTAAGCAAATACAGATTCCTCATTAAACTCATTACACCCATCTGTTAGAAGGGAATGTTAGCATTTGTTTTTCCTCCTGGCACTCAAGTCTGAAGCATTCTGCTCAACTGGAGGGACACGCAGCAAGGCAGAGGTAGGTGTAGAGACCTGTCCTCCGAAAGATGCTTATTCTTAGGAAGATGACAATGAACTTGAGGCCTCCACTGTGTGTGCATGCGTGTGTGTGCGCATGCACACACACACACACACACACACACACACACACACACACACACACACGTGGTATCTGTGAGCATTAATAGACATGTGTGAGGGTATAGAACAGAGGCTGATGCCTGGTATCTTCCTCTATTGCTTTCCATCACATTATTTGAGACAAGGTCTTACTGAACCTGGAGCTCACTAATTTGGCCCTGAGTTTCAGTGCTCCTCCTGTCCCTGCCTTCCCAGCACTGAAATCACAAGCATGGGCCACCTTGCCTGTGTTTCTGTGTGAGTGCTGGGGATCTACTCAGATGCTCACATGTGCTTAGCAACAAGCACTTAGAACTAAGTCATCTCTGGTGCCCAGCATCTCTGCTTTCTTCACAAGGGTCAATGTTATCAACCCTCCTTTGAAAACTTCTCTTCTTTCTAGGTATTGCTCTGCATCCTGACACCTGTCCAAGTGACAAAGCCAACATTGCTGAGTTACAATCTGGACACACTAGAGTGATGTGGAGCAAACTCATTCTCAAGCTAGCTGAATGTTAAAGAAGACTGGCCAGGTACATGGGATTTCCTCCATCTCACAGGCTCCAGGATTGATGAGGAATGAGAGGAGTGGGGAGACTAAACCAGAAAATGCACCGGCTACCAAATTACAAATAACAACTGCTCTTCTGCACAGGCTTCATTAAGTCTTAACAGCAAATATCTTGGGGTTTTACACTCAAGCTGCAGGTCATAAATTCGCAGTACACCCCCATATGTTCCACAAACACCTGAATTCAATTTCTCTTCAGGCTGTGAAGCAAGAATGTGATGTTCCAATTAATTATGCATGCAAACTTAGCTTTGAACAGGGGCAGATTTTGTGTGTGTGTGTGTGTGTGTGTGTGTGATGCAGGAGGGTATTTATAGTGTTTGATATTTGGGAATAGCTCTTTCTCCCATCCTAGCTAGCACTTTTCTAATGGGGGGATGAGTCTAAATTCACTCAAATATAAACATGAAGTGAATTATGACTGGTAAGAATCTTGTAACATTTTTATTTTCTATAGACAACCCAGATACATAAGCAATTGAGCCAAGGTCTTAGTATTGGGTTAATGGATTTCAGGCAAATAGATCTCTGCCTGTGTACAAATCACCTTAAATAGATCTCTGCCTGTATACAAATCAATCACTTTAAATTGTACAGAGCATCTAAACAGAGACCAAGTAGCTCTATTTATATGTGTCCATGTGTACATGCAAAATTAGCTACTTAGGGAATACCACGTCACCTTCAGTTTCTTTTTACAGTTTTCCTCATCATCTGTAATATGAAAAGAATTATGAGATGCTTGTGCAAATCCCACAGGCGCTCCCCTTGCTCAGCTGATAAAATTCATTGCCAGATTGTGACACCCATGATTTGTTGTCCATTTCACACCAATTTCAGTATAATAAATCATAACAAATTAAAACCATATAGCTATACTCTCTGGGTTAAAAAGCTAGTCATCAAGACTGTTAGTCCCAGGTTTGTTCTGATAAAGACAGTTCTGGGTCCCTGGATGCTCTGTGGATCAAAGGGAGGTCATCTCACTGGTGGGAAGACTTGAGGAATAGACGCTGTGTCCATTCTCTGTGGCCCCTGGTAACAACCCTATCATTTTATAAGCAGTTGGCTTTATTACCATCATCATTCTTCCTTATTAGCCTGTCAGTGGTCTCAAGCAGGAGCAGGGGGAATTTACCTTTACTTTTTAGCGGAATGCCTCCAGCTGCAAAACACACATGTACATAGGCGCACAGCCTCAGGATCCATTAATAAATACACAGAAAAAAGTCCAATGGAGGCCTCCCTGGCTTTCCTAGACTGGAGTCAGACACAATTCAGGCTAGCTGCTACCCAGAAGGACTATTGATTGTGGGGTACTAACACATCAGAGGAAGCACTTACCTAAGTCACAGAACAAAAGTATTATTATTATTATTATTATTATTATTATTTTGAGAGGTCTCACTGTGCTATCCAGGCTGCCCTTGAACTGCTAAGCTTAAGGCATCATCATGCCTCAGCCTCCCAAATAGCTGATGGTATGTGCCCCATATCTGGATAAATTAAAAAAAAAAAAATCAGTGGGCTGGTGGGATGGCTCAGTGTGGGTAGAGGCATTTTAACATGGAGGTTCCATCCCTGGGACCCACATTGTGGAAGGAGAGAACTTTTAGGTTGTCCTCTGATTTCCACATGCACATAGTGCTGCACACACACACACACACACACACACACACACACACACACACACACACACACGCAATAAATAATATTTTAAAATCAACAAAATAAAATCTTAAAAATATATTAATGTAAAATTAGTTATCCAAGTTTTTATGGGAGAAAGCCATATTTGAATAGAACTTTTTAAACAGATGGTCTTTGACTGAGAACCTGGTGGGGCCAAAAACCCCAGAGAGAGGGAGACTGAATGACCTTGCTCCCCCACTCCCCATCACCACTTTATTGAAGGAAATGGGCAAAGGGCAGGCAACAATCTGAAGCAGGGCCTGGGCCCAGAGTCAGCTCCCCAGCAAGCCACCCTGTGGAGCCATAAAAGCAGGTGACAGGAAGAAAATGAGCTCAGGCACACCTACAAATCTAAAAGCAGTTTGGAAAACACCTATAAGATGTTACACCTGTAAGAAATCGCACACAACATTTTTTCCCCCTCCATACAACTCAAGGAGTCATTATAATCTAAGGTTAACCTTCCAAGTGTACTAGATAGGTGGGTGGGTTTCTTCAATTTACAAATAGATGGTAAGAGCTTGTAAGGCATTTCAGTGGGTGAGCGAGTTGGTGGAAGTTTATGGTTGTGTTATTCATTCAGTAAAGCCACCAGGGATGCAAAGGTCAGCCAGCTGTGACCCAGAGTTAAGGTCTGTGCTTCAAACTGAGATAGACACTTAAGAGTCTGAGTAAAGAGTAGACAGAATTCAATACCACAGGTTAAAGCAACAGCCGAGAGAATAGGAAAGTGAAAATTAGGATTATGTTGTGAACTTTGAAATAAAAAAGCAATGGAAATTAAATTACAAAAGCTGATAGATTTCAATGACAAAATAAAATGATTATCATGTTCTTTTTCATATTAGAGGGGTCTTATCACACAAGCATAGAAACTAATTATCCAACCATTATTTTAATTCTTTAATCATGACATGATTACATAGAATTCAGGGCTAATGTTTTCTTTGTTTTTTACATTTTCTTGTCTTTAATGATAGTGTAACTGTAAAATGCTATAGAAAAGAAAGAGAGCTATGTCTTTCATTCTGTTTAAAGGTAAAATCCCAATGTAATGCAGGGCTTAATTCTATGCTGTGTTTTAATTTAAAATAATGGTTAATTTCTATATGGGTTTCCTGAAATGACTCAAAATGGGAAGCAATATATTAAGAAACATACTGCCTATACAGATCATAATACACATTAACTTGAAAACTAAGATAGTAGCAGGAAAACACTTCTTAGAAAAGAGAGAAGGCAGAAAGAAAATGAAAGAAGGATGGATATACCCAAATACTAAGGAAAAAATTCTATGTGTCTGTATTAGTTAGTTTCTGTTGTGACAAAATACCATGTGAAAAATAAACTCATAGTTGGGCCATATTGTGTAGGCTTACAGATCCTGAGGAAGAGTCCACAATGGTGTGACAGCTATAGAGTCGGGACAGCTACAGAGGTGGAAGGCTCAGGGGTCACAGTTTCAGCCATAAACATGAAGCAGAGAAAGAACTGGAAAGGAGATGAGGTTATATACCCTCAAAGCCTGCTCCCAACCATGCCTCCACCTCCTGAGGGTTCCAAAATATTCCCAAATAGCAACACCACCCAGGGAGAGAGCAAGTGTTCTAACACATGAGCCTACAGAGTCATTTCTTACTCAAACTACCAGAGTGCTACTGTTTCTCAATGTTTAAAGAACTTTACAATATCTCCTTTGTTGTTCTTTTACTCATTTTATGCCTTTTATCATCTCCCATCAATTAGTTAATTGTTTCTATTTATGATTTGTACATGTTGCAGCTTAAAACTTTTTTAGCTGCATTAGGGAATTATTCCAAATGCTGGTCAGTCATCTCACCCGCATGAGGAGAATACAATCAGTGACTGCAATTGTTTGGGACTGTTGCTATATAATTAAAGCTAGAGTGGCTCCCATGTTTTTCAAGTCCCTTGCATGTATACCGTCTATGTTTCAAATGCCACCTGAAAGGCTGGCTGGCTACCAGCAATGCTCCCCCATGGCAGCTACTGCTCTGACCTCCCAGTCCCCATGAAATTCCTTCAACTCCAGCTGAGATAGCCAGGATGTGTCAGTCTTCATTCCTGTTTGCCACTGTCTCATCAAGGACTATCATGGTTCACTTCACTTTCCATCTTTTAGCTGGTGATTTTAATCAATATAACTCAATACAATCAAGCATGAGTTATCTACATGAACTCTTTGATAAAACAAAAACTTAGGATTCTATACCAATCCTCCTCTTCTCCTAAGTTCCTCTGATATTTAGATACTTCTGAATGGTATGCTTGTAGCTGCCCCCCCTCTCTCTCTGCTCTACTAAAGTATATCTATCAATTTCCTGATAAGGCAGACCAAGCACAGGCCTCTTACACTGTGGTCCCAACCCCTCCACTACAGTTAACGTCATAGTGTATGTAATAATGTTTTTTCAACTTATACCAATACTGTTCATTCAAACAGGGAGCTGATTGCACCACTTTTATTCCTGTCGCATTCTTTATTTTCTTTAGTCTCATTTGCTTATTTATGAAGGGTGTCCTGAGATGCAGATCATCACTGGGCCTGGACCATGTTCACCACCACAGGAAGATCCTTCTCTGAGGTCATTTCAGTGTCTACCCTGGAGAAGCCAGAAACCTTTGGCTTTGGGTCATTCTGCCTTCATTTATAAGGTCATAAGGAGACACACACACACACACACACACACACACACACACACATACACACAAAATACCATTTACTCTCTTTGGTTTCTGATTTATGTTATTTTAAATTCTCAATTATTTTCAAATATCATTTCAATAATCAACTTGGAAGTGCTGGATGGTTGTATATATGACATTGGAGGATAAAAATGATCAGCAGTCTTGGTTAGCTGCAAACCCTGTGAGCCACAATAATGACAGGTCTAATTAAGTAATATTCTGGGAGTAACCAGCACTTCCTGATTAGATCTAAAGCCTGCTCCACAAGATGGAACCCATGTCTGGTACTATTGCATGGGCTGAAAAATAAATGACTAACTATGAAAATCAGTGTAGAAAACAATGATACAACAGAGTTCCATACAGCTGCCGTGACTGCTTGCACAGGATCTGTATAAGATCAAGCTATCTGAAATCCCAGCATGGATGGAGGAGAGGCTCATGAGTCCCATTGCTGCTATCTGATGCTATTGGCAATTGATGGGTGCTAAGAGCAGAAGAGTCAGTTTTCTCAATGGCTTTGGCATCTCCGAAGCTACCCCTGTTCGAGTAGATGGTCCTGCACCACCATACAAGTGGACTCAGTGGGTTAAAAAAGAGCACTTGGAGTTGGGAAGAAGTGAGAAATGGAGAGAAATGGAGTTTGAGAAAGGGGAGTGAAAGGGGGTGGATTTGCATACAATGTGTAATATGCACGTAATAAATTCTCAAACAATACAAAATTCTGAGAAAAATATTTCAATTCAGTATAATAGTATAAAAGAATAAACTAGGCAGGTGGGTATTTACAATAACATTTAAGTATATGGATTATTGGCTACAAGCCAAAAAATGATAGCTGTCTGTAACAGTAACCATACAATGTGGGTATGGCACAATAATTTCTGTACTCCTTTAAAAAAATGCACACAATCTACTTAAATACCAAATTTTTTTGAGACAGGGTCTAGCTATATACCCCTGGTTGGTTCTGAATTTGAGGTGATCCTCCCAGCCTTCTGAGTGATGGGATTACATGTACACATCACCCTCGCCAACTTCAAAAATAAAGCTACAACAGCAAATGTGTTACTGACAGAGCCCCAAATATGAAACCATTTTTAAGGTTCAGCAGAGTGCTCTGGCTTTCCCCCTCCTCCCCATCTCACATTCTGGTGCTTCCGTTCTTTAACATCTCTTTAGCAGTAACACACATTATTCCCATTGGTCACCATGGTGATTACTGCATTCAATTCTTCACTCAGTGCCTACATGGGCTGCCTTTACTCTTTCTCCTACCAGAGAACTGGCAGTGCCTCTTTCAGAACTCTTTAAATCACTTCCGGGTGTGGGTAGTAAGGAGTGGGAGGTGCTTTTCCTCACAGCCTAGCCCTCCCACAGTTATGGAGCTCTGAGGACATGGTTATAGGTCCTGGTATATCCCTCTCAACCTTTTTCTTTATTTTCAAGAAAGCACTGGGCTTTCATGACTGACACACGTGAACCAACTCAATTTGGTACAGGATCCTCAATAATGAGAGTTATAGAAAAAGCAATGGATAATCTCATTATCTGGAAGTCAGACAAATGTTCCTTTGAATGCATCAATCCTTCTGTTGAGTCTTCTAGAAAACCATGCCTCTTCCACTCTGAAAAGGAACTGCCAGTATTGCTTCTCTAACTGGAGAAACACGCTGAGGTTCTTCACAACCTCTGGTTTACATGGCTGAACTCTCCAAGGTCTCTGCATCCCCACTGTCTAACTGATGAATGTCAGCAGCAGCACTTTCACAGACATGGGACCTTCTGTAAAGTTTAATTTGAAGACACATTGGCCAATTCTGGTTTTATTTCATTTCAGGTTAAATGCCACTTAATTTCTACTGTTCCTTAATGTATGTTTGTTTGTTTGATTTTGGAGACAAAGTCTCATGTAAGTCAGACTAGCCTTGAACTGACAAGGAGTCAAAGATGATCTTAGACTTGTGATTCTGGTGCCTCTGCCCTGGAAGAGCTAGACTTGAGATGTGCACCCCTGTGCCCAGTGTATGACATGCTAGGGTGGGACCCTGGGTTCTGTGCATGTTAACTAAGCACCAGCATTAGATTTTAAAATCGCATTGTAGCCGATTAAAAGGAACCATTTTCTTCTTTATAAGTTGTTTTACATAGTAACAAACTTCACTTCTATGTCTAAAATGTTCAAAGATTGTCAACTTGACAATCTGGAGACATCTGATAAGGGGTCCCAATTAATGGATTGCTCGGATAAGACTGACCTATGGGCATGTCTGTGAAGTTGTCTTGCTTGTTAAGATGTAGGAGGGGCCAGCCCACTGTGGGCCTGGCTATCTAAGAAAGCCAAGTAAGCATGGCAATAGAAGTGAGCCAGCAAGCAGCACTCTTCCACAGTTCCTGCTTGACTTCCCTCAGTGACAACTGTGACCAGGAAGAGAAAGCTGAAATAAGCCCCTTTCTTCTCTAAGTTGCTTTTCGTCTGTTTTACCACAGCAACAGAAAGGAAACTAGACAAACTTTGACACATAGGTATGTTTCAAAATTGCTCAACATCATCAGAGATTGTAGAGAAAAAAAATATAAATATATATGTATATGTATACACACACATATTGCTTATACATAGAATCTTTGTTCTATTAATAAGGATGGGCATGGAAAATATGTGGACCACTACCCAGTCAAGAGACTACCAGATATACACCAGGCATCAGGGCAAATAAACGGGTTTCAAAGCCAGTCTTATACTGAAGGTCAGAGAGGCAGGACAGTGCCAGCTTCTACTTGAACTAGAGGGGGAAAACAATGGATCCAGGCATCCGTTAAAGCCAGCAAGAGCCTTCACCAGCACAGTCACCTGCCATTCTGTATTTCACACCATCTGCTGATGCCCAAGGACCAGTGTGCAGAGAAGCTACACCAAGACCCACTGGGATGAAAAAAATGAAACGGAGTCAGGTGACACAGCCAATGACATATAAATACAGGGATAACCAGGAAGAATACCAGTGACTTTTGAAGCCAGACATTAGTGAATAGACTGACTTGTGGGGTTATCCTGGGTTGCAAAAGTATGAGTTAGAAAACACAACGTAGGGCTTCTCTTTTCTGTCACGAGACAGCCAACTAACAAAGCCATGTGGAGATGTGAAGTCATAGCTTCTGAAGACATCACTTCGTTTCCTCTTTTCTCATATTGTCATGTCCCTCAGGCTGGCACAGATATTGATTCATCTTCACATTGCAATGGTGCCTCTTTGGATTTTGGCTGACATTTTGTTCTGATATTACATGACAACAGACCTCCTCTGACATTTCATTTTGTCAGTGCAACAGGGTTTCTATAGGGTTCTGTTACATTATTTTGTATTGACATTAAAAACCATCTCTACGGTCTTGGCTCATATTGTCTGGAGAATGCTGAGATGAGGTGCAAGGCTCATGGAACAGATGGCTCAAGTGGTATCGTGCAGAATGTTTAATAAACTTTGAGGCCCTTCTGGTAAGTATGAATGTATATGATATGTTCACAGTGGAAGGTTCACAAAATTGTTTCCATGGAGCCCTAGGGCTTATGACAGTGTAGATACAGTTATGATGTTAATTCCCTATAGTCACAATCAACAGAGACACAAAAATCTCTTCACATGTCACAAATTTCAGAGAATTAAGCCTCTGTCCTGTGGCTAAAAATGTTATCTTTAACCACTGAGGCATCCCTCCAGTCCCCGGACAAATAGATTATTTTAAAAATTAACATGGTTTCAGTTTTGTGATGCAAAATTGTAAAAAAAAAAAAAAAAAAAAAAAAAAAAAGCATTCTGAAACAAACAATGATAACTTTCTAGCATCATTGAATTTAAGAAGCCATTGGCTATAGAATATCCCATGTGCCTCTTAAGACAAAAGAAAGTAACACACTAAAACAAACATTGGCTATAAAAAGTATCTAAATATCAGAGACATCAAATTGAAAAAAAAGTGTGTATCTTATGACTGAGGAAATTGTATCAATCCTAGCATTTGATAAAGTCAACCTTAGTAGGAAAGCAATAATAAATAAATTATAGTTTAAGCATCTTAAGTCATATTATCAATGTAATTCTAAGTCCAGCATAGGTTTAGGTAGAAATTAACCTCAAAGGGTTAAAAAGAGAATTCTTCCTCTTCTATTAATTTATTGTTGACTAATTTGTCTATGAACATTTTAGGATCTGTAATAAGACTAGGAATCCTGATCCTAACACTGTATCTTCCTAGATTATATTACTTCAAATTCTCAGAGACACATTTTTACAATGTAATGGTGCTTTTCCAACTCTGGCAAAAAAAAGTCATCCAATATGAACATCTCCATGCTTTTTCTAATGCTCTATTTAAAATTGTTATTCTATATGCTATTTTCTCTAACACACACACACACACACACACACACACCTACTTACCATCTGAGTATCATACTGTTTTCAGTAATGAAGATTGAACCCAGAGTCAGTGATATCTGTCTGCTGGCTTCATAGCACCACTGAAATTGTCATCGTTCTCATGTCTAGGTTTCCCAGGTTCACTATCCTGCCTTGACTGATGAAGTCTTTCTGTTAGATACTCTCATCATATGTTCTATGGGCTGGCTCTTATCTTGAAACAATAACAGCATGTGGGCTAGCTTTGCTCTGGGTACCAGGCTATAGGTCACCATGTCCGCAGTGTCCATCTACCAATGAATATACACATCTTATAATCCCTAAGGACAATGAATATTATTCTAAATAAGATTTCTGTTGTTGAGACAGAGTTTCATGTATCCCAGGCTGGCCTTAAACTTATTATATAACTTTGAACTCCTCATTCTCTGGCCTCTACCTCCAGAGGACTAAGAATTATAGGTATGCACCACCAACGCCCAGTTTATATGGTCCTAGGGACTGAACCTACCGTTTCATGCATGCTAGGCAGATACTTTACCAGTACAGCTCTACCACTCTAAAGAGAGAGAGAGTGAGTGAGAGAGAGAGAAAAAAAACTGATTGGATATCTTCAATTTAGTTAAATGATTTCCAAACAAACCAAATTTGAACCAAATGACTATGCCTCTCTGAAGGGTCTTAATGGTAACTATAAAATTACATATGTAAACAGGTAACATACTCTGATTAACAGGTACTAGGTGAGCTTTTGATTTTTTTCTTTAAAGAGAAAAGTCTATGGTTTATTATCAGCTTTAGTCCATATTTCAAAGAATACGGTCTTTGGCATGATCTAAGTGAAGACAGAAAGTTTAAAGTTGTACAACACTTTTTTTAAAAATATATATATAAAAAAAACCCTCATTTTAAAACACTAAGCCTATATATAACCTCCAGATTTCTTCTTAAGACTCAGGGTTTGTGGATACATTCTGTATTCACATTGTATACCTGAGACCACACTCAAATTGGGTCCTAAAAGACCTTCAACATCAAATACATTGTTCCCACCCTGCCAAGTCATAACTGAGGTTATAAGGGCTGAGGGTTTACATTTAGAAAATATGGCATTCTCGACTTCTCACCACAATGTGTTTCTAGAAACCACAGCATAAAGTAGATATTGGATTTTTCCACAAGAGGGAGGTTATAATGGCAGCAGCAGGGGCTGGGAGAATGGGGTTGGGGTTTTCAACAAGGACTTGGCTCCATGGTGCTGTGGGTTGTATAAGCCAGGGCATGGTAACACTAGCTCTTTAGAGTAACTTCAACAGTAAGAGATTCCAAGTACTACAAAAAGGCTTTATACTTGCTTTGTTATGTACATGAGAGAACCCATGACTTTAGATTACATAGAAACCCCCCCCCCACACACACACCAATGTAAGTAAGGAATTCTTAGAAATCTCCACATAATAAACATGCTAATAATTCAATATTGTAATAATTCTCAACTCTAACACAGGCTTCTATAACACTAAGTCCACATTTCTCAAGGAGAAAGAGAGATACTTTCTCATTAAACCCTCAGTAAATTTGCCCCTGAGACCCAGTGTGTTTTTATGTGATTTTTCATAGGATCTTCTTTTTACTTTGGAAATTTTCCCCAGTAGCTAGTAATACTTTATAAAAATCATTCCATGAGCACCAGAGCTGTTCTAAAATGCTAGAGGCAAGAGCTCACAGGTTGTTCAATGAAGTACAGGAGCACGTGCTGATCAAGTCACCATCATTAAAATGCCATTTAAAGACGCCTGGCCTTGAACAAGGAGGAGCTAAAGGGCCCCCAGACTGATAGCTGGGAAGCCAGCATGGGACTGACTCAGGACTCTCTGAATATGGGTCTCAGCCAGAAGGACTGAGCAGTCTAAGGGACCTCAGACAGTGGAGCCAGGATGTATCCCTGGTGCACAAAAGGACTTTGCAAACACATCCCCCATGGAGGGATAACTGCCTTAACCTAGAAACAGGAGAGAAGTCCTAGTCCCTACTTCACAGGACCTGTCAGATCTATATGACCCCAAATAGATGGCATTCCCCTACATAAGGAATTGGGGTGGGGGGATGGGAGGGGAGGGTGTTTAGAGTGCATGTGAGAGGGTAGGGAGGGTAAAAGGGAGGGAGGGAGGGAAGGAGGAAGAGAGGGAGGAAGGAGGGAGGGAGAGGGAATTGGGATCGACATGTAAAATAATAAATTAAATAAAAAATAAAATAAAGTGTATTTAATTAATCTTTGTATCTGTAGTTTCTGGTAATTAGTCATTCAATTAAAAAAATAAAAAAATAAAAAAAATAAAGACGCCTGGCTTTTAAACAAGGAGGCACAGAGTCACTGAACCACACTGGTGCTGTTTGCTTTCCTGTATTCTCCCTCAGACCCTGGCTGTGGACAGTGCAGAGCGGCCAGTTACAGGGGGAGAAAGTGTAATGCAATGTGAATTATATGAAGCGGAAGATGTGGCTGAGGACCCTAGCGAAATGCCAGACCAGAACTCACACTTCAGAATCACAAGACCAGTGCCTCTGACTTCAAGAGCTTTCCTTTGCTGTGGTCACTGGAACACTGAGGCCTAGAAAGAACAAGTGACAACTGGAGGCTATCCACTGTGAAGGGCAGAGGTGGGGTTGTGCAGGTTTTCTCTGCTGAAACTTTCCAGCATGCACAGAAACTGGGAGAGACTTTCCAGTGTGTGCCAGACGCAAATGAGGGAGAATCGCAAGAGTTCTGTCTCTTTAGAAGGTTTTTTTCTCTCTCTCTCTCTCTCTGTGTGTGTGTGTGTGTGTGTGTGTGTGTGTGCGCGCGCGCGCGCGCGCGCGCGTGCGTGCATTTATTTTGCATAAATGATTGGAAAGTAAATCAAATTATACTTTTCATTCCACCCAGTCTCCTCAAGCTGGAGGTATTCAGTACAAAATTCTGCGAGTCCCATAACTGGGGCATCATACAGAAAAGTAAGAGTAAGTCCAGCCTTTGAGCTGGAGACATGGTTAAAATGCATAAGCTTGAGGGCTTGAGTTCAAGCCCAGAACCCATGGGAACAGCAAAGCATGGTGGCATATACTTTTACTCTCAGGGCAGGGGAGGTGGAGACTGGAGGATCCCTGGAGCTCACTAGCTAGCCTTCCTAGCCTACTTGCGGAACTCCAGGACTCCAAAAGAGATTCTGTCTCAATAAACAAGATGGACAACCTTGAGAGATGGCACCAAGAATTGTGATTTGCCCTCTAGATGCATGCTCATGTGTGTGTGACACACCTGAACCCATTTGAATGCCCACCTCCACACAAGAAGAATAAAAGCTAGATGTTGGTCATTGATAGCATCAGAATGAGAAATACATCCACTGGCGCAGTGTCTGAACATTTGGTCCTCAGCTGCTAACACTGTTCTGGGAGGTACAGGCACATGGAGGAAATGGGTCACGGCGGTAAACCTGACTTACTTCTGGACTTCAGCTTTCCCTTTGCTTCCTGGCCCACCAAGATGTAACAAGCCATGCCTCAAACTCCCGCCACCTCAGGCAGCCACGCCTTCTTTGACTCAATGAGCTGTGTGCCCTGGAACTATAAGCCAAGATTAATCATTGTCCCATTAAGTGGCATCTCTCAGGTATTTTGTCAGCCACAGCATTGTCCAAGCTATACCTTGTATTGACATCAATTTAATGGTTTGTAGTAGGAGAGGTGGACTGATTTAATGTATACTGAAGTCTGAGGACTTTTACACAGCTATTCCATTACTTAGCACATGGCTCTAGAGACAAAACATTGAAGAACTCCTCAGCTCCCCGCTGAGCCTCCCAGCATGAATATGCCTTCTGTGTCTCACGGGAACCTCACACCCGACAATGCTGCAGTTTTGGTAGCTGCTTCAGAGGCCAGAACATGCTGCCCCTATTTCAATTCCAGATATCTCTAAATGATGCTTTCAAGAAACAATTAACAGGGGAAACCATTTTTCTGCCCTGGCCTTTTTATGACTGGGTGGCGGGTACCCTTTCTCACCAACAGTAGCATTGAAGTAATTATTTAGTGTTAAGGTTCACTTCCTCTGGTGTAAATTTTGGTTTTAGTTGACACTAAGAAGAAACATCAATTTATTAGGAGATAAAACTTGTTCTCTAGTAATGGAGCAGCTGTATTCATAAATTTATTGTGGTTTAATGTGCTCACACATAAAGCAATTAGAGTTCTCTGACAAACAGAGCTGTGCTGAAATGATGGGGGGACTGTGGTGGGAATGGTTCAGGAAGGCCAGCAGGCTAACAGAAGGCTCATATGAAACTCTCTCAGAAATGTAAAACCACCATCATTTTAAGACATGCTGGACAAACAACACAGGCGAACCTCTTCCCGCCGAAAATGGAAAGAAAAGGAAAGCTTTGAGTTCTGTAGTTACTGGGAAACCTCCTGGTGCAACATGGCTTCCCTGGCTATGCTTGAGCAGCATCTGGAGTTGAGCTTGCCTGGACTCAGAGTGAGTACAATGCAGGTAGCCACAGACAAGCATCACCTGTAGCAGACAGGTGTGCCTCCACTTGCTTAACGCCAGGGCTACTCTTCCTTGTGTGAAACTAAAGCCATCTATCCAAGTTCCTCTTTCCACCCCAGACAGTGCCTCTCTTCTGCAGTGACAGCAAGAATGGATTCTTTTTTTTTTTTTTTCACCCTCCCACCCCAACCTACATATGCCATGTTTGCTGTAGTAAGAAAGCTAGCACTTGGGCTGAGATTGGTTTTTGTTTTTTGTGGTTTTTTTTTTCTTTCTTAGTTAATTTGGGAAGATCAAGACTGAAAATGGCTCTAAAATATTTCTGTCATTTGTAACAACAGTTACCCAATTATTTATTATGCAATTAAATGCACTTATATAAAACTTGTTTGCATTATACAAATCCACAGAGATGAGAAAATTGTTCCCACACTTTGTAGTTAGTGTACAACAGATATGGTCATTGCTGCAAAAGCAAGAGAGACCACTGCTTGAGGGAATGGTAGAGACAGGGCCGGTTTTAATTTCAGGTTTATGAGTCTAAGACGGGCACTGGGAGAGGGATAGGAATTTGAGGCTAATAGATCAGTCTGTGTGAAAGCAAGACTAGAATAAGAAGCAGAGAGTGGTCTGGGGAGATGGCTCAGTAGGTCAAATGCTTGCCAAATATCTATGAGGAACCAAGTTCAAACCCCAGAACCCATTTAAAAGCTAGGTATGGTGGGGCATGCTTGTAATCCCATGGGGCACTGGGAAGGCAGAGACAGGAAGATCCCTGGGATTGCCAGTCAGCCTAACCCATGTGGAAAATTCTATACTAGTTTAAGATTCTGCCTCAAAAAACAAGGTGGATGGCCCTTTAAAAACAACCCTCAATCTCGTGTCTGGCCTCCATTTGCAGGTACACATATGCACCTATACTCAAATGTGCATGCGTGCACACCCCCATACACACACCTACCTACCTGATAGGAGCAGTACTAGAACCAGTGAGAGCAACTGTCAGGAAAGGCAGTGGCTTCTAGTTGATAAGCAGATTCTGTGACCTGAGTGTCACATGCTAGTATGGCATACTCAGAGATGCAGGTGCCATATGCCTCCCCTTCACAACACTTAAAGCAATGACAGGAGCCCAGCAGTGCAGCCAGCTCCAGGTTCACAGTGGGCTGGAAGCTACTCCTCCCTCTGATAACTTCAAGGTGGTTCTTTTAGCCAATCAGTACCAGACTCAGGCAGGTATGTATGTGATGGAGAGGCTGTAAGCCCACATGCATTAATAAAGCAGCACATGCCGTGGGTTTTGAAAACAATAGACAATATCACATAGCCTCTGCACTTGGACAGATGAATCCCTGGTCAGACCAGGTAAGTCCCTTCAAGTTTTAAGTTGGAACGTCAGAGTCTATATGGCAGATCATGGAGTTACGAATTAAAGGCTATGTTGCAGGTGCTCCCATGAGAACACCTAGAGGTGATGGATGAGCTTGGATCAAAGTTTTGCCACCAGTTCATTCTTGGCACAGAGCCTGGCTGAGCCTGGCTGATGGTCGTACAGACTTTGCAAGGGGCAGCAGCCTCCCAGGGTGACAGTCTCGCTCAGCTAGACCCTGGATATTTGCATGCCCTTCTCATTAGACCAAACTGCTGCCCAGGAGCTTATTAAAGCCCTGCCTCTCTGCTTCACATCAATGGAAGAATAGCTTCTGCATATTTAATCTTCTTACTATAAATACCTACGTAAAAGCAGAGAGGGGACAATGAAGTGCATCCCACTCAATTTATTTCTGTTGGCAATCTTTCAATAGAAACAAGGGGAAGAAAAAAAAAAAAAAAACAGCCCTTGAGGATGAATGCAACATGGAAAGGCCTGTGCTGAATCCTGAATGCAATTGTTCTATGAAAAGACGAAACTGAATTCCTAAATTGTATGTCACAGTGAAGAATCAATCCTGCCCATGGTTGCGCTAGCCTTGGGAAACTCTCAGAGTGTGCTGAGAGCTTCAAGCCTGGAGGAAGGTCAGGGTCACGGGGCAGAGATTGTTGTCTGAATGAGGAGTGGAGCAGCTCCCTCTGGAGATTTGGGTGCAGTGTGTGCTGCCTCACCCTTGCTTGTTTAGTGGACCTGTGGCCCTCTGGGAACAAGACCTGAGCTTGCTGAGGGTAGGTGGCTGGCTGCAGACAAGTGCATGAGCCGTGAGAGAGAGAGGGAGAGAGAGGGAGTGAGAGAGTGAGAGAGAGTGAGTGAGAATGAGAGAGTGAGAGAGAGAACTACTGGTTAGACACCTGCTTCTCCTGTAGGTGTTGGTTTCCTGTAACCAGCTGTGCTATTTTTCTCGCCTCTGTGACTTACCAATTGGAGTAGAGAAGACAGGTGAGTTTTAGATTACCCTTCAGGAGTCCAGCCTATGATGTCAGGAAGGCATGGTGAGAGCAGACTGCTTTGTGCCGCTTACCAGGGAGCATTACAAGGGGCATGCTCCTGCTCGGTCACCTTTCTCCTCTTTCCTTTTTATCCATTCTGGGATGCCAGCTGGGGGATGGTGTGGTCCACATTCAAAGTGTTTTGTTAGTCCCACCTCTCTGGAAATGCCTTCAAAGACATGCCCAGAGTGTGGCTCCTGGCTGATTCTTCATCCAGCAAGGTGAAAATCAAGATTAACCATGACATGTGTACTTATACTTTGGGTCTGCATTTTCTAACACAGAACAACGTGTGTTTACACATACTGCTTCTCCCAGAGTTGAATGAATTCCCTGCTCCCGAGTCTGAAATGTTCATACTATGAAAGGGTTTTTGAGTCGTCTTCCAAAGTTATAGCACACATTTGAAGTCTGAGGCCATCACTTGCTCCTCAGAGGGGGTTCTCTGTCCCCAGTGACTCCTACTCAGAGGAATAACTTAGTTTCCCATGGTTCTGACGCTGTAAAAGCATGACAGAATGGATGACAAAGCAAGTTAATGGTGCCATGGAAATAGACATTACAGAACTGGAGAAAGAATTCCATTTGTCACTTTACTATAATTCTAACCAAGTATTTTTCATGTTTCAACCACAACCCTCAATAAAAAGGGTATTTTACGCACTAATCAGCACAAACGCACATGAGTATAAAATCGAAACAGATTATGAAATGAAAGCACTCCCAGTGGAATCTGGTAATTTTTTTATTCTGTTTTTCTACCACATTCTTGCCCTGTGTGGGGTGTGAGGCCGCAGGGCTAGGATCAAACACAGGGCCTTTGAACATGCTGAGGATGTGACGACCACCAAGCCACCAACTCCCAAATCCTCTTTAAAAATTGCCATTCCCCTGCCCAGCAAAAGGGAAACCAGGCCTGGTACTGGAAGCCTAGCCAGCTGGTGAAGTCACAGATCTTGGAGGAGAACCTACAACCACCACTTTACTGAACCAGCATAAACTCTAACTTCATTCAAGTATTTGTCCTTGTGTCTACCCATAAATATAATAGTCCTCACCCCTCACCAGAGTAACATCTCTTTGCAAGAGACAAAGACCATTACAGAAAATCACAATCCATCAAATTGAAGAGTTGGAGAGCCCAGTCCCAATGGATACACCTTCAAAACAGGTTCACACCTAAGACTTGGGAACACTGCAAAAGAGGAGGTAGAAAAACTGTAAGGGCCAGAGGATCACGGGCTTTTCTGTGAGACTGTCCTTCCTAGACATATCAGAAGCTACGCTCAATGAAGTGTCACCAGCATGACTGAACAAATATGAGCTGAACAAGGACAACACCAATAGCCATGCCCAAGTAGGTGGGAGAAAACCCAGAAGGCCCCAAACCTACACAAGACACTATAACAACTGAGCGTGGGAGAAATAAACAACCACTGTTCATCAAATACCCAAATGTTAGCCCTGAAAACATGCATGGGTAGTGTTATATTGCCTGAGAAGGTTATATTTGGGAACATATTAATATATATATGTATAAATATGTATATGTACATGTATATATATGCATATACAATATATGTATATATAATAGCAATTATTGAAAAAAGAAGCCACAAAGTTGAAAAAGAGCATGAAGGTGTATATGGGTGGGGAGGTGGAAAGAGGAAAGGAAGGGAGAAATGATGCTTATTTTATTATAATCTCAAAAAAAGAAAATGCTGGTGCTAACCTGAGAAAATTTTATAACCCAACCCCTGGGGATGTCATGATTTTAAAACTGCAATCACCTAAAAGATACCTGTGTACCACTTAATTTCAGGACAGAGGTGAGGATATTGTGTAAATGCAAAATATAGTCATTAAGACTAAATAGGAACCAACTTCCATGGAATGCAGAATCTTTTGAAGTGGCCTCTCTTGGGTTTCCTCTGGGTTTTGAATCCCTACTTCTGTGGCTTTCTGGGATGCTCTTGATTGTCTGCCTTCTTCTATTTCTTGTTGCCCATGTGGTTTAGACAGGGTGAAGGCCAACCAAGAAGCAGGGTGCATGTCAGAAAAATAAGGCTGAGCTTGGCGTTCACCTTGAAAGGCAAAAGTCTCTCAGTAACCTGAGACCATGAGTGTATCCAGGCCAATTTTCACTACACACCAACTGAGAAACCAGCCCTCCAGATTTGGCTAGCAATAAAGATCACGTGCCAAATACTGACAGGTGTACTGTCCCACAACACTGGTGAATATATCTTGCAAGCATCAGTCACATTATCCATTCTAATTGCTTTTAGTAGCTATGGGTCCTTTCACCTTTGCTACTTTGTGAGTTTTTCATTTACTTTAAGGAACTGAAAGCTAAAGAGGCAAATGTGGCTGGTGGCTTCCATGGTAAGCAATGCAGCCTAAGAAGGTATCAAGCCTAAGTGGGAAAGAACAGATGAGATGCTCTGTGGCAAAAGAACTATGAAAATCCTGATCTCTGCTGTCATTCAATCCCAGACTTTCAGACAAGGACTGAATCCTGCCATTTGACATTCTCAAATCCTGAAAGTGGAACAAGGTGTATGAAACAAAATAATCATAGAATTTCAACCGAGAAAATGTTTTTGTGGCTGATAAGCAATCTCTTCTAACTAGACCTTTGGGCAAAGGTTTTATATAAAAAGTTACAGAATCTTTTAGGATTAGAAGTAGTGATTGACATCACACAGGAGATGTGCACCTGGAGGCAGATGTACAGATAATGGTTTCCTTTTAGCTCAGAATAACTATTAACTAAGTCACAAAGGTAGGCAGAAGGCTGATTTTATTCACTTTACATCTGTGTAAATCCCAGAAACAGAAGAATCACAAAATTGTGAGTCATGGGAAAGAACAGCAAACCCTTCAACTTCTCAAACATAGGCAACTAGTAAATGCCCAACCCAGAATACAGATGGACATAACTAAAGGCCCCTGAGCTACAAGATAGTTGCAACACTTACTCAGTTGTGTATCCATGGTGAAATAGTCAAAACAGCAATTTCACTATCCCTGAGGCTCTAGGCTCTCTCTGTGTAACCACGTCTCACAACTGTAAAAGCTGAGTCCTGTTGTGCCACCTTCCCAGATGGCAGGGAAAGAATGGAAGCCCTAAGTGGCTTGTCCAAGATCAGACAGATAATTTTAATCTTAAACAGGACACATTACTGCCCTTGTACAAGAAGTGGATTTTGCATGGAATAGAGTTATCTCAGCATTTCCAACCATGAACTTGTTTTTAAAATGTGGTAATATTTTATAGCATCAAGTGTCACTGGTAGAAAAGGAAGAAGTAGATATAACTTTATAGAAACAGAACTAAATAGTTTAATAGTCTTGAGTTAACATAGGGGCAATCAGCTCTTAAACACAAAGAAACAGCTCATCAAAATGATTGGCCAAGGACTCCAAAATGTGGTTCAACCATTGTTTGAACATGCTGCTAGAGAGGGCATGGTCATTAACTCTAACTTATAAATAGAGAGCAAATTGGTTCATAATAGCACTTAGCTTTGGTTATTTGGGTAATTCACCATATTGAATGTTTCACATAGTCACACAGAAGTAGTGACTCTCATGAAACAAATGAGGAGTGGGTGGGTCTTGGCATCTTCTAAGAGTTTATCCTCCAAACAAAGCACATAGCTTGGTAGCAACAGTAGGCACCAACATACTGCAGTTCCAACACTGCTGTTGGATACTTGTAAAAAAAAAAAAAAGTGTTAAAATAATGGGCAATTGAAGTGTTCTGAATTAGACCTAACAGGGTGAGTAATTGCTGAGCAAGTCACACTCCTCCTTACAGACTTTTTCTCACTGAAGGAGTCACAGAGATTGCCCGTAAGAGGTATAATCTTCTGTAATCTTTTCTTTTCTGGCGTTCAAAGCAATTGCTCTCCAATGAGAAAAGCAAGCAAGAGAACAATGGCATTCACCCCCCCCCCAGACTACTTGAGAATGTGTGAACTTTGACCTTTCACAGCAGTAATTATTGACAGCTGGCCCAAAGGATTTGACAGCCATCAACTTCAGGTGACAGAAGGAGCAGAGTGCCTACCTTAGTGGTCCATTTTTCATCCAGGCCCAAGTATAGGGACAAATGGGGGAGACTGTTTCACTACAAGGGAGGGTTTTCTTTTTCTTTTTCTTTTTTTTTTTTAAGGCCATTATAGCTAGGAGATATGTGGTTGAAGTTTAATGCTGAGAGGGTAAGGGGTGGATTTGTTACACTTATCCACAAGTTGAGTGCAAGCAAGGATCCCTGTTGTACCTAAGGAGAGTAAGAAGGAGGAGGCATTGCCACTGGGGTGGGAGACACATAGGTTCATGTGCACATGCCTTACCATAAGCACACTGGCAGTGTGCTAGGCCCAAAATGGTGATCTTCGGAGAAATGGTGACAATAGCAAATTAAACAAAACCATGCTATTTGAAAGAAGAAAATGCTTCAATTTCATTGACTTCAGCTGCAATGCTCACCATACACTCCAAATCTGACCCATTGCAACAAGGTGCAGAGACTAAAAAGGAAAGAACTTTGGAAGGTGATCCAATGGACTAGAAGTACACTTTCTTGAGTGGGTTTCAATGTATCTAGCTAGGCCTCGTAGGTTGACAGGATCTGTCCCTCCAAGCTCAAGACATGCTGACACCACCACATTGGAATATGAAACTCTATAATTCAGAGCTAGAGACTTCTCTCAATAGCAGATCGGTTCTAAGAGAAGGCACACACATAGCTAAGACCCAGCTAGGCATGCACTCATACAGCAGCACGTCTGCTTCTCCTGATACAGATGAAGGACATGCTCTGTACCCTCTGCATTCTTTTTAATGTTTCCATGTTCATCACATGATTAACATCAGAAATAAATGAGTTGTCTGTCACCTGCTAGATAGGGGTTTAGGTTAGTTAAGCAGAAACTTCAGGCCTCTGTCTTTCTGCATTGAGCTCCCATTAACCCAACAGAGCAGATCAAATAAAAACAGAGTCCCTCATTCTAAATGAAACTTCATTTAAGTGAAGCAATGGATACCAAAATGGACAGTTCACCCAAGTTCGTGTAGTAAGGCAGTCTCCTCACCATTAACCCTATTAAAAAGAAACCTCTTTTAAACAGTAGCAACCAACTGTCTTAGTCAGTGTTCTATTGCTGTGAAAAGATGCCATGACCGAGGCAGCTCTTATAAAAGAAAGCATTTAACTGGAGGCTGGCTTAGAGTTTCAGAGGTTTTGTCCATTATCATCATGGTAGTGAATGTGGCAGCATGCAGGCAGATGCTGGAGCAGTAGCTGAAGGCTACATCTTCATTCATAGGGAGGGGGAGGGAGACACTTGGAGTCTTGAAACTTCAAATCTATCCCCAGTGGCACACATCTTCCAACAAGGCCACACTCCTAATCCTTCTCAAGTAGTGCCACTCACCCCGATGACCACAAATCAAATATAGGAGCACACAGGGGCCATTCCTACTCAAATTACCACACCAACAAAATTGCATTTTTACTGTAGCTCTGCTTCCTCGCTTCTGTCTCACAAAACCCCATGGTTTTTATGTAGCCCATGATAGTTCTTACTATACTTTACAGAATGGAATCTACTAAATTAATAAACCATAAATAAAAAAATCAAATATACAATATTGTAACCTTAGCCTTTGCAATCTCAGCACCCTTGCTGGGATTTGGAGGAACCCAATATTCTCTTTGAGGGCAAATTTGGGCTGGGGAGTTGCCTGGATGCTTAGCCCCCTCACCAACCAGAACTGGAAACATTCACTAGTGTAGAGTGGCCAGATACAGTAATGACAAGTAGTCTATCTTGTCAGTTCTCCTCAGTGAAGTGCCATCTATGTCAGGTAGAACTTGGAAAAGATGAAGAAGGAGAATGAGATGAAAAGACGGCATAGGGCAGGTGCAATCAGATCCAACAAAGACACCATCTGGGCTGGGAATCAGAATGACAAACAAGGAAGAGTATGAGCAATGTGGCAATTCACAGTAGAAAGACACAGGGGCAAAGCCATTCCTGGTAGGGTGGGAACTGGTAGCAAATGTCATCTATATATGTTGAGTCTTATGGGCTGAAGTATCTTTTGCAGCTACCACACTCTGGCTGCTTCAGTGGAAGAGAAGCTGCAGGCAAAGAGCAGCATCTGGCCGTGACTTGCAGGGCCCCATGCTAGAGGACTGAAGCCAGATCTGCTCCACTCAAACGTGAAGCACGAGGACTCTGAGGTCCTAGGATCTTGTTATCCACAGCAACAGGCTCCAGGGCAGTCAACATCCGAGTGAAAGAGGTAATGAAAGCAAAGCAGCCAACCAGGGTTAACTTAAACAATTATTATTTTCTTAGTTCATCTAGCATGAACACAGACAAAATGATGCTAACTTAAGATACCACATTGATCTATTTGAGATGGACAATGAACAGTCAATCACTAATATAACCTCTGCCTGAAACAAAGTAAATAGATGATTTGTACAGGCCTGGGAATTCAGAAGCAGAGCCAAATAATGGAGAAAAGGAAGAGACCATAAAAATTCTTTCTCTTTTGGACCAAGTTTGAAGATTGAGTGGGAGAGTTTCTGTTAATATCCAGTGTGGATTATTCACATGCACTGCCAACATTACTGAACATACTGAGCTGGTCACTGTGTGGTGGTCAGCCACACCCAACCTCTGAACATATACCCCCAATCCTTGCAATCTCCAGGAATTTCAAGACCCTGAGCGACACAAAAATACATTTGCCACAAACCTATGGTTTAAGCAGTCGAGAATGGGATATTGTAAAGCTTTGAATAAATAGCTTCCCTTCAGTTATTCTCTGCAGAACATGAAAACACAAGACATTGGGATCAGGCCACACATACAAGTTGCAGTCAATTGTTCTGTATGCATTTTTCCCCCTCCTAGCTATAGTAGAAAGTAGCTTGTAGCTTTACTGTGGAAAAAAAAAAAAAAACCCAAACAAGAAATGTATGCAAAGTTGTCCTAAGTTGTCCTGTTTTCAAGACTCACTTTTAGTCTTCTACTAAAAGTACAAGTACTGCTTTTAGCTTCTCTTTCTAATTGTGCAGGTACACACACACACACACACACACACACACACACCTTTTTAAAATAATCAAGAAAGTTGGAAAATTTAAGATCTAAACCTGTGTATGGATCAAAACTTCTTGAATATCTAGCATTGCCAAGGCACTGTGGGGGCTTGTATCACTGCACTTGTCTATGTTTGAACTAATTTTCCTCAAGTTATAAACCAGAGTCAATCTTCTTAAGTTGCTTTGTGTTAATACTTTAAACTAATACATTGCTTGTGTGGAAACAGCATCTCAGGTAGTAGAGGGGGCCCACTGGTTAAAGTGCTTGCTGGCTTCCAGAAGACATGTGCACGAGTTTGATTCCCAGCATCTACAGCAGGTGGCTTACAACTGCCTCGAACTCTAACTATGGGGCAAGTGACACCTCCAAGGGTACTTAAATTAATGTGACATACACACAGAAACACACATACACAGAAATGAAAATAAAATCTTTAAAACAAAACAAAGCACTGCTTTAGCCACCTGCACATACCACCTAAACACGTGGAAATGAGGCGTCTTGCTCTCCAGGTCTCCCACAACTTGCATTATCTCTGCAACCGTTAACATTATCATCATTCTATCTTTACGACCAGTCCCTTCTTAATTTCTTTCTCTAATCCCTCACTCAAATTCAATGAGATGTGCTCAAAGATATGAAGTAGGAATAAGGGATTTCATTTTATTGCTGATAACATATGAAGCTTTGGAAAAGTTGTCTATTGGAAAAAAATTAATTGGAAAACAAAATTAAATTCAGCAGTAGTGCTTGTTGGGTGCCAAAGCTTGGGCTGTTAATATGGATGGATACTGCTTCTTTCCCTGACTCTGCAAACAAAATTGCCACTTGCTGCTAGCAGACAGAACTCTAGAACTCTCACCTGTGTGCCGGAAGAACTCAAGGACTGTAAGCCATGCTGCAACAGCCCTCTGCTCCTTTAGGAAGAAGTCCTATCATAAACACTTAGCAGGTACCCACATTGCTCAAAATCCCAGATGGCCTTCTTAAAGATTTCTTTTTTCCAGAACACAAACTAAGAGTCACCTTTAAAAAGTTTTAGTGTGTGTGTGTGTGTGTGTGTGTGTGTGTGTGTGTGTGTGTGTGTGGTATTTTGAGACAGGATTTTACTCTGTCAAGAGCTGGCCTCACAGTCCAGGATGCAGCTCAACTGGAAGTGTGATTGGCTAGCATGCCCAAGGCCTTGAATTCAATCTTCAGCATTGCATAACTTAGACTTGGTAGATGCTGTCAATCCCAGTACTTAAAAGGTTCAAGGTTATTCTTAGTTTGATGCCAGCCTGGGATACATGAGATCATGTCTCAAGGGGGGAAAGGGTTCATTCACCTCCATTTTTGATTAAAGATAGGTGTTTAGTAACCTCTATATCAACTTTTAGTCGATTTTATCTGGAAGCACACTCCAGATAACAGCAAATAATACAAATAATGTTGGAGTCATTATTTGTAAAAACAAAGCTACTGAGCTAATAAAGAGAGTGGCCAGTGAAAACAAGGATTTCTGAAGACTCACACCCAGTCTCCCTTTATCCCTACTGCTTAAGAGTCTGTGTTCTGACTGGACCTTATCAATAGTATTCTGGGGATCCACAATGAGCCGTTAGTCACATGGCCCACAAATGTTACTCACCTAGAATGAAACTTCCTGACAGAAGTACCTTTATGTCCAAAGTCAACATCTCAGGTCACTGTGAGCATCAGTGTCATGGCTGGGTCTGCTGAAAGAACTCATGTATGTGTGGCAGATGACAGAGCTGGACACATGCTACACCAGGCACAACTGAGCCCAGGAATGGGTGCCCCTGATTACAACAAGTTAATAAGAGGAACAGTGGCTTCTAGTATGCAAAGCACTGGCGGTACACACATGAGGACCTACCTGAGTTTGATCCCCAGAAGGCATGTAAAAAAGCAGTGTATGAGGCTAGAAAGATGGCTCAGCAGTTAACCTGAGTTCACCTCTCAGAACCCACATCAGAGGACTCACAACTGACTGTAATTCCAGCTCCAGGGATCCTCTAGCCTCTATGGGTACCTGCCCTCACATCCACAGAGACATCATCTATATTTTTAAAAGCTGGGCACGATGGCACATGTTTATAATCCTGGAGTTAGGGAAGCAGAGTCAGGTTCTTGGAGCTTGATGGACAGTCAGCTATCTAGACAATTGCTGAGTTCCTGGCCGGTGAGAGACCCTGTCTCATAGAACAACATCAATGTCTAGCCTTCACAAACAGGCACCTGCAAACACATATGCACCCACATGAACACATACAAAGGAAATACGAACCATTAAAGCTTCAGGACAAATGCCTCCTTGGATCAGTATCAAAATTTTTCCATACCCAAAATGAAAGTGCAGTTTGAAAACACAGAGGATGACGTAACAGATAGCAGCTCCCTTCAGAGCCATTCTTCCTCTACATACCCTGAATTTGCTCTGCCTTCTTCCTGCAGATTTCCCTGCCTATGCTTGAGCCTGTCTCCACTCTGGTAATGGAAGGCAGTGCTATAAGACATTAATGTCCAGTTTGCTTTCTAATTTAATTATTTTCAAAGCTACTCATTCATGTCCCTTGGTGCAAGCCAATTTTGCACCAAACTCCTAGTCCTGACTCCACATCCCCAGTCATGTACCCCTGTTACCGGCATTACCCCCATTACCAGAAAGGGCTGCCCTTTGACCCTGGCCATTCCCAGGGGTACAGAGGATTACCAGGAAGAACAGATGGGTCTGAACAAAGGTCAGGCCGTCACAATGGCTGGAGTGGCTTTTCTTCTTTCTCTCTCTCTTTTCTTAATGAAAAGGTTGTGTGTTTGATGGAGTTATAACATGTGAGCTATCTTTGTTTGCCATTTTGGGGGTCAAGAGGTGAAGAGAGAGTTATAAGATATGTAGTTAAATATTTTATGAAAGGATGTCTCCTCTAACATAAATGTTAATAATTTAAAATATGATAAACTCAACACTAAGCTTCAAAGTTACTCGGTGATAGTTTTGTATTTGATGTGAATGCTTAGAGTCATTTCCTTTGCTGAGTACGTTGACTTAAAATGGTGTTTCATCCCCTGAAAAATTATATTAACATAAAACATGCCATTAGTAAACATTAATCTTGAAGTGACTTTCTCATGTATCTTTTTTCTTTGAATGCAGAGAATGGAGCACGTGTTTATGAGAATGCCAAAACATCGTGCCAGAGCTTGGCTTTGATGTTAAATATATTCAAGTCCACACACTGCTGTGTGGTTCCAGTTATCTGCACTCTTCCTTAGATGCTGCGGGGAGCCTCCAGGACAGACATGCTGCTGGTAAATCATCGGGAGGGGGACGCGCTTCACTCTGATCTTCTCTGACAGGCTCTTCCCACACAGGGCCCAGTGGCCTGAGGTGGTTACTGAAGAGAGTTTCTATAATCAACAGCTGGGGCCTGATACTTTGCCAATCCGTGCTCATAAAACATAATGTCTGGTGACAAACTTTAGAGACACTTTGCTATCATTTTTTCACTGCCCAAATCCTTCTTCTCTTTCATCTAAGAATTTCTGAATAGTTTGAGGGCATTAATTATGCAATATAAGATCCTATCGGGTAATTGTTGTTGCTAAGATATCTCTACTACCAGCACACCCACTTCCTGTGTTGGACTCCACCATAATGGAGCCCTTGAAGACACTGAGTTCAGTTTATGCCTCCTGGGTATGTAGATCTATTTGTTTTCAGACAGAATCTCACTCTGTAGCCTAGACTGGCCCCAAACTCACTTTGTTGTCCAGGCAATCCTGGAACTTGTGGTGATTTACCTGTCTCGGGTGCCCAAATAATGGGATTATTTGGTGTGAGATGCTACATGCAGCAAAAGCTTCCTAAGTGTAAGTACAGAATTTTCCTTTGTCCTGTGTTGGGCTCTTCAAGTTAAATTTTTGATTTGGCTTTTCTTTCTTCTACTATTCTCTTCTATGCACACACAGAATTTCCCTTTGAATGGGAATTATTGCTCAATAGGCTGACTGACTACATTTCCCAATCAATTCAAACTGGAACGAAGCATGTGAACAAGAAGCGAAGCCTCCAGAAAATTCCATTCTGTGTTCTGTGTTCAGGCAACTCAGAAGCTTGCAGGCATGGCAAAAGAAGTGGTTTGGTTTCCTGTGGTAGTGACAAGTGGGGCCAGAGGGAAGCCTGGGAGAACAGGGAAGGAGGAGGGTGGGGACCCGTGGGTATGGGGGGTTAGGGAAAAGGAGGAGGGGAAGGGTTGCAAAGGCACCCGAGATTCTGGTGATAAAACTTGGGGTGAAAGTTCAACAACTGGGATGATGATTCCTGATCCCCAGGGTGGAGAAAGAAGCACCCTTGGAGGGGGCCAGCTGTGGCTCCTCTGTACTGGGGACCAAATGAAGAAAGCTGTGAGCCTAGGGAATTCAGTTAAGAGAAGGGATACATTTGACAGTGAGATACAGTAAACCACAGTGAGTTAGGTTACAGAATGGAGCCATGGAAAACATTATGTGTGAAACAAATATATAAAAGCGAGAGGTTTCCAACAATTTAAAGAATGGACTGGCAGGTGGAACAGATCACACCCAAGGAACCATGCAGCTGAAGCTTGTGGTCACTGCCCAGGGCTTTTGGACACTGCTGCTTAGGATCTCTCTCCAGTCTCAATGGCCATGGTGAGCCAACACAGTCTTTCACACAGCCCTCCCTGACCTGTAGCATGGCTGGGAAGGGGTATGGCAAAGAGAAGCCTAGATTGTGGCTGAGAACCATATACCTATAGCACTAGCTTGATTTATAGAAAACTTGGTCTCATCTATAAGCTCACATTTGGTGTCGAGATGTGGTTTGCTTTTCAAAGCTTGTCTGGGAGTCATGGATTTTATTCGTTCAACAACTGTACTAGCTTAGTAGGTCGAGTGCTGGCCTAATGCACACAAGACCCTGGAAATTCGGGGGTGGTTTTATATACTTATAATCCCAGCATTCTGGAGATGGAGGCAGGATAATCAGAAGTTCTAGATCATCTTTGATACATAGTTTCAGGTCAGCCTGGGATACATGAGATCCTGTCATAAAACAAATACAACCAACTTTATCAATATTATTTAGCTTTTTAGAGGTGGCTCAGTAAACTTAAGTCACAGGTTTATTTATTCATTCAGAAATTTCACCTCGTAGCTGATCTGACCTTGGCAGTAGGGTCAGAGCTCTGTAAAACAAACAGATACAATCCTTGTGAAAACAGTCATGGAAGGCTGGTTGCCAAGACTGACAAGTAAGGATGGAGATGAGCTGAATGAAAACCGTTGAGGTGCAGATAGTGTACACTGTGGACAGGAGCACAGGGACAGCACGTGGGGATGGTGCATGGGGATGACACCTGATGGCAGCAGCCATGCATAGGATGGCTTGTCCTCCACACCACATCCAGCAGTGAGAGGGGACAGATGGAGAGAAGCTGTCTTCACGGACAAGACTGTCAGGCATTTGACATCACAACCTGAAGGGTCAGGGGAAGTCACCGAGGGGGATGCCAACGGGACTGAGGTGCGGGCTATTCCAGCTTCTTGTGCTCACATTGCTTTGTGAAATATTAAGTTGTGCACAGAGCCTCACTCTGTGCTTCACTTAAGGGAGTTTGTTCTTGCTGTTCCCTGGAATGGCACTTTGCACACAGAATTCAGAAGCACTTTCATTTGCCAGAGGCTGCTAAGGCTGCACCCAGCTTAAATAGCTTAAAGAAACCAACTAAATGTAGAGGGAAAGTTTGAATAGAAAACAGGGATTTGACCATTGTTTTCCCCCACCCTAAATACTGGCATATAATCTCATATTTATAACCCATCAAATTAAAAAAAAAAATGTTTCACTGAATACACGATTTGATAAAAGAAAATCCAAGTCTTACCAAAACTAAAAAAGAAAGGAAGGAGAAAGAGAGAGAGGGAGGGAGAGAAAGGAAGAAAGGGAGAGAGAGACTGAATTTAGGGTTAGGGAGCTGGCTAAGTGGGCAAAGTGCTCACGGGAAAAGCCTAAGGACCTGAGTTAAGATTCCCTAGAACCTGTGCAATGTGCATTTGTAATTCTGGAGCTGGGGATGGGTGACAGGTAGATCCTGGGGGCTCCTACTAGCTAGCCATGATAACCAAATCATTGAGAACCTCAGGTTCAGTGAGAAACTTGGTCTCAAAAATCCCTGAGGTAGACATTCATGTTTGATCTCTTATCTCTTTCATTTTTTTTTTGTTTTGAGACAAGATCTTACGATGAAATTCATTATGTAGCATGGGCTGGCTTCGAACTCAGATCTGCCTGTCTCTGTCTCCCACCACGTGCTAGGATTGAAGGTTTGCTGTCTTTTGATTTTCAACACAGAGGACACTATTCAGTTATAACACATCTCTCTCCCCAAAGCTGTGCGCCTGAGAAAGAAGCGGGACAGAGCCTACATGGGCTGCCAGCAGACAAGGAGTCATGACCCAACCGCGCTCCCCCACGGTCTCCCCTACATCCCTGCCCTTATGGAAGGATTTACTAAAAGAATGAAATTTTTTTGGACAGGCAATTACTGTTGGAACACAACCTTCTCAAGGGTTAAGTGTAAATGAATCAGAAACATGTGGCTTAAATTTCCTTCAAAATTGAATTCATATGGGCTTTGATACAAAGGGGAAAACTGTACTTTCCCAAACATGGCTTGTGTTTTGAAAAACTCCAAGTGCTGGGAAAATGGCTTAGGTATTCAGTTAACCTTTAACTATGACCACAATCACTCGTCTATAACGTGGCAAAACGTCATCCAAAAGAATCACGTGGCGTGCACAAAGGAAACTGCTTGCACAGAGATCAAACACCTGCCTTCACAATTCTGGACAGTCTAACAGAACAGGACAAGAAGACAACATTTAATACTTTCCACACATGAGCCAGGCAGCTGATTCCTACCACCGAGCATGAGCATGCATGTGTGTCACTGGAACTTCTATTCCATAGGGCTCTACTGGGGATGACCTGATCATTCAAAACCACACTCTAAGTAGCAAAGACTTAGGAGACACTATGCTGCAGGCCACAATTCACCACACACAGTCACTTCGTTCTATGCTACATACTCCGGGCTTCCTAAAATTCGTATTTGTTTGGTGGTCCCCCTGCCAAAAAGAGCTAAATCGAATGAGTGGGAATCAAAATTTCCTGCTAAAAAGGTATAGATAATTGCTGTGGAATTTACATAACAATATGCAGTAATTGGAAGTAATGAGTAATGTATTCATTATTACATAGGGAACAATGAGAAAACAAATAAGAAACAGTAAATATTCAGCACTGCTGGCTTTGCCACCTCTTTATGCTTCACTCCAACTGGGAATCCTTTCAGGAAATCGTACAAATCACTTCAGACATCGGGTTATTGCCTGTTTTGAATTCAATTTCTTCTTTGTTTACCACATGACTAATTAGTCAGGAACTGGCTAATCCTATTGCATGCATTAAATCTGCACACGAACACCCGATTTTCACGAGCAGATCTCAATTTCAGTGAAGAATAGACTGAATAGTTCTTGTTCCAAAACACCCCAGAGTCCTTCAACACGCTACAAATTACACTGCACACCTTGAGTCTCAGCTTTTAACTATATAAAGGCCATACAAAGAGCAAAGCCCACTTCTAGTGTTAGGATTCATAGTGTCCTATGTCTCAGCTGAGGAGGTAGATTCAGGTATGAGCTGGATAAGAAGAAAATACTCAATGTTCTAAAGAAATACTCTAAATTTATTAGCAATGCTCCCATTATTATTCTGGCAACTTAACAGGACTTTGGTATGAAGAATAGCACTATTATTGTCCTCCTTAATAAACAGGTACAGCACCAATTTCCTTTTATGTCTTCCACATGTGTACTCCAGAGCTGTGGAATATGGAGATGATTACCAAGCCCTCCAACTTTCAAACCATCACCCCCAGTTGTCTAACATATGCCTGATTGCCTCTCCAAGATCTGGCAGTCCCAGCTTTGGGGTCACCAATTTGCATACTCTGCTACTGAAGGGGTCCCCTTGTCATTGCCCTTTATGTGGGAGTGCCTTGGAAAGCTGAACATAAAGGGCTTCCTTCTCACAGGACCTGTGTCTGGGCTGTCAGTTTTAAACAGTTCATGTGAATACCTGTCACCAAGGGACTCTGCTGCGCCCCTCAGGCAAGGATGGGAATCACTTCCTCCAATCAGCAGAGTCAGGGCTGGTGAGGACAGCAATGCCGTAGGGGCTGATTGGGTCTTCACCGGCTATGTCACCATGTCCAACAGTAATTCTGACAGAACTCTGTCTAGCTGGAGATAACCCCCATGACCTGTGCAGTTCTATAGGACTGCACAGAGCACTGTTCACCTACCTAATCCAACAGGTAAGAATCAGTAATTATATGCATTAGTTCCAGGCTAGGTTGTTTCAGTGGAGTGAAATTTTCCCTATTTCCTTCTTGCCAAAGAAATTTACAGTCTAGATGGGAAGATGGTATGTATAATACATCTTAATAGTTTGGAGAGCAAGTATATTAATGCAAGATATGTTGGAAAGTGGCATTAAAGGCAAAAGAGTAATGTTCAAGTTGGCATGCTGAAGGTCAGAACAACAACAACAAGAAAAGTATAAAGGAAAAGGAGGGTACCTTTGTTTTGAAATGTGTGGGCTCAAGAAGCCCTGGCTGGCTGGTATCAAGAAGACTTCAGGTCAACATTTGGGTTGTAGGTACATGAGGAAATCATCAAATCAAACTTGAGTCCTGCCCAGAAGACAGATGTGTAACTAAGGCTGCTGGGGTCCACAGAGCTTCTTCCTGTCTCAAAGTGGATGCTAAACAAATCTAATAAACCAGTCACAGTGGAGCACTTCTGCAGTCTTGTTCTAGGTGGAGGAGGGAGGACCCAAAGGCCAAGGTCATTTTTGGCCACGCAATGTGTTTGAGGCCAATTCAGGGTACATAAGCCCTTGTCTCAAAACAACACAAAACTAAACAAACAAACAAAAATAAATGAATCACTCTGACTCCCCCAAAAAAATCTACACTGGTCAAATAAAAAATAAATGAATAAAATTATTTATCAGTTTTATATGTTAAATTTCACTTATTAGCCAAAAGGATGGAAAATTATATATGATAAGTTTCTATATATGATTTACTGGAACAACAACAACAAAAAGATGATGCCTAGGAACTGCTTTTTCATTCACACAGAAATTAGTTTAAATTAATTTTTATAATAAAAATTTAGTTCAAAACTAATAGTTCGTTGTATTTTTTAAACAATACAAATGCTTAATTTGACACTTGGAGTCCCCTGTCTGTGTCATGGGAGATTATCACTGACATCACTGTAATTAACTAGATCAATCTGGCTGCATCTCCTTATATGATGAGAACTAATTAAATCGGAGCTTTCAGCACTGTGGGATTTAACTGCGCATGGCAAAAAAGATCCAGTTAGCTCCTCCCATTCCTAATCCTGCTTCCTCACACACACAAAACCCACATCAGTTTTCTAGAGAGCTGGGCACAGAGCAGGAGGGGCTGAGGAGGACTCCAAAAAAAGACATTCATTCCCGTTTTACAACCCATTCATAAAATGTCCTGTTTATACTTTCTGCTAGTATGTGCATGTGCACATATATTTTCTTGAGTGTGCCTGAATGGAAAGAAAGCCTGCTAGCCACAAAAGGAATTAAACATAAACTTAAATAAGCAAGGACTCAGAGACTTGATTGTAAATGTGTATATTTAAGTTGTCTACAGGAATGCTTTATTGAAAAGGTGTATTAAGCAATTTCATTACCACAGTCACATAAAATATATTTTCATTTGGGGGAAATATTCCTTGGGCAAGTAAGAGATATTTTATTTAGATGTTCAAGGATGGATTTAGAACAAATGAGTGCTTTAATTTCTAAGGTGCCTGATAAAATGTCAATTTGCCATTGTATCAGAAGGTACTGCTATGTGGTAATGAATAAGAGATCTATAGAGAAAGGAGCATAAAAATGTTTATGGCATAATGGAGAATTTTCAAGTAAGACTATGTTAACAATTTTACTGTTAAATTCCCACATGTTTAGAGTCACAGTCTGCCACACGCTGTCCTCCATCTTTCTCTTACCCCATTAAGACAATTTTCACATGGTGCCTTGGTTACCCATGGTTCTTTGCACACTGGAGATCGGAGAGGATGGAGATGACACACAGATACATCAAGTCAGAAGAGTTCAGACACAAGAAGTTCTTCTCTAAAACTTCATTTCACATTTCTGGGCTAAGTCATTTTTCTCTCTTGATAGGATCTTAAAAGACAGTGCTACTATTTAAAATGAAGCCATCACCGTGCCACCAAAATCACTAGGTCTCGAGTGAGGACATAGTGTGGTGGCTGCCATTTCCCTTCTTTCATTTAGAAAAGCCCAGAAAAATAAACTGTTGGATCAATTCAATTTTAGTTCTAATTTCAAAATCAAAAACTTGTCTTGTAACCAAATGACAGGCATGGACTTCTAAGACAAGCGGGTGCAAAAATAGTGACCTATGGCATCATAATAAATAGTGCTGTTGAGAGAAACTGAGGTGATGATAACGAAGATGGGGAGGGCAGGGAGCTTGGGAGTAAGATCAGGTCAAGAGCTTGTTAGGAGGAAGGAAATATACTTGTTTGTTGAGAAACAACCTTGTTTAGTTATTGGTGGACGTGGATAATTTGTTTATCGTTCCCAGTTTGAGGAAAGGTTTTCTTACGTATTTCTAACCAAAATAGTGGCCCCAGCGGTGCTGCGGGTCTCTGGAGTGTCCCTGCCACCTGTTGCAGCTGCCACCCCCTCCCAAGCCCAGTGCAGTTGCACCTGCAGAGTTGTAACTTGGGAAGTGGCTTCCACTTCTTTGGAGAGGACTCAGGAGTGGCAGAGGCTGCTGCAATCAGACCCCAAAGTGACTTCAGTTAAAGGAAGAAACGGAGCTTGTGGGAGGGACGTGCCACTGAGGAGAAGGGCCAGCCAATCACAAGCCCTCGAAACAAAGCAACCCAGTCCTTAGGGCTTTCCCTGGCTGTGGGGGCTGGGTACCATTCACAAGAAGCTAGGGACACAAGGAAGGTTGTTTTCCATTTTGAAATCCTTCCTTAGGAGGAGCAGAGTGTGCAAGTTTGCATGTGTGCACGCGCACTTATGTGTCCATGTATGTAATGTGTTTTGGTTTGGACTGGCTGGATGCCATGCCCTCTCTCTGATGGTTTGTATGCCACTATTTTTTGTCTTCATTATGGTTATTTAATTTAAGAGCTTGGACTAGAACTCTGCAAAATAGCCCTTGTTTGGTTTGTGTGAGGCCCTGGTTTTCATCCCTAACATCACAGATTATACTGGCTAGTGGATGCAGTCATACTAAAGGCAAGGAGGGAGGACCATGTTCAGTATTGTAAATACATGGCAGCTGGTAGAGATGCTGCTGAAGACTGGCAGCCCCTGAAGGTGGCAGTGAGTAACAGCACGTGGCCCTGCTGCGACTCCTGAATCATTGGTCTTAGTGTTGGAGCATGCTTACTCTGTCTTTCAAAGCTGGGATTTTCATTCATAATCCAAAGCCATGAGATGAAAGATTATAGGCACATCCCTAGGCCACCCTGACACTGCATTAATTAGACACAGAATGTCTAAGAAAGAAATTCTGCCTGAGCCCACATTATTTAAGAAAGAAAAACAGTTGCCCTCCATCCCTCCCTATTTTCTTTTTTCACAAGGTCACTTCTTTCAAGCCTAACCTGTCTTTGATATCCATGTATTGTTCCTAGACCTCAACCCACTGGGTAATTAGACCATGAGACCCACTTTCCAATGAAAGATCAAGGCAGCCCCTTGAAAGGGCAGGGAGCCTGGGCTCAGGGAACATCACAGGGGCTTTCAAGAGTGATGCCTGTCTGAGGTATCCCCGCTCCCCTAGTTGCCTCAGTGACCCCAGAACACAGGGGTCCTTCCTTTCCTGGCTCTGCATAGAATCTGCATCAGTTACTTTCACTGCCAGGGCTCAGACCCTCAACCACGCTGACTCCTATGTGCTATTTAGCTCAGCCCGGACACTCTTAAAAGATGGGATCACCTAAAATAAGCTTACCGGCCACAGTCCTTCTTACTGAGTCAGCCAGAAGATGCACAGTTTTGTGTTTGACAAAAAGACAGGACAATACATTTGAGGCTTTAAATCTCTGAAAGTTCTGCATTTACTGAGTCAAGCAGATAAAATGCCAGAGAAACAGTAAAATATTTGCCATGCAGCACAAGGAGCTGAGTTTGAATCCCCAGCACCATGAAGGATCAAGTGTGGTGGTGTGAGTCTGTAATCTCAGTCCTGGGGAGACAAAAAGGCCAAAATCTAAAGGGGAACTAGCAAAAGGTCTATCAAGTATATATACCCCACCACACTCAGGGCTCAGCCTTTGGAGGTGAATTTGCTAAGCCAGTGCCAGAACAAATAAACCCTGCTTCTTGTGGTCCCTACTTTGCTAAGAAAGATGCTGTGCGCCATACTTGACAACAATGGATGGACATTGGACACCAAGATCTGGGCTTGTTCTGCATGTGACCTGAACAGGTCCTTGATATGGAGACCTGGGATAACAGCTGGGAAGTCACATAAATATTAGCCTGTCTCAAAATACACAACAAACAAACAAACATGTATTAAAAAAAACTAAACTAAACTAAACAGAAATAGGGTCAAGAGATGGTAAAGTGACTACCTAGCAAACATGAAGCCCTGATACACATAAAAAGTTAGGAGTGATGACCCTAGACCCTAAATCCAATGACAGCAAGATGGGCGGGGTGGGGGGGCGGGGGCAGAAGCAAGAGGATCCCTGGGATCTTAGGGGTCTCCTAGTTCAAACAAAAGGTGGATGAGACCTGAGGACCAACTGACATCTAAGATTGTCCTGATCTATGAATGTATGCTGTGCATACATGCAACTGAACTCAACACATGAACACACAGACACACACACACACACACACACACACACACACACACACACACACACACACCCTTAGGCACCTCCCTCCACAAAATAAAGGCAAACAAAATCCAACCAAAACCACAGAATTAAGGAAAAAGATGGGGAGGAAAGGAAGGAGTTATTTAGTAAGGTAGTCTTTATTTACTGGGTGTTTATTGACCCATACATGTTTGGGTTTGAGAAAGCTTACTTACTTTTATGCTCAAGAGCTTTCCATAACTGACAGAAAGGGGGCAGGGTGAACGGTAGTTAAAACTCCCACCCAGGGGGGCAATCTCAACTAGAAGAGCTGGGGCAATACCGCCAGACCCCAGAGTCAACAGCCAGGAGGAATCATAATACTGAGAGAAAATAGTCTTTGTTTCAGACTAAACAAAAACTCATGTGTATCCATGTTACATATTACATAACTTAGAAAATGCTTTAACTTTGTCCCATTGAAATGACACCTTGGAGGACTACATATCATGCTCATTAATAGGCAGAGCTTTGGTCTGAAGCACCCAGCCACCCAAGGTGCTAAGCATGAACTCAGGCCCAGGACTTGGAGACAGTTTCTCTCTCCTCCACCTGAGGATGAGCATGGTATGGAACAGAAGTGAGGGAAAGGATATAGATGTTGTGGTAAAGATTATCTCCAGTGACACTCTTCATTAAAGCTCAGTCATCATGTAAATGGCCCCAATGAGAAAGAGGGCTGCACACTGTGCCATGTTCCCAGTTGTTGTGACATGTAGTTGCCCCACTGTGGTAAGCTTCCCTAGAGAGATTTGCCTCCTCCATTGAAGACACCATTCCTGAGGACCATGGCCAGTTACACTCTATACTTTCCTAGCTTCTTTGATGAGCCAGGAGTGAGTCACTGTTCCTCAAGGATGATAAACGGAGCAGGGAAGAATAGTAGGACTTTGACAGAAGCAATTGACCCCCATGAGGCCCCAGGCCTGTGACCTTGCAGGAACACTCACATCCCAGGCACCCACCACACTGTCCCTACTCCTTCCCAAGAGAAGTCCTCTATCCTATGTTTTTAGGTGCTGAGGCCTTGCCTTTCCATCTCAACTGTTCTAGAGAGAGGTACAACTTTATGTGGCAAACGAAGGGCAGTATGCTTAATTGTTACTGTGGGGCTAGTTCCAAACTATATATTCTAGAAATACTTTCTATTCCATCCATACTCTTCCCACCTACCTACTGTCTACCTGACAGTGTTCTTACATCAATGCCATCAGAGACCTAACACTGAACCAGCTGTTAACCCTAAGAGTCTGGTGCTCTTCCAAGGTTTAGGTCTAAGCCTTCAGTGGCTGAGGAGTGGGTGCCTGGGAAATGCAAAAGAAATGTCTGGTGCTCTTCCAAGGTTTAGGTCTAAGCCTTCAGTGGCTGAGGAGTGGGTGCCTGGGAAATGCAAAAGAAATGTACTTTCTTTCCTATCAAAGCATTCAATAAAGTAAAACTTCACTCTAAAAAAAATTATGAAATACACACTTGGAAGAAATTCAGATTCCTTCAGGATCAGCACTTCATGGAACCAAAATATGTGCTTAAGATTGTACTCAGTGCTAAAAATTGCATTCTGCTTACCAATTTTGTCATTTTAACCTTGCCAGTCACATAAGAATGTAAGGCCAACTTCTGACCATTCAGAGATAACACTTAAAAATGCAGAGAGATGCCCACTGGTGTGTTTGCTTGAGTTGGCATAGCAGCACACCCTTCTGCATTAATTTGCCCTGATGAAATACTTTAGATGGTGTGGTAATTTTCTGTGAACCTGAGACCCATCTCAAACAGTCAGACAATTAACTAGACAGATTGCTAAGCACCTTAGCAGTCACCATTCAGCTTCACTGCAACAACAACAAGGACAGTGTGGGAAGATGTGCTACATGTTGACTCTGGAGTGGGGAGATTAGGGGAGGTTCCAGAGGGACAGGCCAGGAGATCATCAGTGAAATTTCCCATCTGTTATTCTCATGTCTAATGTCTTAGGCCAAGGCCCACACATTCCTGTGCCCTCCACAAGAACAACTAAACCAGATGTTTGGCATGCCACTTGTAACAAAGGCAGGCTCACTTCTAGCAGGGACTATTTTTCTCTGCATTTCTTCTTTTGGAGGGAAATATAAATAAATAAATAAGATCAAACTATGGCATTCATTAAGATATTGCCTAACAGGGCAAAATAACAGTCCCCAGGATAGAAAAGCCTCAACATAAAGAAGACACAAATTGTGTTCCACACGTGTGACATCTGGGGAGAACCCTACGCACACTCTTAAATGCTTCTCAGCTCAATCTCTTTTCCCAATGCTGGTAAGGTCTGCCTTATTCAGGGTGAACTGATGAACCTTTACTGTCCACATTAGCCAGCTGTTTCCCACAGAACTGAAATTAGTACCATGTTCCTTCTTCCAGAACAGGGTTAATTATATTCTCCAAAGGAAACCCACAATGCTTTTTTTGGCAGGCATTTAGCTAAATCACTTTAGACCAACTTAGTCAATCCAAGGTGCACAGTGTGTTTGGTCGCCACCATGGGAATGAAATACTTCCTGTCACCCTTGCCAGAATAGGAAAAGCTGCCTGGATAAACATGGTAGAGAAGGAACTGGAGCTGCACATAATTCAAGTGTTGTGGAGTGCTTGATAATTGATTTTAGTAGCTCAATGGAAACGCTCAGAATAATCATGTGTGAGCATTATCTTCTGAAGTGAGGGCTGAGAGCATATTGATTAATAATTATTTGCACTAACAGACTCAACTGAGGCAATGGCATCAATTACTTTAAAAACTGACATGGATCAATCACAATGGGATCAGCTGGATCTTTTGCTTGGTATTTTTCCAACAAAGAGGCAGACTCCTGAGGGAGTCCTAGGTGAGCAGCACTGCTCTAGACAGAAGGCTGTGCAATGGCTTCAGAACACTGCACTGACCTAGACCTTTGAAAAGAGTAAAGAGTCTTCTCTTTACTCTTCTGCAGAGTGGCTTCCTATGGCAAGCAAATGTGCCATGGCACATGGTAGCATATGCTGTCCAAGAAGTGCATGGTGGATAAGGAAACACAAAGAGGGCCAGGAAGGAATGTCTTCAGGCCTAGATTCAAAGGCATGTGTACATTCACATTTCCAGTGCATGCTGTGTGTGTGTGTGTGTGTGTGTGTGTGTGTGTTCCCTGAACTCAATCACAGGATAAAAGTAAGCATATCTATAAAACACTGCTGTCCAGTCTATTTTGCAATTGAATGTGACTTTGAATACAGTTACTACCCCAAAGTGCTTAAAAATTTGGGATTTAATCATATCTATCTGGTGACAACAATAAAGCAAGAAATAGTTTTCGATCAACACAGGCTGATGACCCTGAAACAACTTCTTCTTCCTCCCTCTCAAACCCTTCTTCTCCCTTCATCACCACCTCCTCCTCTTCTTCCTCCTGCTTTTATTCTGAGACAAGTTTTTAACTACATAGATCTGGCTGTCCTGGAACTTGCTGTGTAGACCAGACTGTCCTCAAATTCACAGAGATCACCTACCTCTGCTGGAATTAAAGGTTTGTGTCACCATGCCCAGCCATGATCCTGAACTGATCCTCCTATCTCCTCCCTCTCAAGTGCTGAGGTAACAGGTGTATGCCACAATGTCTGCTTTGTCCATTGCTGGGGATGGACACCAGGGTTTTACTATATCCCTAATCCAAGATTAATATTTTTAGCAGTGATAACCAGTTCATATTTTCCAATGCCCTAAGAAGATATTCTGCCTTCCTCTATTTTATTGACCCTACTCCTCATCCCTCACCTCACTCCTGGGCTCAAAGTGTGGCCTGTGTACACTTAGAGTTTCTGAGATGCCTTTACTATGGCAACCTTCTCCACAGAGAAAGGTCCCACTAAGAGGCTGGTGACATGGAGACTTTTTTTTCTGTAACAGAGCAGGGTATGGTACAGGTGGCTGTGGGAACGGTTACAATCTCTCCTATAGGCAAGTTTCTCTTAGACAGCCCCAGATAAGACAGCACTAAGCTCTATAAATCTTGACCCCAAGCAAACACTTCCTTAGGTATGTCCTAGAAAGGCAAAAGCATGTTCCTATCAAACCAAATGTGATCTTCAGGAAGAGCACAGTCATTGAGCTGCAAGGTCAAAGAGCCACTTTCCTGCATGTTCCTGCTTTATAGCAAAAAACCGTAACTGAGTATGTAAAACAAACAAAATTCCATCTTTCCAACATAGTATAGCTATTTAAAAATTACTATCAATATCTGTTTCCTGTGACAACATTTGAATGTTTGACTAAAAATTAGAAAACTTGTATCTACCACTATGATACGACAGCTTAAAGATTTCTGTGATGTTGTCTGTCTTAGAATAAAACACACTAAGTTACTCGTGTAACTTCATGGGCCTATTTCTTCCCAGCAACTGATGCATGGATGGGCCACAGAGCACTCAAAGTGTGACACTGCCCAGTGCCTTAAGGGTGACTATACCACAGTGGCTAGGATCAAACTTCTTCAACTGTGGTTTGCAACACTGTATGGGGGCACGGTTAAATGTGGGGTGGTATGAAGGGACATAGTAAAATATTTCTGAATTCACAACAACCAGAAATTAGTTACAATTAAAAGCAATGAACCTGAGGTGTCTCTGACAGTAGTTAGCCACATTACATCACATTGTTTTATGCAGCCTTGGTCATGAAACTATACATGTACACTGTACATTCTGGTTACTCATGTTGTAACATATTGTTTTAGTGCAGCCTTAGTCCTGAAAACACACACACACACATACACACACACACACACACACACACACACACACACACACAGTATATTTTGAATGCTGTCAACACCACACAGCACCAGCAAATACTGCCCAGTATTTGTGGGCAGTGCTTTTGCTGTACATATAAAGGTTCCTGCTCTTTTGGAAACATTATCATTTAATTGTGTAAAACAAAGACTTCTACTATGATCCTAGCATCCCTCTTCAGCATAAAGGCAAGGAATTAGGGTATGTCTCAGTTCTATTGTCTTAGAAAGTCTGATTTTAGGTGTAGCTGCATACATTTCTGCCATGAAATTTTCATTAAATTTGGGTTTGGAATTTCCGAAGTAAATACTCTTTTGCCATTATATACTATGCACCTATGAGAAATGGCATTTCCATTATTGATAATACCCTCTCTGAAAAGTGTAGAAGATGCTACATTTGCTGTAGCAAATACAGTCAAGAGTTAATTCTTTATATAAAATCAACAAGCACTTCTATCTCCTTAGTGTGCAAATTGTTCTCATCTTCAATAAATGGTAAGATTGTTTGTATACCAAAGAGTTGTTTTAAAATAAATCTCTTCATGATTTACTATGCTCCTGTTTTATTTGCATGTTATCATATATACATCTCTACTCGGTAGAAAGGGACGTATGTATAAAACGTACTCAGCCATGGCTTGGGTAAGCAGTCCCTATGGCTCCAGAGGTTTGGTTCCCATGTAGGACTTCTACAGATGATGGAACCTTTTGGAGGTGTGGCCTGGTTGAGAGCATGGTAAGCAGGGATGACTTCCAAAAGGACATTACATGATCTCCAGTCTCTGGTTAGTGAGGTAGCTGGTTCTCTCTCTCTCTCTCTCTCTCTCTCTCTCTCTCTCTCTCTCTCTCTCTCTCTGCCATGAATTCCCTCTGTTGTAGTGAGATATCCATCCTGCCCACACCTGTAGCACTGACCACGCTACTGGGTGTGGTCACAGGTACGGACATGAAATGTCTGTGGGTTTAGGTCTGGGGTTGGGACAGGTGGCTCACTCTCTTGCATCTGATCAGGTCACAGGGAGCAGCTGGTGTGGATCCTTAGAGCAGGAACCAGTGGCAGCCATCTGCTTCTTGTCTAAGTGACTTCTCCCCGAAATAAATTATATTTAATCTATATTTGAGCCTAATCCCATGAATCTTTATCCATTCATCCACACAGTGTGACTGCTACCTCACCACAGTCCAAAGTTCCAGGGTCAACAGAATACAGAATGGAACCTGTACAACAATGAACTGACAGCAACTCCTCCTTCTGTAAGTGAATTATCTTGGGAGTTGTGATAGCAATGAAGGCTAACAGAAATGTGCAATGTCCAACCTTGAGGTGTCAGAACTCACTTCACATTAGAATGTCCAAATCCAACCTGTGTGAGGTTTTAATGCAACAAATGAAAATGCACAACCAGGGTTAAACTAAACACTACAATCAGCTGGACTAACTGCAAAATCACTCAACAATCTACTGCTTGTGAGCCAGATATCACAGGTTTTAATACACAATGGTAAAACATCTGGGGAACATTTTACTGATGCAGCACCACCAATCATTGACAGAACTATATACACAGCATTGTTGGTTCTTAAAGAATAATTTAGTTTGATTTCTCTGTGATTTTGGAAAAAAAAAGATAAATGCTTAATAATTGAGGCTTTATCTAAGTAGTAAACCAGAAGCTCTTATAGAGTCCCAGTATGTTTTAAGAGTCTAAAGTGGGGAGGAGGGACTGGGTAAAGTATTTACTACAAGGGTGACAACCTAAGCTTTGATCTCTGGAACTCATGGAAAGGCAATAGCAACAGTGCATGTCTGGGAGCTCTCAGGGCTGCGTGGTGTAGATATACAGAAGTATACAAGAGACCCTGCCGCAAGGGTGAAGGTGAAGAATGATACACACCTAAGGATGCTCTCTGATCTCCCCATGTGCATGTGTGTTGTGGCACCTGTAGACCTGCACACCTACACACATTTTATTTATTATGTATGCAGTGTTATGTCTGCATGTATGCCTTTGTGCCAGAAGATAATTTATAGATAATTGTGAGCCACCATGTGGTTGATGGGACTTGAACTCAGTGCCTCTAGAAGATCAGCCAGTGCTCTTAATCTCTGAGCCATCTCTCCAGCCTCCCCCTACCCCCTTAAAAAAAAAAATAAGTACACAAAGGGAGCCCAACAACACATCTGAGGAACTCCTCTGTTTCAGTCACTATCTGGGCACTGTTTCACCTACAGGCTTCTACCAGAGGAGCTACCAGATAAATGACGACAACAAATTTACTGTGGCACTCATGGTCTCACAGTAGCAGTAGTTATTTGCATGATACCTGCATACAATCCAGGTACGGAGGAGCAGGTCTCTAATCCCGGCATACAGGAGGGAGAGCCAAGAGGATCTCTCTGAGTTTCAGGCCAGCCAAGATTACCAAGACTACAGAGTGAGATCCTGTCTTAAGAAAAAAAAGGAGAAAGAAAGAAAGAAAGAAAGAAAGAAAGAAAGAAAGAAAGAGAAAAAGAATGAAGCTAGCAGCTGATAGTGATAGTATCTGGGGACAGGAGAATCACTCTCTTTTGAGGATATAGTCACTGGCAGGTTTCCCATGCTCCAGTGGATGCTCCCACATCCATGCACATATGGGAAGTACTAACTGGACTTAGAGGCCATTCTCTGCCTCTCAAAAAACAAAACAAAAAACAAACAAACGAACAAAAACAAAAAACAAAAAAAACCTGGGAAAGGGTGTGTATTTGAGAGAATATAGAGACAGTTGAAGGGGGAGTAGATGTGATCATTATTTTTCATTTTTTACATATATAAAGTTCTCAAAAAAAGAAAAAAAAACTTTCTTTGATTTAAGAAATGTTAACTATAGTATCAGTCCCTTCCCGTCATTAAAAAACAAAAGCAACAATAATAACGTGTGTGTGTGTGTGTGTGTGTGTGTGTGTGTGTAGAGAGAGAGAGAGAGAGGGAGGGAGGGAGGGGGAGGGAGGGAGGGAGGGAGGGAGGGAGAGAGAGCAGCTAGGTGGTAGACAAGAGGACAAGTGCAGGAGTCAATTATCCCCCTCTACCATGTGGGTTCTGGTGACTGAACCCACATCTTCAGGCTTGATGACAAGCATCTTTAATCACTTTGAAAATTAGCATAGTCTACCTTCTTGCTTGTGTTCATCAACCCTGCAGGTTGCTGTGTCTAGGACAAAAACAACACAGATCATACAAAACAGATGAAATAGTCTCAGCACAGAAAATGTATCTAGCAATGTCCCAACAGCTCTATGCTGTGTGTTTTAGTTTCATTCTGTTGCTGTGGCAAAGACCATCACCAAATGCATCTTAAGTAAGGAAAGGGTTCACTTCAGCTTACAGGTCTATTGTTGAGGGAAGTCAGGGCAGGATCTCAAGTGGGGAGGGGACTTGAAGCCAGACCTGCTTACTATTCCACACAGCATTACCTCAAACTCCAGATCTCACTCACAGCCAAGGGAGGCCAACAGAAATCATGGAGGAAGAATGGATGCTGAGTGGGTCATCACAGATCTATGCTTAGCTTGCTTTCTGACATGGTCCAGGGCCACCTGTTCAGGGTATGGTGCTTCCCACAGTGGGCTGGACCCTCTTACATCAATTAACAGTGAAGACAACCCCCCACAGATGTGCTATAGGGCACGCTAATCTCAGTAATTCATCAATTGAGACTTGCTTCTCCGGTATACTACAGGTGTGTCAAATCCACATTTAAAGCTAACTAAGACACTATGCAAAAAGGTCTCTCATCCTTTTGTGGTGTGCCTATGTGTATAAGCATACATATATGTGAAGAAATGTATGCACATCACATGTGTGTATATACATGTAGAGGTCAGAGGTCAATTCAGTTGCCATCCCTCAGGTGCTATTCATTTGATTTTTGAGACAGGCGGTCTCACTGGGATCTGGCACTCTCCCAATATGCTAGGCCGAGTGGCCATTGAGCCAGAGGAATCATCTTGTTTCTATCTCTCCAGAGCTGAGATTACATGTGTTCACATTAGCATGCCTGGCTTTTCAGTGTGGGTTCTGGGGATTGAATCCAGGTCCTCATGCTATCAAGGCAAGTACTCTACTGACTGTGTCCTCTCTCCAGCCACTTCCATCTCTCTGAAGTAAAAGCTTCAGAAAAAAGCCACATTTCTTTCTTCTGTCCCTGGGTGACCTGGGAAATAACTACACTGTTTCTCCTCAGGGAGGTGAACTCAAGTTGGATAGTAAGGGGGTAATGTGGAAGGCACAGGCTGGCAGTATCCCTAATTCAGCTGATGTCACCCACTTTTCTAGTCTGTTTTGAAGGTGTAGATGTACAAATGTAGATGCTGGTTTTTGTTGTTGCTCTTGGTTCTTGTTAAAGATAGTGTCTTACTACGTGGCTTAGCCTGGTCTAATTCTTAATCCTTAGTCTCTTGAGTACTTGGATTATAGGCATACACTACCTCATCCTTCCTAAATGGTTATTCATGTTTTTTATTTTTAATCATTCTACTTACTTACACTTTGTTTTGCGTGCACAAAGTGTTGAGCACATCGCATACCCCCCATCACATCTCCACTTAGTCCTCTCATACTGTTTTATTTCTATTTCATGTTATATATACACATATATAATTTTTATGTGTGGACATAAAAATCTAAGAACCACAAGTAAGAGAAAACATATGTAATTTGCCTTTCTGAGACTCACTTTAAGTCTAAGGTTAAGCCCAGCTTTAAAGTTTAACTGAATTTAACTCAGCACCTAACAGTGAGTTCTGAGTTGTGGGCAAGCCTTCCCTGGATGGCACAAAAAAATCTTTTTGGGTTCAACAAATAATTCTTCCTACTGAAGTGTCTAATTTGAATTTAAACATTTCTTTACATGTTACCTTAATTAGATGCAAGTTCCTCTCAGCATCTTAATTTTATGCATTTTACACTTCTAAGCAACACTAGTGAGGGCTGCTTATTTGCATTCATTTGCATACAATTTGCAAGAAATGTTGAAAAACCTAGAAAGGGAGAGATTGTAAATTCATGGATTTTTCTCCAAATAAAAATGTCAGTTCTATGAGGAAACAAACAGTAGATTTCCCCCGCCTCCCGCCCACTGTGGTATTTTCAAGACAACTTTTAATATGTGTATACATAAAGAGATTTAAGAAATGCTGGGATAGGAAAACTACCCCCACCAGTTAACATCCATGAAAAGGCTCCAGACTTCTAACTGCTGTAAGATGAACCATACTAGAGCAGATGTACCTCCCAAAATACATTATCTGAAAAGTGCATCTTCTTCCACCATGAGGATGCATTTGATCAATTCTACTCTAAAGATGCATTCCCTTTCAGACCCATTTCTTTTAGTAATGGGCAGTTCATTTGTGAGACTTTCAGCCGTGTTAATTGGATTTTCTCCATATCTGTCTATCCTCTTGAGTTTTGATTTATATTCACAAAAATCCTGGCCCATTCTTACAGGAGCTTCTTGGAGTGGTGCTGAAGTCTGGCTTTTCATCAAAGATGCAGGCAAGTCGATACTTCCCAGGTTTCCAACAGCCTGGATCTGAACTGACATCACTATCATTATTCTGTAGGCTTGGGCTCAGAGACTGCCTTGGAGACAGCTGTGTGTATGAGGATCACAGAGGGAACGGAATGGCGAACATACTTAAAATATAAGTGCCTTCGACATTAAAATTTTATCTTTCTCATTTCACTGAACATGGTGCAAGGCTCCCCCCACCAAGCTTCATAAATAACCATCCCACTTCCAGAATGCTCTCTCCTTTACATATTGAAAGCAATTTTCAATTCCGGCTCTGAAGCAAGCTGCTTGTCCAAAATAAGACACACTCAGCAAAATGTGAGTTTTGACATGCTTCTAGCTGAACAGTCATGTTTTCTGGCAGATGGAGTTTGTTCCTGAAAAGGAGATGAGGAGCCAGACGTGGCAGCTGCCCCTGCTGAGCAGTGAGGGGAACAATGGCTGAGACACCTCTGCAGCAGTGGCCTCTGCATGGCAAGTCCCAGAGGCTTCCTTGGTCCTCCAGCTCCCTGTCCTTCTACAAAGGACAAAAAGCAGATGCTACTCTGTATGTGATCTCTGTAAACAGAATGGGAGCAAGGCTCATCCAGTGACCAGGCACTGGAGTCTGGGTGTTTTTTGAATTCTTCAAGACTATTCTCTCAGGTGCCAAGAGTTGACATTTTAATTTGTGTAGGTAACACATTTTCCCATCAGTAGATGACAGAGATGGGACTCTGGAGGAAAGAGGAAATGGGTCCCAAATGACCACTGATAGCCCCAAGGGGATCAATGAGTTTGTGATGAAGAAATACCATTTCTATCTGAGTGCATAAAAATGGGTGTGGTAGACTGATAGTCAGAGCACTTGGCTAGCACACATGATGGCCTTGGTTCTGGACCAGTGCTTTGGACACTAAAAACAAATATATGCTTAAAAAAAATAACTCATTCCTGATCACTTATGATTTACTATACTTTCATGTTGTTTCAGGACACTTGGTTCTGGTTACCAGAAACAGACATTTTACATCGAATGTGATTACATGCCTCAAAGGAAGTCAAGTCTGAGGAACCAATCTGTCCTGGTGAGAATGTCACCCTGTGTTATTGACCCTTGATTTTGTGAATGCCCTTACCCCTGGTGCTGCACTCTCAGAAAACTGTTTTTAGCTGTCTTACCATAAACCAACATAGTTTCTCCACATGAAACCAACAAGAACAAACTGCCTCATTTCACAAGTAAATATGCCAAATGATGTCTCCTGGAGGAAAGCACAATGTATAATTAATGAGTAAAACAAATTGCCAAAACAGCTCAACTCGATCAATCCAATGTTTATGCTATTCTTGAACTTTTGTCCTTTCTAGTGCTAAACTTTGTGAGTATATAAATATGTGTAAATAAATGTGTCTGAGTATGTGTGTGGTGGCTTGAGATAGACCTTGGCTTTCTCACTGACCTGGAACCTACAAGTAGGCAAAGCTGGGTTTTTGATGTAGTTGTGGGATGACCTCTGGTTTTCACATGGATTTACACACACACACACACACACACACACACACACCACATGCATTCCTCAACAACATACATAAAATGTCTTTAGTCATGTGATTGCAAGTGATATGACCAAACAGTATAGGAAAGGCTGTCAACATGGACACAAGCATAGACATTCCCCAAACCACCAATGCTTGCTACCTGAGGTATGGAAACTTAGGCATGCTATGTCTTTAAACTGTCATTTCCTTATGTGCCAATGGGACTAACAGCAGAGACTCTACAGAATCGCTCCAGATGTGCAGTGTGAAATGGACTCTATAGAAAGCTACCTGGTGTGTGGAATGTGCATTCCAGAAACATTAGCTCTGAAAGGTCTGGTGAGAGCTCAGTCACACATAGTCATCTAGCTTGTTCTAATAAGGACTCTACAAGGTCACAGAACACCAGGAGTTCATCCCAGATTTATGACAAGAGACCTTTAAACAGTACTACAAATCTGGCCACTTTAATATTGTTATCAAATAGATTAAAGAGTATCCTCAGAGACTCACTTAAAACAACAACAACAACAAAAACACTGTTAGTCTTTTCTATTCTTGCAGTGAAAACTGGCTTGAAACTCTTTACATAGCTCAGGCTGTCCCTGAACCTGAGGTCCTCCTGCTAGGTCTACGGGGTGCTGGGATTACAGGTATATTATCATGCTGGCTCTTGGAATCTTAACATATTGAAATCTCAGCCTACCATTCTCTGGTTCTTGTTTAATGACAACTTCTGATACAACACAGGGCTGCCCCCACCTCCCATTTTAAGCAGAAAATAACCAAAATAAATGGATTCCCCTACAGGCTTACCATCTCTTCTTGACATGGATTTTTTTTTATGGCACCTGCATTTCTTGTTAATTACTTTTGACCTGCATAGTACCTGTGCATTACAAATATTTTGTATTCTTTCTGCTCTGGTGATTAATGTAGTTAATAGAAAGGCCAGACCTGAAATCTTCATCTCCCATCTCCTTGACATCCCACAGGGAGCCGCTGACACCAAGCCTACAGTTACTGGTGATACTAAACAGCATGTACTTGTCTGTGCACTGTGTGGGAGAGCTGGGTGTGACTGGATGCATGCAGGAGGGCATCCGGCTTTCCCATTTTCACTCAGAAGATAAGCTGCTACGTGACCCAGGTGAAGTGGTGTGAACTGGGGGGGTGCATTATTTAAAACCCTATGCTGATCTTAGTAAAGCATGTGCAAGGTCAGAAATGGGGACAGTCTGTGTCCATCTACTAACAAAGAATAAAGAGAAGATGGCATGTCACGCATGTGCTGTGGAATGCCATTCAGCCTAACAAAGAATATCTTACCAATTACAAAAGCATGGGTAGGGACCACTGCTAAGTAAAACAAGCCAGGGGCAGGTGGACACGCTCACATGTGGAACACTGAGTCTAGTTTTATAGAACTTGAGAGGAAAATGGTGGTTATGACAGTCCAGGGAACATGGGGAGGGTCAGAGCAGAAAGATTATCAGTGGTACTGAGCCACAGGTCAGTGGAATGAGAGCTTCTGGTCTTGCAGCAGACTGCAAGCAACAATCTGCATCTCAAAAGGCTACATGACTTTCAAAACATAAAAGAATGATAAATGCTTCCAGACACACATATTTTAGCCTGATTTAAAAATAATATAATATATATCTACCCAAACAGACTGTAGCAACCCAATAGTATGTATAGCATTTCATGAAGTATCTAATAAAAAACAAACAAACAAAAACAAAATTTCAATTTTGCACGCACACGGATGCTCTGTGCTTTTCTCAGCCTAATGTATGTGTGTGCATGTGTTCATGTGGGTGTGGGTATGTGAACACAGGTTCATGTGGCACACATGTATGCACATGAGGTAAAAGGACATCTTGGGTGTTTTTCCTCAGGCTCTGTCTACCTTGCTTTTAGTCACATCACTCATTGGCCTGGAATTCAGAAGTCAGGCAAGACGGACTGGCCAGTGAGCCTGAGAGATCTGGGTCTGCCTCCTAGCTCTGAGATTATAAGTATGTACTATCACATCAGTGTTTTATATGGGTTTTGGAGATCACTCAGGTCACTGTACTTTGGCAAGTTTTGTAGATTCATCTGCCTCCCTAGCAACTTATAATCCTCAACAGCTCTGGAAGAGACCAAATGTCATCCACTCTTAGGAAACATCCGCCTTGTTTTTCGACACAGTTGGCTCCTGAGTTCTCCCAGATGGTCTTAATGCTTTAATTACTTGTTCTGATGGACTGATTGGAGCAGACCTGAAATTAAACCTCCAGCCTCCTGGTATCTGTCTCATTAGCTCTCATTTCAGATTAGGACTAGATACACTTTCCCTCTTAGATCCCAAACAGACTACCTGCCCACTCCAATCCAACCAACATTCAGCATCTTAGCATAGATTTCCTGAACATCAAACCTCCCACAGTGTGAGCACCACAGGTTTGCACTTAACTGCTTTTAGATACAACCATGGCCTTTGCCCTTCTTTCCTGCTCAAACCAGATGTACACTTAGTGTGGTGGCTAATTGTGATGTTTTTAGTGTGAGCCTAGCCTTTAACAGTCTTTGACAGCTAGTCTTAGTTGCCAACTTGACTGAATCTGGAACCAAGAAATTACAAGCTGTTGGGAATTCTTGTGCGGGATTTTTTGATTAGATTATTTAAAAGACCCATCCTAAATGTGGACAGCACATTTCTGTGCCACTTTCTGGTGGCAGCCCAGATGAAAACACAGGAAAAAAGAAAGCTGCTTTTTGCCTGCTGCTTTGGCCCCCACTCTGGTTGACAAGTTCATCCATCTTGTTGTTTTGGTATTCTTTCACTGACTGATATTAGAATCAGCTTCTTTGGGATTCCATCATAGACTGCAGATCAGCAACTCTTCAAGAATCCCCAGGCCTCCTCTAGTGCTATATTGGGACTGCTTAGACATCCAGCCAAGTGGGCTGAAAAAGTACTGGATTCTCAGTCTCTCAGGTGTGACACAACCATTGCTGAACTATGTGGGCCACATCCTGTAAGCCAATGTAATGAATCCGTGTGTGTGTGTGTGTGTGTGTGTGTGTGTGTGTGTGTGTGTGTGCGTGTGTGCGCGCGCGCACGCGTGCACAAATTCATTCTATCAGTTCTGTGCCTTCAGAGAAACCTGACTAATACATTTAGTAAATTAGAAATTAAGGCCTCTAGGTAACCTTCAATTATTTTAAACATATATCAACTAGCTATTTGCTTGAATCCTCTGCTGTTTCTCAGGAAACCTTCACTCCTATTACAGGGTATGGGTTGGTTGTAATTTAATGAAAAGGATAAAGCGAGATATAGACACACAACTTTGACAATCTTCTAGAAGCTGGTGTGGAGATTAAAAGTTGTGAAAAAATCCTACCAGCCAAACAAATGCACTTTTAATAAAATTCAACACTTTCCTTCCTGAGTCTTAAGGAACCCGATTATAATCAGATAACAATTTAAAAGGGTTACTAAAGTGGGGCTGGGGATGTGGCTTGGTTGGTAGAGAGTTTGCCTAACATGCATGAAGCCCTGGGCTCCACCCCTAATGCTGCATAAACTGGATTTAGTAGTGTACTTCTATAATCCCAGCCCTTGGGAGGTGGAGAGAAGCTGGAGGGTCAGAAGTTCTAGACCATCCACAGCTATGCAGCAAGTTCAAGGCCAGCTCTGGCTACATAAAATAAAACCAAACAAGTAAGGGAATGAAAATCACTGGTAAGTGGTGGTTAGGACTTCCCACGTTTTTGTCTATTTGTCTGGTGATTAGTTAACATACAATTTGGAACAGTGTAAATGATAGATTTGTAGTGTTTCAACAAGCTCCACCTGGGCACCAACCTTAGCACAAATTAATTAAAGTTGGGAAGAGCATGCCTGGAACTACAGATGGGCATGGCACAGGACAGAAGTACCTGAAGCTCAGGCTTCAGCTGTGGTGGAACATGGGTAATTTACTGTTAATTTCTATAATGAATACTGTTTTTATCATTTCAAAGTTAAAATTCTTCCATTTTGGCAAATATTTTCACTGGCTGTTATTTTATTTTACAAGAGCTATCAGAACCATAAATAGCCCTTGCTCGCTCTTCACGGGATCACAAATTTGTCAAAAATAGTAATTACCTCTAAAAGTAAATACTGAGGGGCAGTCCAGCAGTTGGATTTGCAGGCAGGCTTGACTAAATATTAGGGTGCAGATGCATGTTTCCTTACAGGTGGAAGGCTTAAAGTCAGAATGGCCTTAGCTAGGAGAAGCCATAGTACCCTACACAGCAGCTGAGAGGGTGCAAGGGATAATATGAATCCTAATAATAGCCTGAGCTCTGAGCCTAGTCTCCAGTCACTATGTATGACAGAGGTAACACTTGAGTACTGAATCCTACAGGCTAGCCATCACAGACATCCCAGAATCAACAAGACCTTAGCCAGGCTTCATGCAGGTATGCTCTACCCTGTGGGACTCAATATCACCCCCAACTTTAGTACCTATCGGTGAGGACCAGCTTGCCCTATCAAGATGGAAAGAGAATAGAGTACCAGTCATATCCTACAATGTGACTACTCATAGTACCTCCTGATTTTCAGGCTCTGCCTCCTGCATATTAAAGTAGGGCATAAGGAACACAACCACAGCTCTCTCTCTCTCTCTCTCTGGTTCCTCTCTTGCCCCCCCTCCTGTTTTTGGTTGGCCACCAGCTACTCCCTCTTTCTCTCCCTTCTCTCAATAAACTCCACTTGGGCGCTGGTCTCGTGTTTGTGTTTTATAGGCAAAAGCTGCATCAAAAGAACAACATTGGTGCTGTGACTCGGATCAGGCCCTCCTGGAGTACTCTGTGGCTGCCTATTGTTGGATGGCCAGCCTGAGAAACTCAAAGGATTCTTTTAAGTTCCAGGGAGCAGAATTGGATCCATTTACCAGAGTCCCATACTGTCAGAACTGTGATGAAACAACCAGCTACCAGGACGTGGCAGCACCCCAGCTTTCTTGGATCCCCCAAAGACTATCTACATCCCCAGTTCAGCAGGAAGCAGTCTCCAGAACCTGCCACGTCCAACCCCCCACTTTTTAATAACAGTAAGAGGTGGGAATGTTAGGAACTAGCAGCCAGCTGACACCCCCCCCCCCACGATGGGCAGGGCGCTCATGGCCACATCATCCCTATGTCAGCCTTACCTGGCAGCCAGAGGACTCAGTTAAGCATGCGCAAGCCTCTTTTAAAGCAAGTGCCCCACCTCCCTCTCTCTCTCTCTCTCTCTCTCTCTCTCTCTCTCTCTCTCTCCCCTGCTTTCGGTTGGCCACCAGCTACCCCCTCTTTCTCTCCCCTCTCTCAATAAACTCCACGTGGGTGCTGAAAAAAAAAAAAAAAGGAACACAACCACAAAGGGTTTTTAAGTATAAAAATCCCCTTTCTCCTTTCTTTCTCTTTCTAACCCTGTTTTCATTTCCTCCCTTCCTTAGAGACAAGGTTGGATCAGAGTAATTCCCTTGCATCTGCTCTCCTACAGAGGTGGAGATGGAGCCCAGGCCTGTGCATGTTAAGCAAGTCTTCTGCCACTACACTTCACCTCTAGGTTTAGGAATACCAATTTCTGTTTGGCTTTCCTCCAAGTCTTGACAACAAAGACATGCTCAAATGTAGCAACAGTCCTGCCTAACAAAAGGCAGAAAACTATGCTTATGGAAAATAGCCTCAAGATTTCAGGATCTTAAATTTGACAGAGCCAAGGAAAGCATTCACACAGCCAAAAATGATGCTGTTAAGTGGACATCCTAATCAAAGTAGATAGAATTTCTTTTTTTAATAATTTATTTTTATTTTATGTGTATTAGATTGGTGTTTTGCCAACATGTATATCTGTGTGATGATGTTGGATCTCCTGGAATTGGGAATTATAGACAGTTGTGAGCTGCCATGTTGTTGCTTGGAATTGAACGTGGGTCCTCTGGAAGAGCAGCCAGTGCTCTTAACCACTGAGCCATCTCTCTAGCACCCTACATAGATTTTTTTTAAGTGGACTCAGGGAGCTATGGTAATTTTAAATCCCAGTTACAAACCGTGACCACAGTGAGACTTGTTCATAAAAGTTCAGTTAATCCTGAGAACTGTAACATGAGGCAGTGGATGGAGAGGTTAAGTAGTCACTGTGTGAGTGCCATGTTCAGAGGCAGAAAGACCATCCCAGCACCAGGGAGGAGCCAAGTGGAACCTGGGCTCACTGACATGGTAAGTGTCAGGCCGATGAGAGACCCATTCTCAAAAATCAAGGCAGGTAACTGCTAATGAATGACATCCAAGGTTGATCTCTGGCCAGGGCAGTAACAGTGGAAGCAGGGTTGTTCCCTCCTGGACTACTAGGCTACAGGTTCTTCCTAAACTAGGGTCACCGCTACATTTACAAATGAAAGCTTGGGTGTAGGTGTTAGGGCTGTGAACAGTGAGAGCCCAGCTGGCTGAGGCAGTTCATGAAAACACATCTATGGATAGATACACTATTCCCACCATGGCCTCTGCCATTTCAGGAGCAGGGCAGGCTCAGAACAAGCTCACAGGAAGCTTCTCCCTACGTGCTTCCTGGCTTCTTTTCACACACTGGTGTGTGAGCCAGTCTTGGCAGATTAGTTTCACAACCTGAGGCTCACACCGGGCCCAGGGAAGAATGGGAAAGTCATAGTAGCCTTTACAAGAGAACTGGATTCTGATCCCTATCCAGGTTCTGGGTGGTGATACTGGGTGCTGTGTCTGCTGAAGGAGGGCACAGACATGTGTGGAGCTTCTGAGAATAAAAGCATAGCAGGCAGGATATGGAGCTAGAGTGGTTCACTGCGGCCCACAGGCATCAGGCACCAATGATGCTGGGAACAGCATCTCCTGGAAACGCCAACACATGTGCCATTTCCACCATAGGGCCTTCTGTGATGAAAACAGGGCTTCTCCCAGGAACTGTGTTGTACTCCTGTAATCGCAGCTTTAAGAAGAAGGCTAACTCAGGAATACAAGGACAGCCTGCACTACTACACAGCTAGTCCAGGGCCAGCCTGAGCTACATGAGGTACTGTCTTAGTAAGAAAAGAAGTTCACCAACAATATTGGATAACCATAACATTAAAACCTATTTAAATAAAGTACAAATATATATGCAAAAAAACCAAAACAAACAAAAAAAAAAAAAAAAAAAAGGAGAAATGACACATAAATTGGGAACAAATGAAAACCTTCCCCTGGAAGGAGCCAAGGGTGCTTTGGAATGAAAGTGTCATCCACACTAATGGCAACACCTTTATACAGAGACAAGTCTCATAGTTTGAATTTTAATTGAACATGTAATGAAACTGACTTTTGTGACATGCTTTTGCATCTTAAACCTGCAAAGCCATCCACCAGGAAAGATAACTGTACTGTGTGTCAAGAAACACAGTGACATACACTGTGTGAAGAGCCACCCAAGTATAAGAATCCAATTTTGAGTCTGAGGACCCAAATAAATGAAAAGCCCAGAACTAGGTAGGTAGGGGTAGATGTATCTGGAGTACACTGGCCAGAGGCAATCTAAGTCTACTTAGGGAGCCCCAGAGTAAGGAGAATATCTGCCTTTTTTTAGTATTTGTTTCTTATTTACCATATCAATCCCAGTTCCTTCTCCCTCCCATCCTCTCATCCCCCCCCCCACTGATCCCCACAACCAGTCCCTAATTCACTCCCCAGGGAGGGTGAGGCCTTCCCCCACATCTCTAGGCTAAGGAAGGGCTAAGCCCATCCATGGGGAATGGGCTCCCCCCAAAGTCTGTTCCAATCAAGCTAGTTGCCGGAGAGATACCTCGGCAGTTAAGAGCATATACCATTGTAAAGTACCTGAGTTCAGTTTCCAGCACCCACACTGAGGGGCTAACAAAGCACCTGTAGGTCCAGCTGGGGCATGTGCACTCACTTGTGTACAACATATGAGATACATGTACATGCATGTAACTTAAAATAGTAAAAATAAATTAAACAGCACTAGTGATGGAAAGTCAACCATGGGAAAAATGTGGAAACATTACTTCTTGTCCATGTCTCATGGTTTAAGTAGAGCAAAGAGGTCCCGAGCTGAGCGCTTACCACATTGCACAGGGCAGGTGACCTACACTGCCCCAACATATCTGAAAACACAGAAACAGGTTAAATACTCACAAGCCTCCATATAAGAAGTTACAGAGTAGAATCATGAGTTATCACCAGCTTAATATGGGAGGCAGGAACCTAAATATGCTTTGTGTGCCACTCTTCTAGCAGCCTTTGATGGGCAAACCATTGACCTGCATCATCTCCTATGGTACATGGGCAACATAAAGGACCATGGGGCAGAAAAAAGTTCAAAACTAAACACTCACGGGTGCAGTGTCCTGAGCTGGCTGTGTCTGAGATGAGAACATCATTCCTGACAGCGGAGGGACCCCAGATGTGGATACACTGAGTCTGTGCTTCAGCATGGCCAAGGAAACCCCAGCCTTGCCCAGTACTGCCCTCCCTGCCACTGGCGAGTAAAGTGTGCTTTACCCCCTTTCTCTTTCTCTATGCCTGTGTCAAGAAAACATGATGGTTTAAGTCTGAAGGGTTTGCCTGCATTTTGGAGGGCAGGAATACCAGCAGAGAGAGCTATGTCTACCTGCTTCTGCCAACACATGGAGAAAATGCTTCCATTTATAGCAGTAGTTTTCAATCTTCCCAATGCTGTGACCCTTTAATACAGTTCCTCATGTTGTGGTGACCCCAACCATAGCATTATTTTCATTGCTACTGCCGTATTTTGCTACTGAGTCATAATGTAAATATATGATATGCAGAATATCAGATATGTGACCCCTGTGAAAAGGTCATTTGGCCCCCAAAGAAGTCATAACCCGTAGGTTGAGAATCACTAGTTTACAGGCAGAAAAACTGAAGAATAACAGCAAAGTGGACCAGTCATCAGCAGTTCATACAAACTCAATGGCTGCACTGGTACTGGGAAGCTCCCAACACAACTCGTCATTCTCTGTCAGACAACTCAGTCAGACAAAAGAACAGCCCAGGAAGCCACACAGCATAGCTCTGGTGAGGAGCTGGCTATAGTGGACACACCATTTAAGTTAGGAAACAGATGGTGTGAGAAAACTTTCTGCACAGGCAAGCAAAGCTGGGGCGATATTTGAACTCTAAGGGAGAGTCTAAGTACCTGGAAGATGTATCTGGTGATTAAAAGCCCAAAGCAGCTATGCTGTTCTTAGAATACCCACAAGCTAGGATCCTAACATGTGATGAGAGGGTCCGAAGAGCACACCTGTCAACCAAATCGAAGTTATACTTAGCAAATGGAAGGCTAGGACATGTGAGATGGCTTAGCCAGAAAAGGCACTTGCTTCCAAAGCCAAACCTGATCACCTGAGTTCTGTCCATCCTTGGGACCCTCGTTGGAGTTGTACTCCAACTCAATTGATCTCTGAGCTCAGCGTGCATTCTGTGACATTATACATACTCTCACACAAACAAATAAATCTAATGTTTTAAAGAAAGTAGAAAGCTGAACATATACATATTTATTGGTTAACTTTCAACAATGATCAAAATTACTTCTAAATGAACGTTATAAGATCTCAATTAGTTTTCAAATAGTCTTTTGTTGTTGTTTGTTTGTTTTTTTGGACAGGGTTGTTGTAGAATATTCCCTTCCACTGTGTGAAGATATATCACTGTGATCGCTTTAATAAAAAGCTGGAAGGGCAACAGCTAGGTGAGATTTCCAGGCACAGAGGATGCTGGGAAGTAGAAGAACAAAGAAGCCAGCCAGACTGAGTCTGGCTACGCGAAAGGTTTCTCTGTGTAGCACTGATTGTCCTGGAATTTTCCCTATAGACCAGGCTGGCTCAAACTCAGAAATCCACCTGTGTCAGCCTCCAAGAGCTGGAATTAAAGGCATGTGCCACCACTTCAATAGTCTTTCTTGATGCAAACACCAGCCAGGCTCAGACCCTGGGGTCCCACCATATACACACTTTACAGCCTCCCATGTAGATACGCACAACTTCAGAACTAGAACAATTGTTAATTTGGCAAACTTTGTATTTGTTTCTCTTATACCTAATTACAAGCTCATTAATTTTATAATCATACTGAAGAACTCCAATAGCATTTCTAATGACTCAGGGGAAGGTACTTTGAGACAGTCAACCCTAATCAAGCGACCTGATTACACATGCATCATCATAGCAACTAGGAGGTGTGACTTGATGCTGGGGATGGTCACCTTCAAAACAACTGCAAAATCACACAGCAGACCTTTGTATCACAAGCCATTTTGTGGAAGTTGGTCTGGGGATCTTGGAAATCAGCTGTGTGGACGATACATTCACAATGCAAAGAAGCCTTGATATCATTTTTTTTTTTCTCAGCTAACACATCTGATACTGCAGTCATCAGAACTGTCAGGTGTGAATTTGCCAAGCCTGAGCTCTTTCACACTTGCATGCTGAACCTATCTGAACTCCTTATATTTAGTATCTTATAATGATAACCTGGTTACCATGGAAAACCATCTCTGCAGTGGCCTAGACTGTCCTGGAGGAGGAGAAAATATTTTAATCCAATTGAAAACAAGTCTGTAAAGTATATAAATGTCTCTAGAGAAGTTTATAAAATAATATTTAAGAGCTGGGGTACAGCCAGTTATTAGAGAATTTACACACATGTGCAAAGCACTGAGGTTAAGCCCCAACACTGCATACGCAGGGTGTGGCAGAGTGCACCTACAATTCTAGCACTTGAGATATGGGGGCAGAAGGATTTAAAGGTCATCCTCAGCTACATAATAGACTTAAGGCCCACTTAGACCACATAAGACCTTCACTCAAAAACCAAAACTAAAAGCAAACACACTCTTTGGTTTCCAAAGAAGAACCCACAGCCTAAGGGTCAGATGCAGAGGCTATCATGGCCAGATTATGAAAGATGCTGGGCTCCAGAAAGATGGGTGAGGTCAAGAAAAGCAGGGGGATGCTAAGAAAGGAGGAGTAAGAGCAGCCTAGCCTCTAGGAATCCAAGTACCCTGTCCCCTGGAACACACATGTGGCTGGGAGTGTAGGCGACCACTTTGTAGCAGGATGCCACTGAGAAGGAGATAACCTTCAATGTGTATACAACCCAGTCAGTGTGTATACTACACTAGTCAGTCACACACATCATGTCATGGGAGGAGAGGGAGGGTACCCGAGCAGGGGGGGAATGTAGCTGTGGAGAGGAAAGTGAGAACTTTGCCAGTCTGTGCCAAGGCAGGAAATAAAGCCATGGCACATGGCAACTTCAGTGCCATGTAACCCACAGCTCTGTGTCTGAAACCAGGCTGGAGGTTTGGGTTGACAATGCCCATGCAGGCAGAACTTAGCCAGCAGAAATCAGGTGATACCTTGCATCCCTGTCTGGCTCTGCTTGGGATTTTCCATACTCTTTCTGAACCAGGCCCAATCACATATAATCAAGAGAAAGTAAAACATGGAAATTCCTAGAAACCAAAAGGTTATAAAATATTGTTTTAGTTACTTTTGTACTAAAGCAACTTATAGAAGAAAGCATTGAACAGAGGCTTACAGTTTTAGAGGGTGAGGCCTTGCAAGCCATAGTAGGGAGCTGTGTGGCAGACAGGCAAGCGTTGATGGTGCTGGCACAGCAGCTGAGAGCTTATATATGATCTGCAAGCATGAGGCAGATGGATGGATGGGTAATAGATAGATAGACAGACAGAGAGATAATAGACAGACAGACAGACAGGAATGCCCTGCTGGGGTTTTTGAAATCTCAAAGCCAGACCCCGATGACAGTCTTTAACCAGGCTACACCCCCAATCCTCCCCAAACAGTTTCACCAACTGGGGACCAAACATTCAAATTTATGAGCCAATGGGGGCCATTCTCTTTCACATCGACACTACCATTTTTTTTTTTTTTTGATAAAGCTTTTGAGAATTTCAAACAATGTATTTTAATCATAGCCACTTAGCCAACCCCACCTCCTAACTCCTCCCAAATCCACTAACCAGCTCCTTAGCAACCCCACCTCTACCAAATTTGTCTAACCATACATTCTTAGGTGTAGGTCCATCCACTGGCTCATGCTTAGTCTACCAGAGGTCATACCCTTAATCAAGCAAGACAAAACTTTCTCTTACTTCCCCAGAAGCCAGACAGTTTTATTTTAAAGCTCTCAGTCCCTAATTTAAATACAAATAACCAGTGTGTTTATAGCTTTCAGGGTCACATTAATTCTCTGAAGAATGAACATTGGAACTTTTTAAAAAGTTAAAATGACTTCCTCTCTCCCTTCCTTTCTCTCTCTCTCTCTCTCTCTCTCTCTCTCTCTCCCTCTCTCTCTCTCCCTCTCTCTTTTTTGAAACTATGCAGCCCAACGTGACTTCAAACTCAGGGCAATCCCCCTGCCTCAACCGCTCGAGTTCTGGGATTATATGCAATTCTCTCTCTCTCTCTTTTTTAAAGTACCTTTTGTCCTTTACCAGAAAGCTTTATGTCAAAGGGAGGCTGTTATCTAATATTCTGGAAGAGAAGAAAGTTAAAGACTTTTGGTACTGTGGGTATGCTCTACTGGGCTCTGGTTTCTTTTCTATAAACAGCAGGGGTGCTAATTCCCAAGGTTAACCTGACCCCTGGGTGGGGGGTGCAGTGAATGCATTTGCAGGATCAGGCAAAATAACCCAGTCCTTTCTCAGATGCTGGGTTAGAGGAAGAGAAGCGGGAAGCTCTGGAAGAGTGTATAAGGAGTGAACGAAGTCCTGAGTGAATGTGGACATGGTTATGTCTAGAACCCCAATGCTTCCCCTGGTCCATATGAGTGTTTACAAATGGTTGACCAGGGTGTGTAGAAAGTATTAAACACAGCTCCCTCCAGAATTCCCAGAGGGATTAGCTAGCCCGTTTCTTTGTTTGGCTCTACACAAGAAACCAATTCAGATGTTTAATAAAGGAAATGCAGAGTTTTAAGGTTGCAATTGTTGGTGCATCTCCATCAGCAAGGTCCACCCAACTCCTGCTTCTCTGTGCACATGTCTGTCCTTTCTTCTTTCTCTCCTATTCAGGTTTCCAGGACAAGCCATGCAGGATGTGTCAACTTTCTCTGGAGAAAATATGCCCCGCTAAGAACACTCCTGATTTGATTCTCACAAGCTGGACTATCCCTGCAGTGTGACATAACTGAAAGTCCTCTTGTTTATTAGTATTAAAGAAGCTGTATTTAGCCATCTCTCAGTGGAGCGGCACTGGGGATACAATCAAGATCACGTGGTTTATTTATTTATTTTTTTTCATGGTCTCCTTCTGTCTTCCATGGAAGACCCATGAGCCTCATGCGTTGCTGGCTTCCTATGAGCTTTGCCTAACTTCATGGGGAACCAGGGAATCCAGGCAAGAGCACTGGCACAGCAGGAAGCCAGGGTCCTATTGCAACAATGGATCAGTCCCTGCTCTGGGAACCAGGGCATTCAGTCATACTAGAGTGCCACACAGGCCTAAAGAAGCCAGCAGACATCAGGCTGTTTCCTGTTAATCAGGTCTGAGAAAAACTCTCTGAGGGTTTTGCAGACTCGTGCAGTCACCAGTGGAGATAGCTTAACAAAGTGGGTGGCTCATTCTATACAGTGCATAACTTTCAAGCAGGAGGACCAGAGTTCAATCCCCAGAACCCACATTTAAAAAGCTGGAAGTGGTGTTGTTCTCATGTAAACTTTGGGTAAGGCTTTGGGAATGTGGGATCCCTTACACTACCTGGCCAGCCAGCTTAGCCTACTTGGGCATCTGTAAGCCCATGAGAGATAGCATATCAAAAACGGTAGCCGATGCTTGAGAAAGGACAGCTGAGGTTGTTCTCTGGCCTCCATGTGCTGTGTACACAACTGCACATAAAGGCAATCCTCCACTCCTTCACAGAATACCCGATGTCTAAATTCTTTACACACATATTTTCCTCAATAATTTAAATATCTCAACTTCTTTAAACTTTAAGAAATATACTTGTGTATTTTACACACACACACACAGTGGCTAACGGGCAAAGTAATATATAATAATGATTTTCAAATGCAAACTAGATTTTTATATAGCATATTTAACCAAGAAAAAAAGTGAAACGGTGTACAATTTAAACTCGCTTTTTTTTTTTTTTTTTTTTTTTTACATTAGTCAAACTGGGGAAAATGACTTCAGATTTTCCACTTTAATAACTCAAGAATCTCTTATTTCTTGGGTTTCGAGAGAGGCACTTATGAGAACACTAGTTGTTCTGATGAGGAATAAACCTCATTTCACAGGAAATGCTTTCTCATCAAAAACCTAACGGAATGTGCAGGAGGAGGATTATCTGATTATGAAGAGCCCAAAGGATTCCATATTATTTACCATCTCTTAATATCACTATTTAAATCTTCTAGTAGGAAAGGGTGGGGCTGGCATGGAGACAACACTGGGCTATGATGGAGCTCAGGGAGCACTTGGAGAAACTTCGTGTCACCCATTCTGCCCTTTTTTGTTAGGTAGCTGATAGAGTAGTATCTATAAACGTGACTCTGGAAGTGTAGAAACTCAGCTCCACTTACAAACTGGGAAGTAGTCTCTACTTCCATTACACACCAGCTAAGGGGACTTGGCTGGTTCACTTTTTTGTGCATTCTGGGGCTAACATTGATACCAGAAGAAGGGATCCACTTCCAGGCATACTGTGAAAACTAAATGAGAAAATGCATGCAAATGCTTGCAAGAAAAAGCATTTAATAAATGTTAGCTATTATTAGTTATAATTAACACCATTATTTTTATCACAAAGTTGTGGTGGTTTTAAAACTGTGCCAGAATAAGATATTTATGGGTAGGAACCCAAAATAGGTTTCTGAATATCATTCACATGGAAACCCCATCTTCAGTTACTAAAAAAAATCCCTGTAGAGATTAGATTCTTTGACTTTCCAACACTTTTTTTCTTGCAAAGTTAGCCATAAATATATCTCAAGGGTAGGGAGATTTTCCAGAATTCATGTCAAATGGCAAACTATGGTCCTTCTGCAGTATGCTCAGTGCAAGGCCAGGGTTAGGGGTTTCAACATGCAAACAGGGCATCTCCTCTGCCACCATCATAAATATACAAGGGAATCACGTCTATGGATTACGGATGTGGAGTGCAAGGGGACTTGGAGAGCATGGGGTATATCTGGCCTGAATTTCATTTTTCTGGTCAGTAAGATACTGGTACAGTAAGGTTCCTTGATAACACATTAACAGAAATCATGAAGGCTATCTTGAGCAGATGGCCCCACAAGTTTGCATGTGAATGTTCAGGATGCACTGGATAGGGACAGTGGATCAGAAGTCCTTCCTGTAGAACACATACTTCCTCATTGAAATCAGACCCCTATAGAGCCAGAATATTCACATTTCATAGGATTTTTGCTTTCAAGGAAGGGAGAAGCACCCATCAGGGCTCTTCTGGGTGACATCACAGATGCTAACACAGCTCATGCCTATGAAAATGCTCTGATGTGAGACAGTAGGGAGTTGTCCTCTACTCACAGATACTCAAGGAGGACAGAGGTCAACTTGGAATGGATTCTTTCCTTCCACCATGTGAATTCCAGGGAGGAAACTCAGGTTGTAAGGTTGAATGGCAAGTGCTTTAACCCACTGATCCATCTCACCAGCCCCCTTGTTTATATATTTTAAAATATCTGTGATAAAATCCAATCCTAACCTGTAGGCTCTTAACCTGTAGACTACCAATGCTTCTGTAGTTAGGATTGTCTCTCACTTTTCCATCCTGACCATCAATGTATCCATTCTAGCCGCATCCCTTGGTCTTCACCCTGTAATAATCCCACTTTGTCCTTCACCAATTCTCTTTCTGTCAATCAAAAACTGGAAACTACTGGACTCCATGAATAGCAAAGAAAACCAGAAAAAGCCTTTGTTTAGGGATGTCATTTCCAGTGTGTTACCACTGTGTTTGCCAAGTCCTCAGCCCCTGGTGGTGTAGGGGTCCTAGATAGATGGAAAGGGATTATAAAACCAGTGCTGCTATTATTATAAGATGCCACTACCACCATGCAGGTGAATAGTGTGGTGAGGTGATAGGGAGGCAGGGTCACCAAGACAAGCTGTTGATGGATCTGACATTTCCCCACTCAAGTCTGAGAAGAAATCTGTGACTACGATTAGATAGGAGCTGGAAGTGAGACTCTGTTGGTACAGTTCTTGTGTACCATGTGCAAAGCCCCAGGGTCTTATCCCAGAGCAGACCTAGAATCCTAGCACTGAGGTGAAGCAGGAGGATCAGAAGTTCAAGGCCATCCAAATTGGGAACTAGAGAGGAGCTCCAGCTACAGGAGACCCTGGCTCAAATTCAAAGGAGATCATCTAAAATGAGCAGCCTTCACTCTTGGGCCAGCATTGAACCAGCAGGAACTCACTGCCTGACTGACTGTAGAGGTCTCTGCCTCAGGTCTGAGTGTAATGGCTCATTCTGCTTACCAGGTCTCCTCATATATTGGCATTCTAGGCACTTGCATAAATCCTGCAATAAACCAATTAAAATTCTCATTAAAAGATAAAACCTAAAACGAAGTCAATAAATGCTAAACAGGCTTTAACTGTGTTCATTTCACACCCCATTCTAAAGGTATAAAAAGGAAAAGAATCCTGCAGTCTCCTGGGGGAGGGCTCCACCCTCTGGAGGTCAACTTGGAAACCATAGCTAAGTCACCAATGTCCCCAGACTGGCTTGCAGGCCTGCTATCTTGCAGAGCTGTGCTTCAGAGGTTTCCCGAGTTTCGACTGCAGTATGTAAGGGAAGTGTGTATTGAAATCATAAAACATCATTCATAGGCAAACAGAAATGTCAGTCAAAAAGTTTTTATCTGATGCATACCACATATGTTTCACAAAGAATCCTGGAGTTTGCTCAGGGATACTTCATTGGAATATGAGGCTTCTGCTTCAGCAGGAACTGACTTGTAACCACTTGTATAATGCTGACCCATCATGACCAGCCAGCCCAGCATGATAATGCCTGTTCATAACCCCAGCACTCAAGAAACCCTGGCAGGAACATTGCTACTAGTTCCAGACCAGCCTAGTCTATCTAGTAAGACCCAGTATTCAAAACACAAAACAGCAACAGCTGACAAACTGAACACTGTGAATTACAAAAATGCCCTTTGGTCACCTCTTCAGAAGCCACAAGTACACTTAACCTCTGTTATTTGCAAAATGACTGAAGGTAAAAGGAAAAACAGTTCCAAGGGAAGCTGCATTTCCGGAAAGCTAACCAAACTCATGAAAATGAGGCATCACTATTGTCAAGAGAGTCCGTAGTAATGAAGTGTGTTAGTAGGTAAAGAGGGGCTATATTTAAAAACATCTAGCTGGGTGTGGAGGTGCATGCCTTTAAATCCCAACATTCAGGAGGCAGAGGCACTTGATCTCTGTGAGTTCCAGGCCAGCCATAGCTACAAAGTGAGACCTTGTCTCAAAACAAAACAAAACAGAAAACCTCACATCTAACTTCTATGCTTCTAAAAATAACCTACCACCTGTAATCCTACCAGCACCTCTAATGAAATTCAAGCATAAATCAAACCAAATAGAAACACATGTGGCAGCAGAAGTGGGGATAGCTGGGAAGCATAAGGGTCAGAGAGGGTACTTGGGAGCGAATCTGATTGAAATACATGGGGCTGGAGAGATGGCTCAGTTGTGGAGAGCAATGGCTGCTTTTCCAGAGGACCCAGTTCTGTTCCCCATACCCCATGATGCCTCACAACTATCTGTAACTCCAGTGCAGGGGATCTGGGACCTTCTCCTGACCTCCACAAGTACCAGGCAGGCACATGGTACACAGACATACATGCAGACCAAATACTCATAAGCATAAAATATCCCCCAAATAAATAAAAAGCATAGTATATCTGTATAAAGTTTTAATGAAATCCATTATCATATATTGTTAATATATGTTAATAAAAAGCTTTTTAATAAATGAAATCTGTATTATTAGTGCAATAAAATACACACAAAAAAGCTCTAAAATACTTGCATCCAAAAATCTCAGAATAACTGTAATTTCTATATTCAGCATGCTTTTTACAGTGATACTTTATAATCACACAACCAACACCACTGAATGATGTTAGAAACACACAGACATCAGCTAATCTATCTGGTGGGTCTCAGAGAAGAAACAGAAGAATCCAACCCAATGTGTTCAAGTGACTTGAGCCCTGATTCTCTCACCAACTCTTCATTCCTTTGAACACAGCTGACATTTGGGCAGGTTCCTCATTCCTGAGTTCCTCCATTCAATTCCATATTTGTATGTAAGTATCAAGGAAACACACAGGAAAGTGAGTAAGTGAGCTTCACCACTCAAACATTTCCTAATGCCATCTGTAGGTCTATCTGCAGAACAACACTGGATGAGATCACTGGAAACTTTATAGGTAGGACACATGAAATTTACAAGGAACTTTAATAGGCACATAGCTGGGATTGTGAGTGCTCTGAAACGCTGCAAGCAGCTAAACCTTATCTCACAGTACCACCGTCTTCCTGGAGTGACTGATGCTTGGAGTTCCCAGGTTCACATAAACTAGGCTGCTGCATTACTGTCTGCGGCCCATCCCACTGCTGCTAGAGACAGGAAACTGCGTGGAGCCCAGATCAATAGACATGTCAACAGCAAGCTGTTTAATCTAATTCAGCCTATCTCATCTCGGGGGCCCAGAGTCTGCAGTCTGCTGTTGGGTTCTCCTGGCAGGAAATGGTTTGGAAGGTTTAGTCCTCAGAAGTTTAAGTGACATGCCTGTCCTCTGGGCTCTTGGCTATTTACTCAGTAGACAGAGGCCTCAAATGTTTTTCAAATGGCAGTAATATAAACAGGCCTTTTTGACTGTCCTCATGTGGGAAACTGGGACTGGTGACCTCCGTGTGTGTGTGTGTGTGTGTGTGTGTGTGTGTGTGTGTGTGTGTACATACATATATATATATATATATATATATATATTAAACTTATTCTTTTTAGCAATATTTTTTAATTCTTTAAGAATTTTATATAAAGTATTTTGAACTTTATTCCTCCTTCCTGGCTTTGAACACTATAGGGGAAACTGCTCGGGTCCCCGTGTTCTGAGGATCACAATTAACTCCATCCTTAAACTCTTCCCTTTCCTATCCCATGGCATCTTTCTAAGAAAGAAGGTCTCTTTTTTTAAAACAGGGATTTCTCTCTTCTTCCACTCTGTGTTGGACAAATGCCTCTCCTAGTTAGGAGAGACAGCAAGCCTGAATCTGCCTATGTCTCTCCTCTCACCTGAAATCCTTGTCATCACCTGGAAGATGACACTTGTCTCTGTCACCTCTGTGGTTCCATTCTTGGCAAAGGAGGGGTCAATGCCCTCACTCCCCACACTTGTGAGAACGCCCACTCTTACAAGTCTCTGTACTCACTAAGCCTTTGAAAAGGATGATTCCTTACCATGCTGCCTGCCATGATTTCAGCGGAGGTATCTAACCCTGACCATGTGACCTCAGTGTGTGCAAAGACTGTGGGAAGCAGGGCACTGGGGCAATGCCCTAAGCACATGTCAAGGCTAATGAAGAGGGGCATGAAGGTGGTGAGGAGGTGGAGCTGGCACAAAAAGAAAATACCCCAAGAGTCCTGTAGAGTGCAAACCTTGAAGAGGTGAGGTGGGTTGGAAGTTATTCCCACATTAGTGTGGCCACAGGGGTGGACATGTTGTTTTTTGGGATATGAGACATCACTGAATTCCTATCTGAGGTCAGGCTTTGTTTCAGGCACCAGACCACTATAGTGATCAAGACAAACCCCATCCTCATGGGACCCACACCTGCAAACAGGGAGGTGGAGAGCCAGTAGGAGCCTAACTGAGCCTAACTTTAAGGACAGAGTGCAACCATGAGAAGATGTGGCAGGGATTGAAGAAGTGACAGCCCGGCCAGTCTGTTTGCATCAAAACTCTCCATCCATGAGGTGAGCATGCAAAACACAACATGCCCTGGTCTACAGGGGAGAAGAGAAGCATGGGTCACTCTGTGAGATACTTGGACCCGATTTAGTTGGCACAGGTAAGCAACAGGTGCACAGTTTTCTCAGGCTGCTGGACTGGGTAGAGAGCATCACAATAGGAATTTCATTCTGGTTCCCAAACCTTGTAAGGATTTCTTCCCTACAGCTGTCCAAGTACTCACTGTCTGGATCACAGTGTTGACATGAAATCATGGTGACAATTTTGTGGCAAACAATAACTGTGTATTTTTAAGAAGATGCCACACGAAGGGGATATAATGTTTATGGAAACAGGTACTTTTTCAAAATGGTACCAAAAATGCCCAGTTTCTCCTGTTCTTCAATGTTAATCATAGAAGGTGACAGGGGGAGCTGTTAGCCCAGCTGTGTCAAGGGCACAGTAGGGAAGTTCTACTGGTTACTTCTACAGCAGATTCCCAACCCATGGGTCACAACCCCATTGAGGGTCGCATATCAGATATTTAAATCATGACTCATAACAGTAGCAAAATGACAGTTACAAAGTAGCAATGAAATAATTTTATAGTTGGGGGTCACCATAGCTTGAGGAACTGTGTGAAAGGGTTGCAGCATTAGGAAGGTTGAGAACCCTTGCTCTAAAGGAACAAAATAGGAGCAAACTCTATTAGCAGAAATAAAAGGGGAATTATAGGGACAATGGTTGTGTGTACTGTGGCACATGTTCTTAATTGATGACTAAGAAACCCCAATAGAAATCCATCATTACTGCCTTCTCCTTCACTAATGAACTAAGCTGCCCCACCCCTCATTACAAAACAAAGGCCCCTTTGCAGGTACAAAGCTCCACAGGGATAGTCTTAATTGGGCTGGTAATGGGAACTAGGTGAACACAGCTACTGTTCATAGAAGGTCTCTGGAGATGTTAGCACTCCATAGACAGCAGTCTGAAATTTCTCACTGAGTCTGTCTCCAGCCGTCCCCTAGCTTTGACATCAGCCTGAAATATCACCTCTAAGTCAATCATTTTGTTCCCATCAAAGGTCATATTGAATTGTTCCCTGCCTCTGTGAGCCTCTTGGTTTGCTCAATAACAGTTATAATGTCCTTAAATTAAGAATTTGGCATGGCAATGAGTTATACAATTGAAAAGCCAAACAGTCCCATTTCCACCCTAAGATCTTCCCAACCAGAGTCAAGGCGACCTCCCATGGCCACAAGGGAACAGAGTGTCGGCTGGGAGACTGCAAGCATAGTCAGATAAATGATTTGCAAATTAAAAGAAACATTTTCATGGCTCAGTGTGGTAGCCTGCTTTTGGGGATACAAGGTTAAAAGTGAATAGTAAACCTTTTAAGGTTATTGAGAGTAAATTATTAACACACTTCACCTTCCGTTTGTCCTCTCTGGCATCCAAGCAATTACTCACGGCAGCTCCACTCCTACAACTTGTAAATCAAAGGCAGTCTTTACAGCACAAGGCTGGCTGATTAAAACACCCTGCCACAGGGGAGACCACTATGGGAGTGGCAGCCTGCTTTTGTATTTTTTTAAAAATATTTTTTACTTTTAAAAATATGAAGCTTGTGGAAGTTTTTTGGAACAATACTTGTAAAGATCGTCTGCTTTCATCTCTGGAAGTAGCCCAGAGGATCAATTCCACCTATGAAACCTTCTTGCAATGTTCAAAATAATGAGCACAGCTCTCCAGGCAGACACAGGTGGCATCTGTACCTAGGCTGCATCCTACTGGGAGGGCTTTGTGCAAACCTGAACTGTGTTAGAGGGGCTGGCAAAGGACTTAGCCGGGAGCAGAGTTTCCTTTTAGTCCACAAAGCTCCACCCCAGAAGAGAGGGGGGACCATGGAACTGATTCCCCCTTGCTCAAGGAAGATTCCTCAGGTCAGTGATGAAGCTAGGACTTGGGCCTTGTTTGTGGGCAGCTGATTCTGTGCCTTTTATAAGAGGAGTAAGAATGCCCATCCAGGGCTTCCAACCCTTCCTCCTAGCCTGCCACTTTAAGTGAGGATATCTGGGAGGAAGCCACCAAAGGGCAGGATGGCAGGGATGGGGATAAGTCACCTCCAGGAGGTGCACTGGACCAGCCCCACGGATCTGATTGAAGGGCTACCCAAAGCAGTGCAGCTCCAGTCTCCCTGTCTCTGGTCATTCAGAGATGGGCCAATGACCTCTCTCTGAACCTGGGTTATGTAAGTGAAGTATGATGGATCTATGACAAGTGCATGGGCCAAGAAGATCTTGACAGTGAACATGTGTTACCTTATTGACATTTGCCATCCTAGAAACCTCGGAGTAAAAGAGCAAACGTTGACAGTCCCTGAGACCACTTTCAGGGAGAACCAGGACTGCTTTGTTTTTCAACTGGCAAGTAAAACTTGTGTGTATTTATGATTGCCAGTAAAGTATTCTTATAGGTGTCTACAATGCAAGGCAACAAGATCAAGTGTTCAATATTGCTTCAAACACTTTTGGGAAGCAACAGCCAAGGAGCCTTGAATTGAGGGGTTCTCAGGTAGAAGACCTGGGCTGTACCAAAATGGCACTGTCAAACCACAAGAGGAGATGGTGGTGTGTTGGTTAATCTAGAATGTCACCTCAGTAGGATTTAGAATCACCATGGAAACAAACCTCTGGGCACACCAGTAAGGAAGTTTCTAGGTTGTGTTAAAAGAGTGGAAGACCTACTCTAAGTGTGGGTGGCACTATCCCAGAGACTGTGGTCTTGGATTAAAAACAATAAATAAAAATAAAAAAGGAGAAAGTGAGCTGAGTGCCAGTATCTGTCTATCTGTCTGTCTCTGCCTCTGGGTCTGCAGATGTAACAGTGTCAGCCACCTAGTGCTCCTGCTGCAGAGAGGAGTCCAAACTGATCCTAACTTCTTTAAGTTGTTTTTGTCAGACATCCCATAGCAGAAGCAGGGCAAGTAACTAATAGAAGCCCAATATTCCAGATTTGGTGGTGGTGGTGGTGATGGTGTGGGCACTAGAACGGTGAATCAGCCAAATGCAATGTGTAAAATTGGTTGGATCCTGAATGAAACCAAACTTTACCCATTAGGGGAACCAATCTGAGTCTGGATTTTGAGTTTGGTGCTGCTGCTGGGCATGATTATTAAATAACTAAAAGGACACAAACCAGCTTTACATCTATGCAGATCTCTTTAAGGGAGATAGCAAACGGAACAGGGGGTAATGTCAGCTATCCCCAGAATGTTTCCTTCAACAAGAAAGATAAAGTATAAAAACAATCTAAAAAAGGGGCACTGTATGAAGCGTAGATGTTATGGGGACATCATATGATGTAAGGTCATGTCAGCACAGAAATAGTAACAAATAGTAAATCCGTAGTGATGGAGCAAGCCACTCACTAAGAGCTGTGAGCTGAAGATGTGACTCAGTTGGTACAATGCTTTCAAACATGCATGAGACCCTGGGTTCCACCCCAGCATCACATACACTGAGCATGGTGTACAAGCCTGCAACCACAACATTTGGGAGGTGGAGATAGGAGGATCAGAAGTCCAAGGTTATCTCAGGCTACACAGTAAGTTCAAGTCTAGCCTCAGCTATATGAGACTATCTCAAGCAGAAAAATGTTCTTTACTTTTTCCTTGCCACATATGGACTTAATAACATGTATGTATGCATGTATTAATTTATTTATGCTAGAGATCAAATACAGGGTCTCATGCATGCTAAGCAAGTACTCCTTTCACTAAGGTACATATCAGTCCTTAGTTTCTTTCCTCCCTGTGAGTTGGTATGGAAGATTATTTCCATAAAATAGAAAGACAGTGTTTGCAGATATCATATAGTATATATGGAGAAACATACCCAGTAAGTGGCAGCCCCAGGACTCCTACCCAGGTTTCTGCGGCTCTAAACACCAGTAGGACCGTACTCTTAAAGTGTATGTTTTAAACTCAGTGGGTGAGATGGAGAAGGTGAGCATAAGAAGCTCACTCTAGTTGGACAGTGGTGACATGAACATTTAATTGCAGCACTCTGGAGGCAGAGGCAGGAAAACCTCTGAGTTCAAGGCCATCCTGGTCTACAGATGGAGTTCCATGTCATCCAGCGCTACACAGAGAAACCTTGCCTCGAAAACACAACAAAAACAACAACAAAAGAAGCTAGCTGTTAAGCCTGCAGCTTGGAGTTGATTACCTCAGTTTGATGTGGTTCATATACAACCAAGCAAATCAACCTAAGGAGGACCAGTATTTGTTCCAAGAGACCAAACCAAACCCCATAGTCACCATGACCTCCGCAGTCCTGTTTCACCACCACAAATGAGGAGAGTGTTCCATGAGACCAGCCTCACAAGGTTGGTATCTAGGTGCTCTGCTCTGCTCGCTGAATCCTGCCTCAGTTGACAAAGGGGATTTTCTTTCAGCTGAATTGGGGATATCTCACAAGAGGGAATTGGTGCAAGTTCATGAGGGAATTGGGCAGTATTTCTTCTTCTTTCATCAATGTTTTAAACATACGGAAAGTCCCCCTGGGAGTAAGGGGCAGGTAGAGAGGAAATGAGAAATGTGTGCTCCTCAGGGTTCAGGGAGCAGAGGTGTGTCAGGTGACCCACTGACAGAAAGTCAGGGATGATAAGTTCTTGGGGGTGGCTGGCAGTCAGTGAGAGATGAAATGGATTCCTGTCCTGTGTCAGAAGTGCTCCATGTATTCTAGATTCTTGTATTTATGTATGTATTTATTTATTTTGAGAAGCTGTGTCACATAGCTGGGGCCACCCTGAATTTCTGATCCTTCTGCCTCTGCATCTTGAGTGGCAGGCTTACACCACCACACCAGGCTTATGTGGCTCTGAGGATGGAACCCTGGGCTCCATGCATGTCAGGTGAATACACCCTCAGATTTTCTATGACATGACATTACATTAGCCCTGGAACACCTGTTCAGGTCCCTTCTAATCACCATCCCTTTCCATCTATCTGGAAAAGCAACACCAATTATTGATCTTCCTAAATCAGCCAGCTCCCCACACTGACTCACTGTTGCTGTTGTTCCAAATACTAGTGCATTTCAAACATTGAAAGGGAAGAGTAAAGAAAAAAGAGAGGGGGACTTTCAAAGATCATAGAATTTAATTAAATGCAATACCAAATATTTCAGGTCCTACTATATCTAGTTGTAGAGAATACCAAAGTGAATGAGCTCATATTTTGGTAAGGAGGAGGGCCTGAGTTCAATCCCTACAACCCAAATAAAAATGCCAGGAATGATGCTATGTACTTGGAATCCTGGTGCTGGAGAGATAGGCAAATCCCCAGTGTTCCCTGGTCAGCCAGCCCAGCCTCCTTGGAGAGCTCCAGGCCAGTGAAAAACTCTGGTTCGGGTGTTTGAATACTTGGTACGCAGTTGGTAGCACTGTCTCAGTACGTGCAGTGGCCATGTCAGATGAGTAGTGCGTGTCACTTGAAGTTCCCTGTGTAAGCCCACCAGAAGGAAATTTCTCTTGGATGGGCCAGTCTCATTTTTTGGCAAGGCCATGTGACTGCAGACCCCAGAATGTCTTTTGTTTCTGCTGTGCCTTTACATGTTTGCTGCAGCTCTCTTTCTCTGGTATCTAGCTTGCTGTGAGCGGATCTCTTGGAAACATCCAGTTCCACTGGGCATTTTTACCTGTGGAATGTCAAGAAGATGACCTCTCCCTAAGCTGTATTGTCTAATTTGATAACAATAGTGATAGCCTATATAGAGTTTTGATGACTAAAAACAAACACAAGGATATGTTTCACAGGTAAGGCCTATGAGCTGCACCTCTGGAGCTTCTCAGGTTAATGATTAAAAGGCAAACACCTGAGTCCAGGAGCCAGGCTGTCTCTAATTCTCTTAATGTTGAAAAGAGACAGTCATGTTCCGCTAGCTAAAACAAAGTTTCAAAATAACCTCAGGTTAGACTAGATGCCTTGCTAATAGTTTTAAGATAAATAACTCCAGAAAACAAGCTAATGTTCACAAGCACTCATTGCTAAGCTGTCTGACTTATTAGGCTAGGGTGAAAAATAAAAAATGGCCTGACTGTTGGTAGCTCCCCCTGTTGGTTTGGTTAATGACCAAAGGTGATGCTTAAATCCTTATACCAATTTTTGTTCTGAATCTCCTGATATAAAATAAAATTACTGATAAGTGGGTATATACCCTAAAGATTTAAAGTAGAGATGACTGTTTCTTTCTCTTGTATAAAAGCTTAAATTTGTGAATCCTTTAAGACTCCTCATAAGGTTACCTTTCAAGATAAATAATACAATAATTGGCCCTTTCTTTGTTAACAGCAAAATGCAGCCTGCCAGTCAAAGACCTCACAAGAACACCTTGCTTGCCCACACCGTTAATCTATAACAAGTTGCTTGGGTATGAATGTATGTAGGTTCTTGGAACAATTTGTTTTTCACCTGTAGTACATAAAATGTTTAATCATGTAAGGGATATGGAAAACATGCTTGTTTTACTGTTTGTTTTGTATTTATTATAATCATTAGCTTGAAAAACAGAATGTAACCACATTGTAATTTCTATATTGCCTGCAAAAATTTTGCCGGGATATATAAGCTGTAGAAAAAAAAAAAGTATACAGCAGAGAAAGAAGAAAACACACACAGAGAGAACATGAAAGAACAGAGAATAAAGAAGGAAGCCATCAAGAGAATGTGTGAAGGCTTGTTTTCCTATAATTCCCACAGACAGAAAAGTCTAGCTTACGCCAACTCAGTTGGGTTCCTTTCAAAGCCTTGTGCTGAGGCAGGCTGGTCTCTAAAACTACAGTGCAGAGTTTAGAGGGTGTGGCCTTTTTGGAGCAAGTATTTCAATGGGGGCAGGCTCTGAAGTTTCAAAACCATGTCTGCTTTCCCTGTCTGCTTCATGTTTGCCTTTCAAAATCAGCTGCAATTCCTCCACTCTGCCATTATAGATTCTTATCTCTCTGAAACAATAAAGCCAAACAAACCCTTCCTTCTACAGGTTGCCTTGGTCATGGTGTTTTATCACAGCATTAGAAACCTATTTATCACAGAGATCTGTTTGATAAACAGGGTGGAGGCTCCTGAGTAAGAAAACCTAAGGTCTCCACACATGTGTTCCCACACCCCCCAACACATGTTCATCTACCCTCCTACACACATGCACACACTTCTCACACCTGCAAACCTGCATGCGTGTACACACACACACACACACACACACACACACACACACACACAGAGACAGAGAGAGAGAGAGAGAGAGAAAACAAGTAAACCTGTTATGCCACATTCATCAAATTTAGAAACCCTTACAGGTCAAATGACATCATTAAGAATCAAAGATGAAAAATATAGGCAAATCCTATGTATCAGTTAGAAGGGTTTGTATCCAGAAGTGAAAAGAATCTTCTAGTTCAGCAAGGAGTTGATAACCTCATTAATAAAACAGAAGCAGGAGGTCAGAGGAAATGGTTTACCAGGAAACAGAAGATACACAAATGGTGATCAAGCAAAGAGAAAGAAGACATTATTAGGGAAATGCAGCTCTCAGTCATGAAGCAACACTCCATACCCTCCAAGATGCTCCCAAACCACAAATGATTGTTGGGACACTGGAATGCTCAAACACTTTGAAAAACTATGGGATTCTTAAAAGTCAGACAAGAATTTACCACAAGCCTTTGCAAATTACTTCTGAGGGATGAAGCACATAACTACAACTAACACTTAAATGTACAAGTTACAGAAAACATTGCTAACAACCGCTCCAAACTGAAAGAACCCAAATTCCCACCTGGGAGTGAATGAATAAAGAAAGAAAGGTATTTCTCATGATTCAGTACTGTGAAGCAACAGGAAAGAAGGATCATCATTAAAATACTACTGTAAGTTAAGAATTCAAGAGAAAAAAAAAACTGTGTATTCTAGTGTTTTCAGCTCAAAAGGATGTCTAGAAAAGTTGAATCTATAGATTCTGATGAGTAGTAGCCTGGAATTAGGAGTTACACCAAATAATACACACAAAGATCTGTTGATGACAATAAACATGTCTTAATATAATGAATGAATGAATGAATGAATGAATGGCTAAACAATTCCACCAATTCAGTAAAAAGAACTCACTTGTTTGGTTAAGGCAAGTGAAGTGCCTGCTCTTAAATGAGATTTCAACAAACATAGTTTAACAAATGACTGCTTAAAAAAAAAAAAATGGAAAAAAAATCAAGGTTTTGGCAGCATGATAACTGAATAGGCTGGTAGTCAAAACTGTTAAAGCAGATATTCAGATAGCTGAAAGGATGGGTTTTACACCCTAAACTTGCTGCAGGACACCCCAGTCCTTGAGATTCCTCCTCACCCCATTCTTACTCATGTGGTGCATTTCTTTGTAGCACTGGGAGCTCTGTGTCACTTTCAATTCTCTTATTCTATTGCCTGGTCTTTTGGATGGCTGAGATAAGGTTGGCTCCTTGACTCTTCACTGTCCCCCGATTTCTCGCCTCAAGACCTTCAGTAACTTGATAGTTTAACTGGACAGTTCCCAAACAGCAACCCAATTCCATGAACCCACATGGGCAATGGGGGCTCCACACAGAAATTCCATTTCACAGACACAGGTAGTCAACAGACTTGGAGTAGAGACTCCATTTCATGAACACACATGGTCAACAGGCTTAGAGTAAAGACTCCATTCCACAGACACACATGGTCAACAGACCCAACATAGAGACCCCGTCCCACTAACACATATGGTCAACGAGCTTAAAATAGTCTGTACCCGACAAACACACATGACTAGTGAGCTCACTGAGCCTGATCCTCTGCCTCTGCTATGCCACAGACCCCTCCGATCGAAGCTAGAAACTCTTCCTATAGCCTGGAAGCTTCTTCAGAGGCACCCTTTGCTCTTTATACATTCCTTTGGAAGCTTCCTCTGGTTGAATAATAGTGTTGGGTGGGTTCTAGGAAATTAAAAGCCTTGCGGGGGGTTCGACTCTCTCCCACACTTTTCTTATGCTTTCAATGCACCACACTGGTTTTTGCTGGTTTCATTTTGTTTGGGGGTGAGGAATGAAGCAATAACCACAGGAGAGAAATGTTGGTGAAATAACAACAGCAACAAAAATGTCCTCTATTTTATTCAATTGGTTTTTAATACTCTTTGTTACACAAATGTCTGTGCTTTGTGTGTCTCTCTCTCTCACACACTGTGCCTTGTCCCCATGACTGAGAAACAGCACAGCCACCATTTTTGTTTTGTGCTTGGTTGGCTGTGAAGCAGTGGAAAACTCACACATGGTAATGTCTAGTAAGAAAAGTGTCTTGCCCCTTCTTGTGCACAACCTGTGAGCTAAGGACACCATTTACACTTTGATTCTATTAAATGCATGAGGCAAACACAAATCAAAGGCTGTAACTAATAAATAAAAACAACAAACAGAGCATGAATCAGCATAGCCACAGAAGCCTGTAAAGCTCCAGTGTGTAGGACAGGACAGGATAACCCAGGGCACAGTCCAGATGCCTTACAGCTAGTATCAAAGTGATGCCTCCCATCTCCTTCTGTCCTCACCACCCCACCTTCCGCTCAGAGCTCCAAGAAGATATTTTCATTTTTGTTCAGATACAATCCAGTAATGCCAAACATGTTTTTATTCCCATGTCAGGAAAAAAAAAAAAAAAAAAAAAAAAAAAAAAAAAGCAACCACAAAGACTCCAGGGGCTGGGGAGGTGACTCCCATGACATGCTGTTGCCCTTCCTTTGAGAAACACATTTCCTGTGTAGTGAGAGAGCCTCAAACAAACAAACAAATGCAAAACAAAACAAAAAACCAAAGCAACAACAACAAAAACCCCAAGGTGGATGGCTTCCTGGAGTGGCACCATGCACAAATCCACAGCCTCCAAATTGCTTTCCATGTGTAGAGTATTGCAGATATATCCAAAAGCAGAGGCTCAGCCTAGTCGTAAGTATCTGTCCAAGCTCCTTAAATTGGATTTAGACACTGGAATACACACATGACCAGATGCATTCCTTGAACTAAATTCTATACCCCACACTTGGAAAGGGGTGTGTGTGTGTGTGTGTGTGTGTGTGAGAGAGAGAGAGAGAGAGAGAGAGAGAGAGAGAGAGAGAGAGAGAGAGAGAGAGAGAGGGCACATTTAGTAAGTGGCAGCTGTGGCTCAAAGGAGGTCACTTCTGGGGCTTGCCTCTGATTGGCAGAGATGCACATAAGGCTGGCTCAAGGCAATGTCTCTGGTTGAACACCTGCCCTTGTCCTGAGCAGCTGCCCTTAGCTATCGTATGGACGGACTTCAAGTCTTTGTCTTTCCCCTTTTCCTTCCAAAGCTCTCTTGCTTCAAATGCCCTGATCTTGACATCTGGGTCCAGATGACAGATATGTGAAATGTTGAGTTTTCCGTTAATGTGTTCCAGTTTTCCAATGAGAACCATTTTGAGGAATATAACCAAGCTGTGTGAGTGACTGAACTTATTATGGACAACTTTAGTGAATAGTCCTGTGGGCTATTGATAAGTGGAGTGAAACAATACATCTTTGTCCTGCCAGGAAACAGCACTTTGGCGAAGAAATAGGTTTTCTGTTCTTATCTCTCTAATTGTGGCTGCAAAGCAAGCCCAAAGATAACATATGTACCAAAACATAATAGCTTAAATTCTTATGAATATCTCTATGAAGTTCCAAATCAATGACCATGGGTAGAGGAAGTGACTTGGGAGGGGGAGTGGAGTTTTTTCCTTAGGGCAGTGTGTGAAACAGTTTACCATTACTGTGACAAAGTATGAAAGATACTCAAATTGGAAATGGTTTATTTCATTCATTTATTTGTGTGTGTGTGTGTGATTTGTGTGTGTGTGTGTGTGTGTACACGCAGGTGCACGCACATGCATACAAGGTCAGAGGTCAAATTTGGGTGTCCCTCAGACACTACTGTTTACCTTTTTAGTCTGTTTTTCAAGATTGAATCTCTCACTACAGGGATTCCCCTGTCTCTGCATCCTCAATGCTGAGATTACAAGTGTGCAGTCCCACACTTTGGTCCTCAAGTTAAAGGATGGCTTTTTACACACCATAGATCATTTGGGAAAACATCATACATATCTCTCTTATTTGCTGAAATGAATGACTTTATAGGCAAATCTATATTATATAGTCTCCAGGGAGAAAGTGCTGCAAAATACCAGCCCACAGCAACTCTTCTGAAAACAGTTGTCTCAACAACTTCTGTGCTATTTGTAAATTTTTCTTTTTAATTAAGTTAGATAATTTCTCCAAGGACTTGAGGAGTCTGAAAGTAATTAAATTCCTGTTATTCTTTTGAAGATTCTATAACCAGAACATTAACCAGGTTAGGTATTTCTTCTACTTACTGTGAATTGAAGTTTTGCTATCTTTGTGCCACTCACTCTCTTTTAAAAGACAGGCTAAGCGCTAAACATGCCTCCAATCAGTGCAAAGTTCAAAGCAGGTTCCACTGGAAGTTTAGGCAAGGAGGGGAGAAGTGCAAGGAGAGACTTGAGGCCAGACCAGCAATGCTGCAGTAGAGAATGGCTTGGTGCCACCAGCTGAGGGCTAGGGCCGGGCACTGAGGGCGAGGGCTGAGTGCTGAGAGTTAAGAGCTATGGGGCTGGGACTGAGGTTGGCCACAGTTCAGCATCTTTTGGATCAACCTCCTTTAAAGTGTTTGCCCCTGCAAGTTCTTCTTTTATTAGTAGATATTTGGAGGCGGGTATGGCAATCCATACAATTGGTCACTATTCATGGATAATTTGCTTTTCCTTTGTTTCCCAATTGACTATGTATTTATAAAGAGCCACATTAACTACTGCTGCTGTTTACTTACTGAGCTCTAATGACTAACAGCAACAAACATGTGTCTGTGTGATGTGACTGGCATGCAATGAGGTCTTTGGCAGTTCTGACTAATGGCACCACTTGTGGTCTTACAGGTCTGAACAGAGTTGGCAGCGGGTATTATAGAAGTGAAGATTCTGATGATTGCCTCTGCATATCTTTTACACTTTACATAGAATCAAGTGATCTTGATTTGTCCTGGAAAAAAAATAGTCTGACTGATTGACTGACTGACTGTATGTATGTATGTGTGTAAAAATTATTTTCATGGGGGTACCTAAAATACTTTGGATATCAATCATCTCCCTCTATATGTACCCACAGGGCTGGGGGTATAATGTAATACATGCTTAGGATATGAGGCCCTGGGTTTGATTCTAGTACCCCTCCAGGGAGAGAATGCACAAGACAGAATGCACACAGACAGGCAGATACACACACACACACACACACACACACACACACACACACACACGCACACACATGGAAACAGGCAGAATAAGAACCTACGCATAAGAGCATTCACATACTCTTTTTGTTTTTGTTTTGTTTTTCAAGACAGGGTTACTCTGTGTCACTTTGGAGCCTGTCCTGGAATTCCCTCAGTAGACCAGGCTGGCCTTGAACTCACAGAGATCCACCTGCCTCAGCCACCCCAGTGCTGAGATTAAAGGCGTGCACCACAACCTGGCACATTCACACACTCTTACTGGTATGAGTAGAGACAGTCTATGAAGAAGACTACACAGTGGAAGGGCACTGGTTACATTTGTGGACAGTAGCACTGAGAGGGAGAGTTAAACAGCTCCCAGAGAGCATACAGGATCCACCATCTATTAAATTAAAGCCAGTTTGGGGGCTGTGATACCTTTAATATGAGTTATTTATAGTACAGGACTCAGGGAAACAGGGCTAGTGCTTTGTTTACTAGAAGGCTGATGCCTACACTCTGCAATCCACACTCCCATTGCCCAACAATACAACAGCAACCAAACAAAGCCAGAAGCCCCTCAAGGCTAGACTGGAAAATGTAAAAGGCTTGGGTGTTAAAAACTTAGTCCCAAGTTTAATGCTCATGGAAGCATATTAACTTGAATGCAGTGGTAGAGTAGTCCTAGGTCGCTGGGGATAATGCTCTAAAGGCTAACAGGACTCTGCAGTGCCTTTCTCTTCCTTCCTGTGGGGACCTCCTGAATTGTAGAGCAGCTCTTCTCTGCCACACACTTCCCATAGGGCTGCACATTCTGCCATGCCACACCACCCTGTCACAGACCTCAAAGCAATGCAATCAACCAACCTTCTCTTTATAAGTTGATTTTCATTGGTAACTAGCAACAATAAAAAATTAGCACATATACTGTTTGTTTTAGCTCTCCTACACGGAAGTTATGTCCACCCCACAAGTGCATCTCACTTCACAGTTCACAGCTGCCTGATCAGTACCATTTCAATGTTGTTGTCAGTACAAGATGGTAAATGTAAGGCAATGGCAATAAACAGACACCCAGATTGCTTAAGCCAGTGCCAACAGTCAGTAGCATTAGGTGGCTCAAGAAGAAATGACATGAGGTAGAAACGCTTCACCACCTTCTTAGTTTAATAAGACCCATTCTTTAGTTGGTCTGAATGGCTTCTAGAATGCCAGATGTCACTGGTGTCTAACAGAAGGGCTTAGGTGGGTTGAGAATAGAGATCAGTTACCAGTGTGAGGACAATGAGTCCCAAGTCTGGAAGTCACTTCAGAAGACCCCTGTCTCAGAGCCCCTCCCACACTCAGGACGACTTTTGCACTTTTCTTTATTAAAACTTTATTGTGGGACAGAGGAAGGTGGGCATGGTGACCAGTGCCTATTATCCCAGAACAGGTCGGTTCCTGGGACTCAGTTGATTGATCAGTCAACCTATTCCACAAGCTCCAAACCAACAAATGAAGCTGTATCAAGAGAAAGATGAATAGAATAACTCCTGAGTAACACACAGTAGACACACAGATGCACACACACACACACACACACACACACACACACACACACACACACACGAGAGAGAGAGAGAGAGAGAGAGAGATACACACAGAGATATATATACACACTGGTGCACACACAGAGATATATACACACATGCATACAGATATACACACATACACACTCAGGCACACACAAACACACAGAAGCAAAACCCAAACCAACAGAAAAAAATAACATAAAGTGGACAGCTGTGCATGTAACCATCCTGGCAGAAATGAAGATATTATAAAGAGATACTATGTTTCTTAATTTGACCATCAGACTGTTAACAATGGGTACCAAAGAAATGGGAGTTTCCCCAGAATCTCACACTGGGAGAAGGGAAAGGGAGAATAGAGAGGAGAACTTGTCTCTTAAGAGATTTCACACAGTTCTAAGGACTTGTCAACCTTTACAGGATGAAGCTCTGACAGTGATGGATCAGGGTGGGCGGGGCCTCACCTTGACTGGGCTTAGATGTGCAAGTCCTTGGGCTTTCATTTAAACTTTGATCTCACTTCAAGACCCCAAAAGGACTTCAGGGATTCATTGGATGTCTTTGTCCCTCTTCCCAATGTGGCCATGGTGAATAAATCTTTTCTTGCTTTCCACTTTTAATGCGGCTCTTTTAATTGGTTTATTGAGGATGGTGGCCACACCTAACTTGGGACATTGGCTATGATCCCTAAATTTCATCCAGATGAACAATAGTTGAGGTTGTCCTCAAACCTACACACACACACACACACACACACACACACACACACACAGAGAGAGAGAGAGAGAGAGAGAGAGAGAGAGAGAGAGAAAGGGAGAGCGCAGCATAAAGACAGGAAGAATTATCGTTCATAGGAACATTTAAAAACTAATAATTTAGCCGTTGGATATTATTATTCCCAATAGTTATTAAACTTGATGTTCAAATCACAGAACTTAATCCTCTTCAGGTAGAATTTTAAAATTCCTAGTGAGAACCTGAAAGCTCTAATGGACAGATGCAGAGGTCAAGCCATGTAGCCCCTCCCAGCTAACACTAGCCCATTAGAGTGCTGGGGCACATTGCTGGGCTGTGGGAATGAGCTGCGCCTTGAAACTTAACCACAGACTGCACACTTGCTTCCTGAGGGCTTTTTCTTTCTTTTTAGACAGATGGTCCAAAGCAGTGATGAAAGAAGCTGTGTTGATCTATTGTGTAGGGACAGAACATTATCTTTGTTTTGTTTAAGCACTACACCGCTTCCAGTTAAATAACTGGGTAGAAATTCTCAGCTTTAACTTGGAAGCCAGAGCACATGGAGACAGCATTCGATAATTTTCTTAGTGTACTGGAATAAACGTTAAGACTATAAATACGCACTGTACTACGAACACTGTGCATGTGAGATCTGAATGTTTTGTGCTGCTATTGCCGGCTAACAGACTCAACAAAAGTTAAGGAGAAGCGGCCATGTGTAAATTTGCACGTACTATCTAACAGTTTTCCCAGAGCAGGAAAGGCATCGTCTTGACATAGTTTAACACTAAAAACTCTGAACACAGAGAGTGCATTTAGCTTGGAGATTTGGATGTACTCAAGCTTTGAGTGCATTGCTCTGATGTACATTATAATCCCATGTTACATTGTTAAAATAATAAGGCTTAAAGTAGTGTTTCTCCCTGCATGTGGGGCTGGGAATAAAGAATATTCTTTTTTTTTTGAAGGTAGCATTTGAATGCATTATTTCACAGGCCTCTCCTGGGCTGGCTTCATACTGGTAAATGATGTTTCATCAGCCCAAATAATTTGAAGGATAGTCCATGAATTTGGTTTATGAATACTGACATCTTTCAACCCACAAATCAGTGTGTAACACTGCATCAGAATGGAGCTAAATGAGGAAGAAGGGGTCTGCTGCCAACAGGCGAATCCAGACAACCGAACAAAGACACTTAATTTAATAACGAAGCCTCTCCACTGCACTCCACCTCGACCATGGGTTATTACAATAAATGCATATTCAGATGCTTCCCAAGATGCCTCCCTTCTCTTTCAGCCCAAAACAATGCCTCTCTAATCCAATACAATTCTTTTCACTCTGCCTTTCAGCAACCAGCTCTCCCGATTTCTAATCAAAGCTGTTGATAACTGTCTTTGGCAACAGAATGCAAAATCCCAAATGAGTCATGAAAGCCATAAATATGTTCCTTCCCAGAACCCAGAGTACATTTTTTAGCTGAACACATGCAGGCTCCACAAGGCTCTTCTGAGTTTTAATTTGGTCAGGGTCCTCCCTAGTTAATGAAGGATGGCCAGGCTTTTCTGTCACCTTTTCTAAACAGCCAGTTCCATGTGGACAATACAAAGGTCTGGAGGGCTGAATAACTCTCCCTACCCCAACTGGCTCCCCAAGCTGCAGCCCAGGAAGAAGGAGCTGGAAGCCTGCAATAGTTTCTGACTACAGAGGACACAGAAGGGAAAACACACAGAAACAACGGATTTAAATAATATAAGAAAACAGCTTAAACACAGGAAAATAGCTTTTTTTGAAAAAAGCTATGCAATGCTGACAGATTTAAATTTTCTTTTCTCTGAGTAATAGTAGTAAGGGAAGAAATGGTCTCTTTAAATGTATTTTTAGTTTGCTTATTTATTATTGTTTTATGTACACACTCACGTGTGTGCACGCTAATGGTCATGGGTGTCTTCCTTAATCATGTTCCCCAGGGTCTCTCACTGAACCTGGCTTTAAGATTAGGCTCAGTTGACTAGCCAGCAAGACCCAGGAGTCCTCGTGTCTCTAGTTCCCCAGTACTAGGGCTACAGGTGCACACACCAGCATGACTGAGAGCGGGGGAGGTGGAAAGAAAATTGCTCCCAAAAGGAGTGGCACTATTAGGAGGTGTAGCCTTGTTGGAGTAGGTATAGTCTTGTTGGAAGAAAGTGTGCCACTTTAGAGGCTGGCTTTGAGATCTCATATATGCTCAAGATACCACCTAGTGTGACAATTCACTTCCTGTTGCTTAATCCACTAGTCCATCTCTCTGGCCCCATGCAGATTGTTTTTTTTTGTTTTGTTTTGTTTTTTTTTTTTTTTTTAAATAGTAATGCCTATGAAGACAGAGATCCTAGAGGAAGAGGTGCTTTAAACACAGAAAACAGGAAGCCCTGGAAGGAGAGGCTTGTTTTGCCTTCAGATGGGAACATCTCACTAGCAAACTCAGCAGTATGTGCTATTCCACAATCCCACAGCAGAATTCTCTGAGGGTCAGTAAATAAATCATGCTATAACACCAGGCAGAGTGCAGAAGCAAGAACCAGATAGCATGGGATGGGAAGAGGAACAGGCAGGTTACATCTGTACATGCAAACCTACTGTATATCACTGGGGTGTGCCACAGACGAAGTCTGGGGCATTGGAAGGCCAGGGGCAGTAAAATAAGGAGGGCTGGGATTGATCCCACCATTAGAGGAAACTTCTTCACACCTAGACATCACAGCCAGAGCATCTTCCCTGGGTTTTTGTAGAAGCAATAGAAGGTATCACCACATGAAGGAAATTTGGTGGCCAGAAAAGCCAGGCTCACTGGATACCTGATAGATTCCATCCTCCAGCATCTCTTAAATACTAATGCTACATTTGTAGCTCGGATCATGCCGGGTTCTTTATAAGTTTATAATTTGTCAATAGATACTTATTGCTTTAAATTTTAAAAAGTAACAGCTAAATACTCAAATCACAGGAGCATGTAACTTACAGTCATGCCTTCACATTGTTAGACTTTCAGATCTCTCTCTCTCTCTCTCTCTCTCTCTCTCTCTATATATATATATATATATATATATATATATATATATATATATATAAAACTAAGTGCACCTAAAGTGTCTTTGAAAAATTATTTTTTAAAACCCAAGGCAGATCCTTAACTGGGTACAATTTATAACAGAAACACCCAAACCCAGGGCTGGAAATAAAGCTGTTTTGGGGGAGTGTTACCTAAAACACATGAAGTCTGCCTTGATTCCCAATATGGGATAAGCCTGACATAATAGGATACACCTATAATCCCAGCATTTGGGCAGGAGAATCAGAAGTTCAATGTCAATACCAGCTACATATCTAGTTTGAGGACAATTTGGGATAGATAAGATCCTGTCTCAGAAAATAAAACAAAACAATGTGTAAATCCAGGTACATAGACTCAAAGTTGATGTATCACAGGATAGAGGTAAATTCATGTCATGCATTCCAGAGGTTATGAAAAAGCTCAGTTGGGCAATCATCAGAGGGACAGCATCTGGCCTTAGAAGGAGGCAAGTTAGAGCACTTTTTGATATATAACTTGATCAGTATATCATCCTTTTCTAACTGGAAATGAAGGTATAACTATCTCTCTTTATGAATTTGTACAAAAGGCTATTGATAATTGGGGGACTTGTTCAAGGTTTCTGACAGAGAGCCACTAACCCTCATGTCCCAAAGAAATATCAGGCCACCCAGGTGGTGGCAAACACAGCTACCTTCATCTATTATTTCCTAGCCCTGCTCTACCCCTATGACTTTAGGAGCTGCAAGGTGGGCTCTTCAGAGCTCCAAAACGGCAGCAATCTAGGATTTCTGGATATATTTTACGAACATCAAATTTAACAAAACCCAATAGTTCATCAATACAAAAGCAGGGGGCTGCCCATCAAACTGTCTTCACTCTGACATGGCACTCTCAGAAGGCATGCACATCCAAAGGAATTTGCAGATGTAATTCTCCCTTTGTAGCCACATTGAAAGAAACAGGAAATATGTTTGCATTTCTATCTTGTTAATTTCCATTACATTGGTGTCACTAATAACATCAAACATTTAAAATTTGTGTTACACACAGAGCCAATTATAATTATCTAGTGAGAAAACAATTTTATATTGGAAATCTAAAAATAATCTATTTTTCACCATAACAGATCATGCCCATTATGAAATAAATTCTTTCACCAATTAACATTAACATTAGCTCCTGGACCAGTTGCCTATGTTTTAAATGTTCTCAGTTGATGACATACACACATCCACATAAGACTCCGAAAGCAGCAATCACCATTAAACACATGCAACATGTGTCGATTACACTGTCTGGTGTACCCTGACTGGACATTACTTCATTTTCTCCAAGCTCCAGCTAGGCCAGCAGTTTATTTAGATTAAAGTTCTTCCCAAATAATCTCCAAGTGGTTGTCTAAAACTTCATGCTGTTTTAAAACAGACTATTTATCTAAGTGAATGTCCTACACAACAAAGTCTGGTCTATTTATTATAAGAATCTGATTTTAATCATGTCTCCACCCTGAATAGGACCACTTTCAGGAATGGCTCAGAAACAAGCACATTTCAAAGAATCTGCAAAGGCAGGTTCTGCCACAAGGGCTTGCCCTGAACCACCATTAGATGTGTCAACGACTCCATAAGCAGCCACCATGCCAAGTTTTACTTACAGCATCCCCCTATCCCATTTGTATATAGTTATCTCATTTTACAGAGGGAAGACACACTTGGTACCTATTATCTTCATTGTCAACGTGATTAGATTTAGAATCACCATGGAAACAAAGCTCTGGGCGTGTCTGTGAGGGATTATGTGAATTTGGTTAACTGAAGAGGGATGGGATGACCTATCTAAGCTTGGGCTGTATCATCCTTATAGGCTCAGTCCAGCTGAAGAAACAGGAGCGAATGCACTGTGTATAGCAGTCACCCCTCTATCTGCTTCCTGGCTGCAGAGCCCGTACATCCAGCTGCCTCGCTGCTGCCACCATGCACTACGGCTTTCCCACTGTGATAAATCATACTGTCAAAATGCGAGCCAATACAAACCTGCCCTTCTTAAGTTGCTTTTGCCTTGTATTTTATCACAGCAACAAGAAGAGTCTCTAGTCTAGCACAGTGTCCCAAATCCACATTATGCTTAAGTGTGAGTAACAGGGAACATCTGTGTCACTGTATCAGTGCAATGCTAATCAATTAAGACTATTAATTGGTAACCATACTGATAAACCTTAATATTTGTTTCTCCTGTACCTGAACATATTATAGCCCAGTGACAAGGTACTACTCTTCACACAATATTTAATTGCCAATGCTTCTGCTTAGAGTTTGGAACTAATTGGAATAAGACTCTGTTTAGTATAAACAGATAGCTCAAAAGAAGCTGATTAAGGGATGATATGTTTCTTACTTAGGAAATATTTCAAGGAAATCAGTGAAATGTTGTGTTTAGTAAAAAACAATGCCCAGCAGAGCCTGATCATCTGCACAGGGAGAGGAAGGACAGGAGATTACAAATCTTCCAGGGTCCCAAAATAGCCTGCACTGTGTCCTTTTGATATCTGAACAAGAAACCAATAGTGTCCAGAGGAAGATGTCAGATCCTCTCCTCTTGACACTTTCATGCCCACCATTACAATGTATTGTTTGTTTGTATGTTTGTTTGAGATGGGGTCTGATGTAGCCCAGGAGGGCTTGAAACTGCTATTCTTCCTACCTCCATGTCCCACCTGCTAGGATTACATATGTGTTCTGCCCTGTTGGCTTTATGTGGTCCTAGGAACTGAACCCCAGGGTATATGCACACTAGGCAAGCACTCTGTCTACTGCTCTGCACACCCAGTCCCCATCCCTTCTGAATTTGTCACCTTTTTAGGAAAAGTGATAGCAACCATCACAGTATAACAATGGGTCATCAAGTGATCTGTTCTGATCCATTTCACATACCACACTCTTGAAAGAGAATCAATTAATTCTACTTATTAGGGTCATATTTCAAAAAAGGGGATCTTTAAAAAGCAACTTGTCATTTAAAATGTTGTTTTTTTCCATTATCTTCATACACTCACCTTTACATTCTTCAAAATGTTCAAAAGGCTCTGAGGCATCAGAGTGGTCCAGGTCTGACTGTATCCTCACCTCTTTGAGATGAGCTAATCTTTCCTTGAAGGAAACTCACCATTTACATTGCTCCTTAGGCCAGGGACTGCATTCTAGTAGCAAATGAGTTCTAAAACCAGCCCTTAAGAAATGTCTGAGAGGATTTCCCAACTATAGAAGTAAAAAAAAAAAAAAAAAAAAAAAAAAAAAAAAAAAAAAGGAAAATTCAAGTTGTACAAGAGAGGAGGTGAAGACCATTAGGATATTTGGGGCAGATACCTGGGAACATTCAGAAGAAACACATCTAGATCCGCAGAAGAGGATGGGTCAGTTCTCAATGTGCAGACAGGGGCACCGGAGGCCTGAGACTTCACCCAGCTGGAAGTCAGGAAGTCAAGCCTCCTACAGAACCTTCCACAGTATCAGGGGGCAGGAAAATTCTCAATATAGCCTGAGGCAGCAAACAGCCTGGACTTGATGAGAACTAAAGCCATAAAGGTTCACTAGGTAAGAATGCTACACTGGAGAGAACGGACTTGCCTCTATAGCCTGTGGGTTTGATATCCACCTAGTTAGACTCAAGCAGGTAGTACTGACAGACCTTGTCTGACCAGGCTCACATCTGTACAATAGCAGCCCTGAAACACACCACATTGCTATATTATGCCAGATAAGGGAAGCAACTGAGACAAAATTCACAGAAGTAGCACAGACCGATGAGGGATATCCTTTGGTATGTATATACGTTTCTCTTATTGGTTGACGAATAAACACAGATTGGCCAGTAGCCAGGCAGGAGTAAAGGCAGGGCTACCAGACAAGGAGAATTCTGTGGAAAGGACTCAGAGAGTGAGCCACCAGGGAGACGACATAGCTGCCAAAGGAGTAACAGGTCTGGGCATTCTTCAGTAATATAAGGTTATGTAGAAATATGTACATTAATAGTTATGGATTAATAGTTGAGAGGGAGCTAGTTAGTAAAAAGGCTAAGCCATTGGCCAAACAGTTTATAATCAATATATGCCTCTGTATATTTATTTGGGTCTAAACTAATATAAGACCAGGTGGGAAAGAAACTCTGTCAACAACAGACAGAATCTGTGAAACTTCATAACTGCACAGGGGGGTAAAGGAAGGAGGAGGAAGAGCAAGTAGATGGGAGACGCTGGAAAGAACCCAGGGAGAGGGGACATGGGAGCAGCCATGGTCAGAACACACACACACACACACACACACACACACACACACACACACACACACACACACACACACACACACACACACACACACACACACACACACACCAGAGAGGACTTCTTCTGAATTTGTGATATGGCAGGGCACCCAGAGAGCCACACTGCAAGTCAGGTGTGTAGCTTGCAATGGGTTTCAGCTGTATTTGAGTGAGAGGGAGAAGAAAAGAGTCAGCACTTTAGAGCTGTGGCATGAAGGAGAAAACAACCCTCCAGAAGACGAGTCAGCAATGAAGACCAGGGAGAGCATGAAATAGCAAAGGAGACGGAGGTGCTGAGGGGTGAAGGTGCACACGGAAAAGATGATCTTCCGATGGCAGATTTGACAAAAGCCTTAAAAAGTAGAGGGGGGTTGAAACTATTTGCCAGGGGGAAATATGGGTAAGAATGAAGTAAACAGATGAAAGATGTCTTTGGCAGAAGAATGATTTAAAACATTTTAAGGCATTACCATGTCTGCCAATAAGAGAACAAAGTGATCTGGAATTGACTTTTCAGTGTAGACAACTAGAAAACATAGAAACCAACTACTTCTCAAAAAACTACTTCCACTGAAACAAAGGAAATATGAGGCACATCTGGCCATTGCTGAGGTTCCAGTCTGGAGGTCGTTCTCAGTCCGCAATTCAAAGAGAAGAACTAAGATCACAGTGAAGGGGCTGCACTCTTCATCCAGGGATGCAAAGGTCATCTGATGGCCAATGAACCACCAGAGGCACCACATCAAGAGAGCACTGAAGAAATCCTTGTGAGCCCACTTTAGTTCCCACAGACTAACCTCGGAATGAGTAAGAGGACCTGACAAGCTCAGGCAGGAGCAGCTTTGGGGAGGAGTTAGGCAGAGCCCTGCCACTGCACGTGCTGCTTGCCTATGGCTCTTCCATGCAACAAATTTTCAGTGACTGATGGAAGATAAGCTGCACTTTATCCCTTCAGATGGGTGTTTATATTACCAAGAGCTTGGAAAATGGATCCATTCAAGATAAAACATTTTGCTAACAACTTTCATGGTTCACTGGCAGGGAAAAGAAGGCTTATTAGCTTGGCACTTCAGATATGGCTTTGTCCATATGGCAAAACACATACCAGATTTTTAAAAAGTCAATCAAACCACGCTGGCCCAGCTATTAAAATAAACAGCATGGTCAATAAAACTGGTTGTGTTATTTAAGTCCGTCTGCTGTTCTCCCAGAAGACTGGAAGAGCACTACCATCAGAAATGGTCCGTACTTCTCTTTCAGCCTGCGAGTTTCCAATGTGATCACAATGCGTGCTTAGAAAGACCAGATTTTCTAAATATAAAAAGCAGGACACAGCTGACATATGCTCCAACAATGGGACAAGGAAAACAGAGATGATTGCATCAAGTCTCATAGAGGTCAAGAACTTGTCACACATCCAAAACAGGGACAGAGCTGGATCCGAATCGAAAGCCACCCCGATGAAGCTCACACCTCGCTGTTATGAAAGCAGGAAGGCAGGCAGAGGGAATCACAGGATAAAGGTCCAGAGGAATAAAGGACACTTTTATATGCTCCCTTACATCTTCTTCCAAGCAGGATCACAAGAATAAAACTATTACAACACACATGGTCATCCAAAGAAAGACACACTAACTCTAATAGGTAAGAATGAAGCATATGTTTTATAGAAAGTACATCCACTAAACAAACCATCTTCCTTATTCTAAGTAGCTATTTGTACATCTGCTGATGGCTCTTTAAATTTGTGTATTATGTGTACCTGTGTGTGTATGCAGGTGTGCATGTTATTCTGGGCATTCATGTGGAGACCAGAGGTCAACCTTAGACATCTCCACCTTGTGTTCTATGATAGAGTCTCTCACTAGCCTGGTGCTCATCATGTAGGCTAGATTGGCTAGCCAGTGAGCCCCAGGGAGCCTCTTGGCTCCATATCCCCAGTGATGAGATTGTAAGGGCATGCACAACACACCAGCTTTTGTGTGGGTGCTAGGGATCAAGCTCAAACCTTTGAATTTTCGAGGCAAAAAAATCATCAATTAAGCTATCTCTTCTCAGTCAGGTCCAACCCTTCCTTTCTTTCTTCCTTCGTTCCTTCCTCTCTCTTCTTTTCTCTCCCTTCCTTCCCTTTCCTTTCCTTTTCTTTCCTTCCTTAAGATACTATGTAGTCCTAGCTGGCTCGGAACTCAATAGATCCACCAGCCTCTGCCTCCTGAGTGATAGGATTAGAGGCAATGTTTTAGACATACTTCTGGAACAGTAACCTAGATACAGGGAGTCAAATATTTAGAATTTTAGGAATTAAAAAGAGCAAATAAAAGGGTACATATTAGTAAATGTATTTGCTTTTGGATCCATATACCAAAAGTTTAAAAGATATGAGTATTTATTTCAGAGCAGTTTGCAAGTTTTACTTAGCATCATGATGGATACAATCTGCAGTTGATAATCTGTACTTTACACAGTTAGCATGGCTGTAAAGACATGGACATTTCAAAGCCAGTGTGGAGGAAATGGAAAGCACTGGTGTAGTGGTCTATTTATTTTCATGTTTTCACTGTCATCACCAGTAAGCCAGAACCCCAGTCACCCTGAGTGGTTCTGCACTTTAGATTAGTTCCTCCAGCAAGCCTGAGACATTACTATCCATGTGCTTTAAGGAAGAAAAAAAAAATCACTTGAAATTCCTGACGTTAAGCAGTTTCTGTAGATTCTCCCTGGTCCAGAGGTCCTGTCCTGCTTCTGATCGAACTGTTCAAAGTCAGCTGACTCTGGAAGAAGGTTCCATTCTGTACGGACATCTGTACTCTGAAGCCCATCTCTCAGCTTCCCTTTGTCACCACTGCCCTTTGTAGTATGGGTAGGCATGGGCAAGCTCATGAAACCAGGCACGTGTGCAGGTAGAGGTCTCAGCCACAGAGTGCCACACACAAGATGCTCTGTTCTTCTGTACTGATGGTCAAGTTCAAACACAAGTTCCTAGTCTACTATCTGACTTTTATGAACAAAGATTCAGCCTTTATTCTCAAGACATGTGAAATAGAAAAAAATTCACACATTATCAGCCATTCACACACACACACACACACACACACACACACACACAGAGAGAGAGAGAGAGAGAGAGAGAGAACCTAGAATTCTTAGCTTAAAGTAAGTACAGATTTTTTTTTAATATGCTCAATTAGTGGTCTATGAATGTTGGAAACATCTTAATGGTGTCTCCAAGATGAAAAGTACATAGTACAGAACGAGGGAAACAGGGAGCGAAAATGCTATCTGCAGTCACAATGAATCAAAGCACAGAAGGAAGCCTGCAAGCCAGCAGGTTCTAATGAAATATTAAGGCAAATGATTATTGATGAAAAATGAATAAGCCCTTTTGATTTCAGAAACCTTTAAATCACACCTAGCTAATTAAAACAACCCAAATCCATTAATTTAGTCCTTGACGGGTGTTTAGCCTGCTCTGAGTCTAATTTAGAAGGCGTGAAGGCAGCTGAACCCACACAAGTAGACAAAGTATGGCAGTAAAGACAGTCATGAAAATGCAGTGTGGCCTTCTCAAATTTTATGTGTCATTTCCAAGCTGGAACCCTTCCTGTGTATCAGAAAAAATATCAATAATAGGTTGTTACTTATTTATTAACTCTTGATGTTATTTTAAATAATTATCATGTAATGAACATAAGGCATTTACAACACTGACATTATGTGATTTCATGGTACTTTTTATTTAGCTATAATGTAGAGCTGTCACTCTACTCCACACTTACAGGAGAGATACAGTGAAGAGACTGGAGTAAGCCTTGTGAGCAGGAAGCATAACAAAGTAGCAGGAAGTGTGCCCAGCCCAGCCTGCAGCCCTTGCTAGTGTCTCCAATACCAAAACCCTTTGCACCTGAGCCTCCTATCTGGGAATTAATTGTGGGCTATTCAAGTTCAAGACCATACCTAATTATGGCAGATTATGTTGCTTCCTAATTACAGAGATCAATCAAATGTCCACGGCAATGAGTATTCAATACTGGTACATAGGTACAGTACAGCAGACATCAATTGTCTCAGCAAATCTCAAAGCAGAGAAACCCAAAACAAGCATTTACACAAGAAAGATGCTAAAAGTATGCAAAGGGCCATCATATATCACACAGACAGAAGCAATCAACACAGCCAATGAATTTGCCTCTAAATGTCCTTAGAGCTAGAGAATGAAGGTGCTGTGCTGCTGGTGACCATAGTTGGGGATGTCCAATAACCTTAATAGACAGCTTTCCATCCCTGTGACTCAAAGCCTGAGGGAATCCATTTACTGGTCACCTCAGTACACGGTATGAAAGTTCATCTCAGTACCAGATATGAAACCTTGGCCCTGTGCTCTGGACTAGTGAGTATACCATGACAAGAGCACAGAACAGAAGAGGTTGGATTTGCTCATGACATTCTGGAAGAACAGAAAGAGAGGAAGAGTATGCTATTAACCTAACTTCCTCCAGTTTCCAAAGTCACCACAGGCACACCTGTATCACAAGGCCTATGGGAGCAGTCTAGAGACAAACCACAGTTCTTCTTATGAGCCACTAATTCAAGGATGCCTGTGGCATACCCTATTGTGTCATATGGTAGAGAGCACTGCATCCAGTCTCCTGTTAATTAAATAGGCTCCACAAAGCCAACACAGATTACAGACTTAACTCCTAATAAGCAAAAGGGTTTTGTTATGTTTTCCAGACTGATTTCCAAATCAGGATCTCCAAAGACCCTCCTGTCAAAGACTCAGGAGCAGCTGAGGTCGCAGGTACATGTAAAAAGTGACTTTGAAGATTAAAATGTCTGTTTTAAAAACAGGACCTTTATAGTTATATAGATACACTATAGAAACTGTCATTGCTATGCTAACAAATCTGTTTTAGTGTGTGTGTGTGTGTGTTTGTACCACAGTGGGCAAGAGGAGGTCAAAGGACAACTTGAGGAAGTAAGTTCTCCTCTTCTATCATAGGAGTCCTGATGACTGAATCCACATCATCAGTCTTGGCAGAAAGTGCTTTTAACTAAAAAGCTATCTCACTGACCTTAATTTCTTAATGTATGCAAACATATGTGAATGTCAATATACCAGAGCTTAGAATATTACAGTGAACAAAATAAATAAAAACCCTCTGCTTTAAATGCAATGTAATTCAAATTGAAGACAGATGATAAAACCCCAGAAGTACATCACATGCAAGATACAATGTCAACACACTAGCAGGTGATATAATGTAGCGAGGGAGAACAAGGGATGGCTGAACACACTTTGGAAATCATTTGTATTTCCTGGGACACTGCCTGCTGGCTTTGCTTGTCCAACCCCAAAGCTGCTGTGGCCACAGAGACACTCCCTCACCAACAGCCAATCAAGTTCCAGGGGAGTGTTCTACAGAAAGCTGCACTCTGTGTCAAAACAACCGGCTTTTCTCAAGGGCTGAGTTCTTGTGACCCCAGAATTTGAAGGCCTAGCAGCTTGTCACCTGCACTACCTTCATCTCCCTAGCTAACTACTTTATCTTCTGGCCACTGTGAGCCACTGAGGCTTTCAAGAAGAATTTGAAACAGAAAACTTCTGGTTCATAGGATTCCAATGAGCAAGCATGGGAAGGAACCTGAAAGGGCCAAGTGGAGCATTTGTCCACAAGAATCACACTCCAGGGGGTGCACATGCTGATTCCTACAGTGCTGAGGAGATGGTGGGACTGGCTTCCATCCATGTATGTCAGCTCTGGATCCTCCCATGGCAGTGAAAACTGGAAATCTGAAGAAGGGAGGGTTGGGGGGAGATGAAAGACAGTTTAAAAGAAGAGAAGTAAGAGAGAAAAGATTGGTTGGGCTCAGATAGAAAGCTGCTTGCCAGACCTGAGTGCAGATCCCCCCCAGAACCCACATAAAATCTGGGTGCGGTGGAGAGGCTACATGCCCGATTCAGAGAGGGTGGGAACAGGGGATCCCTGGACCTTACCAGCCAGCAGGCTCCGCTGAATCATGAGGGGACAGCTAGGATAAGTGTCATCCAAGGGCCACATCTTATAAGGCTTAGTCTCCAGCCCACACTGCTGGAAGGTGCTGGAACCTTTCAGCATAGGATCTGCATATTGGGATTTTGTCATAGAAGGTGACACCAGGACAACCTCTTAGTGGCTTCCTATTGCTCCACACCCAGACATGGGGTAAGTGGTGTAGTTATCCGTGCCCTCCTACCATGAGGTCAGAGTCTTCCACAGAGGCCTAAAGGCACTGGGCTCCCCAACCAGTCTGAAGCATCAAAAACCAAGAACCAAATTAACCTTTTCTCTTTTTAGGCCAATGATCTCAATTTATCCTTCACAGACACATTGAGCTGACACACCCCAGGAAGATCTGAACTTTACATTTTAACTAGGTGCCTGCCATTCAAAACTCAGCCCCACTCCCAAATACAGAATAGCTCTTGTCTGCTGAGGATACAGCTAAAGCATTCTGCCCCCTGAGAAAGTCAGGCGCCTGCCACTGGGTCAACCACTTAACATCGTAGCTCATATCGGCACACTGAACCCTGTCGTCCAACTTGACACCAAATAAGAAAGAAGAAATTGGAAGGCACCCCAGATACACTCAGGAAAATAAAAAAAGCGCGAAGGAAGAAAGAAATGGAGAGAGAGAGAGAGAGAGAGAGAGAGAGAGAGAGAGAGAGAGAGAGAGAGAGAGAGAGAAGGTAAAATCTTTTGGAATATTACTTTAACTATTTGAAGCTGTGATACATCTATTTATGCTGCATTTGTTTAACAATGTAAAGATGTGTTGCTTTGCCTGCCTAACACACCTGGTCAGTCTAATAAAAAGCTGAATAGCCAATAGCTAGGCAGTAGAGGGATAGGTGTGGATGGCGGGCAGGGAGACAATAGAAAACCAGGGAGATGCCCAGGGCCAGCTAACCATCCACGGAATAGGATATAAAGAATGGAAGAAAGGTAAAAAAACTTCAGGCAAAAAAGCAGATGAAGAGAAACAGGTTAATTTAAGCTAACCAAGCTATCCAGAAACAAGCCCAAATGAGGACCAAGCATTTATAACTAATAATAAGTCTCCATATCATAATTTGGGAGCTGGTTGGTGGCCCAAAAGAAAAGACTGTTTAAAAAAAAACAAAAACAAAAACAAACAAAAAAAAAAAAAACAAATACTGAAGGTTCAGTTGAAAGATACTTGTATAAAATGTGCATTTCTGAACAAGGATATAAATTTATTCATTCTAACACTAAAGTTCATTTCATGCAAAAATCTCTATTATCTGCAGAATATATGAATTATTTAGTTATTTTCAGTTCTTACTCATTTCTGTCCACATCACCATTCACAATTATTGGTATGCATCCAGGATTGAACAGCATTTTAGGGGTTGTCTGGATCTCTAGGAATTGTCAGTTAAACTTTAGAACTTGGGCTTGTTCAAAGAGTTGAAGCCTTTAAATAATCAGGGTGTAAATGTATAAGATAAAGGAAAAGGAAACAGAAGGATCATCAGAACGAGTCTATCCTCATTCAGTTTCTGTTACAGTGCATTTTTAAAATGTACGTTAAGTTACCAGCTTCTACTCCCAACTGCTGCATTTTGCCTGGGGACTTTTTACCTTTCATTTTCTATGTCCTACTCTGTCTGTCTGGCAGCTGCCTGGATGGCTGGCCCTGGGCATCTCCCTCTCTCCTTCTTTTTCCCTTGTTACCTCCTCCTTTCTTCTCAAGCCTAGATTCCTCCTCCTAAATACTCTCTCTGCCCACCAGCCCTTCCTATTCTTCTACTGCCTAGGTATTGTGGTGTGAAGCTGGATTCACACTCACCCAGGTAAATGTAACCATGACAGTAACTTAGTATTTTTGTACCATTTGGACTGTTTTATAATTTCATTTTGAGTTGTACTTGGTTGTCTTTTCCTTTTGGTTTTGCTCCAAACTCAGTGAGGATCTACCTCCCAGTGAAGTTGCCTGCCCCTGAGCTGGACAGGACCAGCAAGTATCTCTGGTGAGGTCATCAGGAATGCCGGTAGAAGTGAGAATTCGTGTGCAAGCCCCTGCCCCTTTGTCTAATTTATACCTAAGGTTTGATGTGCAGTTAAATGCATAGAGCCATCCTTCCCTCCTAAAGAATTTCTCTGGAGACAATTTGATGATCCTCATGTATTTTATTTTGGGTATTAGTTACTTTTTTCTTTGCTGTGAGTGAAAGAAGGAGGAGGAGGAGAAGGAGAAGGAGGAGGAGGAGGAGGAGAAGGAGAAGGAGGAGGAGGAGGAGGAGGAGGAGAAGGAGAAGGAGAAGAAGAAGAAGAAGAAGAAGAAGAAGAAGAAGAAGAAGAAGAAGAAGAAGAAGAAGAAGAAGAAGAAGAAGAAGAAGGCAAAAGCAACTTAAGGAAGGAAGGAGGGGTTTATTTAGGCTCATAGTTTAGGAGTCTACCATGTAGGAACTAATGGCAACAGGGGCCTTAGATACCCAGTCACATTGTATCCAGTCAGGATGGCAAGAGGGACAGTGCTGGTGCTCTGCCTGATTTCCTTTAGTGCAGTCTGGCACCTCAGCCCTGGGGATGGTGTCAACCACATTTTCAGTGCCCCCCCCCCCAGTTAACCTAATCTAGATAATCCCTCACAGACATGCACAAAGTCTCTGGGGTGATTCTAGGTTCTGTTGAGTTGATAACCAATAACAACCACAGTAGGGGAACACCTCTGTTTCCTTAATAACTCACTAATACAGTCCATTTGAAGACTATGGGATAAAAATGATAATGACAATTCTGTTTAAAATACTGATTGCATAAACATGCGTTTCTGGGGTTGGAGATATAACTCAGTTGTTATAGTGCCTACACAGCATGTACAAGGGCCTGGGTTTGATTTCCCCTTACCTCATAAACTAGCCAAGGTAGTTAATATCATGTGAAAGGTAGGGGCTGGAGGTTCAGGAGTTCAAGGTCATCCTTGGCTATATAGCTAGTTTAAGGTCAGATGGGACTACATGCGATACTGTCTCAAAAAAGAAAAGGAACCCTTCTGTACAATAACATACATTCATTCTTTTAACATTTGGGTTTGGTTTATATAATTCCAAATGTATCTTCAAATAGTTTCTATTCATCTGTTGTAATGATCTAGAAAGTTCCACATCTTCATGTACACAGCTGGGTGAAAGGAGCTATGGATAATTCAGGTATTTCCTTGAGCATATAAGGAAAAAAACTTCTCTTTAAACTAATTAGTGTTATTATTTGATACATAAAACAGCTAATGAAGAAAGCATGGAAAATGAAAGAATGAAGAAGGAAATACTGGGTAATCAAACATCCATGGGAGGACTTAGGATGCCCAAGGAAAAGCCCTGGAATATCTGGGGAGTTCATTTAAAAATGGATTGTGGATTCAGGGCTCGATAAAGTCTCCCAAGAAGCTGAAAATGCATCTCACCATGGGGCTCCACATAAATCCTCATGAATTTATATTAATAGTAGACTGATATTCCATCCTTATGCGGGAGAAAAAAAGGAAATAATACCAGCCTAAGATCACTAAATACCAGTAAGATTGGCACTTAAAGCTACGAGTTTGGATTGTGGAAGGGATGAGGAAATGGGGTAGGGAGGCTAAAAGAGAGAGAGATGGCTTACTCTGTACCAAAGTGCAGGGAAAGTGGGGTACTAAAATGTGCTAGACACTAAACTAACGCACTATGCCACACAGACGAAGGAGATTGTGGTCACCACAGCAAAGCCAGCTCATCATCAAAGACCTGCAAGTTCAGGGCCCTGTGACAAGAAAGACATTAAGACTGAATGAGTACACTCTGCTGGGGGCAATTTACTGGTGATTACCAAAGTCTAAAATAGTTTTCATTTAGCCCCACATTTCTGTAGAATATGTAAGTGTTCCCTAAGGCAGAAATAAATACATAAATACACAACCCCCTTCACAGATTACTTCTACAAATTGTGGTTTCGGGCAACGTTAATCAACAAAAAGAATTAAATGAAATGTCTTTAAGATTAGCCATGACCTTATTTATGGCTTCATTACTTTCACAATTTCATTTGTTGGGTTGTTTGTGTCACCTCAGCCTTTCTTTTAATTGCAGAATCTCTAACTGTATTAGACAGATTGGTGAATGGGGGCTGTTCACTTTGTGCACTGGCTCATTTTAGGGCAACTTGACACAAGCTAGAGTCATGTTAGAAGAGGGAGCCACAGTTGAGAAACTGTCTCCACCAGACTAGCCAGTGGGCAAGCTTGTGGTACACTGTATTGGTTGATGATTGTTGTGGGAGTGCCAGACTCCCCACAGGCAGTGCCATCCCTGGGTTGGTGATCCTGGATGCTATAAGAAAGTGGCTGAGCAGTCTATGGGGAGCAAGCCATGGCCTCTGAATCAGTTCTTGCCTCCAGGTCCCTAGTTTGATTTCCATGTTACCTGGAAATGTGAGCCAAATAAACCCTTCCCTCCCCAACTTTCTTTCAGTCATGGTGTTCTATTATTCCAATAGAAACCCTAACTAGGACACTCCTCCTCATTAAAATACAACACTTGCAGAACTTGTAACTCCAAAAGCTACATGACTCATCTGTTTACTTGGTACAGTTAGGTTTATATTTTTAGATGGATAAGGAGTTAGCAAAGAGATGTGAACTAACAGGGCACTGCAGGATTTGTAGGTGATGGGTGATTTGTAGTTGACGGGTGATTTGTAGTTGACGGGTGCTGAACCAAGAAACTGGGGAAGCCAGATGCCCCATGTTAAGGCAACAATTATATCTTAGATACAAGCCATAGAATAATTCCAAGTAAAGGCAAGACATAGTCATATTTTATTTTAAGCTCAAAACCCCAGGTAGTGGTTGAAGTAGGGACTCATCAAGAACAAGACCAGAGACAAGGAGGATCCTGGGAGACTCCTATTGGCCACAGGAGCAGTTCTACATAAGAGAAAGAAATTCAGAATTCCTGAGCTTGGCAAACTGGCAGGCGCCTGTCTTGCTACAGCTGAAGGGTCCTGTCTCCAGAAGATGGTAGTTAAAATACAAGCAGTCTGTTTCTCAGAGTAGTACCCATTCCACTGGGAAGAGGGCATCGGTAAATGTCAGCCAATAAGGAGCAGGAAGTCAGATGCAGGTATGGGTAACTTCTAGCTCCCCAGCTGAGGAGGATGTTGAAGGAGTGATGGAGAACACTTGCAGAGGATATTGCTAAGGGAGCAGCCAGTGTCATGGGCAGATGACAGGTGGTACAGACACAGGGTCCAGGTCCGATGGTGCACAGGACAGCAGTGACCCCTACAGACTCACTAACAGTTTTTACCCCCTTCTAGAACTGCCTTCTCACATTTCTAGAAAAGCAGACATAAATAACAGGAAGCAAGTGGAAGTAGAGTAGTATTTGACTTTTTGAATAGCAAATGCAATTTTGTTATATGACCCAACATTTTCCAAAGGGCACACGTTTAATAACTGCCTATATTTCAGAAAATTAGTTTTGTTCTGTGTCTGCCAGACTTCTTTTTGACTCAACAGGATTCCAGTTTTAGTGGGGAGGGGGAAACAAGTTCATAAAGGTCTTTTCTTTTAAAACTGGCATTTTCCCTCCATGGTAAAATGCATGCAAAAAGCATATGATTATGGTATTTATGCTTCCATTAAGACATCCTAGGCAAGCTCAGGGAGTCTAGCCTACTATTTTCCTGCATTTAGATTTGTAACAGCACAGTCCTTGCTTTATTTCAAATTATATTTGAAGAGAATGCATTCTTGGTAGTAAATGATTGCATGATGACAGTAAGCAATGTCCATTGGAGCTGCTTCAGAGTCCAGGATCTGAATACAAATACAGATTGCATAGTGTCCTCAAATAGATAAAAGAAAATTACTGACCACGACTTCAGCATACCTTTGTTACAATTCAAAGCACTCTAAACTTCCTACATGAAATTGTGTAACTTGTATGAAAAGAAACCTAGTGTTGTTAAGAAACAATGAATAAAATATAGGAATAATATCACAAATGCAAGACAGCCACTTAATAAAATGATTTAATCAAGGTGAATTGCGAGTGAAATGGGCTGTGTCCAGTGATGATTATAATTACTTCACAGCTTTGCTATTAACATGTATTAGTAACTAGCTCCTGCTAGAACCCATGTTTTTCTTCCCGGTAGCCCAAGCACATTGTGTTCCCCATATGGATGAGTCAGCTGCACAAATGTCAACCGGGGAATGTATGAAAGCAATGAGTGGCCAGTCCTCAGCCAGACCTATAGGATCAGAATTCCCACGAGAGCAGCATACCTGGGAGAGGTTCTTGCAGTGGGTTCATTTCCTGAAGGTTAGGAGCCCTCCTACCCAGTCAGCTCTGGGAACAGGTCCCACTTGGAAAAAGAAACCTCTTACACACTGTGCTGTGGTGAGATGGGTAGGGAATGCTGGGTTATCTGTGCACACTCTAAAATTTGAAAACCATTGTTCTAAAATGTAGCCTATGTGGCAGGGTGGCATTAGTGCAATGGATTTCTCAGATAATCAGTTTGTAAGGAGGAAAATGGGTTCTGGTCCCAGAACTTGCATAAACTGGGCATGGTGATACATGCCCAGCATTTAGAAGGTAGAGGCTGATGGGTGACAATTTCAAAGTCACCATTGACTACTTACTTAGTGAGGACAGCCTAGGATACATGAGACCTTGCTTCAACTTCTCACCTTTTGCTATTTAGAAAACAAGTGGGGAGGGCTTTTCTGGCCTACATTATGCATGCTTCAGCCCATAGTCAGTTTGCCCATCTGTTTTTGTGGTTGGAGGGGAGAGTACATCAGGGTCAGAATGTGTGGTAAACAGCAATTTACTACCTGGAAGACAGGATGCAAAGAGAGTAGTAACAAACAAGGGTCCCACAATCCCCTCAAGGATTCACTCCCAGCCACATGAGAGCCTCACTGGCTCCCACCTGTTGTAAGTTCTACCTGCTGTGGGAGCCCACAGTATTGACTCTGTTCCTTCTCGTCTTAAACTCAGAGAGTTCAAACCTATTCTTGCTTCTCACAGCCAAATAATAGGATGTTTAGTCAAAGGCATGGACACAAGATGTCTTGCTCCTCAAGACCAAATAACAGGATGTTTGACTTAGGGCTTGGTTACTAGATGTTTTGAGTATTAGGTATACTTGTTTGTTCCCTGTATCATGGTAAAGAAGTCTTTTTGCACTTCCCCTTTGCTTGGGGCATATAAGGGCTATGCCTAATGAACTTAGGGCTGCTGTAGTATTCACTGAGAGCCCTTCTGACTCTGTCTTCTACCTTTGGTCTCTCTCTTTCTCAATCCTCACTTCCCTTTTCAGGCACATTCAACAGGTCAGCTGGTCCTGACAACCCCCTTTCCATGGTACCATATACTGGGAGCTTTAAACTACAGGGGCCAAAGGAAATTGTTTCACTTCTAGTCTACAGTAAAGTCTCAGACAGTTACAATCCTGGGTCCTAATATTAGCCCTACCAGGAGCTTGGCTGATGTGGACAGAAATGTCAAGAGTATAGGTGACCCTTGACAGCTGAGGACCCTACTCTTTGTAGAAGCTTAGGAGTTGGGGATCTGTAGGAATTCCATGAAAAGAGAGCATGAAGACTTCGATTGGATTCCATGGAAAAATATAAACAAAGAACTTTCAACTCTAAAAAACAAATTGAAAAAATCTGAGAGACACTGACACTGACTGAAACCTGTCACCCTTGTCCAACTCACAGATGAGTCAGAGCTACCCAGGCTACCCAAGTTTCTACTGCTGAAGGAAACACTTTATGAATTGTCACCCCTGAGTTCTGTGGAGTTTTTTGTTTGTTTTATTTTATTTTTTATTCACTGTTTTCTGTATCCATGTTGGAACACTGTGCTCTCTTTAGAATAAAAGCCCATTTTTATAAATAACAACTGCAACACAAATTCTGGAATAGTGCTTATAATGCACTGGGCACAGAGCTAAGAAATTTGTTTGCTATTAACAAAGCTAATCTCTGCCAAGCTATGAGCAAATGCCACTGATACCCATTTCACAGGCGACGGGAATGAAGCAGAATGTTATCTCACAATGAAAGAACACAGAACATGATATCAACTGTCCATGGAGGTTGGAGTTATTAGGGTTTTAAACAGCAAAAGAGGATTCTGTTGGCCAACATTTAATTGATAAAATGCAGGGTGAAGCAGGTAGCCTCGGCACTGGGGAGGTACAGGCTTGAGGTCGAGAAGTTCAAGGCCATGCTTGGCTATGTAGTGAGTTTGAAATCAGCCAAGGATGCATAAGGTTCTGTCTTTAAAAAGGAGGATGAGGAGCAGGCGAAAGGAGCACAAGTAAAGGGGGAGGGGGATGAGGAAAGAGGAGAAGAGGAGAACATGGCTTCTCTTTGAGTTCTTTTGTACACAATTCCTTATATCCAGCCTAGTGCCTGGCCTCTTGTAACCCAAACCTCAAGGTAGCAACTTCAGCAACGGACTGATTTTTCCAAGGTAATAATGAACCAGGCTGGACAAGTCAGGAAGGAACTGCCACTGCTCAAAGGCATACTAAAGGTCTTCCCTTTTAGGCTTTTTAGGTAAGGCCCACCTTGGAGCACTTATCCAAGAGCCTAGCAGAAAAAAAAAAAAAAAAAGAAAACGCTAAGGTGCAAATCCCAATAAGCCTTGATTCTGATGTGCTAGGCTTGGGATCAAGAGCTGCAGATGTGCAAGGGAGATTCCCCAGTCACAGGATATACGAATGCACATAGGCACACATACATCAGGGGAAAACAAAACAAAACAAAACAAAACAAAAAAAAATAGCTCTGTAGGAAGTCCCATCTACCCAGCTGCTTCCAAAGTTGACTAGGAGTTTAAGAACTGAAATGCTTAGGTAGGCACTTACTTATCTGAGTATAACAAGGACTTACTCCATAATGGAGAGGAGATACTAGGTACTGGGCAACTAGGAAGGTAGGCAACAGGTAGTGTCTTCCAGAGTACAGAACAGAATAGAAATATGTCACCACACTGTATCAGACACAGGGTTCTTGGCTAACCACAGAAGAAGTTACCTTAGCCAGGGAAATACAGGATTATGAACCACTGGTCATGCCTAAATCCATAGTGATGCACAGAATAAATAAGAAGCATACACACATTATGGTGAATTGAAGCATAATTATTCATACAGAGCACAGATTAGTATCTGCCTATTTAGCATATAGCTAATGTGAAAAACCAAAATGTTGCCAAGGACATGAATAAAGAATGGAAGGTGGCACCACGACTATAGCATGTACTCAGGTACTAGTACATGTGCTGATACAGTTAGGCATGCATGAGACTACTGACAGAATAAACATGCATGTAACAGTAAAGGGAAGGTGACTAAAGCATGTACATAGGCACAAACTCACCTGCAGATCCACTTCAACAGGCACGAATCTATTTCTAAACATAACTCCATGTATTCTAGAAAACCACTGTACATCCACCATGTGGGGATGTCCCCATTGTGACATCAAGTTCATATCTTTTAATATATTTCCTGTGTTGCTTCTACACTCTTGGCTGTGAGATCCATCACAATGACTGAGCAATGCATTCGGTGGACTGCTTTGTTTACTGAACAAAGAAAATCTGATAACCACACTTCAGACTATCATCAATGCCTTCATTTCCACAAAATACGGAGACCTGAATAGCAAAGTTCGACAGATACCCACTGCAAATTTTGGTGACATTTAGTCAGTCGGCGGGCATCTGTACATTATTCATCAGTGGGATCGTCTCTCTTAAGTGGTTTTCACTTTCATATTTCCATTAGAATGATTACTGTTTTTAAAGTTCATGTAAGCATATTCTAGATCACCTTGTAAAGTTAAATTTAACTTTACAAACAGAAAAACATCAAGAAATGCCACTTTCACTGTCTCAACTTAATGATGACAAAACCAGAGTGATGTCATAAAATTCCACTCAAAGAGCATGGGCCAGAAACTTGTAAAAGCACTGAAGGAATCAGGAGAAAGAGACAGGTGAAATGAATATGCACTCGCTCTGCAAAAGTATCAAAACAAACTCCAGCCTGCCTGGGCATGGTAGGTATGTACCATTATACACAGGGTATATATATATACAGGGTTGGTTTTGGTGACAATGCAACATTAAAATAAAATAATGAAAAATATTACTGGCCATGTTAACATAGTTCACTGGAATGCAATGGGTTTATCATTTTGTTTATATCTAACTTTGTAAAGATTAAAGTTTTATTAGATGTATATTGGTCCTACACAGGAGTCCAGTCCTACTTTAGCTTTCTATATATTTAAGTAGCATTATAATCACAACAACTTAGCAGTGTGGCAGTAGCAAGAGATCACCTTTCCATAGAAAGGGGTTTTTCTACAGTACCCAAGTGTGCTTTCTCTTCAACAAGAAAGACAATGGAGTAAGGCTATGCTGCCACGCCGAGTTCCATATTCAACAGCAGGTGGGCAAGGAAGGGCTTGGCAGGCACAAAGGTCACTTCTAAAGTAGCAACACTATTAATCATTAATGGATATCTTATTGTCTGTAAAACTAACATAAAAATTTGGCAAGTATCTGTAATGTTTTCTTTTCCCTGAAAAAAATAAATCATGGCTCTCCAGGTAGAAGCTGAGGGCTGTCTGTGGGGAAAATAGTGTCAAAGGCATGGTTCTGAGACTCTGCTTAGTGTGACTTCTGCCTAAGAAGTAGACTGTGGGTGAGCATGAACCCATGTCTGTTGCAGATCTGGGTTAGCAGAGCAGGGCCTGGAGACCACAGGTCTAGATGTTGCAAATTGGAGCAGGGAGCCCTGGGAAAATGCTACACCCTTCTGAACACTTGCAGAGGTCTTCAGGCCAGATTGTAGCTCCTGCAGAGCACTGGCGTTTAAGGCAGCCCTTTATGGTTAGTGAGAGCAGGAAGGTTCTCTCCAACTGTCACATCTGCAGCCCATCCCCCAGTTTTCAGATTTTTAAGTTTTGTAAGAGATGTGGAAATGATTAGCTCTTTTATCAGCAGTCAATAATTCCCAGGCCAGCTTTTCCCATTTCCCCTAGGAGTCACTAGCTGGCAGTGCAGGTGTTTTGGTGGCCTTTCTCTCAAGAAAGCACCTTCAGATGCCACTTAACCTTCTACGGGCAGCTTCCACAATCATGGCAGAAATGAGGCGAAAAGCTTCCAAAGAAAATGTCACTGCCACTGATGAGAACTTCATTATTGAGTTCTGACATCTCTGTTAATACACACATGAGCCTTCTGGGGGACACAGGGAAGAGGCTGGAGCAACCCTAAGTGTTCATGTTAGAGGATTCACTCCTTATATCCAGTATTAAATAGATTTTCTGAGATGATTAGGAAAAATCTAAACTACAACAAAGGTGCAGGGCCAGAACAATTGCTTTGGGGTGTGCTCATTCGGGAGCCCATTGTGCTTGCTTTTGTTCCTGTCTGCTATTTTTAAAAATGTTTCTTTCTGTAATTGCCGGAAGTTGCTTTCTGCATTTGCAAGCTTCTGTTACTAATAGCTAGAAGTCACTTATTAAAATAATGGCTGTGGCAAAACTGCATTGAGGAACCATCACCAGAGTCCTGCAAAGGACTCTGAAGCCCAGACCTGCAGGGCTAGCATCAATTAGAGGATCCTAAAATGTTCAAGTTCTTGGACTCCACCCTTAACCCCCTGCATCCAAACATTCAGCCAGGGTTTCCAGAAGCCTTTCAGGCAAGCCTAATGCACATAAATGCTTCAGAAACACTGTTTTTAAGTAAAACCATTTATAATTTACAAAGCCCAGCTGCCATAGAGAGCGATAAGCGATGTTTATAACACGATTGGCGTATTGTTTATGACAATAGTGTGCACATGTTTGATATAAAAGGAAATGAGAATTATTCTCTTCAAAGCTAAACTCCATATGGTGTGGGGAGTCTATAAAGGGAGGGGTGGGAAAAGATCCATTCAGGATTGCTTCAGCTAAAATCTGAAATATGTATATAACCATTTGAAGTAAGTATAACAGCAGTACACAGAGCCTTAGTAAGTGTTTGTCAGTAATGCAGGCTCGTAGACTCAGTTAAATGCTTAAATAACAATCGGCATTCAACTCTGTCTGCTGTGCTGATAAACGTATCAGACCTGAAGCCTATGGTGCCTAAGAAGCCTCTTGTAGAACAGATGTACTGTATTTCTTATTTACCAATTCTCTCACAGAATAAAATTATGCCACCCCAATAGCCTTTTGAAGTCATGGTCCAAATGAATGTCCCTGCATTTAGCTATCCTATGCAGAAACCCTTCTATAGGAGAAAAGAGCACATTGCTTATATTTGAGTTTGACTTTGATTTGAGCTGTAAGCCACAGGCAGGTCAAGTCCAAGGGTCATGAAGAGCAGGACCAGCTAGCTAGGCTGGAACTATAAGGAAAGCAATCAAAACTTCTATCTGTTCCTTCCATTAGCCATTGATTTGTGCCAACTCAATACCTTTAGACAAAACAGCTCTTTAAAGGCAGATAATAACCAGCATTTTACAATGGAACTGACAAACAATCTTCTCCCTTGTTGAGAACCAGCAGAGTGCTGACACAAACTCAAAGCCATGATGAACAGCACCTACCTGTCCCCAGGTTTAGAGCTCCGTGGTTTCTTCACTTGTGCATACAAAGTGTCCATCAGGTGCCCTTCTCTTGGGCTCTGGGGTCTGGCATTGAGAGCCAAACAGCCTTCATAGGATGACATGCCACCATACAGCAACTCGTCATCACAGCCAAATGTCCGATGGAAATCTTGGATTTCAGCATAGTCGCGTTCTCGAGCCTGCCGCTCCCTAAATTCTCGAGTTTTGGCTTGGATCCTGTAAAATTAGAACAATGCTGAAGCAGGAGAAATTATTCCTTTTCTATGAAGTGTATACTGGATCCTTCATCAAGCTGTCTTATGGGACGTACTCTGTTTCATGCAGTTATAAGGGAGGTGTGTGAAGAGTGATAATTTACACACATTTTAGATTCTCATGTACTGCCATAAATGCTAAACGTCATCATTTTGTTCATGCCAATATGACTCAGTGATAAGTGAACTCACACTGATTAGCTGACATCAAAAATGGAAAAACAAGGGGTCTCAGAGACAGACAAGAGAGTAGAGCGTTTGCTGCTGAGGACTGACTTGGATCTCCACTATGCTCAACAAGCATGGTGGCAGGTACCTGTAATCCCAGCCCCGAGAGACACAGGTTATTCCTGGGATTCCATGACCAGCAAATCAGTGAGCTGAAGCTTCAGGGAAAGATCATGTATCAAAAATGAAGATGGAGAATGACAGAAGAAGAAAGCTAATGGTGATCTCTGCATGTATATCTACATATGTGCAAACATACATGACCATACATATAGCCAACTGCTTTTGTGGTTGAATTTCTGTACTGTCCCATGGGTAAAAATTATTCCCTGATATTATAGCCCTGGTCAAAAGCTGGGAAGGTTGTAGGAGCTCCAATGCAATGGCCTATAGTTGTCTTATTAATTTAACTTGGTGTCAAACAGCTTTGTGAATACGTAACACACTCACACTCCACTTGGACATTACTTCTGAGGTTTATTTAAAGACAAAAAGAAATTTTAAAAAGTTACACATTATCCATCTATCTATCTATCTGTCACCTATCTGCATATATGTGAAGGTACAATGAATACATATTATTACTTGAAAAAAGCCACACAAATAAAAAGATCTTTGAAATTTCAGCACAAGTGCATATCCTACTGCCTCAATGGCAGGAAGACCTCAGATTAGAGACACTGGTTTTGATTTCAAGTTTTCCAGTCAGAATAGAATGCCAGAATGAATCAAGGATACAAAAGACATCCACAAAATCAAATTCTGAAATAAAAACTGCCTGTGTTAAAACGAGAAACAGATCTTAAATGATCATTTTTACTGACTTAAAAATATTATTAAATTACTTTGTACAGAGACCCCCCTCACACACGCATCAAATAATATCGGTATTTTCCCTAATTAAAAAACAATTCTCAGTTAAACTTTGATAATTTTTGATGGGAAAGTATTTTCATTACACATTTATGAATTGAGTGGCTTATCTAAAATCAATGGAGCCCTGGCAAGGATATGGGAGAAGTACCTTTGTCATGGGGATGTATATTTATGAACTTTAAGAAGAATGTTGCAGAGGAACAGCAGAACATTTAGAATCACCACACACACACACACACACACACACACACACACAGCAAGCCAGCATTGGTACAATCCAAAGGATACCACACTTAAAAAACTTTGATGTCTTATTATCATCTTTATATTTCAATTCTGCGTTTCTGTACTGGTATTTACTTGTGCATATGGGTGCCCACAGTGGCAATGCATTCCCTGGAACTGGAGCTATGGGTGCTCTCTTGGCCAACCAAAGTGGGTGCTGGGAATTGAACTCAATTCCACTGCAAGAGGAGTGTCCTCTTAGTCACTGAGTTATTTCTCAGCATAGACTGTAGGTGTTTTTCAGACAAAAAGTGATTTGCTAAAAAGCTATGCACTAAAATTTCCATACGTGCTAAAAAATGGATAGATTTATAAAGAAAATGTGGTGCATATGTACAAATGAGTACTATTTAATCATGTAAAGAATGGGATTCTATCAGTTAGGGCAGTGTGAATAAGGCCAGAGGACATCAAGCCCAATGATAGAAGCCAGATGCACAAAGAGGCATCTCACAGCAGTGAATCAATTGGTAGCTGCCAGAGGCTGGAGTAGAGCTGCATGGGGGATGGGGAGAGGTTGCAGAGAGGTCAAAGTCACAACTATGAAGGAAGATGGGAGTCTCATTTTTGTTGCACAGTGCAGCGACCTCAGCTAGCAGCAATCTGCATCTCGAAACAGAAGACAGGATTTGAACACAGAGTTTGAGAAGGTGGCTACAGTCACCTCCCTGATTTGCTCATTACACCATGCATGAGAATATTACACTGTGCCCCAGACATCTGAACAATCATGCCTAAGTAAAAATGTTAAGAATCACTGAAGACTTATTTCTGTGGACTAGTATTTTAGACTAATTTTAATGTTTTGTTTTATTTACCTTTCTTCATATTTGAACTAGACTTTTGTTTGCATAAATGACACCTACACATACTGAAAAGAATCCAGAAAAGGTACTCAAATCATGGAGACAATGCCACCACACACAAACATACAAACACACACAGAGAGAGAGAGAGAGAGAGAGAGAAAGAGAGAGAGAGAGGAAGAGAGAGAGAGGAGAGAGAGAGGAGAGAAGAAAAGAAAGCTGGACTCCAATATTTCTCATGTACATAGAAGCAGAAATCCTCAACAGAATATCAGTGAACAGAATTCAATAATCATACACTATGACCAAGTGGGCTCATCACAAGAATGTGGCCTAGACTAGATTTTTTAAAATCACATGATCCTATCAAGTGATGCAAAAGCATTTGATAAATGTACCCACATTATGACAAAACTCCTCAGAAAAATAATACTATAGCAGGGTCTCCTAAGCTTAATGCAAGTGTTTCTCTAAACCTACAGCTTCTTACAGCTTTATTAACACACAGTGGAGAAAATGAATGTTTCCACTCTGACAAGCAGAGAGGTAGACACACAGACCTCTCCACCACCACTCCACACAGGGCTGGAACTTCTTGAAAATTATACAAACTAGCCAAAGATATGAAAAGCAGATGGGTAGGAAAGAAATGAGTCTTATTTTCAGATGGCATGGTCTAATAGGAAATCCAAAGGAATGTACAAAAATCTAGAACAACAGAACAGTTCTGCAGGTGACAGAGAGGAACAACATGTAAAGTCCCAGGAGGCAGCTGAGAAAGTGGCTCAGGTTGTAGAGTGCTTGCCTTCTATGTATGAGCCTTGCCTTTAATCCCAGGAGAGTATAACCTGGGGTGCATAGCCAGAATACCAGTGATTGGGAGGAGGCAAGGGGTTAGAACTTTACAGGCATCCTTTGCTACACCATGAGTTCCAGGCCAGCCTTCTACTGGGTTGCAGGAGACCTTGTTTCAAAGCAAAACAATACAAAATGCCATCGAGGTGTGTGTGTGTGTATGTGTGTGTGTGTGTGTGTGTGTGTATACATACACCATGGTGTCTGTGTAGGTCAGAGGACAGCTTACAGGAAGTCAGATCTCTTTCTAGGTTCGGGGTACTGAACTCAGGTGTTCAGGCTTAATGACAAACACCTTTATCCATCTCACTTAACCTACTGAACTTTATATTACAAAAGACAGTCTAAACACATAGGCCCTGAAATTAAACTGCTATACCACTACAACTGCTTTAAAAAAAAAAAAAAAAAACTACATAGCCACAAACAAACCAAATATTGTCTTATAGATGAGAATGTAGCAACACACACACACAGGGCCAGTGTGGTGAAAACTATGTATGGAGCTGAGGGAGATGAAAAACCATGTGAGGTACAGAGAGGTACCCTGTACTCACAGTGGGAACACTCAGTGTAAGATGTCGTCAGTTCTTCCCACATATACTCAGGCTCACTGCAAGTCCTATAAAAACTCAACAAGACTTCTATAGCCACTGATGAAATTATTTTACCATTTACTTTGGGCAGGACATGTAGTTCAGTGAAGTCTGTGTTAAGTATCTGTGAGCTGAGACTTTGATCTTTAACATTGCATGCATAAAAATGCCATGTGTAATCCGCATGAGGAAAGACAAAAGCTAGAATAAGCGATGGTGAAAAGGAACAATTAGATGGTGGTTAACCTTGATGGTCAACTTCTCAGGGCTTAGAATCACCATTTGGATCTCCAGGTATACCCACTGTGAAGATACTAGATTGGGTTATGTGATGAGGGAAGACACATTCTAAATGTGATGGCAGAAGAAATGGAGAACTTAACACCAGCATTCATCTCCCCCCTCCCTGACTACAGGAGTAAGGTGAGCAGCTGCCACACCTTCCTCACAATGATGAATGCAACCTCAAGCTGTGAGCAAACATAAGCCTTCCCCCTTAATGTGCTTTTCTTATGAATTTTATGGCAGCAGCAAAACAAGTAACTAATACAAGAAGAAGACTATCAATTACTGGCCTATGGGTCTGTCCCTCCAACAAACACTACACAGTCTTAATTATTGTTATTGGAAGTTCAATACCACATGGACTGTCCCTGTGGTCAACAGGTAGGGCTACAAGAAACTAAAGTTTCTGCACAGCAAAAGAAACTACCAGCAGAGCACACAGACAGCCCACATTGTGGGAGAAAATTCTCACCAGCTTCACTTCAGACAAAGGGCTAATAGCTAGAACTTACCAAGATTTACAGAAAGTTAACACCAAGTAAATAAAGCTTTCCATTTAACAAATGGGCTAATGAATAATTAATTAAATAGATGGTTGAGAGAGACAGAGACAGACACACAGAGAAAGAAACCTGAATGGTCAATAACTACTTTAGAAAGTCCTAGTCACCAAGGAAATGTAAATTAAAATTACCCTGAGATACCACCTCACCCAAGTCAGAATAGCTGTCATCAAGAAACCTGACAATAAGTGTTGGAGCGGATGTGAAGAAAGAGAACCCTTAGTCATTGTTGGGGGGAGGGTATAAATTAATATAGTCATTGGGGAACTCAGTGTGGAGATTCCCCCTAAAAATGAAAACAAAACTACCATTTGTCCCAACTATTCGTCCCATGGGCACATACCCAGAGATCTCCACACCCTACCATAGGGGTATTTGTACCCTCATATTGATTGCTGCTTTACATCAGCAAGGAAATGAAACCAAAGTTGTCCAACAGCAGATGAATGGATAATGAAAATCCAGAATATATAAGCCAGTACATATATAAGATGGATACCTTTCAGCCCTAAAGAAAACAGAAATAACTTACAGAAAAATGGACATACTTAGAATATGTAAAATTTTAAAAAATGCACGGTCTCCCTCATATGCAGATCTTAGTTTATGTTGTGTGTGTGCATAGGTGTTTGTGTGTGTTTAGGTAAACAAATGTACATGTGGGTACATTATAACACACAGAAAGGACAACTGGAATGGGTAAATACTTGGTGGGGAGGAAGGAAGAAATGCAGGCAATGGATACTCAAGTCATGAAAGAGGATATAAAGCCAGTTGTTTTTCTAGTTGTAATGCTGTCATGTTTTGTTTGTTTGTTTTGGTGGTGAATAAGTACATAAAATGTATTTGATAATGAAAGTATAAAATTCATTGTGAAGTACCATTGCTTCAGAATGTCTGTTCTACATGGGTTTGGTTAATTTTGCTTCAAGATGTTTTTTATTTGCAAGGTGTTTCTAAAAAAGTTTTAATAAATGAAAAAAAAACTTAAAAAATAAGATTTATATAATTTACAAAACAAAACACTGAATGCACATTGCCATAAAATGTGTCAACTGAACATCTGAGCATTTATACCATATATAAAACTTATATCCATGCAAAAGTATGTGCAGGACAGGTACAATCACCTCATAGTAACAGACAGCAACTTTCACAGTTACCTCCAGCATTGCGACTTCCTCCCCGACAACCTGTCCAAATAATAGCACAGAGTGAAGAACTTTTATTTTCCAGGGACGGGGGGGAGGGGGGGGGCTTTCTGTGGTGCATAACTTTTCTTGACCTTGGTCACGATCTTTTATGCTCCTGGAAATGTGGGGCATATCCTGTCTCTGGGTGAGTGACTTCGCTGTGCTTATCACACTACAGTGATGACCAGTGTTACCCATGAGAAGATTCTGGGTAAAGGGAACATGTCCCAAATAATGGTTACGAAGGGTCAAATTTCTCTAGTTTTTCTTTTCTTTCTTTCTTTCTTCCTTCCTTTCTTTCTCTCTCCCTCTCCCCTCTCTCTTTCTTTCTTCTTTCTTTCTTCCTTTTTTTCTGTGTGTGTGCCTGTGTGCGTCCCTATGTGTGTGCATGCACATACATATGCACACACACTCAAATGCAACAGTGCACATGTAGAGGTTGGGGGACAACTTGTGATTGGTTCTTTCTGCCCTTCGTGGGTTCTGGGGCTCTAGCTCATGTACCCAGAATTGTACATGCTTTCATGCTGAAGTTTCTTACTGGCCCAGTTTTTCTTATTTTGCATCCAGGAGATGGAAGTACTTAATGTGCCTCACTCAGACATTTTTTGAAAAGGGGACAACACTTGACATCTGACATGGCTTCAGTTCTACTGTTTCCAGCATGGGGACCACTGAGATGCTTTCAAGGTGCCCCAACTCCCTAGAAATACCTTAACCTCCCACGTTGGAAGCAGGGCCTTGTTAGAGATGGACTATGCTGAAAAGTTAAGGCATTCTCCTGGGAAAGCCCTAGATTCTAGTAACAAGGTTCCTGTAGAATATTCACAAGAGAAGCAGTGACACGAATCCTAACATCAACTTAGTAAATCAAAGAGCAGATTTTTATTACATTCCCTTCTACTTAAGAACAATTATGATAAACAAGGACATAATTCTAAAAATCAATTACTACTGGGTATCCAAAATGAAAATGCTATATGGTTAAGAGATATTTTTATTCTTTGCATCATACTCTTTTCTCAACTGTGGCTCAACCAAAAGAAAAACAAGATTAAAAAAAACCTAAACAACTAAAATAAGAAAAAAAATACTTTAAAAAAGAACCCACATCACAAAGAATATGAAATTTGAGGAAAAAAAAATGGACATTATTTCTAAACAAGAAACAAATTTTGCTCTTAAAAAATACCTAAACAAGTACCAGAAAGAAATGAGCCATCACTATTAATTTAGCAGAATATTAATCTGAATGTCAATTATATATCCAACAACCCACTTTATTATTACATAATATTTGGTCATTTTAAGATAGTTATTTCATCAAGGGCTGTATCCAGGAGTCCTGGGAATTCACATAGTTTGTCTTTCTGTCTATCTGTCTGTCTGTCTGTCTATGCCTCTCATGGGGCTGGTATGGAATCCATGGTCCCATATGTGATAGGCAAGGGCTTTGCCACTGAACCATTTTCCCAGCCCATTCTTTACTCTTACATTTTTGAGATAGGAACTTGCTGAGAAGTTCTGGCAGACCTTGCACTGACATTGTTCCTGCATTTGTCCCTCAAGCAGGAGAGGTTGCAATCAAACTCTCCCATGCCAAGACTCACAAAAGTTTGAGAAGCTGATGAAACTTTGGTGGGAAAAAGAAAAACAAATGTAAACACAGAGCTAAAGTTCTAAATTTAGAGCCTTCAAAAATGAAAAAGAATGATTTGAGTTGGTTTATAGAGGAATTACAGAACTGCACATGAGCCTCAGTTCACTAAAAGCAAGGCTACCCAGCTCCTGGAGAGGCTGCCGTCAGGCAGAGCACACACCCAGGAGTCCTGCATCTGAACTGCCACCCACTCTATCTAAGTATCACTTCCTCAATGTTGATGATGGGGCCTGGATTGGAATGGTCTTTCTAAACTATAGAAATTAATATTTACTAGGGGCCATTTTCCTTTGTATGTGTGTGGGTGGATGATGTGTTCCTGTGTGTATGTGTAAAAGGTCAGAGATGAACCAGTCAGGTGCCTTTCTTAATTGCCTTCTACCTTATTTTGTAAGATTGCATCTGTCACTGAACCTGGAGCTCACCAATTCAGATGGACAAACTAACCAGTAAGGATGGTGACCCTTTTTCCACCCCCTTACCCCCAGCACTGAAACTGCAGGCATGCAGAACCATACTCAGCTTTTTACAGGTCACCCACTGAGCCATCTCCCCAGCCTCAGGTGATACTATCTAAGAGGCCAGTTTCTCAGAAGGGAGCTTATCAGCATCAGATACTATCTGTGAAACCTAGCTCAACTACTTTTGTCCTTGTATCCAAACCTATATCCTGTAACTGATTACCAGCAGTCCTTGATTCGGAGAATAACAACAGTCCCCTCTAAAAACACCGATTTCCCCCCCTCTAAGCACCAATCATAGAAAATGACTGATAATCTTATTGTCACCTGTGTATTTTAGCCCCTAAGTTCCTTTCCATCCTGGCAGCTCATGCCGACAATAATAAAACCTCAATAACAGTTCCAGCACACCTACATGCGGACAGCTACTACAGAAGGTAGTGGGATCTGGAGAGAGAGAGAGAGAGAGAGAGAGAGAGAGAGAGAGAGAGAGAGAGAGAGAGAGAGAGAGAGAGAGAGAGAGAGAATTTCTAGGGGAAATTTACAAGCAAAATACAATGAAAAGCCTGAGTGTGCTGGAGATGTGACTGAGGTGCTACAGTGCTTGTCCTGGGTTCTATTCCCAGCACCTCACAAAGAGAATGTGCTGCTGCATCCCGGAAACAGGAGAGAGGGAGTCCAGCTACATAGAGAAATCCAGTCCAACCAGCCTAAGCTACATGAAAGCCTGTCAAATAAAAACAAAGAAGCAAAAAAAAAAAAAAAAAAAAAAAAAAAAAAACCTCCAATTCAGAAAATCAAAATCAAGTGATTTACCTTATTAACTTTTAAAATTCTCCCTTGAAATCTTGTATATCATCAAACCATCCATGTAAAGGGGCTTTGCAACATCTCTAGGTTTTATCTGTATGCTATCTGTATTCATTCTTGATGGAAGAACTTACTTCAAAAAATATTTGGCCCAGGGGAGAAAATATTTTCAATGTCCCAATAAGAGTATCATAGTTTCTTTATGAAAATTTTTAAAAAAGCCCATTACCTTGCAGCTGAGACCCTAATGGTTCCAGATGGTCACTGCTATAAAAAATACCCCTCCATTCTTTTATAGAGACCCTGAGGTCACACATTATCTCAGAGAGTAGGGGTTATTCATGTTTCTGAACAGTTCGGTTTTGTTCAGCCTTATCCATCCCATTTGTCTCAGATTAGCCATCAGCAGCTATGGTGGTAACTGGTGCCCCCAAATACAGCGTGACAAATAAACCTCTCCTGCTTTATGCATCTCTGCCCACTCTTCCCACTTAACAACTACTCAGGCTTTAAATGAATGCAGGCAGCTATAGCTCAATCGGCCAACACCTGCAAAAAAAACATTTCACACAGTTTCCTATCACTTAAATGCAAGGGGGAAAAAAAAACAGTTAAAACTTTTCATCAGATTTTGAAAAAAAAAAAAAAGGAAGAACTTATTTTGATTTGCTATTTTCCAATGCATATTCACACCTCTGTTTTTTCAGGGGAAAAAATAAGATTTTTTTTTCATTACAATGAAATTGCATTGAAGCCGCATAGCAAAATTACACAAAATAATGTAATATACTACTAAATAACTCAATAAGGTAAATTCTGTTCCTGCTGTCACTGGATTCTTGCTGTCTCTCTTCAGCTTGACATCAATTAATGATTTTAATTCCAGACTCTGTCACAGTGCCCACCACCCCTTTCTCTAATTAAAATGGATGATGTGTGATGGGGACAAAGCACACAAGATTTTGTTCTTGTAACATTTCTATTCATTAGTATTTGTGCTTTTATAATAAATGGCTTTTAGCACTAATTGCAGCAGAGAAACATGAAGAGACCATATTTGTGACTGAGCACAGTCTTTATTTATCCAGAGTAGGTACAGATAAAGTCTGTGCTATGGTGAAATCTCCCAGCTACAAACAAAATGCCCCTACTTGGAAAACGGATTCAATCTGCAGAGAATTACCCATAGGGAGGGTGGAGTTTAGACCCAGGGTCTAATGCATTCTAGCTAAGTACTCTATCACTGAACTATATCCACAGTCAAGTTTTTTGTTTTTCTTTTGAGATAAGGTTTATTAAATTGTTCAGGCTGCCCTTGTACTTATTCTAAGTAAGATTTGGACTTGTGATCCACTTGCCTTAGTCTTTTGAATAGCTAGGATTAAACACCCAAGCTACCAAGCCTGTCTCCATGGTACAACTTAAACGGGGGGGGGGGGGGGCATTAAGAAACAGAAATTGGCCTTAGAATAATTAAATAATCTATTAAATTCTTTTGGTGTTGGGACTTGAACTCAAGATTTCATTTATACTAAGTATATAATCTACCACTGAGCTGTACTTTGAACTCCCTAGAGACCCATGAACCACCCAAGATTTTATTTATCTATTTGAGACACGGTCTCATGTATCCCTAGCAGGTCTTGAACTAGCTATGTAGCTTAACACGAAGGATGATCTTGAACTTTTGATCTTGCCTCCACCTCCTGAATGCTAGGATTATGCTACTCTACATGGTGTATGCAGCTTTGGGGATCAAAGTGAGGCTTTTGTGTACGGGGCAGGCACTTTGCCCCCTTTTCTAGTAGGGCAGGACAAGGGGGGGGGGGCTTGAACTATTCATTGTCCTGCATTAGCCTCCTACTAAAATTGTGGATGTAAGATATCTTGTCCAGCAGCCTTTACTAATTTTATTTATTTATTTATTTATTCATTCATTTATTTATTTATTTATTTATTTTGGTGTGGTGGGATTGTGTAGTTCAGCCATAGAGAACTTGCTTAACATGCCCCAAACTCCCACGTTCTATGCCTATGTTACACATGAGCACACACATAAACATGCCATTAATATGTATGGAAGAAGAACATATTAAGGTTAGTCCAACAGAAAACAATTTGAAAATGTTTCAGTTGCTTCATATTATGCAGTCATTGGCTGTCTTGAAAGCTTCATAGAAGATCTTACAGTCACACGGTTCTTCCGTGAGAACCATTTGCTCCAACACATAGTTCCTTCACGCAGAGATCTCGCTCTGGAAATACAGTCCTTGCATTTTTTTTCTCTATAATATCAGTTTTGCTGATATTTATCAAATAAAACCTACACTCAGGAAAAAAATCAAACAAACTACAAGACAGTGATTTGGTTGCTACATGGGCAGCAGGACAAGAAGATGTGCACAGGAATGAAGTCCCATAACAAAGGCCACGACTCAGAGGAACCGAGTTCATGGCCACCATCAGAACAAACCAGCATTTGAGGTACAACATTCAAACATCATAGACACAGTACTTTCCATCTTCCAGAATTTACTTCTTTAGTAATGGGCTTCACACATGTCTGCAGGCAAGAAAAAGTCTGGTTTGAGGGACATGTCATGAATCACCAATGAAGGAATTTCAGGTTTTATATTTTATGTAGAATCAACCAAATATTCTAGCTCCAGTGTAAAGTAATGTTATAGAAGGATAGCTTCACTGTTACTACACACACACACACACACACACACACACACACACACACACACACACATACACACGGAGAGGGAGGGAGGGAGAGAGAGAGAGAGAGAGAGAGAGAGAGAGAGAGAGAGGCAGGCAGACACAGAGATACAGTGTGAGGCTATGGCGAGAATGTTCTTTTCTGGTTTGGTTTTTATCTGTTTCTGGTTTGGTTTTTGTCTGTTCTTCCAATCACTTTTCCCCCCAGGAAGTTACTATATCCCTCCTCAAAACAGCATTGCTCATGGCTGAAACAGCACAGACGGGAAATCAGACTAAAGAAGACTTGGCACATATCACAAGCACCAAACACACAGTAGGACTTAGCACCTCCTCACAAGTACCAAGTATGCACTGTGATGAGCACCCATCAAAGCACATAGGATACAGTGTGACTCAGCACCAGCATAACATCAAACACCCAGTGTGCCACCATCAGCACCAGTTTGTTACTCCCTCTATTATAAATCCAAGACTCACATCAAACATCCTTTCAAAAGTATGAAATGTAAAGAGCCATAACTTGCTCAAATTTCTGAGTATAACCAATTTTTTTACTGACCAGTCACTTTTAGAAAGGTTTTTGTCCTAAGCCCATGAACACTGTAAATTTACTATGACCAACTGAGTTACCAAGGAACGACATCATTAGAGGCACAGAGATAGATTAAAAGCCAAACTAAGAAATGAACTGTGCTTTGGGCAAATTATTAATACTAATGATGCTATGATGTTAAACTCATTGTTTAGTTGGACACATTTAACTATGTATGATGAACTATCTTGGAAATGTTGTTAGAATTCTGAAGGGAAGTACAGAAGCCACCTAATTGCAAAGCAAGCATGTCTAGACTATGGGAGATTTTTGCAGTGTTGGCCAATTTCAAGGCATGGAAGCAGAGCTTTGCCTTCTATCACTCCATCTGCTATCTAAGTAACTTGTACATCTGTAGATGACTCTAGTCCACACACTGACTTGGTATGTTCTATGTTTAAAAGAAAGACGCTCTTTTTAGCGTGAAAGTGATGGAAACTGTTAGGGAAGAGGAAGAGGGTGGAGGAAGGAGGTACAAGAGACCATCGGGAGGTATGACTGTGAGCACAGTGCACCACAGGTGCAAATATTACAGCAGCACAATGAAACTGCCTATCTGCAAAATGAATACACACTAGTAAAAAACAAACAAAACAGAAGGAGGGAGCCCACCTAACACAGTACAATGAATTCAAAGGAAATTTGAGGGCTGAAGTCAATTCAGTGGTAGAATACCTAGCATGTATGAGCCCCTGGGCTCTATTCTTAGAATAAACAAAGGTATATAGGTAAGTAAAAAGATAAAAAGTGAATAAAAATACATACTTAGGTAAACTCAAACTTGTACATTAAAACTCTGTGTTTTATTATTCATTCCCCACATCTATGTTTTACTGGCGAGCTAAAGAACAAAATAATTGCTCCATTCAAAACAAAGACAAATAAAAAGCAAAATTACCCAGAGAAACATGAATGAAAACATTCCCAAGCTAATTTGTATACAAGAAGCTGTTGGGCTTGGGCACAGCTCAGAAGCAGGGAGCTTGCTTGACATGTGTGACACTTTCAAGTCAATCCCCAGAACTGCAAAGTAAAATCAGAAGTACCTTCAGACTGGAGAGGAATACTTTTTTAGTTTTCTTACTCATTCATTAGCATGAGATAACTCACCTCTAGCACACACCTGCTCTCAAAGGTGCTATACAAGCTACAGAGAAAATGACAGTCACTCAAATCCAAATGTGGAAAGGAAAATTATTTCTAGGCACAGGGTGCCTGGCTGTGGGCACTCAGTAAAGGCAGTGTAAGGCAGAAGCTGGATGTATGTTCCTATCATCCCAGTACTGGGGAGGAGGAAACAAGGCTTGCTGGTCAGGTCTAGGTTCAGTGAGGGACCCTTTCTCAAAAACACAGAAAAAAACAACAAAGAGCAACAGGGGAAGACACAAGGTTTCCACATAGATGCACGTCCTTATGGATATGCATAGATGCACATAACTTACACACATTAAAAAAAAAAACCCACGAAACAAACACTAAGTTTGGCATTAATATATTACTCACCCACTATGTAAAATTTCTTGAGTAAAATCATTAAAATTCACTTATGTTCAAATGAATACAAAAGTTCCTCCTTTTTTAAAAGCCTTTCTTTGTACTACATTAATCCACAATCATCACACAGATATCACAGCTGAGTACAAACTATTGGCATGTATGATAAAATCAGTAGAGAGATAGCCATAAGTGAGGGCAGCACCTCTGCCAGAGGGCAGGGGCTGGTACCTTCGAGGCCTACCTCTCCTGCTCTTCCTTCATCCGCACCCTGTCCTCTTCTGATGTGAAGGAATCCTGGATTTTTATTCGACCCATTTTCTCCATCTTGTCGTCTTTTCGGTGTTTTCCAAACCTGTTGGTAATAAAATATTCTACCTGGTCAATATATACACAGTGAGTTGTCCTTCCTCACATGGTTCCTCACAATGCAGTCCGGATGTCTCCTGAGTCTATCATCTTCAATTAGAAAATTCTACTAAATTTAATTAGAATATTCCAGGCAAAACCTTTTTGAAGGGCTACTCCCCAGCCCCTCTGTATCTATATTTTTGTGTTATTTGACAAAACAAAATAAAAAACTGATAAAGGCTAACCAGTTTATTCTTCTGAGGGGCTGAGGAATGGCCCAATAGGCAGTGCCTACCCAGCATGCATGAAACCCTGGGTTCCATCTGTAGCACCCCCTTTCTGAGAGAGAGAGAGAGAGAGAGAGAGAGAGAGAGAGAGAGAGAGAGAGAGAGAGAGAGAGAGAGAGAGAGGGAGAGAAGTTGTTCAAGGTCATCCTTATCTACAGAAAGAGTTAAAGGTCAACCTGAGGTATAAGAGATTCTGCCTCAAAACCAACAAAAGAAAGATTTGCTGTTGATCCCATGAAACAAGCAAATGATAAATGTGCAGAATGACAGGCTGAAAACATCAGATACCAGAAGAAGAAAAGAATCTGTACAGAGAGAGCTTCTCTTAGGGCTGAAGACTGAGAATCCAGAATCATCTAGTTAATGATCTCTCCATAAGCAATGACTCTTCTTTATTTTCAACGGGTAGGCTTATTGGGACCATTAATCATAGTTTAAAACCTGACAAACGTTTGCAGGGTTTAAAGCACAGAGGATAATTCACACTGCTAGACTGGAGCTTATTAAACTGAAAGCTTTTGGGGTGTCTTCACCAAAGACTCTCCTTAGTCCAGTGAGTAACAGCAGGAGGATACCATCTCTTAGAAACCCACATCTGAGTGAAACCAAACACAAGGAATGCATGTGTGATTCAGCCTTCGTCTATACACTGCTGAGGATAGATGCTGACCCTAGGGCTTTTAAGAGAATGTCATGCAAGTCTATGCTGGCATGCAAAACATTACAGATGCTTCCAGTTTCATATGGACTCTCTTTTCCTGCTGTTATTTTCCTCTATAAAAAGCCCATGTGCCCTGCAATGCTTGCCTTCCATGGTTTCCCATCAGATTCATGCATAAGGATTGTCAAGTCACCAGCTGTCTCAGGAAGAAATCTCAGGCACACAGTTACACAAAGAAATGCTCATTAATAAAAGAAGGGGGGAGGACAGGAAGGGCTGAGTCTTTTATTTGAAGAGGTGACACAGGACAGAAGGAGATAAGATCAGGGGCACGAGAAGGAAAACTCCCCATCCCAGTGTGGTTGAAGCTTCCTGTCCAGCGGAGAATCAAGAACTGAACACAAATAACTTTTGCTAAAGGTCTTTCTCCCTTTCCAGCTACAAACCTGTAATACTTAAGAAAACTCATCCAAAAGCACCTGTACAGTAAAAGGGCATATCCTAAATGACTTGTACAATTTCATCAGATTGCAATTGCATCCCAGCCACCTCGGAAGCCATCCTATAATCTCAGTTAAAAAAAGAGACCAGAGTTAGAAGAGGAGAGAGCTTCTTAGAAATCCACTGAGCAACAAAACACCCAGAGTTTCTAACATTCTGTCCAGTTACCACTGGGACATTTGAAGGGGTACCCTTGTTTGGAAACCCATATCCACACTCAGGTTTGTCTTATTCTGTCCTTGTGCAACTATGCTTTCTCAGTCCCTTGCCCCACCATGTTTAAAATCCTTGTTTGAAGTATCCTTTACTGAATGGTGACTCTTGAGAAGCCTAGCCCCAAACTCTCATTAGGTGTGGCATATTCTTTCCCTGAGCACCTTTCTGCTTTTTAAACAATCCCCAGCACTATTTTGCTCATCGTAAAATCCTTTTCTGCATCAGAGCCAAAGGGACCTGGCTTTACCCAGGGACTAGGGAGCCTTTCAGGTTGCTAGTGATGAAAGAACTGGCCTATAAGGCCCTCTCTAATGCTGCTGCCTGGCAAAGGAACCAGGAATGAGGTTGACAGAGACAAACCCACACCAAAATGAAAAAAGCAAAGCCTGGTGCAGTTGACAGATAAAAGAAAAAAAAACAAAAAACAAAAAACAAAAAAGATTTCAAGCCACAGGTTGGTTAGTGGCACAGGTCATTTCTTACTAGTATAAACCTCATTTTAAACATACAGCCACACATGAAGTATGGAGTACAGACCTCAAACAGCAGTTAAGGTACATTGTGCTCGCCAAAGGTTTACAAACATCATCATCACAATATTATGCCAGAAAAACTTCACGCATTGTCACCTCTGTTCCATCAAAATTAGATATCCGAATGTGGAAAAAACAATAAAACCTAACTACAAGTTAATTCTACAAAGTATATCTGTCCTTGACATTTGATCTTATTTAAAAAGTAGACAGTAACTACAACTGGAAAAGGAAGGAAGGAAAGAAGAAAAACAGGTCTCCATGAACTTGATTAAACTAGAATCAGCCCACATTTCACAGAGGATAAAACATGTGCTGGGACTTTAAAACTAATATATAAACAGACAGACAGACAGACACACACACACAAGCCTGGGAGTTAAGCATTATAAAGTTAAACTTTATAAGACGAATGGATCAAAAAACAAACAGAAAAGCATGCATCCCAGGAAAACATCATCTCAAGAATCATGTTCAGTCATTCACAAAAGTTATCAAGCATCTGCTTGCATAAGAGTTGACTTGTCTATGGTATGGAGCTACACACAGTATTATAACACGCCATGTCACTTGGCCTCATGGAGCCTCTATTACAGCTTGTATTTAGGTGACAGCAGGATGCAAAGGACAAGGGAGCACACAGGTATGTATGCCAAGAAGGACAAAGCGGGCCAGAGATTTTATTTCAGAGATGGCTTTCCTAAGATGATAACACTGGGCACAGATCCGTGGGAGTCATCATACAGGCTGAGGCTGGGACTCAAGCTGGTAAAGGACTTGATTATTTCCCCTCGGCTCCAGGCCTGGAACCCCATTAACTAAGCATGGTGGCACACCCCTGTAATCTCAGCACTTGGGAGGCGCTGGCAGAAGGAACAGAATTCATGCTAACTATGAGGCTAGCCTGGAATGCATAAAATATTTTCTCAAATAAAAGAAAACATGAGGAAAGAGCTAGCACAAGGGAACCTGAAGCAAGATACGATGATTTTCTTTGAGGAATCACAAGGACCACAAATCCAGGATGGATACTGGGTGGCATCTGATACTAACAGCTAAAGTGTAAGAACCTGAGTCCTTGAAGGGGGGTACTGTCAGAGATGTGACATAAGTCAGGTGTATTGGGGGGCACAGGGGGAGGAGAGGTTAACAGACAGAAACACCAGGATTTGCAGATGGGAAAGCCACCAGCATGGCAGGAAATCATTGTTGCCTCTAAGGTTTGGAAGACAGGCTACTACTATTTAGTGAACACACAGGGCAGGGAGGGGCAATGTCTGGTGGCTGAATGTCACCCAAGGTTTTCCCTTGACCATCATCCCTTGACCATATGTATAGACACATTAAAAAAAAAAAAGTCTGAGTTCAAACAAATACATCTTGTACTTACTTATTTACAGAAGAATATTGCATTTACTTATAATTAGATGTCTGTAAAGGTAAATGAGTATAGCCATTTAGTTTTCAGTTTGTAAATGTCCCTCAAATGACACACTGTTGTCACAGTGATTTGAGTAACTCTCACTGAGAAGATGATGTACGGCTGTGCATTGAGTAATCTATTGAACAAAACTGAGATTGGCTGGTGTTTTTGAACCCAGGTCTTAGGTATGCTACACAAATATTCTACCACTGAACTAAAATGTTGGAAAGACTCAGCTATGTATGTACTTTTCCTCATAACCCAGGGAAGAATGACTGATAGGTGGCCACGTTCCAACGTCATACTGATCGATCTCACATTAGCTGCACAATGGACCCGAGATCCACCGTGCAAGCCAGGTCACTTGTACAAGCCAGGTCACTTGAGAGTGGTTGTGGAAAAGAGGTGGGGTAAGGCACGCCTTTGGTCATGAAGAAGAAGGCTAAAAGCAAGTAAAAGAACCCCCAAACGGATGCAGGAACTACTGTTTCTACATGGAAAGAACCATCACTAAGAAATAATGCCTGCTATGTTCTCCGTGATATTAAACCATCACTCTCATTTTCAACGCAGCAATATAAATACTGCTGAAATAGCTTGCCATTTAAACCGTGATAGTTCTATTGCTACTAAATTTAGAAGTCTTTAGAAAAACCATTCTGAATGATAACACGGCTCGCTGTTCTAGATAAAATAAAAACACCCTTTGGTTGTGATGAGAGGGCTTCCTCCCCCCAAACAGTGTTTTAAAACATGATACAGTAAAAAGAAGGTTGTAAAAACATGCTGCCGTATATATAAATAGCATCTCCAGAACCAATTATTTTACAGTCTTTGAATAATGGGTCTTAAAATAATATTTTCTTCAAAAAAAAAAAAAAAGAAAGAAAGAAAGAAAGAAAGAAAGAAAGAAAGAAAGAAAAAAGAGTGAAATGTCATTGAAGTCTAATAGTTCATTGCTAATTACCAGGCTTCTGTGACTCAGGAGGACTTTGCTATGATGTGTGTCTGACTATTTACCTCAGGAAATATGAAGTTAGAATAAATGATACTGTATGGCTGTTAGAAGAGTTCTTAATGGGATCAAATACAAGTTTGGCCTCAGCTCCCAGAGACTAGCGACTCCAACCAGGCACCACTGTGAAGCGTTAGAAGTCCTGATCCCCTATCCTGCTCATCATTTTCAGCCCCCTGACCTCGTGTGTCCATCCTATCATTTCCTCTATCTGAGAGCTCTCATTTGATTTTGCTGGCTCTCTGGACACGGCTGGTGGTGGCAATGCTGTCATCGGCTCTGAAGACCGTTCAGGCATAAGAGCTGCCCAGTAAGCCAGCTGAATACCCCCAGACAGCCAAACACAGCCTCAGCCTAGTTCCCATGCAATGCAGAGGACATATTTATGCTTACCACATCAAAACAAACCACTGGCTTCCACTGACATTGCCCCAGAGCTGCTGAGGCTGTGATCCCCTCAGCTGTTTGACCCCAAGTTGCTGTAGAAAACCACTTCCAGTTGATTCTGGTGATACTAATGTATTTTTTCTATACTGTAGACATATCAACGCCCTTTAGTTTATTACTTTGTTGGGGTTTCGGTGAGAAATGCATGCAAAGGCAATATGACAGACTGCCTCCCAGTCCTGCCACCATAGATTGTGAACCACAGTAAGTCCTTCCTTCCTTAAACTGCCATTCATCATGTAAATGAGAGAAAATAACTGACATGCCCTTGCAATCTTGAACACGACTGTGAACTTATTTTTGTTTAAAATCCTAACCTCTCTATATATTTTACATTATATAAATTTATTTATTTAGCCTACATCCAAGCCACACTTTCTCCTCCCTCCTCTTCTCCCAGTCCCTCCCTCTATCCCCCCTTCTGTTTCCACTTCCCAATCCAATCCCCCTCCGTTTCTGTTTAGGAAAGGGCAGGTCTCCCATGAATATCAACAAAACATGGCCTACCAAGTTGTCATAAGACTAAATATCTAACCTCTCTAGATTTCATATGAAGAAAACAAAACAAAATAAAACTCTAGCCATACATCTGTCGATTATTTTTTTACATTCTTCTCCACCGCAGACAGTTGTTCACAGGTTTCTGGGAATCAAAAGATTCGTCTTCCAGTCCACTCATCACCTGACAGAAAAAGAAACTATGGCCCAGAAGCCCCTGGGAGCTGTCCAAAGTCACACTGAAGGCTGAGACTAGAGAGTAGATAACCTCAAGGTTACCTGAAGATATCAAGGGTGTGTGTGGGGGGGAGGAACTGAACTTAGACACTCCCAAGAAAATAAAATCTAGCATCTGTTGGAAATTCACTCTGTGAACTTCCTAAGTGGGACACACAATCAGCCCTGGTGATGTTTATTTTATGATGTAATTACTGAGTTCTTACGTTGTACTTTCTCTTGATGGTTCTCACACCAACTTGTGAGGGAAGTGCTGTTTTCCACAGGTGAGACCCTGGGCAGGGAGCCTAGGGGAATCTACTAACAGCAAGTGAACAAAATCCAAGTGCTCACCCAGTGCTCTCTCAACTCAATCTAGACACAGTGCTTGAGGAATCAAAGTCAGCCTCCATGCTGTTATGTACAGAGCAAATGACTGATTTGTTTCTTGCTAAAACACATGAGAAAAGGTGGGGGAAATAACTTCATGGGTAAATTTCTTCCTGTGCAAGCATGATGGCCTGAGTTCAAGCCCCAGCACACTCACAAAAACTCTGGTCTGCAACTGTAATCCCAGTGCTGAGGAGAGAGAGACAGGAACATTCCCATGGATTGCCAGCCATTCATTCTAGCAAAATTGGTAAGCCCCAATCCTGGTGAGAGACCTTGTTTCAAAAAATAGCGCATAACAAAGTAGACATTTGATATCCACACATATAAGTATCCTTTCTTACACACACATTCACACATTCATGTACACACTAGTATGCATAAAATATTTATATTTACTAGTATTAACACACATTCCACTGGTGATAATCCTACACTGTTCATAGCACTGTGACCTATGGGACAGGGGCCCTAAAAGAACTTGACTATGAAGACTAGGAGTTTGAGGGCCAAGTCAAGAACTGCCTTGATGCACTGGAGAGAATTATAAAAACTGCACATACCCACTCATAGGGCACTGCAAACATTTCCATTTTGCACCAAATGTCAAAAGTTCAGTCTGGCATATGTAAACACTGCCAACGGCTTGGCAAAGATCAGCTTCAAGCACTGAGGAGCACAAACTCTTTGGAAAAGAGTGCTCATGATTTCCATCCATACTCCCTGCAGCCCAGACTCCACAAAGGTGGAGGAGGTGGGGGGGGGGTCATTTGTAATCTGTCCTTCTTGTCACGATTGTGCAGTTTTGTGACATTTTGAGAAATAGCTACTATGAAAGTGGCTGATTTGCTCAGCAGTAGATTGTGGAAATGATGGGGGAAATCAAGGAAGAGGGGGCTGATTATGGAAAGCAGAAAGCTCCCATTTGGAGGGGGAAAGGCATCAGTAATCAACAATGATGAGAAGGGGGCAGGGAGAAAGGGCAGGAGACAACTTGACAATTCTTTTGTAACATGGGTGTGGCTCACCCAATGATGGAGGGTAGCTGGGTGCTCTCTACAAGTAAATTCACAAACTCTAGTACCATTATTTTTTATTATGTACAGTTCTCATCAGTCCTAGTCTGATTGGTTTAATAAACTAAATGTACTGCTCTGTTTGGCATGTAGGGAAAAATAAGTGACTTTCTTAAAAAAAAAAACAAAAAAGCTTCTGTGTAACCAACCTATCATAGCCTTAAATGCTGAGATGTACAATGTGCCTTGATGGAAGTCATTTCCTTTTCCTATGTCCTGCTAAATGTTCCTGTGAGTGCACTCCATCCTGCCACAGCTGTTATCCAATCAAGGATGCACTGATATGCCTGGGAACCTGATGCATCAGAGATCATAGATGCACGTGGAGCAAGGAAATATTAAAGCAACAATAGAAAGTCTGAAAATAATAGGGGTAGAGGGAAGGGAAGTCATCACAGAATCAATTTTGACCTAAGAATAAAAGATCTTGAAGGGGAAAACACACACACACACACACATAGTACATAAAAGCCAGGGAGACACGAGAATGTAAGTGGGGACAAGGTACAGCAGATAAACCTTCCAGACCTGAGACAAATGCATGCATCAATAACACCAACATCATCGACGATGGTGGATGAGGTTCATGATCACAAGGCTGAAGCCTAGCCATCAGCTCCCAGAACACGAGCCATGACCTCTGGGACTTCTTATAAAAAGAGGTCAATTAGTAATTACTGCTCCACACCAGGTGTTTATAAGTCTTGTTACACCTTATTTTTTTTATGTCATACCCACACCTGTAATCAAGCCACACCAACCCAAAAACCCCTACCATCTAAATGCAAATGATATGCAAATTATAGCTTGCTTCTCCTCTAACACCAACTTTATGATGTGTACAGGTCACACCCACACCCCCCCCCCCACTTTCCCATACACTTAAACACAGGAAAACAAAGCAGGAATGTGATTTTGCTAAATGCTTTCTTGTGCAAAGACACCAGTCACGTCCACTCAGAGTGATTCCGAGGGTGCCTCTGCCTCCTGGCTCCTTCTCTGGGTCCTTTTGCACTGCCATGCTCTAATTCTTGGTCTGTTCACTTTAATGCATTATTGTTTCATAATACAATGCCACAAATTGCAAATTACATTTGGCTCAAGGAGTGATTATGAAAAACTCCGATCACGGCTGCCTTTGCGCACATCATGCTGATAATAATGAGGGCCTGATTGAGTTCGAAGCAGCCGAGTGATGAGAAGGGTCAATTTGAGTGTTTCTATTAAGCGTCTTTTGTCAAACCCAACACTTTGCCAGGTCAGAGGCAAATAATCACACCCTGCATCTGGTTTCCATGGTTATCCTTCAGCCTCTGAACAGTACACCAAGTGCCCTTAAGCAGGCTTACCCCCACCCCCACCCCCAAGAGAAATAGAACATTGTTTGGGGAGTCTCTTGGACTCTCCTGATCAACAATTCAAAGAGGTTTTACATACCTGGCACTGGGGGTTTTGTCAGTTTATGGATTTTGGGGGTAGCATTATCATCCATGTGGCATAACTCCATGTAAGCTACATAGACACACATGCACGCGCGCATACACGATGCACACACACACACACACACACACACACACACACACACACACACAACTATATGTACTTTTTAAGGAAGCTAATAAAATAATGTTTCCCTACAGATTTTTAGTGCTTGTAATCTCTCCTTTCATCTCTTCTCCCAGTTAAAGTTGACCCCTCTTTTTCCATTCACCCTTTACAGCAGCTGCTGACATTGCCCTTGGTTGCCTCCAGAACCTGAAGGTAAAATTCTATTGAAGATATCTCACACTTCGGGTACAGGTTTAGAGGATGGATCTGAATCTAACCTGAATTTCTCCTCCACAATGACTAGTGCTCATAGCACAGGCATGCACACTTGTGAGCACACACACACACACACACACACACACACAATGATGGAAGAATATACCCCATTCTAATTGAACAGAGAATCCTTCTACCATCTGCCTAGCCAATACTTGAATAGGTACCACATTGAAAACACCAACAGTAACAAGGGCTCACAATATAGGGACAGTTGTTGTTGAGTCGAGAATACTAACCCTCAATTAAATTCACACTTGGAGGCATAATCTGTGTCCTTCCTCCTGACTCACAGGGGCCTATCAGTTACAGCTACAGGAACACCCTCCACCAATACTTTTCCACCTTGCATGCTTACAAAAGCCACCAAAAATGAATGAATGAATGAATGAATATTAGGGGTTGCTGAAGTTTCACAAACAAAACCCCAAAACACCCTGGACTTCCTGGCCTATCTTCTGAAACTTAGAAACAAAAACTTCCCTAAAGATCTCATTATCTGCGAAATTCTACATCAGTCAACACTTTTTCTGTCGATGACAGGAAACAAATTTCTGTTGATTCACACTTCTTCCAGGATGCTCCCTACACAGTAAATTAAGAGGTGTGTGTGATCACGGTTTATCTTTAGGTTGATTTGCATATCAGATCATAGTTGAAAGGGCCAATAGACTGTTCAGAGAGCAAATAACCAAGGATCAGAGGTCATGCTTCATTCTGAGAACCCACAGAAGTCAGCAAGGACAGAGCAGAAGTGTCTCCCCAGCATACCATCCTCTCAAGGAACAGAGGATCCATAACTATAAGCATTCGTTTCTGTCCTTGTAGTACTCTAGAATGTTGAATATTTAGCATCAACAGAAATTGAAGGGTAATACCAAATGCCAACAGTGGCTCTTTTCCAGCCAAGATCCCCAGCTGTTCCATGCTGTGGCTTCATCTCCCAGGGTGCACAGCACAAGGTATCATGATTCCTTGGTTAAGAATGCAGCTGCTAGTGAAGATCCTAGTCCTGGCAGTGTTCAGGGTAGAAGTAACAAGGGGTCAGGACAAGGACAGGTATTTACTGTCCCTTTGCTAACTCACATGTCCTGCCTATAAATAGTGTGAAATTCACAGCTCAGTAAGTGTTTAAGCCAGAATTTGTGTATTTGAATGGATTTTCTCTCCTCTTAATCCTTAATTCTGAGTGTGCTATGGGTTCTGAGAGGCCAGGGGTGTGTGGGGGGGGGGAGGAAGGGATGAGGAAGGGGGAGAGAGGGAAAGAGACAGGAAGAGAGGGAAAAGAGTAAGTTCTGGTGGATGTATGTGGAGACAAGAGGTAAGCCTTGTGGTGTTCTTATTATGGTGATATTCATCTTGATTTTGATTTTTTTAACCATGGTCTCTCATTGGCCTGTAACTTAATGGATTAGGTTAAGCAAGCTGGTCAGTTAGCCCTGGAGATCTACAGATTCCTGCCTTTGTAGTGCTGAGATTATAAGCTCAAGAGTGAGTAACTACAGTGCTTAACTTTTTGTGTGTGTGTTTTTAAATTTGGGTTTTGGGATCAAACTTAGGTCCCTTGTGCTTTAATCATCTGGGCTATCTTCCAGTGCTCTAAAATAATATTACGTCAATGTTAAACTGACTACACTGTAAGGTACATATATTTATGAAATTATGCTCCTCAGGCATCTACCAAAATGCATAGCTTGTGATTCTTCAGTGAACAGTATCCCTGGAACTGGCTTTTGAGAGAGAGAGAGAGCCTTGGAAATCACCAAGTGTGATGCACACGAAATTGTGTGGTAAATGCTTGCAGAGCAGTGGTACAATTACAAGTCCTCTCTAGACCAGGAAGACATACGGGTGACCTTAGCACTTTGTATCCTAGCGAGTTTGGTGGTGTGGTCAGCGTTACTTACTAGATTTCAGTAGCTCTATTTCTCTGCACTGACAAACACACACCAGATAATGACATAAATCACTAACAGGACAAAGTCAGGGGTGTAGAACCACTTGCTGTGTAAGGCAAACAAGGTAAGGCTGTGCCATCATTTACAAACTATAAGGATGTAAGAGTCAAAGGACTCCAGTAAATCTTTGGTCTTCAATCCCCCCCCCCCAAAAGGCCCCTCTCTTTCTAGAATATTAAGACTGAAACAGGAAGCCACTTCCTGGAAAAAAGGCTTGTGCTGATGGCTGTCCACATCTGGAAGATAAGAGCTGGTATGCTGGAGCACAACAACACTGAACATGATTCCACTTGCCAGAACAAGAATGTGGGGATGATAGCCCACGGAGATGCCAGGGTCAGCACAGAAAACACTGCAACACTATGACTAAGAGATTGTGTGTCACATCAGAGAACCATAGGTTACGTCTATGACCCACACACTATTTAAGAGTATGCTATTCACACTACTTAAGAGTGGCTAGAGCAGGGAAGTTGGCTCAGTGGGCAGAGTGCTTACCTACTATGCAGGAAATCCTATGTTCAATACCAGCATTGCTCAAACTGGGCGTGGTGGCCCACACATGCAATCTCAGTACTAGAGAAAGACACATCAGAAGTTCAACATACATAGACTAGGCTACATGATATAGCCTGCCTCAAAAAGGGGACTGGGGGTAGTAAACAAATACTCAAAGTAATCTAAAGGATGCAGCACTCTGCTAAGTGAAATAATCCCTTACACAACACACATTGTTGCTCATAAGACTAGGCACCTCTGTTTCCATTTGCAGGAGATGCTCTCTTCCTGGAATACTATCAAAACCCTCCAAGTAGTGAGCAGACAGCTCTCTGCCATTTGTGATCTAGGCAACGCAAAATTTCATGACCTTTGGTCTTTGTGCCACCACGGAGCCTGGGGTGGATGGCAGCTCAGCATCACAAGCAGATGCAATTTTGAGTCCTTGAGGCCCTAAAAACTGGGCTAGGGAGGCAGTGTCCACAAACTATGCTATGAACTGCTGGCCCAATACTCTACTTACCATCCTATTCCTTCTAACAGAGTCTATATCTACTTGGATAAGGAAATATGTCAGGCAGAGCTACACTTCGATGGCACAGGACTATCATCAATCCAATCCACCACCACCTTCCTCAGGAGTTCAATCAGGTCTGACCACCAAACATCACCGTAGCTGCTCTTGTAGGAAGGAGTGGAGAGGCTCATGGGACTCCTGAGAACCCAGAATATCTCCCAAACAGCTGCATGCAATTCTGTCCCCAATTGCTCATGCTCCCAGGGTCTCAGGAAGAGCATAGAGGTGGGGAAGGACTAAGGAGAGGCTATCTACCCACCTATAGGAAAGCCATCATCCCTGTTAAGTAAAGATGTTCCAGAGGGACCTGTTGGGGAGCAGGGAACACTGGCATCCCTGTGAGTAACCCCTCATTTATGATCTGGACTTGAGTTCAATAAACTCATTGGTGCTCCAGGATGAATTTTGGAGGCATTGTGCCTTTGTCTGTTGATGGGACCTTAAGAAGGGGGAGACAATTATATCTCCCCAAGGAAAGAATTTTAACAATAATTTCCCAGCATTCTCTGAGAATAAGGGCATGAGATAGATAACAGCCAGTAGTAGCACGGACTCCAGAGCTGGAGAGATGTCGCAGTGGGTATTTTTCTTATAATGGAGGCATTTAGACCTGAGTTTGGATCCCCAGGATCTATGTATATACCTTCATTGCCCACCTGTAAACCTAGCAATGGATAAATGGGTCAGTAGGATCCTTGGGATTTATGGGCAGGCATTTTAGCACTTAAACCCAAAAGATATTCTATCACAAAAAATGAAAGTGGACAGCAATTGAAGAAAATACCTGATATCAGATTCTGGGCTCCACAATGTGCACACCCGCACACACAAACACATACACAGGTGTGCCATGTGCACACATATAAAATACAAAAGCAAAGAAAAGACTCTGGAGCCAGAGTTTTGGGTTTTCCCACCTTGCTTGCTCTATAATATGAAGTTCTGTGACTACAGAGAACTGGTTAACTGCTTCTTTAGCCTTCCTCATGGGTTTACTAACAGGGCTGTGGGAAATGGATATCACAATAGCCACTCAGTAAATATTAACTATTTATACCATTGCTATTTTTGTTTTCCATTACATAGAAATTGATGATTGAGACTGAAGGGCCTTAGCAAGCTGACTTAGCTCCCCCCACCCTCTTCTTCTGCTGAGAATGTTGAGGAGATGGCTATAATGATGTGATGTCACTGAGGACAGAAATATAGGGACAGACATCCATTTACACAGCAGCATTCTGAGCAGCAGAGTGCAAAGAGACAGATGAACTGTTAACAAAAGACTGAGCACATGCTATGGAACACTACTCTGACTTGAAAGGAGGGAAATTCTGACACACAGTAAATATAGATAAAATCCTGGGACATCATACCACATGACATCAACCAGGGGGGAAGAGATAAAAGCTGGATGCTGTCCTGTGAGGAATTTAGAGAGTCAGATTCACAAAGCAGGTAGGAGAGGAGAGCACTCAGAAGCCATATTTTAATAGGTTTAGAATGCCATTGTGCAGGATAATGGAGCTCTGGGTATGGAAGGTGCCCACTGCACTGTACACCAAAATGGTCAGGCTAGTAGACATTACACTCTACATATGTTACTGCAATTAAAAACTAATAGAATATGGGCTTAGAATACAGCTCAATTGGTAGAGTGTTTTCCTAGTATATAGGAAGCTCAGTTCCTTACCCAGCATTGCATATAACAAGGCATAGTGAAGCTTATCCATAATCCCAGCACTTGAGCAGTAAAGGCAGGAGGATCAGAAGTTCAAGGTCCTCATGAGCTACATAGCAAATCCTTGCCTACTCTGTACTAGAGGAGACCCTGTCTTAAAAAAAAATCAAATAACATCAATAACAAAATTATAGTAGTAAAATATGTATTAGAGATTATTGAATAAAAAGGGGTCTAGACAACCAATCTCTCCCCTGGGCTTGTTCAAAGTGGTTACCTGGGTCTATGCTGCAGCCACAGAAATGCTGTCTTGAAGAAAGAAGATGAGGCATGTTCTGTTTCACACATGACTCAACAGGGACAGCCCTTCTGGACAACCTCTGCACACCATTCTATCTTCAGGTCACACCACCTTGCAGGTGGCACCTAAAATTCTTGACAACTAATTTCTCCATAAAAAGCCAGTGTTGCCATGGCCTGACAAAGGCTTTTAGTGTAAGACATAGAAATGCCTTTCACTTTCTCTTCATTGTTCCTGTCCTGGTTTGTGTCTTCTCTGGTTAGTGAGGGAGAGGGAGCACACCCATCCTTCTGTGCTTTTTCCACAGTTATTTGCTGTCCATCACCCATGTGGCTGGAAGGATGGAGAATGCTTCTCCATGAAGAAAGTCCTTTCTATACTTACTTGTGCTACACAGGTGCTGCTTACAGACACATTACTTCTTATGGGACTTAAACTTACAGAATGCTGAGCTGGAGAGATGGATTGCTGACTAAGAATGCTCACTGCTCTTCCAGAAGACCTGAGTTCAGTTCTCACCAGATCCCACCTGTAATCCCAACCCCAGAGAATCAGATGCTCCCTTGCCCCCCTTTTTTCATTTGACATAAATGACCCCCCACACACATGTGAATAAAAATAAAAATGAAATCTTAAAATTCAATCTAAAATAATTATAAAAGTTTTCCTCTTACAATAAACAATATGGCTAAAAGTGTTTTGTTTTTGGTTTTTTTTCTTTTCTTTTCTTTTGTGGGAGGGGGTCTACATAGGAAGGAAAAGGACTCTGGAAGTAAAAGATATTGAGATCACAGGTGAAGCCACAGTAGACGGTAGTATGTTATAAAAAAAAAGTTTCATATAAATAAGCTCGTATAAGTGGACTGGGGATATAGGTCTGTTGACAGAGTGCCTGCCTGGCATGTACAAAGCCTGGAGTTTGATCCCAACCACTGCAAAAGAGGAAGTGGGAGAGAGGGAAAGAGATAGGTAGAAAGGGTGAGGGGAGGGGGAAGGAGGAGGGCGGAGGGAGAAACAGAAAGCAAATAAATAGAGCGGGTGCCCTTTCTCCTTGTATAATTACAACTACCAGGAGAGTTGGCAGGCACTGATTTTGACTCTCATCTTACAAGGCAACATATGGATGATACTGGCTCACAACACATGATAAAAAGAAACCCAGTAAGCATGTAAGAACTCCTCTCCCTGCTCAGGTAAGGCACAAACATGGTCAGCAAGATGCACTACTAATTTGCTGTTTCTGCAAGTTGTACTTTGGGAATACTTTACTTAAAAAACAACCTGGCTACTGCTGCTATTCCTGGGATGATGGGCCTGAGATCCTGTCTTGCAAAGTGAATTAGGAATATAGTAACAGTAGCAATGGCCAGCATTTACCTCCAACTAGAAACAGGGCCTGGCTTCTGATTCAGAACCATCTTTGTGGCAGGAAGCACTGGCTGTCATGCTTCATGACTGGGAATGCAATGCCCAGGGACTGGTGTGCAAAGCTAAATACTGATGTGGGATTCTACCATGCACCTATCTTCCAGGACTGCTGCGTATCTAGCATGACCAGAGGGCATCAAAGGACGATGTCTACAATGCTTTGAGAAATTTACTTTGGCAACTGTGTGCTACATACACAGTAGGCAGTGAAGTTGAGTGCATTTATTACTAAGGGCGATGATACAAACACTGGAATCCCACTGAGGCAAACACTCTATTCGGTTCTTCAGTCATTTTCTGAAACTAGACAGACTTGCTAGTCCAGGCTAGACCTTTCTGCTCTAAGTTTTAGACCCTTTCACAAAGCCACTGGGGTGGAGCCCAGCAGTACCTGACACAGATCGGTAATGATCTACACTCAATCCCCGAAGACAAAGCCTGACCTAGGAGAGAGTTGGCACTGCTCTAAATGTCGCTGAAAGTGTGAAACCTATGGTTGTATCTCACAATTATTTAAGGTCATGCATGAATGCTAGGCTGAGGGTCTGGGGAAAAAAAAAAAAAAAAAAAACATTTGCCTGCTCCCATTGGAGGAGCTGGGGGGGGGGAGTAGGGGGCTGGATTTTATGTGGACTCATCTATTTACTGCATTAATGCATGGCTGGCAAGAGGTGGTGGGAGGAGAGGAGCTTGGATGTAGTGAAGGATAGAAGGCATTTCCCTTAGCAGCAGTCTCCTGTGTGCAGCACTAGGGTTTCATAGCAGGAACTTGGGGACAGTTCTGCCTTAGGCCACACCAACTTCCTTCAGCAGGAACGAGCTACACCAGGACTGACCACAGAGGAGCAGTAAAAGTTAATCTTTAACGGGCACTCATCAGGAAGTGCTGATGGTACAGGGCTGACTGGGTTCCCTGTTCATTTGCTAGCCCACACCACCTGGGGAACCAGTGCTGAAGCAAGCCTAACCAGAGAGTGATCATCCTTTCTTCAGTGTGGCCAGGACAGCTCGGTGGCAGCCCGGTGTGCCTGCATACATGGCAGCCTCTACTTAGCTACTGTACTCAATGTCCAGGAACTGCTGTGATGTTCCAGGGAAAGCATCACAGAACTTGTAGGGTTGGGGAGGTGCCTCTGCTGGCAAAGGGCTGGCTTTCCAAGCAGGAACACAGCCCTGAGGCTGATCCTCAGCACTGAAGAGAACCAGGTATGTTGACTGGCACACATCCAGAATCCCAGGACTCTCCCAGAAGTTCGAAGTCTTAGGCTACATAATGAGTTTGAGGCCAGCTGGGCTACAGGAGACCCTCCTCAAACTAACATACACCTCAAACAAACAACAGCAGGACAACTCCAGTCCTCTCAGCACCTGTGACAGGGTTTCTTATAAAGAACTGTGTCCGAATCAACCCTCTGAAAGAGATTGATGACAATGTCTTTCAGGTAAAGGACTTTGGGGTATGGAGTTCAGGGGTAGATTGTATGCCAACAGGTGCAAGGCCATCCCAGAACTGAGCCTTTTTTTTGTTTTTGTTTTGCTTTTTATTTTTAGGGAAAAAAAAAAGTGAAATTCATGAGGTTTAAAAGTTTACTTTGAGATGTGGTTCACATCCATTACAAGAATAGAAATTGCTATGAGTTTGTTGCATAAAAAGACAGTGGCTGGAGACAGACCCATGACCAGACCTCTCACATGCTGGGGGGGGGGGGATTCTCCAGCACCAAGCCGCAGCTCTGGACCCCGAAGGCCAGGATTGAAGATCCCAGACAGAACCAAGGTGGAAGATGAGTTGCTGAGCCCTGCGCCTTATTCAGGGGCAGGGCCTGAGAGGAGCCCCACAGTCTCTTGCACAGTCAGCACCAGTTGGGCAGACAGAGACAGCCAAGGTAGAATTAGCCCTGGAGGGAGGAGTGCAGGCAGGTTCTGAGGAGGCAGGGATGGGTGCACACTTGCTTTAATAGCAGAGTGAAGAACGGCTGAGGTGGAGCATGCTCTGAGGGACAAGAAGGCTCATGTAAGGGATGGAGGATAGCTCATGGGAGCAGAAGTGTGACTGCAGCCAGAGAACTGTGGGAGGAAAACGAGCAACACTGCTCGCCAGCAGTGTTGGTGAGGGGACTCTGCCATCACAAGAAGTACCGTCACTTAGGAGAGGAGGTATGTACAGGTGGCCCTGTTTGATTCAGTAACAAAATCCTTCAGGTTAATTCTGAAGGATGGGCTGGGGAAATGGAACCAAACAGCATAGTGCTTGACTGACAAGCAGGAAGCCTTGGATCCTATCACAGGGACTAAAACAAAGGAAATGGGGGGGGGGGAGCTAAGTAATTTGGAGGTAATAAAAGAACCAGGGAAGCACCAAAAGAATAGTACAAAAACCAGGCAGAAATGGAAACTGAACTGTCAGGACCAAAGGGCACAAACTTATCTCAGAGTTAGTAACAGGAATATGTGCCTCTGGCAGTACACCCGATAGCAGTGTGTGGCACTGGAGTGGATTTCATAACAGTTGTGGCCCAAGCACAGGTCTGGCAGCATGGTCCCCAAAGGAGACAAGAAGGCTGGCCAGCTTAGTTACCTGGCTCAGAGATTTAGCCCCAGGGTAGAACACCGGATTTCAGTGTAGCATTACCCTCACTTCACAGTGTGAGTTAGCAAGTCAGGTCACTTCGCTGAACCTGGGTGTTGTTAGTCTCTTTTGTCCATAAAATACAGCTAAAAATAGCAGCCTCTAGGTTTTGGTAAGGATTAAATGGATTAGGGAAAGTAATGGTTTCAGCAGATGTGCACCAGCTTCAACATGCAACAATGACCGCTAAATGCCAACTATAGCACTTTCCCCGTAAAGAAGTCATGGCCTGCACTTGCACAAAGCCAGAAATGGGGGTCCTAGAGTGATGATGACAACAGACAGTCCCGTGATGACTGGAATACAGCAAAGATGGGTATCTACAGTCAACTCAGGCCACTTCAACCTTCTGCTGGTATGTAAATCCAGAATCTGAAATTGTCTTTCTTTAGATATAAGGTCTCCAAGGGGGTTCATGATGACTTTGAACGTCTCATCTTTCTGCCTTCACCCACCTGGTAATGAGTCCACAAGTGTACCACCATGCTCAATCTATGCAGTGTGGGTCCATTAAGGGACATCCCCACGTCCTCTTAGTTTTCTTTTTCAAAGACTGAAAATTGTTTCATAAGGAGAGATAGAGAGCCTAGGGGTGGGGAGTGGTTAATTACAATATAAGCATTATAAATATTATAGAAAGAGAGACTAAGGAGGTGTGGCTGTCATCACCCTGTCAAACCACACCTCATTTAGGAGTGCTAAAAGATTCTGGGCTGCAGGAGGGGGCTAATTCCCAGCTGAGTCCACACAACAGCAGCATGTGTATTCCAGGTTGGCCTGCAGGAGAATGAGACAGCTCCAGAGCACCCCCTGTGGTTGAGGCATGTGTGCCTGCACAAGTGAAATACCACCCAGAAGGGAAGAGGCCCAATGCCAATGCAGTCCTCAATGGTTGCTCATACCCTTTGAGCTAGGGTTCTTTAAAAGAAGGATCCTATTTGATCTTCTGAATTCTGATGCTTTCAATCTTAGAAAGACCCTCATACAGCAAATGCACCATTAATACCACACTGGAATCGATCAAATCAACAGCATATGACCCTCAGACCGGGGGAGCTGAGAACGGCCCAAGCAGGAATGAGCGTGCCTAGGATATCTTCTGTAAAGGCTGCTATACTGGAGAACACATACACCATTAGGGTTACTGATAGCAGAGTCATGAGATAGGTCTACAGGGCATGGGAAGAGCCCTCTGTACAATGTCTGTTCAGTGCTAGGATGCACATGTGCAAGGACGCGACGGCCAGTGGCAACCTCTTTCAAAATGGGACAACAGCATTGCCACAAAGTGCACAGTTCCGACATACATACATACATACATACATACATACATACATACATGCATGCATGCAGGCAGGCAGGCAGGCAGGCACGCAGGCAGGCAGGCAGGCAGGCAGGCAGGCAGGGGTGTCCCCCTTGCCTATCTACTGCTTCTGAAACAGATCTCATTTGCTCAACACTTGTTGCCACTGTCGGGATTTAAAAGAATCATGTGGTGAGGGAGAAGGGGTCTCTAGGAGGCTGCTAGGAAACACTGACCAGGGAGACATGGCAGAACGGAATTCTGGGAGGACAGTCAAAGAAAAGGTCTCCCAAAGCCATCATCCCATGTGCAAGGAGTACCTAGTAACATAGGCCAGGGGTACAGTAGGGAGAGCCATCCCTCCCATCTGTGACATGCACTGGGATTCTGGCATCAGTGACTCTGTAGTTCTGCCAGGTCATGCTTCTGTAATGATCCTGCGCAGAAGGCTACCCTTTTATGGCTTAGGGTATAAAAGTCCACTTAGAGTTAATGATCCAGGAACCAGGGCTGTTTATAATGGCTTCTGAGCCAATGTTTGATGGTTCCTCTGAGGTGATGTTATGGCCAGGCACTCTGAACAGTCCCAGTGAGCCAGGTAGAGCTGTCCTGAAAGTTGTAGAAGAGGCCTTAGGTGGAAGTCAAGGAACAGGCTATTCACACTTGGCTTCTGTTGAATTCCACAGTGCTGACGGTGCACCAGTCCACCAAGGATACAGTGCCATTGTCAAGTTTAACCCAAGGAAGCAGATAAATGGTGATAGGCAAACGCCAGTGAAAAGGAGAAAAGATACATAACAGGAAGTGTGGCAGGAAGAGCCCATGTAGCAGAGTGCGATTTGCAGTTCGGAATTCACCAACCAGAATAGTAAAAATACCACAGGTTCATACTCCATATGCCGTATGGAGTGTGTATGCACGTGCCTCTCTCTCTCTCTCTCTCTCTGTGTGTGTGTGTGTGTGTGTGTGTGTGTGTGTGTGTGTACAGGTTTTAGTGTCTAGGTGATGTCAGAGAAGATGAAGCAAGCAGCAGATAACAGCAGTCAGGGAAGCTGAGAAGTAAAGGAAGCCAGCATCACAGGCAATGCCTCTGGGACCATGACTAAGGTTTTCACTTGGAATTGGGTGATATAGGAAGCCATGCAAGGGTGCTGCATAGAGTAGGACACACTACAGCTCGGGCTTCCAGCTGCAAGGGCATACTGGACAGATGTTGTAGAAACCAGAAAGGGCACAGGCTGCAGGCATGGGCCAAATGATCACAAACACTCAAGTCCTCTCCTTCCAAACTCCAGTCAACTCTAGAGGTTGCCCCATAGACACCTCCCAAACTCCATTTCAGACTCTGGTCACGGACAGGCTGTCATTTGAGGCCATAGTGGTTCCAGCGCAGGCAATGAATTGTCAGGGTAATAGATGGGGGCTGGAACAGACCAAAGGGTCTTTGGCACATTCACAAGCTCAGTGTTTGATGTAAGATTGCTGTCACGGGTTGTTCTAAGGTTTTGGAGCTAATCAAGTGAAAAAAAGAGCCACTGTTAGGAATGGGAGAGGGAGATACACAGCTTTGGGGGCAAACAGGGGATCTTGCAGCCACCAGCACACATCCAAATAAGAATGTCAAAGAGGGCACCACCCAACCAGAGCTCACAGGAGATGCCCCAACTAGAGGTACAAACTTGGGAGTCCTCTGCCTAGCCTGAAAACCCAGAGGCTCTGTTCCAGAAATTCTAGTTCTGTGCTACTGAAAAGAAAGAAAGGAAGGAAGAAAACAGTATAGAGAAGGGGAGAAAGGATGGGTCCTGAAGAAGACCAGAATTAGAGGGCAGGATGACATGGGATTAGGAAGAAAAGCAAGCAGAGTGGGCAGAAAGCAGCTGGGACCAGCACAGGCTGGGGAGAGGGAAAGCAGAGTGAAGAATGTAGGCGGGTTTTGCAGAACAGGGTTGGACAGAGACTTAGTAAAAGGGTTCAATGGAAAATGGGAGGGGTTCAGAATGTGGCTCATTTCGGAGAATGTTTGTCTGACATTCACAAGGCTGTGGGCTCCATCCCCAGCACCACATAAACAGGGCATGGTGGCACACACCTGTCATCCCAGCACTCAAGAGGTAGAGGTAGGAAGATCAGAAATTCAAGGTCATCCTTGGCTACACAGGAAGCTGGAGTCTATCCTGGGCTACGTAAGACTGGGAGTGGAGTGTGAGAAAACAGAGACAGCAGTGTTTGCTGTGAGGAGAAGCAAGGAGTTGGAAAGAGGGTTACAGCTGATGGATTTTTCTCCATCATGGAGGATATTGGTACAGTGCAGGGCAATGTGGATGATCAGGAAAGGGAGATGCAGGACAAAGGAGAAAGAACTGTTAGCACCAGAGCCCAGAGCAGCTCCAGAATTCTCACCACCACGGAAAGTATGGGCCACTAAAGGACCCCAAAACAAAACAAAACACAAGTGAAGGCCAAGAGCAGGTCTTAGGGCTATTTAAGCATGATGGGAAATTCAACCTTTTGTTTCTAAACAAACATCAGAAGAAATCCATACACTGTTCAGTTGTACAGGATCTCTGGCTTCTAGATACTTCCTTAAAAATACTTTGTGAGGACAAAACAATATACAATAATTTGTATCTTGAAAAAAACACATTTGGGAATAAAATCTACTTCATCTATTACATTGGATGGTAAAGATAAGGGCTTCTAGTGGCATGGTTAAAAGCACCACACTGATGGAGATGCCACAAAGCCTGTCTCTAGTACATCTTTCAATGGTGTGATAACATTTATTTACCCCATGTTATTAGAAAGTGAATAGTCACTAGCCTTCAATTTTCACATCAATTGCAGGAGAAAAAGATTCCATTTTCTACAAGAGTCTAGGACAGAAATTGACTTAGCATCTCAGAACTGTCAAAAAAAGTCCTTTTACAGAAAGGTTTGCTATATAGAGACTATAAAGCAGGTGTCAGCCTCCTGATGTGGACATTCTTTATTCACACTCTAGGTCTGCAGAGGACAGCAGCTGTCAGGTCTATGCCACCTCGACTCTACATGAAGGCAGTTTTTGAACCACCAGAACTGTGGGTGTTAGAGGATGTCATTTAAATGTTCTAATGAGAAGAAGGACTCCTGGAAAATACGGATCAGTACCCCAAATTTACCATTGCTAGCAGGCTAATCTAACACTTATTTTTCAGGGTTAAGAAACAGGACACCCTGTTCTGATTTGAAAGCAGCACATTGTAAGTCTTTGGGATTTACAGATTCAGAACTTATCTCAAGAAAACTTTGGGCAACTACAAAACAAGGTTATTCTCAATAAAAACAAAACAAACAAACAAAAATACAATGAAAAAAGTCTCTATCTTAGTTCATTTCAATGTGTTATTCCGTTTTATAATTGTACTTTTTTTATTTATTTATGTTTCATCTTTTTGAGACAGGGGCTCCTTTACCCAAGGCTGGCTTTGTACTCATTATATAGGCAAGGCTGACCTTAAACGTCCGCTCTTCCTGCCTGTAACTCCTGAGTCCTGAAATTACCCGTATGCACCACCATGCCTGGTTTATGTGCTAGGGATTGTACCCCCCGGGATATGTGCAAGCTAGGCAGGCACTCTCCAAACTGAGCTACACCCCAGCCCTACATGAATGTGTTTAAACTGCAGCCCTTAAATCTTTAGAGGAATGCACAGACCACCATCTAATTTCACCAATGTGAAATTGGTCTCTTTATTCCATGGGGCTATTAGGACAGTGCCCTAAAACTCCAGGCATTTCTGGGTTTTCAATGGTGAAAGACCTGCACTAGCTGCTCCTTAAGGACCAGGTGAGGGTCTTACTGGCTGAGTTGGGGGCTATACACTTCCACAGAAGCAGAGAGGTGTCAAAGCTTTGCCCATCCAAACTGATTCCAGGCCAGCCTTTACTGAAGAGCTTCTATCTCCATGCAAATATCTAATCAAGACATACAGTTCTCATAATCTCAGGAAACAGAAGCAAGTATCTGTATCCTCGAGTTCTTGGGACACTAACAATGGAGAGACAGAGACTCACAGCTCCTTACAGGGCAGCCAGCTTCACCCTAAACAGGAGACAGATGGTTCCACCACAGGGGAAGAATGCTGGGCCAGATGGCTCTTCCTAAAAACACTCCTTGCTGAGCATGCCCTTCCCCACCCCATGCTCCCCACAATGCTGTGGACAAATGGGTCTACTTTGAACCTCTAGGAGCATCTTTTTTTTTTTTTTTTTTTTTTTTTTTTATATCCCCAGTGAGGAAGTAACTGCCATTCACACCCCTCAATCCAGTCCTGTTCCCCAACCCAATCCAGGGTTCCCTCTTGTTGCCAAGCTATGTGTGAGACCAGACTGGAGCCCTTGTCACTGTACTTCATCTGGGAAGCAGTGGCTCTAACACCCAACTGGTACCTGCTTGGCCATGATTTACAAAGATACCAGGGCTACACACATCCACTAGGAAAAGAAGAGAATTAAGAAACAAAGCTAAGCAAAGCAAAACAAAACAAAACAGGTGGGGGGGGGGGGGAACACCCACATCCCTGTCTGCTGAAACAGCAATTTAAAGCCCCTAGCATGAAATCAGTATCAAGAGTTCCAAATTGACTATAAAGAAGTAACTAAATCATCCAAACTGATGGCATAAACAAAACTCGTCAACAGCCACTAAGAATTCATTGAAAGTAAATTTATTGTTTGGATTTTTTAAAAACTTCTTTGAGACACGTTTCGTGTATCCCAGGCTGGCCTCGAACTCACTATGTAGTGGAGGACGACCTTGAACTTCTGATCCTCCTGCCTCCACATCCCAGGTGCTGGGAGTACAGGCATGCACCATCACACAGTTTACAGTGTGCTGCGGATTGAGCCCAGGGCTTTGTACAGTCAAGGCAGGCACTCTAGACTGAGCCACAGCCCAGCCACCATGCTTAAAAAAAAAAAAAAAAAAAAAAAAAAAAAAAAACAATTGTGCAACTTGTGCTGCTCAAGACAGTTTGAATCTGGTATGCTGTTCATTTCTTCTCCGGCTTCAGTTTGGCCAGGCTGGATGAGAAACACGTACAGACAAGGTTAGTAAGCACAGGGAGGGAGCCACTACATCCACTTGCCATTCCCAACATGGCCATCCATACCACACCAATGAGGTTTGAGGTCTGACCCTGTGATCCTAAATGATAATTTTCTAAGAGCAAGTTTTGGCAGTGTATCTCAAACCTGGTTACCTGCTTGACCCAAGTCAAGCAATGTCACAAGTTCTGGGTGATTGTTTTAATTGTAATTAGAGGATTCAATTTTAGTAAAATTGTAGCATTAGAGATGGCTCAGTGAGTAAAGGTGTTTGCTGCCAATCCTAATGACCTAAATTACATCCCCAGGGCTCACATGAGTAGAACTGACTCTAGAATTTGTCCTCTGACTTCCACATACATGCAATTGCATGCACAACTCCCCACAACACATGCACATACAAAATAAATATATTTGAAAACTAAAGAAAGACTGAAGCGTAACTTTTGTTCTTGTTTCCCATGGCAATATGTGTTCACTGCCATAAATTTCAGCTGGGTATGGTGGTGCACACCTTGCAGGATAGGATAGGAAGTAGAGGAGGTTAGCAAGTTCAAAGCCAACCTCAGCCTCATAGCAAGATCTTGTCTTACAAAACAAACAAAGGTGCAGGAACATGGGTCAGTGCATAAAGTTCCTTCCATGTAAGCTCAGCACCCATGTAAAAAGCTAGACCTGGCTGTACAAGCCAATAATCCCAGAGCTGAGGAAGGGAAGAAATGAGGATCTTGGGGCTTCACTTCCCAGGTAGTCTGGTTGAAACAGCAAGCTTCTGATCCTAGTGACAGATCCTGTCTCAACATGAATACTGAGAAAATCATGTAGAGAAACTATTGAAGAAACTTCTGGTTCTATAGCACACACAAAGGGACTCCTCCCATACACACACACACACACACACACACACCACATTAATATAACCACCAAAACCTACTTATAGGCCCATGCAAAATGAACAAATAGACCAAAAAGTACTAACACAGAGACATGTATAGTTAGGTCATTTCTAAGATCCTTCAGTTGGGTAAAGCTGCAGTTCTCAATAGTCAAATGATAATGGGCCCAATTTTCCAACAAAGCATATCAAACTGATAAAAAGGGGAACACATCCCTTAATATTAATATCTGTAAGACAGGATTTCACTATCTAGATTGATAGTGATATCATTGTCAAGTTAGAGACCAAGGCCAAAACATGGTTTAGAGGCTGCTGTTGCTGTTGCTATCCCTCTGGGTGCACATATAATTCATTGGACAATACCTCTCTCCTGGTCCCTTCTATAGTGAAACCATTGGAACTGGCAGAGTTCTAAGGAATATTTACAGTCTGGAATCTGAGAATGCAACATTCACCTCTTCTAAACCTCAAACTTCCCCTTACATAGACACTTTATTCTCAGAATAGTTATATTAGGTGCCCTGATTGCCTGCTCGGGTCTCTCTCATACAAATCTATCTGAACTAAGGCAGATGAGCTCCAATTATGCCAGAGAAGATGCCATGTATATGAGAAACTAATACAAACAAGAGGTGCTCTCCGTTTGCTCCTGGAGTCTTTATCAATTTAAATTAGTGATTTAAAACTAGCACAAGGCAGCTAGCTTTCATAACCCACAAACTCCATAACTGGCAAACTGAAGAGGGATTTATATGACTCAAACAGTTCTTCTTGGAGCTATTTGTCAACAATTAAACTTATTTGTGGCCCTTCAGAATGAGAACTAGGAAACCACACGGCAAGGATATGAAGACCCACCATCCATTTTGCAAGTGGCTTCTTAAAACACAGTCTCTCTAATTTTTTACTCCCTTCTCAGACAGAGTCTCTCTACACAGCCCTTCTGGCTGTTCTGGAACTCACTATGTAGATGAGATTGGACTCAATCTCACAGAGATCTGCCTGCCTCTATCTGCCTCTCAAAGGCTGGAATTAAAGGCATGTGATACTATGCCTGGATCAGAGTCTCTATGTTTGACCCACATTATACTTAATCAAAAGTGGGGACTGGAGAGGTAGCTCAGTGCTGAAGAGCACTAGCTGATCCTATTCAATTTCTAACACCTACATAGCAGCTCACAACTGCCTGTAACTCCAGTTCTAGGGGATCATTAGGGTCAGGCATGCATGTCACATACATAAATAAATAAAAAAGTCTTTTCAAAAAATGTGAGGTAACATACAGGATAGGAAGTATACATGTATGCATGTGTATGTTTGTGTGTGTGTGTGTGTAAAAGACAGAGAGATAGACAGAATGGGCACAGGAGATCTATGGGCCTCCTTATTATGAAGGAAAACTTACTATTTCATTAATTAAACTGAGAACAAAAAAACTCCTGAGTGACTACATCAAGTAAAAAGCTGGACTCCTGGGCTAGGAAGATAGCTTAGTCAGGATAGTGCTCGCTTGGTACAACCATAAGTACCAGAGTTCAGATCCCCAGGACTCATGGAAAACCAGATATCATCAGGTACATCCATAGTCCCAGTGCACATATGGCAGGATAGGAGGCAGAGACAGGAGACTCCCCAAGAGCCCACATACCAGATGGCTGGGAATATGCAGTGGTGAGTGACAGGAGACTCTGCCTCGAGCAAGAAAGTTGAGGACTGACACTCCAGATTGTCCTCTGATCTCCATGTGAACCAAACTCCCACCAAACTAGACTCCCAACCTTCAATGTCCCTACCCTCTTAGCCTTTCCTTTTTGTTAGCTAAACAACATAGCAGAAAGAACACTACACAGAGACCGGATGCTGCACTGTGCTTGGGTCCTGCATTGGCTACCATTTATAAACCTGGGAACCTGTGTAAACTTCAGAAAGAAAAGCATATACATACATTCTGACCTGTTGTGTAGGTAATGGCATCACATCCTTGTCTCACGAAGGAAGAAACTCATTTTGAGATTTTACTACATTCAACATGCAGTTTAAAGGGTACAAGGGGTACAGAATACCAAAGAGCTAGAGTGCCTTCAATCATCAATCCATCATGCACAGAAAGCTACTGAAAATGCTTCAAAACTTGGAATTGGACAGAGGGCTCTGTGGCTGACAGCACTTATTACTCTTGCAGGGGACCTGGAGTTCAATTCCAGTACCCACATGGTGGCTCAGAACTTTCCATAACTCCAGTTTCCGAGGATCCAGGATCCCTCTTCTGACCTCCATGGGTTCCCAGGTACACACATGGTGCATGTACATACATGCAGATAAAACATAATACATAAAATGAATCTTTAAAAGAAGTCAACAAAATGTTTGAAAACTCTAAGGCTCCACAACTTCTAATATGAGAAGGAAGACAAGAAGAAACATGAGAGCATGTGCGTGTGTGTGCGTGCATGCATGCGAACACACACACACACACACACACACACACAATCTGTTTTAAGATTATGCAGTAGTGAAGCAGTAGTATAGATTTAAAACTCATCCATGTTCCAGGCAGAAAAGATGCTGAAATCCTACCCCGACACATTTGTATTCCACCATGTGGAGTAATAACAACTCTGGTGAGATTCCTTGGCCTCCCTAGTACACCCTCCCAAGATGGTTGATTAGAGTTGTGTGATATGGCTGCCTACAATCCAGGTAAGACATTGCAAGAGCCTGGAGCTCACAGCATGCAATCATCTCAGAAGCAGGGATCATAGTATACATTAAAATAATAAGTGATGAACTTTGAGCATTCATTACCTTTGATTTTTTAAATATAATTTGTTTTTAATAAAGACTGTACTTAACAACAGCCTTGCAGAGTGTCTGCAAGCTGGGCAATGTGGACTAACTCCATAAGCAGGCAATTACAAGTGCCCATGAAAGCTGATGTGCCTGGAACAATCTTTTTAAACACTGAGAGAATGTGAATTCAACTTCACAAAACAAAATGAAAAACCTTTATAGTGTCAGCATGTGAGATTTTGAATTCCAAATGGGCCAACTTCTTTGTCACAAAGCTGGCTCTCACGTCAAGCAAGCCTATGGGTTCAGAGGAGATGACACATCACACAGTGCTTGCTAGGGTGCTCAGCATAGAGAGCTACTACTCAAGGGCTGCATCCCCCTTCACTGACCCACAGTAGAAAGCCCCATCACTGGAGTGGCAAGCTGTAGACAAAGGATATATCATTCCTTCAAGCTGGAACTTCATCTGTTATATTTCCCATTAAGAACAGAGACCTTGGCTGGAAAGATGGCTCATCAGTTAAGAGCACTGGCTGCTCCTTCCAGAGGTTCTGAGTTCAATTTTCAGCAACCACATGGCAATTCACAACCATCCAGACTGGGATCAGATGTCCTCTTCTGGCATAAAGGTGTACATTTAGATAGAGCACTCATTTACCCTGACTGAATGAACAGATAGCTAGGTAGATGGATAGATAGATAGATAGATAGATAGATAGATAGATAGATAGATAGATAGATAGATAGATAGATAGATGAAAGATAGATTGGATCTATTGGGTGAATGTTGATGATGAAGCAACATGAAAGGCTGTTGTTTGCTTTCAGGGGAGAGTTGTAGGCCACACGCCTAGGGTGGGTCTCCTCCACCTGTTCCTGTTTCACTGAGAAAGACCACAGCGCAGATTCCCCAAGAGGTTACTGATAGGTGGCAGTCTCATTACTGTGTATTGTGTGGGTGCCAGATCATGTGCTGCCACTTGGCAAAAGTGGAATGAACCCCATGCTTCCTGCAGTGTCACAGAAGCTGGAATCTAGTAGCAGTTAGAACAATTTCATCCTATAAATATGTATGGGCATGCAATATGCAATATAATGAAGAGAGATCATCAGGGAGAAAGCACAGTCAGAAAGAGCATCACATTAACCAGAAAAACTCACATGAAAAACTATGAAGATGCCAAGGTCTGGGCGTAAAAAGCAAACACACGGTTTTCTATGTATTAAAGCTGAGCCCACGGATCAGCCAACATATGAGTCAAAGGGAGTATACATTTTCATTCTTCCCCAGGTTTGACCCAACTCATACATTTTAGAATTAAAAGCTAATTAAAGGGAAGGGACTCACAATGCAGGATAACTAACTAACTACATTTCGAAAAGTCAGAAGCTGAGTGCATAGTTTATTTTCAATTTTAAACATTGCATTGCTGCATGCGACACTTCATCCGTGAGGCACTCATCACCTCCATTTTTAACAATAGATACCTGGACCTTATAAATAATTTCACCTAAGATGAACATTGAAGGGGATTTTGGTGCAACTTCTAAACAATTTGGTTTCTTTATTATAGCAGCCATTTGTAAGCAATGATATGCTAAGTAACACTAGAGTATAATTTAGGGACAAAACCAACTGTCAAGAAACAGCCAGAGACTACATCTAATGAAATCTTTACAGACTGAAGTAATAAGTATTAAATTAATCAACATAGCTTAATTGAAGCTCTATCTGTAACATTTTTATTAGACTTGTTATTAATGAGCCTTTAAATGCTACAACTAACTTGAGGTCTGTGTTAAATTTAAATAATGAACCATTGTTCCCACACAAAAAGAACAAACACTTAAATAGGCCTTTTTCTCTGTGGGCCTTTTGCAGGCAGAGGGAAGAAGAAAGAGTCCCTGCTTCCTCCCCACTGTTGTGTGGTTGGCAAGATACCACAATGAAGGCTGCTAAAATAGCTCAAAATAACCACCGTGGAATCGTTGAGAAAATGAAAATGCAGCAGCTAAGACTGGAAAGGGGATAAGGATTTAGGTTCACCTCAGAGAGGTGCTTCCTGTCAACCTCAGTCACCTACAGCCATGTGCCACACATATGAAAGTATACACTGAGTAGCAGGCTGGAGCAGCTGGGCCTCGGTCACGGTGCCCTGGGATATTTGCACAGCACATCACCTGAGCACATCCCATCACTGAGCAGCTCCAGCCTCTGCTTGGGACTGCTCCTGTCTGTCTTCAAATACTTACCTGAACATGTCTCCCAAGCCTTTCAACATTCCCTTCTTCGCTTTCAACTTATCCTTCTCCTTCTCTCGGTCTTTTTTCTTTTCTTTTCCAGTTTTGTCCTTTTTCCTATCAATCTTGTCCCTCTTCTCTGGGTTTCCATTCATTTGTCTCTCCAGAGAGTAGGAAGGCTGATCGCTGGATGTGGACACAGACTCCCTTCCTGACCTCGAGCTTTCTTCTGTGTCTTCTTCCACTTGAAAGAGGGGGAAAGGGAAGACAGGGAATAGAGTGAGCCACAGCAACAAAATAAGGACACTGAATGGCACATGGGACCCCAATCTCCCAAAGTTTCTATAGCATAAGGGATTCCTATTGACTGGGACTACATGCAGAATCAGAAGGGACACACGATATGGTGATTTGGCTGCACAGGCAATCCCACAGGAAGATGGACACCAGGACAAGGGAGAATAGCTTCCTGACGGGGCATACAAACATAGTATTTACATTGCTACAGAGTCTGCATGGGTAGGCAGGGACCCACAGACCTAGCAGTACAAAGTCTAAAGCAAATCAGCAAAATTCCTCCTCTGTGTTTTGCCCCCCTTAGTTAAAGATCCTGAAGACACCACTGTACCCTGTCTTTAATCTGCTAAACAACACTACTCACTAGCAACAATCATGTCAGCATGAACTTCCAGCACCAAGCCTCCAGATACACTCATATGTGGTTCCTGGAGATAAGAGGTCCTCAGGCTCTCCTTGTGTGGTTACTGTGGAAGGCTAGCACCACATACATGTAAATGCTTCACTGCATAGTGGATGCAATAATCGTCCACATTCATTGTATGTGTGTGTGTGTGTGTGTGTGTGTGTGTAGTTTATGTCTGTGTTCACATGAGTATGCATGTATTTAGGTGTGGGTATATGTGTATGGGTGAAGAGCCCAAAGGTCAACTTCAGGTGTTGTTCCTCAGACACTGACCATTTGTATTTTGAGATCCTGGCTGTTACTGGCCTGGGGTTTGTTAAGTGGACTAGATGAATATCCAGCTATTCCCACAGACTCCTCCTGCCTGTTTCTATAGGGCTGAGGTCACACAGGCACATCACTACACACACCTCTTTATGTTGGTGCTTCTATGGCAAGCACTTTAGCAATGGGGTTATCTGCTCAGTGTTGTTCCACAGCTGTAGAGGTGGATGATCCATGAGAACCAGTGAGTCAGTAACTCACTCCTAGCTTTCCTGATGATCTTACTGATAACAATATGCCCTTCCTTGAACCTAAGTACTCATGGTCCTGGATACAGCCATACACTCAGCATTTTGTATTTTAAGGAATGACAAGTAACTGACATGGATTTTTTTTTCTACTCAAAGAACTTACTTTGGCTGTTAGGAGAGATACAGATACCTGAAAATAGTAACTATTAGAAATCAGTTCTGAGATCCAGCCATAAATCTGTCTTCCAAATACACACAATAAAGATTAGGCAGGCTTCAAGTCACTCTTGAATCCTAAGGCAATTTCTTTCCATCTTTCAACAGAGATAGATCCATGTTCATGGACATACAGCAATATGGTGCAACATATGACAACTAAGCTTCTTCTAAATGTTTTGGCCTGCAGATCAGATCAATAGCCTTAGCTCTCTATCAGCCATGGGACACCAGGCTGAAGACCACCAGGCTGAAGACACCAGGCTGAAGAGTTGAAGACCACAGATGACATCCTAGATTTCATCCAGGCATCTCAAATTTCTGCTATTAGTTAAATATATATACTATGAAATGATGGCATGGCCAAGCACTACCATTTTGTATTGTCTTTTAGATGTTATTTGTAGAGTAGAAGGAGAAAAGGCAAAATGAAAAATCTTTTTTATACAATAAACACCTTAAGACAGGAGTCTATGTATTTCTTCTCTCAGGATCACTCTCTAGACACAACCAAAGCCTCAACACAGGAGCTAGAGAGACGGCTGGGTGGATAAGATTCTGAGCTGTTCTTCCAGAGGACCCGAGTTGGATGCTAGCACCACATTGGTTGGCTCACAACCACCGGAACTCTAGCTCCAGGGGGAACCAGTGCTTCTGTTCTACAAGGACACCTCCACACATGTGCTCATGCCCATATGCATAATTTAAAAATAATAGACTTATTCACAACCACCTGACCTAACTCTAGCTCCAGGGGATCTGAAGCTCCTTTCTGGACTTGGTGGGCACCTTCAACTACATGTGCACATACCTACATTTTGACAGGCATATACATTCATAGTGTTTCTTAAAAGCTATGTTAGCTACATAGTATCTGAGGCTGCCCTTAGATACAAATAAACCAAACCTAACAAAAAGAAGCCCCAGAAAATGTGCTTCTTTTCCCTCTGTGAATATACAGACATTAACTGAGGAAGTTGTTTAGGAGCCAGTTAGCATTTTCAGGTAGACACGGAATCTGTAGCCTTATACACAATGATGAACCAAGGCTGTGATTTTTGTGAAATGTACAAAGAACAAAAATTCTGGACACTTGCTGCTGTGGAACAAACTTTGTACTCTGTAAGTATGTATACTCTCATTGGTTAATAAAACAAGGAGAGATTAGGTGGGAGAGCCAAACTAAGAAGACACTAGGGACAGGCCCTTGGGAGTGGCAAGCAGATGCAGAGATGAATGTGCCATGTTGAAGCAAAGTACCACCATGTGGCAGAGGGTAGATAAGAAATATGAATTAATTTAAAATGTAACAGTTAACTAGTAACAAGCCTGAGCTACCAGCCGAATATTTATAATTAATAATATGTCTCTGAATGGTTATTTGGAGCAGCTTTTGGGGCATAGAAAAGTCCACCCACAAGTTGGCCTTGAGCTTACTGAACACATGTCACTTCAGGTGAGAGTAATCTAAAAGAATGCAAGCACAGCTTTTAGCAGAGATCAGGATCCTGCCTCAAACCTCTGAACATGGCAATGTCCTACCCATACAGACCATTGCTTCAACAATTTGGGAAACGGGTGTTGTCCCAAATTTGTGATAACTGACCAAATTACCAGGAAATAATTTTCAGGAATTTCAAAACCTAAGTATACTAGAATACTGTAATGGGCTGAATGGAAGCTAGTGGATATTTCTGTGAGTCCTGCTTAGGAACAAACTGTTATTAAAACTTCCATCTCTAATACTATCCATGTAAGCCTGTAATACATGTAATACATGTAAGCCTGTCTCCCATCCTCTTCACTCCTGACATGAAGATGGCAAGCAGACAGCAGCTACAAAACAATGCCTATGGAAATGAAAGATACTGGCCTGAACACTGCCTTCCAGACCACACCCGAATCTAGCATCTGAGCACAATTCCTCTGCCTTCAGGGAAAAAAAAAAAGCCTGCTCATAAAATGCTATGGCATAGATACCCACTATACCTGAATTAGTTCTATCTGGTTTCAGGTATATTCTTATGCTATTGGCATATGAACTATGTATATCATCTAATAGACTTTACAACCCTCTATAATGCCTGAAACAAAAAGAAAACTCAATAAATGTAAATGATTTAGTCTTCCACAGCAACCATTATCATAAATCATGAATGGAGTATGAGTAGCAATACAGTGGGTTTTCTGCCTAATAGTTTTGGCAGGACTTCAGGGGGCATATGTCTTCTCTTGGCTCCATCACAGAATAAACTTGGTGCCTTCACAACTCACTATATGCTGAAGTAATGTTTGTGCCAATTCTTTCCATATTCAGAATGACTTCCCTATGTATGTAATACAACTTATTTCCTAAATTGGATGAAACAGAAAGTATTAAATGATTTATTAACTTTGCTTTTGTAATCTCATTTTATAAAATGAAAACTTCTAGCTCACTTTGGTGCCCCAAGCAAATGCATTGTTTAAATGATCCTCACACATCTGAGGACTCTTGACTCTTATTCTACACATTCAGATTTTAGGTAATACCTCATCACAGAAAAGCTGCTGGGGGCATGATGATATAACCAATATCTTTGAATGCCAACTAATTAAAAATATTTAGCAATATGGAATTTCATATGTACAAACATAAGATGTTCTTTTATGGAGTCACATTATATACACTTAAACTCAGAACAAAAAGAATTTCTCACTATACCCTGCTTCTACATGAAAACACAGGAAAAAAAAAAAGCTCAAATAAATTGGTTACATGTATTTAACTTGTGAAAAAGTTTAGGGATAGATATATTATTAGATGGTAAGATTAAAAGCTATACCTGTATATTTAGGACTTTATATAAAGTAAAGACTATGAAATATTTTATTCCCTTAAGGTAAGAAAATGCAAAATACTCATGTGAACAATAATGCTACTGAGAAAATACAGGCAATGCCTCAGCAGCAAATGACTTGCTCTGTTCTGCTCCTATAATAAGCTCCAGTATAGAACTAATCATAAATTTATATTGAGATAATGCACCATTTTAAATGCAGCGTAGATGTTCTTATTTTCCACTTTGATCCTGCTCATCTTCATAGACCTTTACAGGCAGCCTATACAAAGGGAGATGCTATCTCCTTCTGAACAAACAGTTCAGAACCACAGTTGTTTTTCTGAATGTACTCCTGGCACCGAACTCCTGAGTGATTACTATGAAGATGACACTTGCTCATTCCTTTTTTAAAAAGGTAAATCGTGAAGCTGCTTATTCCCTTTGATGTGCCAGTCATTCTGCAATTAAGACATACCTAATCACTATGTTTTCAACAGATGCAAATGTGGCTCAATTAAAATTCTAGACCATGTGACAAACTGAGCTCTTCAATTCTGAAAGGTATCATGTTAGGACTGGGTCACTGAAAAGTCTAGAAAAGTCTGAACACTTGAGGATTAATGGCAATGGAGAAAATGGCCTCGGGTTTGAGAGGAAGCTCAAAGCTCTGCAGCTTCTGCAGTGAATGAAATGTGCCCCACTGGTTACCACAATACCATACTCTGGCAGACTGACTCCCAGCACATGGTTACCAGGCATTGTTCCCTCTCCCTGAGAACCAATGTTGCTGCTGCTGCTGCTACTACTGGAGCTGTACCAAGCTATTGCTGCTTGCTTACTCTAAGTTCTTTTCTCCCTTTCTGCTTCCTTAAATTCAGATTGTGTCCAGAATGTGACCAAGCTCCAAGGGGTGGATTCATTAAGCTTAAATCAACCTATAGAATCTATGCTCCTGCAGACATGGGGGTCCAAGGTCATTGCACCAACCATGGCCCTGTCATACCAAATCCTTTGCCTTGGCTGGGTACAGAAAGGAAACTGAAACTACCTTGTAGATAGAGAGGAGATAGGGAGGAAAGACACTAGATCTCGTGATGCTGATTAGCTGTGGGTTAAGAAACCCACGACTCCCTGGCTGTGTAAGACGCTGCACCTTCTTATCATTTCAGTTGTGGAGTCAAATTTGCTATTAAACGCAGCCAAAAGCATCAACAAGTGGATACAGTATAAGTCAGACATTGAAATAGCTGTAAAATATTGTTATGCATCTAAAATGTAAGATCTAGTAGTTGAAGTCCTTTAAGGTAATTGTGAAAATGCTTCTATATTTAAACAAATTGTTGAAGATACATAAACAGAGAAATATAAAACTAAAATTAGAACCTTTTTTGTTGTAGTTTTTCAAGACAAGGTTTCTCTGTGCAGCCCTGGCTGCTCTGTAACTTATTTTGTGAACCAGGCTGGTCTCAGATTCAGAGATCCACCTGCCTCTGGTTCCCACATTCTGGGATAAAAGATATATACCACCACATCTGTCCTATAACATAATTTTTTTTTTGTTTGTTATTCAAATGGAGTTTCTCTGAAGCTTTGGAGCCTGTCCTGGAACTTGCTCCAGAGACCAGGCTGGCCTTGAACTCACAGAGATCAGCCTGCCTCTCCCTCCCGAGAGCTGGAATTAAAGGCATGCACCACCACCACCTAACCTATAACATGATTTTATATTCACTATAGACACACTCCTCTGAGGGCAAGGACTAAAGATAAATATCTGTTGAGTTAAGGAGTGGTTTCCTGTTCTCATGTATGAAGAGCAATGCAGGGATTAGGAAAGCTTTGCTGCAGTAAGGACATGGTTCTTAAGGAACTAACAATTGACATGGGAAAACAGAGGATCAAATATAAAGCTCTTCAGGGATGACTCACCAGCTTCACAAACTTACCTAAAATAAGTTCAAAATGAAGTAGTAAGAATGCGGGGTTGGGACTACAGGAAAGGCTCAAGTGGGAAAGTGTGCTGTGCAAGCATGAAGATGAGAGTTCAACACCCAGAATCTTTGTTTTTTAAATCTGTGTGCAGTGACACACACTTGTGATCTCAGCTCTGAGAACAGGGAGACAAGATGTCCTTAGAGCTCACTGACAGCCAACTTTAGTGAGCTGTGGCTTATGTGAGGGACCCTGCCTCAATGGAAAGGGACTGAAGAAGATAACCTGAGGCTACCCTCCATCCCAGACACTCAGATGCCACATGTACATGCACACACGTATACATATTCACACATTCATACTCACACACACTCACACACACATACTCACACAACACATACTCACACACACTCATATACACACACACCATCTCTTTCATATACTCATACACACACACTTACACTCATATACACACTCACACATTCCCATGCATATACTCTCACAATACACTCATACACAAGCACACACACACACTCACACACACATTCATATACACACACTCACATGCTCATACACACACTCTCACACATACACTCATACACAAGCACACATATACACTAACACATACACTCACACACACATATTCTCTCTCTCTCTCTCTCTCTCACACACACACACACAGAGAGAGAGAGAGAGAGAGAGAGAGAGAGAGAGAGAGAGAGAGAGGAGAATTCTACTAAACTTGGCAAATACAAACTGTCCATCAACTTTCTGTGGATTCATGGGCAATAAATAATGCTGCAACAGAAATCATCAAGGACTGGACTCCAAGGCCCAGCAAAGCCTATGCAGGAACTGAACACTTTGAGAACATAAATATTATCATTGGTTCTTATTTTAGCTGACTATTTTGACTTCAGGAAAGGAAGAAAAGATGTAGGAAATGAACAGCTAGTGATGCAGATGGTATCAAGTAACAGAATCTGCCGTTCTGGACTCTTGACTTTTAACATTAGAATGACGAGCTCTTGGCAAGGAAAATAGTTGGCTTTTTCTGAACATGGTGGGGCGGGGGGAGCACACATATTTAAGGCAGGAAGGAAATGTGAGACCTTCAAAAGCAGTTCTTCTAAGGTATGTAACAGGAAAAATAATGGATATAGACTGACTGTGGTGGCACATATCTGTGATCTCAGTACTTAAGGTCACCCTGGGATAGATGGATGGAGATATATATCACACACACACACACACACACACACTCCTTTCTCAAATAAACAAACAATACCTGGCAAAATAAAAAGCCAATACAATGGCTGAGAAATAGCAAGACATAGAAAACAAGTAACAATACCTAGTGCCACCAAAAGGAGAAGAGCTCAAATGAGTGACCACAAGACACTCTATACTTAAAATAGCTTATTTCATTAAAATAAAAAATAGTATATATGGGTAGAGGGAGTGGAACAGTAGGATTGTCTTTCCAAAGAGCTTAAGAACTGTTCTCAAAGATCACGTATTCCTTAGTTTCTAAACTTCTTTCATTCATCTTCCAGATGGCCACAAAGACAATGACAGACTGTTACCTACATAGCTGGTCATTCTCCCTGTAATGGTCCCTGCTGAACAGGTACCATGTGACCCACACACTCAACATGCTCATCCCTTGCAGATTCATTCTTGGTGTTCAGTTGATTTCCACACTAAAGTGATGTTAGCCATGCATCCTCTCTGCCCATAGGAACAATTTATCACAACAATAAAGGTTTCCCTCTCACCAATTCTTACCAAATGGAATATTTATAAACTTAAAATGTTAGCAGCAGCATTCAAGACTACACTGTGGGAGTCATCATTTGAAATCTCATTTGAAGACAGTGGATACAAAACTGAAAGTGGATTGATACAGTGCTTGCCTTTGTGTCATATAAACTGGACATGGTGGCAGACACCATAATCTCAGCATTTGGGAGGTAGAGGATCAGAAAGTTAGGTCATCCTTAGCTATAATGCAAGTTCAAGGTCAACTTTGGATACATGAGATTCTGTCTCAAAATTTTTTCTTTGGGGTTAATATCAACATATGTTTTAATAATCCACGAATTACTATTATTGAGTCAAAGAGGAGATTTATGCCACTGTTCAGACTATAAATGAAAAGCAAACAATATGAAAGATGCACACAGGTTCATTAGTGGAGGCTGGAGATGCTCTGTAATGGCTGTTATGTTTGCTTCTTCTTTTCTTGGAAATCAGATCACCTAGCTCCCAGAAGCCGGGGTTGTTTTTAACATCTAAGAAATATAACACATTTCAGAGAATGCATGAAAATCCTTCATGTTAAAACAAAAACTTCAGTGTGGGGGTTAGCACTGTGTGATAGAGCACTTGCCCACATGTATGAGGCTGTGGGACCTAACAGCATTGCAAAGCAGAAACAACAACAACAAACTATACGGAAAATAGCACATTCAACCTGATGGTCAGAGCTTCAGAAACACAAGTAGAAAGTGAATTTTTGAGGGAAAATGCTCTTGAAGAAGGAAGGGGACAGTAATGTTCACAAGTAAGGCTGGAGAGAAACATACACCATCTTCAGGAGACACTTGTTATGCAACAAAGATCGTGTGCACAGTCCTTGCTGCTTACTTAGTGCTGTTGATAGATGGGAATGATGGTACTTGCCCATGATACAAGGAAAAAACTGCATGCTGCTAGAGTTTACTATGTCAATCCACAGCTGACAATGAGATCCCAACAACAATTTCTAGAGTCAAATAAAGAGGAATCAGGACTGAATGGAAAGGAATGACATCAGATTTCATATTAAGACAGCACAGCACTTGAGTGGCCACGAAGAGTGATGATGATTGAAGTCCAAGACTCAGAATGCTAACCAGAGAAATGCATCATCAGTCACCACAGTGTGTGCAATGCGGAGCACATGAGCTCAGTTTCTGCCTTTGCTAGCACTATCAGGAGCTGTCACTTTCCTGAGTCATTGTGTCATCTGTGTATAAGCACCCTGCCTGTGATCTTGTATCTTCCCGCACCCAGGCATGTCTGTGTGGGTGGAAGCCAGAGATCCTCAAAAGCTTTCCACCTTATTTTTGAGGGGGTCTCTCTCACTGGACCTCATGAACTGGCGGCCTGTGGGCCCCAGAGACTCTCCTGCCTCTTCCTTCCCAGCACTGTACAGAAGTCTGAGGGCACACTCAGTTTTCACATGGATGCTTGGGGTTAGACCCTTTCCTCACTAGCCATCTCTCTAGTCTCAGTTTCTGCAGGCAGTACCTCCTGACACCCATCTACCCTACTCTCACTTCACTGCTTGGTCTCATGGATAACCTGTGCCCTACAAAATAATGTAAACACAAAGTTCACTGGTGCTGGTTTTCTTTTGAGTCAAGTCAGCCATGGCTTCTGAGTCAGCTCCAGGCATACTGTTTATATAACCCATTCTCCAAGATTTTATAATGGCTTTGGAATAAATGGCTTACACCTTTGGGATTTAGCTCATGTTGGGGGGAAACAAAATCATAGGACTAAGACACAGAAAAGAGCCATTCTAACAGCTATCTCTTACATGTGACCTGGAATAAATATGGTTAAATATTTCTCTCTCTAAAAATATTTATAAATGAAGTATCTTTTTGTTGTTGTTTTTCAAGACAGGGTTTCTCCTGTCTTGGCCACCCTAACAGTCCTGGCATCCCTGGAAGTCACTTTGTACACCAGGCTGGCCTGGAACTCACTGAGATCCACCTGCTTCTGGTTCCAGAGTGCTGGGATTGGGATTAAATGTTTGTGCCACCACTGCCCAGCATAGAACAATCTACTCACATTAAACTAAGACTCTCAGTCAGTTTGGCATAAAATATTTAGTAATTTGGGGAAAAAACAAAATTAGATACATCTGTTTTAGTTCAAAAATACGTTTTTAAAGTAATAAGATATTAACAGTATTTATTGGCTTATATCACCTGGCAGGCAATACTCAGAAATGATTTTCCAAGATTTGCTATAAAGATAACTCTATGAGTTATTGAGAAATCCAAACAATATTTTAATGTGAATTATAGCTATCATTATACACCAATTTAAAACTCCATTTTTAAAAGTAAATTACATTCTAAAAAGAAATAAGCCAATTGTATAGTGAGAGAAATTATGTTTTTTAAAAACAACCCTATAATTTCCAAAATAAAACCATTGTGAGGACAATGGTTTTCTTTTAGTTTTGTTTTTGTTTTTGTTTTTTTTTTTGTTGTTGTTGTTTTTCCCTTCCAATCCTCCATTATTACTTCAACATTGGCTAAAAAGACAATTCCTTGCAGGGCATAATGGCACAGGCCCACATTCTCTAGCAAGGGAGGGGCTAAGAAAGGCTTTCATTTTAAGGCCAACCTGGGCTGTGATATATACAGCAAGAACCACTCTAAAAAGATACCCTCTATGTTTCTCCATTGACTCCAATATCACATGGTATAAAAGCCCAAGTATGTATGGACTTTAAAGAGAAAATTACTATAAGGACAACTGTTAATCTGAAAACACTTCAGACCTCAGAGATGTACCCAAAGGACCTGGGAATGTCCACAGAGTCCTGGTAGCACATCCTGAGGACCATTAGCAATTGCTGCTCAAACAGCCAGGACACTCACAGGTCTCCATGCCTTCATCGTCATCATCTACCATGGGTTTATCATAAGACTTGTCAATGGCAGCTCGGAAGCTCTCATTGCAGCCCCTTCCTCGGATGATTCGTGGCCGGGGGCGGTGGAAAGGAATGTTCCCATTCAATGTCACCTCAGCGACAGCAGTCTGTAGACTTTCTAAGGAGCTGGATTTCTTCAGACCCAAGGAAGGTCCCACGTCTCTACTGGGGGAGCCTTGGAGGATTAGAATAATACAAGATTAATGAGAGGGAAGTGACAGTTTTGGGTCTAAGAATCTATGCACTGTGGATACCTGCAGGTATAAAAATGATTGGCTCAGTGATAAGTACTAAAATAAGGATGGAAAAATACATAAAATATAAACAATAGTTAATTTTTAAAAATGATGTTTTCATATCTATTTCCATTTGGAAATGGTCTAAGTTGTTAATTTTTATCAGAATAGATGAAATCATTATCAAACCATAGTCCAATGTAATACATATATAAACTAAAACAACTAGAATAATCAATAATTATATTTAAAATAAGGAGGCGGTGAAGAGGCTGCAGGAGAGTAATCTCTGCTATCTAATGGCAGCACCTTTCTGTATTATAAAGTTATTAACAGCAGAATACAGACATCATGGTCACAGGCTTCATCCACTCTTTGCCATGTAAACATAAACAAAAGCAGTCCCAGGGACTGTGAGCCACCAGCACACTTATCTGGCATTTTGTAGAAAGGTGATTATGGGGAACAGGATGTTCTAATCAAAGGGCAGTACAGATCTGAATAGACACAACACATACCGGCCTCTCTCCCTGAGAGAAAGAAGTGTTGATACACCAAGGAGTTAAAAGAAATTTCTTTTTTCTTTTGTTTCTTGAAGATCCAAGGCAAAAAGGCTTGAGATACAATTGGTACCCAACTTAGCAGGCAATCCAAACTATTTTCTTTAAGCAAGAGAGACAGCCCCATCCATCACTGTCTGACCTGGCACAATGGGGTGGACATCAGCAGCCTCTAAGGGCTGACACCTCTACCTGGGTGGGCCAGGTGACAGGGCTGGTTCCTCACTTATCTTCCTAAAAAGACAGAATTTTAAAAAGGGGGGAGGGCGGAGAAACTAAACAGCTTATCTCCACATGGGGTCTCTTGCCCATATGTTGATCAATAATTAGGAAGTGGATTCTGTATGCTACTACCTAGAAGACAAATGGCAGAGAGGTGGGCTCACCATGGCTCAGAGTGGTAAGACATGAGGAAAACTAACTGGAAGTGTCAAAATAGGAATTATCCTCTAATGCTTCATTCATATTACATATTTTACTTAATTATCACCATGGGGTAGCTGTACTCAGGGAGGGCAGGGCTGGTGAAAATATAGGCCAATAGAGAAGCATGCATGAATTTAACAGCAGAAAAAATATTCTACAAGTTATCAGTCTCAGAAGCAAATGAGGATATATTTGCTTTCTGGGGTGCAGATTTGTGTGTATTCGATCACTTATTTTATAACGAAAGCATACACTGAATATTTCTTTCAAGGAGCACAATGTCACTCTAGCTTTTCACAGCATGTGACTGACACCTCTGACATTATTCATAAAGGCGATGTCACAGGAAGGAAAATGAACAGTGTTCCAAAACAAAAGGGACGATGTCAAGAAGTCAGACACAACAGGAGCCATGTATTCCTTGGCAAGAATAGCTACCTTCACAGTCTCTGGAAACAGCAACAGCAAGAACTTCACTTCTGAATGAGTTATGACTATGAGATTTCAAGCTTCCCTATCTGCATTTGGGTCATGTAGAATATGTACTGGGCAATTAATCCCCAAGGACCTCTGAAGGTGTGTGTGTGTGTGTGTGTACACTCACATACACACTATCTATGTATACATATACACATATACACTCTATATATGCATGCATACACACACACACACACACACACACACAGCTATGATTTCACACTTCCTACAGGGATTGTTCTCAAAATATCATATTCTATACATGCAAGTATACAATAACCTTTCCTTCTAAGGAAGTTAGCTGAGATGTTAATATACTCAAAGTGACAAAAAGTGACAGTGAATTTAAGAAATGGTCCAAGGGTCCTTCAGCATAAAGTACTTCTGCAAAGAAGACAAATAAAGGTGCAGAATAATTACATCAGCAAGAAAACTGTACAAGTATACCATGTCCTGTATCTCTCAACATACAAAATTAACAGCATAAGTAATTTAGTACCTTCTTTCTCTAAATTATAACTCTGTGAATAACATTTTATCATAATGCTGCTAGTTCTGAATAGTGTGTTCATTCATGGTTGAAATTTTCACAATAAAATATTTTAAAAAGTCAAACTATAGAGAGATTAGCAAAGGCACCTGGACACTGCCCCACCCACTTATTTACATATGGTTCATGGCTACTTTCATTCTTCCATTGTAAAATCAAACAGTTGCCAGTGACCCCATGGTCTCTTAGCCCAGATTGCTTATAATCTGGTTCTTAACATAAAGAGCTCACTGCCTCTGTAACAAAGATATCACACATCAAACAAGAATCTTTATCAAAGGCTTTAAGTGATACAATGAGAGTTCTGGGTTGGGGATGTGGCTCTAGGTCAGATGCTTGCTAGCAAGCACAAGGCTTGGATCTCAAATCCCAAGAGAATAGTACATAAGCTCAGCACTGCATAATGAAAACTGAAAGAAGGTCTTCAACATAAAACATGAGCAGACTATTCACTGCTATACGGAAAGCAGCATCTTCTCATTTGGAAACAATATTTTAAAACTCTCATTTTTAAATATTTAGTTCCTTAGTATACATGCACTTTTACATCTAAAAAATTTTAAAGATCCCATGCTCTCATGAGCCTTTTTTAAAGAAAGAATATTCACAGCAAAAAAAAAAAAAAATTTAAAATCTCTAAATTCATAAGTCAAAAGTCAAGGAAATCATACATACAATATTTTTCCTAGGGCGGATTTGTTTGTTTGATGCTTTCCACATATAAGATGAGCACTCTGGTGCCACATTCCAGCTCTAGAGATGATTTTGTTTTGTTTTGTTTTGTTTTGTGTTGTTTTGTTTTGTTTGTTTGGACAGGGTTTCATTGTGCAGCCTTGACTAGCCCAGAACTCAGAAGTCAGTAGCTAGGACCAAGGAGATCCACCTGCCTCTGCCTCCTGAGTGCTGAGATAAAAGGTATGCACCTGATTTCAGCCTGCTAATAAATATCCCCCCTCCCCAAAAAAGTGACAATGAAGGTATTTTCTTCTAACCTATCAAAAAATCCAAGCAACTCTAAAGTGAGGAACAGGAAACAACTCAACTGAAAACTGTTCATTGGCTAGCACTGGGCAGGGAGAATACAATCTACAGAATGTATCAATGGATATTAAAACTCTCAAACCCAAAAGCATCCCAGTGTCCATATAAAGCTCATTTTAAATTTTTGCAGTTTAATTGCATACATAGGACAGATGTGGACACTCAAAGCCAGAAAATGGCTTCCTCCTCTAAGATCTTACATAAACCACAAAACATATGGTTTGAATAGTTAATAAATCTCAGTCATCATAGTGAGAGTTACATAACACTTCCAGTTGTATCTGTATATTAGATTTACTCACAGTAAATTTTGTTTTCCTCAATTTGGCTTTTGGTTGTTTCAGTTAAACACGGCCCATTTTCACATAGCTGGACAACAACACACTGTGAAGGCGCACAGTTCTGCTGGTGTAGGGCCTACTTCTTTAAACAAGTAAATCTAAACACCAACTGACTGCTACTGTACACACGTAGACTACCAGGACTTGTTCAATAGTTCGGTTCCAGAATTTCAATGAATTTTATGTTTCACAAGAAAAATAGTTACTTAGTAAGATCTGAGACTATAGTTAATTGCCCTGAACACAGCCAATCTTATAATTTATTGAAAGCAATTTTATAAAATATCATTTACTTCATAGAATATGGTAACACCAAGTACATCCACTATATTCTTTATGCATGTATGTAGAACACACAGGCTGAAACTAATTACTACAGCAGGTTAAAAAGGCGAATTAAAGCTAATATGTGCTAAGTGATATAATTACATTATCCTGGATCTAGAATAATTAAAACAAGATTCCAAAATACACTAATAAATCATGCATGCTCAACTGCACACAGCACACTGCTTAATTACACTGACAGACTCTGCTGATTGTTTTCATGTAGTAATATGAAAAGTAAGATGTACTATACTGCTAAACCTAGTCCATGTAGCCCATTATTTCTATGAAATGATTAAGCAGTAAATTTAGAACACATTCCAAAAGTTAATGAAGCCGTATGTATCATATAGTTCAAACTAATGTCAGGGTTAACAATGAGCTAATTCCTGCATCTAAAAAAGAAACAGGAGGTAGTAGACAAAACACACGAGCATCAGTAGCAAGTCCAAATGCTATCATTTAGTGAAAAGTGTTCATATTGGACAGTGGTTCTCAACCTTCCTAATGCCGCATGTGACCCTTTAATACAGTTTGTGATAGCTCAGTGACCTCAAACCACGGAATTATTTCATTGCTGCTTAATGACTGTAATTCTGTTACTGTTATGAATCATAATGAAAACAACTGATATGCAGGATAGCTGATGCACAAATCTTGGGAAAGGGCCGTTTGACTCCTGAAGGGGTCACGACCCACAGATTGAGAACTACAGATGTAGGTGATGCTAAAGAATGTAAGAGTCCATATAAGAGATGTTTCCTTAGGATTTTGGTGAAAAAAAACATATATATATATATATCATCACAAAAAATTCCTATGCAAGTAAGATTTAAAAAAAAAAAATTTAAGGTTGTTTTTTTAACATGGTAAAGGTAGTCCATTCCCGCTACACATATTGTTGATAAATTTCTCATAACAGAAAAAAATGTATTTTCCCCTGCAATTTGATTTCCTATAACGAAAGCATCTGAGTGAGACTGGAATACTGGTGCTTACATTCAACATGACTGGCAGCTCTATAATCATGATAAGCTCCTTGAACCATGGTTTCTATGGCAACAGTCTAACTGTCCATTCTTACCTGCTCTCTGGTCATCCACTGTATTGAGTTTAGTCTCGTCAGCTACTGTTAAAAGGTAAATGTATAATGGTTAGCCCAGTTAGTCCCCGAAGCCCAACATGCTTTAACCCTCCCCCAGCCTTGACTGTTAAAGAGCACAGTTCTTAGGCAATATTCCATGCAAAAAAAAAAAAAAAAAAGAATGAAACAAGCAAACATTCATAATCAAAAAATAAGAGAAAAATAAGCAGCATCTTCATGCAGTATGCCAGTCATTTCATCTCACAGTCATGAGTTATTTGTATGTTAGTGTATCATGATTAGCCAAGGCAAGTGCACTGTCTAATTATATATATAAATATATTTTTTTCTGATAAAATAATTCTTTTAGTCTTGAGGGTCAAACAGCCACCAGAAAAGAGCATAAGCCATGGTTGATTAACAAAGGTTTTAAAAAATAATTTAGTTTATACCTGTAATAATTAAATTATTTTTGGGTGGGGGTAGATTTGATTTAAAGAGAGAGAGACTACCTGATTGGTGCTGGCTAGTCAATTATGGCTATTTTCCTGCTCTCATTCTCTACCAAATTTTTTCTAGAATATAATCTCTCAAGTTATTAATTTGATTCAAGGCCATAATTGTTAAAGTACAAGAAGTTATATCAATTAGCACTTCAAGAAGAGCAATCAAGGAAGGCACTGGCAACGAAGCCCTAGACATGGATTGAGATAATGGTTTCTCTCCAAAACATTTTCTACTTAATAATCCCGCCAAATGGAATCTCAAAGGAAACTGCTCCTCAAATGGACAAAGTATAAAAACACCTCATTTTGAAAGGAAGCAACAAGGATACAGCATGGGTTTGCATGTGTTTCCTTCCTTTTTCATATAAAAGTACATGTCAACATACTGCTTATCATGTCAACATGCTATTATGAGTAGTATGGGTATCTCAAACACGTGGAAAACTAATTGGTTTTTGACAAATTGTCACATTTTAAATTTATTTTCTCTATTGCTAAAGTAGACATGTGTTTGGGACCTTCAGTTTCATCCTGCAGCATCCACGCCTTATTTAGATAAAGATTCATGGAGATTGTACTCACTACCTAAATCCATGCTTTTTGATTTTCGTGTTTTAACGAAATCCAATTGACTGGCATCTGAAAATTGCTTTGTGCGTTTTTCTGACATACTCTGGCGTCCAAATCCTTCTCGTTGAAAAGCAAGAACCGGATCAACATCGGGACTCAAAGAGCTGGTGTGAAGAGAAAGAAAAACATGAAAATATTTACTAAAAAGTTGAAACATTAAGTTTTAGAAAGATTCTATATCCGTTAGTGCACAGATAGATACATATTATTTAAAGATTTAAATTAGATGGCACAATATAATATAGCTTACTTTTAAAAGAGGACTAAATGGAAAGTAAGAGAAAGTAACTTTGTAGGTGTAAACTTTCTTCTCTCTTTCCTTCTGCCTGTTTCTTTATTATGCTTGCTAATATATCATTATTTCTATTATTGTTTAAAATGAAGTCTGCTATTTGTCAGACATTGGGAAGACTGAATATTTGACAAGACTTGCCTTGTACTGTAACATGTAACCATATAAACTGCAATTTAGCATTTTCCAAAAATATGTGTTCTGATGGAAACTAGCAAAGTCTACAACTGGACAATGTACAGACACTGAGAGGTTTTTGAACATTTCATCTGAAATGAGATGTCTTCATCAAGCCCGTCCCCTCAGGGAGGTATGCAGAAGAGAAGGCAGAAAGATTGTAAGAATCGGTGGGGATGGAGGATTCTGACTAAACAGCATCCTCAGACACAACAGGGCTGACATATATAATCACTCACAAAGAATCTTTGTATAGGACCTGGAAAGGTTTAAGCCAGATGAGGTCCCAGCACTGGGAGGGGAAGTAGAGATGGGCTCCCATGCCCTACCAAGAAGCTACTTTTAAGTGACACCCACTTGCAAAGGAAAATTTAGTTTTCTCATAATAGAGTCTCATTGGCTATATTAACCACATCCAAGGGCAGGCCCATGCCTAGCAATATATGGCAAACATAAGACAAATTCAATGGTATTTTTGTAGACTTCTATTCTTATATCGCTTTGTTCAGGCATTTTTTTTTGGGGGTGGGGAGTCTTGAGTCATTTGCTCAAATAATACTGTCTCCGATTTTTGTGTTTATATTGTATGCAAAGGCCACATGAAATTGCTCTAATGAATGAAATCTGTAATTGCTTTAACAGGCGCTACTAAGAGCTCCTAACAGCTCCAAGCACAAAAGTGGCCTTTACTCCATGTTGAACACCCTGAATAAACAAACACAACAGTTTTCTTTTGTAGGATACAGCCAGGTAGAAGACTGCCTATGGTGTTTTGGGTTTGAAATATCCCCCACAGATTTGATGGAGGAAGTGTGTCACTGGGGGGGGGGGTTTAGGGGGAACTTAAAAGGTGGGACCTTGCTGGAAGAAGAATGTCTCTTGGGGGGGAGCTTAAGAGGTGGAGCCATGCTGGAGAGTGTGTGTCATGTGGGGAGGGCATTTGAAGAGTTTACGATTTCTCCCCACTTCCAATTCTCTCTCTCTCCTGTTGCATATGGTTGAAGATGTGACTGCTCAGCTTCCTGCTAAGGTAGCCTGTTGTCATGCCTCCTATGCAATAATGAACTTGCCCTCTAGAACTGTAGGCCAAAGTGAACATTTTCCCACAAGTCACTTTTGGTCAAGGTGTTTCATTACAGGAAGAAAAACAAACTAACAGACACTCCAACCCCCCCCCCCCCCAGCTAACTAATGTGTCATGTTGGGGCTGTGAGGGGGCTGCTTCTACTGAGGCAGCTTACTTTAGCATAGATTTCCACATGTTTCGCTGCCTGCAAGCCACAACAAGCCTGCACTGTGTTATGTGAAATAACACACAGGTAAAGGGATGTAATTTGGTTTGAGTACAGAGCAAAATTTTAACTGCAGTTCACCAAATGACATGATAGCAGGTGGCTCTTCAGGAAGTGCTGAGCCAAAGGTGAAGGAAGGTTTGCAGGAAAGCTCTACTACTGGAAGGATGGAATGGAGTGCTCTGAGCCCATTTGACTCCAAGTACACCACAGAATAGCTGGCTCACTCATCGCTCTAAGTTAAAGAGAGAACTCTAAGAACATAAGGTAAAAGCCCTTTGCATACTGCCATCCATAAGCTGTTGTTATCACCCAGTGAAGATAGGCTACGTCAGATTACAGTAGTAATAGCAATGCTGGGTGTCCTTAATAAACACACAGAGAAATGGACACCTTCCTTGAACTTTGCAGTAAATACATGGCAGGGTGCACATGTGAAGCAAGGAAAGTAGGCAGGGCCAGAACCCACTCACAAGATCAGACAAGAAGGGACCTATAGCGGACAGGAGCTTGTTCTTAGTTCTGCCCCGCCCCTATCTCACTGTTCTTGCCTAAGCCAGTGGCCAAGGACACAACAGGAAAACTAAACCTCAGAGGCCAGCCAAGGACAAGGCAAGAGTTCCTATTTTTACTTTATTATTACTTTAGATTTATTTTTCCTTTTGAATTATGTGTACATGTTTGGGGTACCACACCCATGAGTGGGGGTGCACTCAAGGTCATACCCGCTGACGCTGGAGTCATAAGTGGTCGTGAACAGTACCAGTTTATCTGAAGGAGGACCTGGGAACTGCACTTGGGTCCTAGGGGAGAGCAGCAGATGCTCATAACTGCTGAGCCAACCATCTCTCCAGCCCCCAGTTCCTGTTTTAAGGCTAGCCTAAATTTCAGAGCAAGCCATTTCATTAGCCCTGTGGTCTCCATCTTTTTCACTGAAGATAAAGGACCACAGCTCTCCAAAACTTTTGACAGTCTGGATTTGCAAAAATTAGTAATCATGGTTATCTAGAAACCTGATGTGGCAACTTAAAATACTAGAATCAAGCTTTGACCAAGACATTCAAAAAATTATAGAACAAAAGCCCCATCATTAGCCAGGTGTAGGGTTGATTCTTTCAGCACCAACACTCAGGAAGGAAAGGCAGGAGGACCTCTCTAAGTTTAAAGTCAGCCCAGTCTGCATAATGATTTCTCAGTCAACCAGGCCTACAGTAAGATCCTGTCTCAAAACCAGAGCAAACAGCAAGTAAACTAACAACAAGCATTCATAAGATAGCCAAAAGTTAATTCTGTAGCAGCAAACACTAAATAATAAGTATCTAGTAATAGTCATTCTTCTCTCTATGTAAAGTGGACTTCTTAATGCTTAATAAAAAAAAAATTGTCAGGTAACATGTGGACCACTTTAAAACTGCAACAAGGCATTAGATTTGTAGATGGAATGAGATTGAGATATAGTTATTTATTTATTTACACATGTATGTGTGTATGATGGACTTGCATCTGGTCACCTGTGGGGAGGTGCCTGTGGGGATTCACATGAATGTGTGTGCAGGCCAGAGGTCAGCATGTGGGTATCCTCTTCTGTACTCTCTATACACTGAGGCAGGGTCTCTGGCTGAAACCAGAGCTCAAAGATGTTGTTAGTGTAAGTTAGCTAGTTTCTTCCTGGAAATCCAACACCCCCTCCTTCCCCCAGTTTCCATCACCAGGATGCTGGGTCTGCTAGGTCTGCCCAGCAATTATGTGGGTGCTGGGTATCCAAACTCAGGCTGCCCTGCTTGTTTGTCAAGCACTCTATCCACCGACCATTTATCAGCTTCATTACTTGGTTTATTTTTCAGAGTCCTGCTTTTATTTATATTGGCTTTAAACTTTTGATCTTCTTCAACCTCCTGTGTACTAGGATTATAGACGTACACTATCACACCCTACTGAAAAACAATTTTACTAGAAAATTCTAGCAAAGAATTTTTAAAGTAATTTAAATTCTTCCTATGAATACTTCCTGGCAACATGGCTTAAAGATCTCGATTTAGCATACTTTTAAACTCACTGCTATTATCAAAATTAGAATTTGTTGTTATTGTTTCTCCTCCCACACACACACACACACACACACACACACACACCCACACACACACACACACACACACACACACATGGTTAATGGCCACTACATCAATTACTGGGTTGAGAAAATATATTCTATTAGCTAACAAATTAGAAGTATAGCCATTTGACGCATTTAGCCTTTCATAACTGTGCAGTCAACTATAAATGTGCACATTTGAAAATGTCAAATGAGCTTGGAAATTAATAAGAGACTTAAAATAACTAAATATTCTTAAAATGTGACATAATTAATTTTTCCTGATTAATCTACTCACTAAACTTATTTCAGACACAATAAACAGTACACTAGAATATTATCAAACTAGAGTGCAAGGCTGGCAGATGGCACCCTGAAGAAGCCATATACTGAAATTCCAGTTATTAACCTTGCCTCACAGACCCTGTTTTTCTAACATTTTCACTGCATTGAGGGAGAGACTGTCACATGGGCAAAGCTAACATTCTCAGTTCTGAAGCTGAACAGCTGGCATGTATGTTTAGATAACCATTCACTTATATTCTTTCCTCTACCCTATCTTTCCCAAGAAAAATGATAGAGTCCTCACCACTGTTATCTGTTTTTCAAAACCACCTCAGAGAAATTAATGTCCCAAGCTATGCCTACAAGTCAACTAACTGTGTCTTTTTTACCAGTGCAGACCTTCTCCTGTGATCCCCTTCACAGTGTCTTATCATGGTAGACTCAACAGCTTTGGCCTCCTTGAAGAACACCATAGAGATAGATGTAAACTTCATTTCTGCTATCACTTGTATCACAAGACACAAGCTGCAGTCACAGAGCATCTGTGTATTGCTCCTCCGACACACAGGACAAGACTCATTGAAGGCTTAGCTCTGTTATTATGTCTTATACTTTCCAAAAGAGAATTAAAAGGCAAGAAACAAAAGCTAGTGACAAACTTTCCAAGAGCCCACAAACAAGTCAAAAGCTTTCAAGAGAACATCATGTTTCCCTGAGTTCACATGAAGACGAAGAGGAAGGTTGGGAGTAGAGGAGAAGATGAGACCAGGGTATTTTACTTTGTTAAGATCACCATGAAAATGTTAACACAAAAATGCCAGTGCTCAGCCCCTCCAACATAATGACCAATGTGACACAGGTGGGAACCGGGTAGAAAGACATCCAGTGTAATAAGCTTTGTTTGAGAACATGCTTTTCTACTAAGCATGTAGACTAAAGGACAGGGTAGCATGTGAGGGTCATACAAAGTAAATAGCATCAAATCCTTTCCTATTACAGAGAAGGAAGGAAGGAAGGAAGGAAGGAAGGAAGGAAGGAAGGAAGGAAGGAAGGAAGAAGTTATTAGCAGAGTTTGCAGTCTCTGTGTCTCTGGAAGTAGCAGCTCAAAGCCTAGTAGACAGTGCTATAGCACTATAGAGAATAGCAGGGCTTGGGTAGATGGCTCTGTGGATAGAGTGCTTGCTGCACAGGCATGAGGATCCTGGTTCAGATTCCCAGCAAAGAGCCTAGGTACTGAGCAGCCAGCCTAGCCAACTTGCATGCTATCAAAAAGAAAAAGAAAATTAGGTGGACAGCATTGAAGAAGATAACTGATGCCGACTGTGTTGACCAGGTTTATGTCAACATGACACAAGCCAGAGTCATTTTGAGAAAAAAGAACCTTAACTGAGAAAGGCCTCCATAAGATCTGGCTCTAGGCAATCCTATATGGCATTTTCTTAATTAGTGATTTATATGGGAGAATAATCCAGCCCACTGTGGGTGGGGCCATCCCTGGGCTGATAGTCCTGGGCTCTATAAGAAAGCAAGCTGAGCAAGGCAGTAAGAAGCACTCCCTTCATGGCCTCTGTGTCAGTTCCTGCCTTCAGGTTTCTGCCATTTGAATTTATGTCCTGACAGTTTTTGATGAAGAATTATGTGATGGTATACATGAAATAAATTATTTCTTGTCCAAGTTGCTTTTGATCATGGTATTTTATCTCAGCAATAGAAACCCCAACTAAGACACCAACCTATGGTTTCTTCATGCACACTCACAGGGGAGCACACCCCAACACACATGACGTACATGCCTATAGTCCCCAAACAGAAAAACAAAACAAAACAAAAAAACCTTCAATAGGTCTCCTCTAGTTCCCAAGCACATTAACTGTTCATTTTAAATCTGTTTGAAAAAATTCAAGAATTTTCTTAAATATTATTTATTCAACAATAAGCTCCAGCCCTGGGCTGCTCACTCACCAGTCGGCTGAGTCGCTGATGGCAGCCTTGGCCCATGTGCCGGCCTCTGTCATTATGAACCCCACATCATCATGGGAGCTAGAAGAGGACTGGTCAGAGAGGTGAGGAGGAAGCACAGGCAGCCTGTCATCTTCGATCATGACACTGTCATCATGTGGCATGTTCACCGTCGGTGACAGCTGGCATTTACCTGACCAGTGAAAAGGAGAAATTCTAGATGTCAATGCAGGTGCCGAGCCTCTTAATTGTAAAACTTTGCTACATATAGAAAACCCTATCTTGACACACCCTCTCAACCTGATGGAATGAGAATGCTGTGTATTTATTTCTCATCAAGCATTGTCACACACACAAACCTCAGGTCCGTAAGACTGCTTCTGCAGCACGGTCACTCAGCAGGCAGCATGGCATGTGAAGTCTCTGGTTTTAAGTTTCCCAAAGATGAGGATGACCTCCAAAATGTCTTACTGTGAACATGATACACAGCTTCTTTGATATGAGTCCTCTGGGAAGTTTTCCCAGGAAATATGAAGGAAACCCCACAAACTTACAATGATCATCTATTTACTCATGCACTGGGTAACTACTGTAGGGCAGACAAGTGCTTAGATGACATCATCTCTGTAATTAGTGAATTACACCCTAATGAGAGAGGAAAAGTACCTTCAGAGCAGGGTAACTTCAGTGTGAGGACTATGCTAATTGTGTTTACCTGGGCAGATGAATGGCCAATGTGGGTGGTATTGCTGAGAATGTTAATGAAAGTTATCAGAGCTAGGTTTGGAATGGCAGCTATGGCTTTTCTACTAGAAGGAATAATGGCATTTATCCCAGAAAGTGGCGCAAAATTAAACCATGATGACTTCAGGTGACACTTGACAAACCTGGCATACAAGCCAGCGAGAATGGCTTTGAAATGAGAGTGGCCTAGAAGAGAACAGCTTAACATAGATCCAGATGTGTTCCTTCAGGCTCCAAGGCCTTGCCTGGGAGGAGGGATCACCTAGTCTGATTACTCAGTTAGGAAAGGCTCTGAGTATCTCTGTCCTCTGTCTAGTTCCTTGCAGGAAAGTTTGTTGAGGTTTGTAGTTCAGCATAACATTCACACACTACAACCATTCTTGAGACAAAATTATGCTTCAAGCCCTGGATGTCCCTAAAGGTAATGCTGGAGTACAAATGACATCCTTATCTTCTATCATCTACACTCCTTCAAAATTCTGTGCCATTTGTTTTTTGAGCATGGATACACTGACAGAATTTTGGCACAGGTGCACACCGTGTAAGAAGCCGAATCCACAGGACAACCACTGTAAGACATGGCACACTAAAGTGTATTCCCAAGCAGGCAAGGAACCATGACAATTTCCCTACACCCTCATGGGATGACAGAAAATATTCCCTCCAAGCCTAATGTCCAAATCTGTCCAGTCAACTGCACTGGGATACCAAGTCTTCATTCACTGTCATTTTGTGCAATATGCTCTTTCCCATCAAAAAAGAATTTTCAAAATAGTTCAACAAACATGTATTAGTATTTTAATATTAGTCTTAGTTCTAGCTTTAAGCTGAGGATTCATTAGAACAGATAAACTGGAAAGGCAAATTTAAAGCATAATAGATCCTTCTCTGGCTGTTCCAGTAAAGAAACAGAAAACCATTTAGGTTGTATATTTTTCAGTTCTTACAAAGAACCTTGCTAGAAATCACGAAGGCATCATTACTTAGCATTAAGTGGTCTTTTAGAGAAACCATGAATGTTCATTAAAATCTCTGCTCAACATAGTAGCTACGAAGAATTCCTACTTTAATTGAAATGTACCATTTTGATAAACTGTGGAGATGGTAGCTTCTTATGAATACTCATAACACAAAATTAAATCAAATGGAATTATTTCCCTGTGTTGATTTCAAATCACTAGTTTATTTCCACTCAAGTTATAGGATATTAGAGTAGAAACCTGCTCAGCAAAATGTCACTTGTAGATCAGGTAGTAAATTCCACTACTATCCCCCCCCCCACACACACACAAAAAGCATTCCTTTAAGACTCAGTTTGTCTCCAAAATGACCATATTGAATTCATAAAGCAAGGGTTCCTTCCCCTGACTGGAGAGGCATATGCCATGTTATTAAATACCAAGTTCTCATCCAGGGAAAAATTTAGGAAAGGAAATATCACAGAGTAATCACATTGCATACCTTTTAAAATGAAACATGCAACGCCTATATTGACGCATATGTTCTTAGTGAAAGCCTAGTAAGAAATATAGACCACTGACTGGGTCAAACAATCCCTTTTTGAATGTGTGTGTGATATATTGTTTTGTGTAGGAACACTGCACTGCACGTGAGATACTGACTGAATCTCCCTCCCTCCCTCCCTCCCTCTCCCTCTCCCTCTCCCTCTCTCTCTCATACATGTGCACGCTCCACAAATGGCAAGACATCTCTTTTCCATTACTCATTACTCTCCATTCTAACATTTTTGTAAGATGTCAATATCTGATGACCCATATTCTTGTCCTCTTAGCTTGCCTCTGAAGAACTACTCCAGGATCTGGTTCTGGAAATCAGCAGTGACATCAGACATCTACAGTTCAAAGATACATGTTTCACTGAGACACACCAAGACATCTTAATGACCACTGTTGGCCTTTGATATATTATAAGCAAGAAGACTCTGAATCATGATTCAACATGGCCTCAGTTTTTTAACTGCTAAATTCCCGCCCTTCCCCCAACTATTTCATCAACTATCTACAGACTACAAAAAGAACATTCAGGATCTCATAAAGTGAAACAATAACATACAAGATGATTGTTGACTAGACATTTATTCATTGATGAATTTACATGGGATGCAACATAATGCATATCAAGAATAAATGAAAACTGTCAGCAATAAGACTCATTATGAAACCAGCACCAATGTCTCAGTTTTCCATATCAAACTTTTAACAAAATGAAAATATTCTGAACATAATTATTTAAACTCACCATAAAAGTATGAATATAGAAACCACTGAGATAAATAGTAAAATGAAATAAAATTTTAGCTCAGAATAGAAATCGCTTTGAACAAAATATGCAGACATAATCTTAAAAAAATAATGTTCTATGCTCCCAAACATGAATTTGTGATGCATTTTATGAAGTAAACATGTTGGTAAACTGTGCCTATTCTTTTACTGCTGAATAGTTGGAAAAGTCTTCCAATGCTTATCAAAGGAAAACTCCTAAGTAGGCTCACTAAGGGATATTTCTGGCCTGGTCGGCTATTGTCCATCTACCTAATTACCTATCTATTCAATTACTTACTTACCTATTTTTTGATGCTGGGAGCAGGGCACTTTACATGCTAGGCCAGTGATCTTAGCTATATTCCCAGTCCTTATGAGTTGTTTTCTAATACAAGACTAGGAGCCATGTTCTACTGACATCAATGGCAGTGGGAATTCAGCCAAAACATGACTGTGGTTAACTCTGGCCTTTGGTCACATTTCTGAATGATTGATCCAAAGAGACAGAGATAAATTAGCTGTTACCAAAGAGGAACCCACTGCCCAGAAAACCACACCTTTGAAACTGTGGTTCAGAAATAGCATATGTCACTTCAGTCAAGTTACTGAACACCAGTCTGTAAACCCCTAAGTAGAAGAGAATCGAGCGTGTGATACGGGCAGAGAATAAATGTCTTAATTACAGTGGGAACCAGGGGCTCCAGGCGCTGGAGACACTTGGATGTCTTTTAGTCAATTTGGTGCCACTAAAACTTACCATGAGATCTTGTGTTCCCCAAAAGGGCTATTTTTAGAAAGAGGAAATAGCCAAAGTCAAAATAAAGCAAAACTCATCATGGGGTTTTAGGACACATTTCTTTTATCTGGTAAGTGAGACAGTGTGACTGAGGACATCTGACATACTTCCAATTAGAAAATATGTTTCTTTGGGGGTATAATTTTAGAAGTCTCTTCTCTCCTGGGATGTATGGCCATTCAGAAATGATCACAGGCCTTAAAAAATTCCTTTGGTTGCATGTATAAAGTATCCTTTGTGGAAAAATTGCCCTGCACACACAAAATTAAGTACTTCTTTGTGTTATGATCATGGATTTCAACATGTCTTTTTCTATCACATGAAACCATGGTCTACACAGGAGTGAGGCAAAACACCCAGGAGACAATCATGAACTTGTCAGGTAGGACCTGGCTGAGAGATGTCCATTCATTGGACAGCACAAATCAGCAGGCTGATGAAAGCATGACACTGATGTGTGGTATTGTTTCACTACTAGTGGCAAAGTAACCTCTTTTGCAAGGTTTCTAACCTCAGTTTATCTAACTTCACCAGTAGCATGCAATCCTTAAGGCCATTAATACTAGAATAAGGATTGCAAAAAAAAAAAAAAAAAAAAAAAAAAAAAGCATAACTCTTAAGTTTGTAAACAGCAAGATAAAACATTTTATATATTTCTCTATGAAAAGCCACATGGGGCTCCTAGCTTCCAGTACAGCATATAAAACATGTCTTAAGGACATGGACAAATGAAGGCATTGAGAAGCCTTGGCCTACTGAGTATGATATCATCCTCCAGCCCATATGTCCCAGGACATGTGCAGAGCAACACCAAGCGCAGCAGGAGGGACCAGCCTGCAAGGGGAGTCCTCATGAGTGTGAGGGTTCATTACATACCTAGCAGAGGGAGGGAAAACACTGCCGACTGGGTTACCCGCTGAAAAAGGACTAACAGGTCAATACTATCAAAACTAGGTGACAGTATATGGAAAAAATGATGTACTCCTCAACCCATGTCACACATTTCAACAAGTCACTAGGTGAAAATTGGGGTGGGGGTTGGTATGTGTTTGAATGTTAGGTTTTCGCCTTCCTCTGAAGAACCAGGGGTTGGAGGCAGGATGCAGGTTACAGGAGCTGCTGTACCAATGGGCTGATCAGTATGGCAAATCCTATGTTCCTATAATAGAGGGGAAATTACAGCGTATCACTTTGTATGCACACAGATCCAGGGACACATGCACACATTGTTTCTCAGGGGGTCTGAAATTTTGTCAACAGCTAAGGATTCAACAAAGATGCTCTACAGCAAAGCCAAGAAAGCATGGATAACCCAGCAGCAGTGAGGAGTGCTAACACCAAACTAGAAGCTACAAGCAATAACTTTTACACCTACACAGAGCTCAAACCAAGAGCTAGGATGCTATCCTGGCTTTCTCACACCAGGTATGTAAAATTAGAAAAATATTGGTAGAGCACATCCCAGATCTCTTTTACCAAGACAAGAAACTGAGAAATTGGCAATTTCTCCAAAGCTAGATGAGGAGGAAGAAAAATGGCAGGAAGGTGCACTAGCCATGCTGACATACATATATTCTATTTTTTACAGTACTCGGTAGAAAGCTCTTTGATGATAGACACTGCCCCTTAGCTCACCCGCATCTACTGTTAACACCATACCTTGCCAACACCAGCTTTCCATAAACACCCCAACAAATTAACCAAACTCTGTTTCAATGATGCATCACAATGGAAACATGTATTTGGATTAGGTTTGTATTGAATATACTCAAAGTGCAACTAAATTTAGGATTCTATTTTAATAAATATTTATTGTTTTTTTCTTATTTTACATATTGATCCCAGTTAGAGAGTTGCAACACAAATCATCAATCCAAGTTGTCTTACATCAAAACTACTAGTTATACTTTAAATCTGAAAACTCTCTCAAGTTAAACCCCAGACGAGCAGTTTCTGTAAAACCAACCCTTCCAGGATCTGTTCGGACAAGGCTGAGCTACAGCAAGAAGGTCACTTAAAATGGCTTGGCCCACTGGGGCCCAGAAGGCAGCATGGGGTGGATCAACAAAGGCATTGAAGAGCGAAAGATCTAGAGACCTTGCTGCTGCTGCTGTTTGTAAAGACATGTCTCACTATGTAGCCCTGGCTGGCTAGAACTCTATGTATAACAAAGTGACCTTAAATTTGGAGAAGCACCTCTGCCTTCCACAACCCAGTGCTAAGATTAAAGGTATGAGTGAAGTTTTGATAAAGCATAAATGTGACAAAGATTTTTATTCAATGCCACCAAATAATGAATACTTCACATAAACATGTATTTTTCATTTCTGACTCCTCTGTCTCATCAGTCCTACTAAGAGATAACTTCTATATTTCTTTTCTAAAATCGGTGTGTGTGTGTGTGTGTATAGGTGCTCATGTGTGCCAGTATTAGACATTGCTTCTCAGAGCTGTCCACTCTGATTTTGAGACAGTCTCTCACTGAAGTTAGGAGTCTGCCCATTAGGCTAAACTGGCTGGCTGGCTGGCTGGCTGGCTGGATGGGGATGATAAATATGGACTACCACATCTGTTTTTTGTTTGTTTGTTTGTTTTGTTTTGTTTTTTTCCATTTGGGTTCTGGGGATTAAAAAGAGATTATTATGGTCACAGAGCAAGGATTTTACAAACTGAGCCACCTTCTTGGCCCTTGACATTTGTTAAAACATATCTTCCCCTACTGTTCTCAACAAGAATATTTTGATTATTGAAAATATTTCATTCACACCTTTTTCCTTTCTGTCCTCATCATTCAGTGGGGACCTGAAGCGTATTTAACCACTCAGTGCATGGAGATCCTTTTCTTACATTCATGTTTCCCACTACCATAATAAGCCTGTTCTCTTTTCACTTGGAGACAACGAGCCTCCTTCATATTAATATTGCATTAATTCCCATCCCCCACTGAACCAGGATAAGCATAAACATGAGATGAGGTGAAAGATAAGGAGAGCTTTACCTGACTCACCCATTATTCTGCTGAGTGCAGCATTCCTGGTGGGGGACTCTTCCAGCCCCTCAATCCCACTGTACAGAGAGTGTGAGATTCTGCGCTCTCGGTCATCCAACTCTGTTTCGATGGGCAGCTCAGGTGCAGCAGGGCTCCCAGGAGACCGAAGCTACAGAGAAAGGGACAGGGGAACGTGAATCTTGGAGGCTGGTTAGCAGCATGGGGCCACTATAACAACTTTCTAAGGCTTGCATCCAACCAGGCCTCAAATGAACTAGAACTTTTCAACCTACACCAAAATAATTTGTTCTGTCAGCCTGGCCTAATGACCAACTTTCAGTGGCACTTTATCAAATACTTCCTATGAAGCCCTGTCAGATTTCAACCACAGGAGGAAAAATGTGTATATTAGAAGATTTTTTTTTTTTAAGTTTCACCTTGTTGCTTATTTTTTCAATTTGACTGCATGTCCTGAGGTCAAGACAAGTTATTGCTTAATTTAAAAATCCTGCTACCTGTCACTCTGCAAAAGGCAGGCCTTGTCAAAGGAGATGTTGGGTTGCTTAGTTTTGTACCTATGGGACAGAAACACATTTGTCTCCTCTAGTTTTCAGTTTAGGCACCTTTAGCAACACATTGAATCTAAATTCTGTAGAAATCAAGACTTGTTGTATAACTGTAAGGCAATCTCTAAGTTTGAGGCAATAACTGAGAAACATCTTAAAAAGGCACAGAAGAGTATGAAAGACTCAGACATGTTTGCACATATATATGTATAATGTGTATGCATCATATATACGAGATTCGGGTGTGTGTAGGTTCCTGTGTTCTAGTGTTCATGTGGAGGTTTGAGGTTGACCTTGGGTATCTTCCTTGCTCACTCTCCACTTTATTGAGGCAGGGTTTTTCACTTAATCTGGAGTTTGCTCACTGCCATTAGTAAACCTAGCTATCTTGCTTAGGGAACTTCCAACCACTATCTCAAGAGTTCTAATGTAATGGGCAGCTACCATGTCTGTCTGGCTTTCAGCTATGGTATTAACATCTAAGTACATTATTCACTGAATCATCTCCCCAGTTTAGGACCAAGTATTTTGATGCAACACATAATGACATGAGCATTAAGCAAATTCATGAAATCTACTGAGTAAAGAGAAGTAAGTCAAGAGCTGTGAGTGTGATTCTGTTCCTACAGTGCTTGTTTGACCTGATGAGATCCTGGGCTCAGTCTCCAGCACTGAATAAACTGAATATAGTAGCTCACAACTATAATTGCAGCCCTTGAAACAGACAGTTCAGAAGTTCAAGGTCATCCTCTGCTACAGAATGAGTTTGAGGCCAGCCTGGTATGCAGGAGATTACGTTTTAAACGATTAAAAAGAAAAAAAAAAATGTCTTTTTTTAAAAAGGTCAGTCTCTATGGCTGTGGACTGAAATAGTACATAGTCATTCTTATCAAAACTGTCCTACAAGTCATCTTCTCCATAGAGATAGCCAGAAGAAGATGCCCATGTTAGGAAAGTCTTAAACGCTTTACTTGGTGAAGTGTCAGGCACCACAGGAACCATAAGGACCCATGTTGACTAGCTCCCTGGAGTGGTGGTACAGGCACAGAGCCAGGCAGAGAGGACCTGAAATGAACAGAAACTTCAGACAAGCAGAGAGCTTACACCATTAAACAGGAAGCTGTGCTGGTATGCTACCTTTCACAGAACAGATTGTTCTTTTTAGAAACTATCCTGTGTTTATATAATGAGATAGTTAATGAAGTTACAACCTGTAGGCTTACCCCTTCCAGTTTGAGAAGAACTGGAGAGGTGAAACCCATTGAAGGGTCAACACAATTATAAGTAGGGATCATCAAGCTACAGAATAATAAACTTGCAGTGAATTGGACTAATATGGTTTAAACTGTGAAATCAGGGTTTGTTTTATTAGTTTTCTCTTGAGACTACATATTACAACTAACAGCTTAACTGACAAGTAAAACATTCAAGGTTTGTGATTCAAAGACATAAAATAATAATGTCTAAAGGACCGTGATACCTCAAATCTAAGATCCTGTGAGGAAGCAACAACAACAACAACAACAAAAAGTGTATTCCCTGTACCTTTCAGGACAAGTGTGTTCTTTGAAAACTCTGCTTTTAGACCTGTTGAGTAGCTATATAGCAGAGTGTTTGCCTAGAATGCCCTGGGCCTCAGAGTCCATAGCAGCATAAGAAAGAAAGGAACCGAAACAAAACCAAAAACCTTGTTAATTTTAAATGATAATATATATAAAAAATGTTACCTTGCAAGTCTCTCTAGAAACAAGTTTGCTTGCTATAGGATATTTTATCAGGAAACACAAAATGAAAAAAAAAAATCCTTACATTTGCTTTCAAAAATAAATTTAGCTCCACTATACAATTCAACAATTTTCTGTTGGAAAAAAATAAAACAAAAAGCCTTTATAAATAGTCTTTATTTTAAAAAATTAAGTATGCCAACAGAATATGTTAAGGGTCTATTAAGTGAAATACAATTCCATTAAAAAAGAATGAGCAGGTTTTGTAGAAAGAAAAAAAAAAATAACTTAAGATGCCTGTTCTTAAGGAGCACACATGTAAAGATTATCTACCTTAACCATGTCTAATTTACATATGAAAAGACAGATTTAAATGATGCCATCAATAGTCTACTATATAAATATTTAACAGAACTTAGAACGCCTGTTAATTTTCCAGTTTTATTGCAGTTTCATTGTTTTGCTTTGTTTTTGAGACAGGGTTTCACTTTGTAGTCCTAGCTAGTAGGAACTCACTTTGTAGAGATCAAACTGGCCTCTAACTCAGAGATCTGACTGTCTTTGCACCTCATGTGTACTGGGGAACACAGTGGCAATTTCTCCAGCTTTTATTATTTTTACGTTGGGGGGGTATTTGTATTTTCGAGACAGGGTTTCTCTGTGTAGTACTGGCTGTCTTGGAACTCCCTCTGTAGATCAGGCCACCCTTGAACTCAAAAGATCTGTCTGCCTCTGCCTTCTGAGAGCTGGGACCAAAGACATGTACTATCACAGCCGGCTAATTTCTCCAGTTTTGAGAGAAGGAATAGGAAAACTGTTGGAATTAAAATCTTTCGATTATTTTTTTCTCCTTTTTTTCCTACAAGAAATCAAGTATCAAAAGGTGTCAGGAGGTCTGCTGGCCATGCAGAGGATATGCAGGGCCTATGAAAAACATTCCCACTAGTCCATGACTCGCCAGCCTTTACATTAGAACTTACTAAAAATAATAAAAATTAAATAAAAATAAAATGTAAATTTAAAAATTAATAGAATTAGGAAAATGAATGTAAACACAGCTGCACTTCTCAGGCAGTACCATCTGTTCAAAAAGCAGAAATCTGCATTTTTACCCACCTAGGCCAAGGGCAGAGCAGAGCTGGGAGGACCTTTTCACTGGTCTCTAGAACAGACTGTTGATCTACCAAGAAAAGAATAGCAGCTGTTTCCAGCACAGGAACCATTCTGTAGAATGTAAAATACCTTATTTCTTGATTGACTGACCAGGAATTTATTTCTCTTTGTGGTCACTATGCAAAGGAACTAATAAGCTAGGTCAGTAATAAAGGACCCTATGAATCATTATTATAATTGTATGTACAAGCATAAAAGTTGGTAATAATCAAAAAGAATAACAATATAAGAATATTATGCTTTCAAAAAATATTCAGAAGATATGCTGCTTTTTTAAATGGCAGTAACATCTTTTTAATAATAATCAACTGGATATTCTCCAACGAGCATGCTTTTTTAATTAAATATTTGGAATACTTTCTTCTTATGAAAAGCTAAAAACTTGTTATTTTTTTAATAAGGAAGCTAATACAATTGTGTGAGTGTATCTTGTCTTTTTCTAAGACTGCATTAGTGAGTCAAATGAAGCTTTTCACATAAAGAGAATGAACTCCTGGACCCCACCACTCCTGCCTGAAATGTAAGAAAGCTAGTGCAGAAACAGCCTAATCTCCCCTCACCAGATCCTAGGTAATAAGGAGAGAAATCTCATTATTTGAAATTTCATTTTATAAACATATCTGTTTATATTTTAACCTCATTGTTTACCATAAAGCAGGCACTGGTGAAATGGATAGTTGAATAAAGAGTGGGTGAGTCTGATTCCCCTGAAAATGGCACACTAGGTTATGTGGAAGAGGTCTTGAATACTGGATCCACCACTGCATGCCATTTGACCTAGATTACAGAGCTAATGTGGAAAAAATTAGTGTTCAAAGGGTGGAGAAACCTGAAGTAAATAATGCATAGGTATATTTCAAATCTGAGAAAAAGGTTTTTGTCTTTTAATATTTTTTAATTAAAATCTAATTATATAATCCTCCTCTTCCTCTTTCCTCCTTCCCACCCCGCAGAAATTCATGGCCTTTAAGAATGATCATTATGCTAAAATATGCAGATGCAACCTTCTCAGTCCATATATTGTTGCTTATGTGTACATGATTTCAGGGCTGCCCACTTGAAGCTAGACAGCCAGCTGAGGAGTTTTAGGGCTCAATGTCATTTAGAGTCCTTCAAGTCCTTAGGTGGTGAAAGCAAGCTTCCAGTACAAGCTCCAGGTTACCGGGCCGTTTTGTAGAAGAACCAGAACTCAGTTGGCTCTAAGTTCACACAAGTTTCCCATGCTCCTCTCACAGCACTGAGTAAGGACACAGTCAGTCAGATTCAACAGGGGATAGTGGTGTCCCTGATTCTAAAGGACTCACTGTGCAAAGCAGATGTCCCCTGCTCACTTTACTGGCCTATCTGAATCCACCTCTTAAAACACACAGGGCAAGAATCAGCAATGATAGGCCCTTTCCTATTCTACAACACTTTTTGATTCTAAAAGGATTAAATCTAGGGAAAGAATTAATTTTGAAGCAGTCATTAATGTCCAAATTGCCTCATATGAGGTGTAAGACATAAGTTCACCAGGCAGCTCTTTATTTAGGCTAAAATAAGGCTTTATATAAAATTTCTTCTAACAGACATACTGAAATAACTATGCAATGTTGAATTATAGCAATTTCTGCAAATATCCATTTTCTTCAATGTTTAATACCAGCCTCCTTCTCATATATAGATTATTTTGAGTACAAGATAGGGAGTTACCAGTCCCTTCTAGCCTCCTTTAGAATGCAACACATTTCTCGCTTGGGGTAAATGACATCAATTTTGTTTTCCTGTTTCATGCATTCCAAATCAGAAGGAAGAAAAAAGAAAAAACAAAGACAGAAAAAAACAAAAACAAAAACAAAAACAAACCAAACTATATCTAAAATTCCCCTCATCCTTCAGGAGTGAATGGTAGTGGAGCATAATTTTTAAAAATGCCCTATCATCCTTCAGGAGTAAAGGGAATAAAGGGACTATAAAAACACAGTGGAGAGAAAATTCTGAAATTGAAAGGCTAATGGAGGGTGTTAGCTACCATAGAAAGGTAGTGGCAGCAGATAGAATCAAGGTAGAGAGAGCCTCAGTAAGGGAGCAGCACCGTGTATGAAACTGAGCTTGAGCAGGTGGAACAATAAGGACGGCACTAGGGCCCAGAGGCCACAACAGCCTGACCCTGAGGCTGTGTGACATGGAACGTTATCTATCCTGGAGCACTGAGGAGATCAATTTGCTTAGTGGATAGAGAGTCGTCTGTAGAAGAACTAGCTACTGAGAATCAATCTCTAGAGCTGCTTGAAGTGTCCCTAGTGCTGGGGAGTGGGGTTAGGTGGATATAGGTCCCAGGCAGATCTGAGAGACTAGCAGGCCAGCCAGTCGAGCCAAACCCAAAAACTGTTGGGTTACTGTTGAGAGATTCTATCTCAAAAAATTTACAAGCAACAGAGGAAAGTGTTCACACACACACACACACACACACACACACACTCTCTCTCTCACACACACACACACACACTCTCACACACATACACACACACTCTCTCACACACACACCATATATATAGCACCCCCATGTATGAGGAAAGGAGCCACAAGGCCAAATGCACAAGCTTCCTTTCACAAATTCTCAACTTCTTTAATAAGACATTACAGATACAAGCCCTGAGATTCAAGAGCAGTGGGTGAGACATTATACTATGGTCCCAGACTGGACTCTCAAACCAACAAGGGTAGAGTTCAAACACATCATTTGAATTGAGGCTCACCCATGGAAGCATGATGGGCTAGGAGGACGTTCATGCTAACTATAGCATAAATTACATGATCCCTCTCTAGGTTTCAGACAGAAAATTTATCTGAAGTGATTGATATAAATGCTACACCAGCAAAAACACATGTGAGGCCTCCTGGGAACACAAACACGCAGCTCCTCTGGCTACATAATTCATTAAAATCCTGTCAGTACAAATAGCTTCTCTACTTTCTTAGACAGAAATTTTGGCACTCACAGTAACACACACACACACACACACACACACACACACACACACACACACACACACACACACACACACACACAACACACACACACATTTGTGTTGTAAGCTTACTGTGTCCTAACAAACAGTAAGAAACAGACACGTAGGAAATGTTAGCAGAGGAGAGCAGAGTACCTGTGTTGTCTGTGTCTATTGCAGTTGTTCCTGTACTTAAATCATCTTCATTCACATAAATTCAAATGTAGAAGTAAATGTGACAGAGATATTTCAGTGGGGATTCTAAACTCACATCTTTCATAGGGCAAAATGGAACAAATCAATGTCTTTATCAAAACATTTTCAAGTTGGTACAGGATTGCTTTGCTCTTGGGGAATCAGAATCCTACAGAAAGAAGGGTCTTCATTGTCATTCCTTACTGCAAAAACTTTCCACAACATTCCATATTCTGAAGGGGGTGGGGGAAGGCAAGTGCGTGCATGTGCGTGTGCGTGTGTGTGGGGAGAAGCTGATATCTTCGACAGCTCTCTCCTTTATTCATTGGAGTCTGAGTCTCTTATTGAACCTGGAGCTCTGAGATTCAGACAGATGGATGGCCTGTGACCTCCAGAACCCACACACTCTTTTATCTCTGTGTCCCCAGTTCTGGGATCAAAACTCAGGTCCTCATGCTTGTGCAGTGGCATCTTCCCATGGTGCTGACTTCTTGGCCTCTAGATCTTGATTTAAGGAGATCAAGGCAATGATATATTTGTGAATAGACACTGCTATGCATCCAGCATCTAACACATTTTCCGACACACAGTAGATGCTCAATATACATCTGTCAACTGACTATTTCCCTTTTGAATCAGAAACAACTCATTTCTCTAAAAGGAAATATCTAACATAGACACATGTGTTGCACACTATCCTGAGGGATTATCACCCTACACAACTTAGAATAAAAACAGTAAACAAATATTTGACAAAAATAACTGCCATTCAAGGCATGGAAAGCTGAGGTGCAAGTCAATGAGAGTATGTGCCCAGCAAGTGTGAGATCCTGTGTCCACCAGCAGCATCACAAATAGAATAATGAAGGACAGTCCTGCAAGGCTACAGGACTCTCTGAGTCAGAATTATATTCTTCCCATACCAACAAATGTCTGTCCTATATGTTTCCTTTCTGAGGATTTTACTTAAGGTTATATTATTCTTTGTTTCAGAAGTTGACTTAATAATTATGGCTGGCTCATTCCATATTTGGCAAATAAAAACAATGCAAGCATGTATCAGTTTGAATAAGAAAGCCTTCCATATGTTCACATATTTGAAGCATAGTCACCAGGAAGTGGATTTGAGGTTTCAAAAGTCCATGCCAGGCCACGGCACTCTCTGCCTGCAGATCAGCATGTAGCTCTCAACTCCTCTAGCATCATGCCTGCCATGCCTGCTGCCATGCTCTCCACCATAATGATAATGGACTAAACCTCTGAAACTGTTCGAAAGGCCCTAATTAAATGCTTTCTCTTATGAAGAGTTGCCTAGGTCATGGTATCTCTTCACAGCAATAGAACAGTGACTAAGACAAAGCATAAGCCAATGGTCCCATTGAGGTTAGTTCCTTCTACTTGATAATACAGTGCTCTAGTGACATTCAATTTGCAAAATAGGATTGTATTCCCAGTAAGTGACCATTATGTTGCTTTAAGAGCACAGGCTCTTAGTGATGGGTAGACTTCCAAAATATGCCCAGTGGAGGACAGCAGATAGTGTGAACCTCTCCAGCTTTTTCCCAAATCTCTAAATAAAGTGTTTTAACTAAAAAAGAAAACCAACAAACAAAAAACAAAACAAAACCCACAGGCCATTTATTTTTCAATGTCTATTTCTGACTGTTTGCATGGGTATGGTGTACACACATTTATTTGCGTGAGTATGGGTGCCAATGAGTCATCACATGTACGGTGTTCTGAGCGGCTGTGGATCCTTGCCATCTAACTTGCTTGACAGAGGGTCCTATTTATTGTTTGCTGCTGCACACACTAAGGTACCTAGCCTGTAAGCTTCCAGAGATCCTTTTGTCTTTGCCTCCATCTCAACATCTGAGCCCTGGGACTCTAGACACATGCTTTTCCAATTTCAATGACTCAGCTGTAATTTACTTTATTCTGAAATGTGGGAACTTGAGCAACAGTGAGAATACAAACAACCAACCTTAAATTTTCAACATATTCCTTTTTAGAAACTGGCCCATTATCTATGGATGCTATATCATTGAAAATTTAGTCTGTGGCTTGATAGTATTTACAAACAGATCTATGTATCGTTTATTTTTAACTTTCCGATGATTTCTCTGCGAGAAAATTTCTTTCCTTTCCTTTAGGAAAGTCAAGGATCAAACCTTTCCAAATAGGATGCCCTGGTCCTACAGTCATTGCCAATCACATTTACTAGTGTTTGATTTTGTTTGTTTGCAAGAAATCCTGGGTGATGGCATGGTGCATCCAGTTCGGTATGTTTGCCATACATTCTGTATCTAGGTGAGATCTATGAGAAAACAGTACTTTCAAAACAATCAGCTCCACAGAGGCCAGAGAAAGTAGACATCTTCCACTCATCTCTGGGAGACAAAGATGTTTGTTTTTCACTGCCACCCACAAAAGAACATGGATAAAAGGCAAGTTCTCTCCATTATAGGATTACACAGAGGTGTGCCACTTTATATAAGCAAAGCAAGCAGCTCTCTCTTCCTGGTTCTCTCACTCCATGGAGAGCTAACATTTCCTGCAAGACTATTAACTACAGGACCTGCTTTCCAAATGATATTCAGCGAGCTACAAGAAGCTCTGAGACACTATCATGTGAGTTGCAACAGGAATATTCAGAATACATTCTTAAAAACTTTGACCACAAAAATCAATAAAACACATGAGTCTGGAGCTGGAGGTCAGTTCATAGAGCCCTTGACAGCATTTATAAAGCCCTGGGTTTGGTCCTAGACATTGTAAAACCAATGGTGGTATATACTTGTAACTCTAGCACAGGAAAATCCAAAGCTTAAAGTCATCTTCCACAGAAAGCTCAGACTATGCTTTAGAAAAAAAAAAAAAAGCAAAAAACAAAAAAAACCACAACATCTATGGGCAAGCCCACAAAATATTGCCAGCAAGCCAGGGAGATGTGATGACTTTTCTAGGAGACACCCTGTGTTCACCTCATTGCATTTGCTGATTCGCCTGGCCACAATGAGCTGGATCATGCCACGCTTGTTGCCCTCAGTGGACATGGACCTCCGCAGGGTCTCCATGGCCTCCTGGTTGGCTTTGCCCAGCAGAGACTCTCCATTCACAGCTATCAGCTGGTCATTCACTCTTAGCCTTCCATCCTGTGAGGAAGGAAAGTAAAGTGAGTAGTGCTAAATAGTTTGAAAAAGAGATTGCTTTTATTCAAGTTTAAATAATTAAAGCAAGAGAGAAAATAAAAAAAGGATCTGGGGGCTTTAATCACATTGCAAGCAGCTGTTGAGGCCTATCTATTTTAGTCTTTTAGGCATCCCCGAGTCATTATTATAATCTGCTAACTAAAATGGAATACTAATTCAAAGAACACAAAGTGATCATCACTCACTTGCTTTTAGAAACACCCACCCAGCTGATTTATAAGGAAGATCCATGACAGTCAAGACAACTGCAGAAAAGTGGTCTCAACCAACTGCCAGGGAAGTTACTGGAGGCATAGAAGGAGCAAATGACCTACCAGCAGTGGTGACAAAAGAACCTTCTCCCCAGCCCATGACCTGTGCTTAGCCTCTGCACATATCTTCACTGAACTAAGAAGACTATAGATTGTGGGTTATGTGAGATTAAAATGAAGAGTTATAGTGATGAGCTCCATCTCCCTCAATAATATATCACTAGCCCTTTCCTTGGTGTTTGGTCAAGGGAGGTGTTCTACAAAGAAAGAAAATATCACTAACAGAACATATGTGGAGGTCAGAAAGAAGTGGGTGAGAAAGCCTTGTAGTGGGACAGATTGAACCAGGCTAACAGGTGCTTACTTTGGATGCAGCTCCGCCATTAATAATGGACTTCACAAAGATTCCCAAATCGGCATGGTTCTCCTTGGAACGGTTCCCTTTGACACTGACACCAAGCCCTGCAGATCCTGAGTCATTAAGTGGAACTTCAAAAGTCAGAAACTCCCTGGTCCCATCAGGAGTGAGAACAATGTCCTCATCTTCACCTTTCTAAAAGGGGAAAGAATTACACAGGTTATTAAAAAATGAATGCCTCTCTCACTATCACACTATAGACCTTTAAGGGTAGTTCTCTGATCAGCACGGGCAGATTATTTCCACCCCATGACAGGATCCATGATGATGGTAAAGCTGTCCTTCAAGATTACACCTGACCCTTTCTGTGGACAGCTTCAGGCTATACTTAAATCAACATTGCACCAAATGTTGCAACTCATTCTAAGAAACACAGGGTTAATACAGAACGGATGTGTAGACTTCTAAAGTCTTGGGCTAGTAAGTAAAGTCTTTGTTCTGTTCTATATTATTAACTAGGAGAGAAACACAGTTAAAAGAAAAAGAAAATTCGATAAACCAGAAGTTTCATCAAGCATCAATTTAGGAAAGATAGAACCCAGTGTGGCCTGCAAGTTAGTCGCTCTCTTTTCCCAACTTTCAAACACTGCTTCAACATCCATTTAGCCATTCAAAACATACCATCAATTACAGAGAATGACAGTATGGTGATCTATCACTTATCCTAAAAGGACAGATTTCAAACAATTCTTGATTACTCCTAAAACTTGGCTATTATAGAGAAGGGAAACAGGATTGATTTCTTAATTTTTCTTTGTACCCTACCCAATTTTTGAAAAATCCTAAGAACTCAAATTAAATAACTATAAAATAATTTAAAAGAGAATGAGACTTTCACATTTACTCTTGATTTCTTAATTAAATAAAGTTTTAGAAGAACAGTATTCACCTGTGACTTAAAAAAAAGATAATATAAACAATGTGCTATTTCAAACCTTTAAAATCCCAAATAACATTACATGTAAAACAATGTTTCCATTGTGTGTGTGTGTGTGTGTGTGTGTGTGTGTGTGTGTGTGTGTGTGTAAATGTATCACTGATGATAAGGCAGGGGCTCCATGATAGGGAGTCTCAGTCTGATGCTGGCCTACATGCCTGGCTACACAGGAGAACATTCCTAGAAACATTTCAAAGACTAGTCTGACAGTGAGTAAGGAGGAGGAGGTTTTCAATGACAAAAAATCACAATCTTTTTAGAAAATGAAAACTATGCAGTAAAAAATGAAAAATAAATGTTTAAAACACATGACCTATGTGAAGTAAATATTTACCATCAAATTGAGCTTGTCAGCTCATTGTAAACACTTTCTTATCTTTATAATATTCCCAGAGAATAATTACAATTCAGTACAACAAAACCAATGAGTTGAGGGATAAAACAAGGTCAAATGACTGTATCAAAATATTGCTATTTCACACATTTATTATACAGAAATATCTTTATACACAGGTGACATTCTATAAATACAAATGTTCATGTCATTTGTCATTGCTTTAATTTATCTGCATCCAAACAATTAAAACACTAAGTAATTATTCTGTGAACAACTATCACAATCTTAGTGTAAATATAAAAAAACTACCATGTGGAGGCTTAGAGCAGCTCAATGCAAGAACTCTGGCCCAGCAAGCATGTGCAAAGACCCAGGTTCATCCCAGCACTACAGAAAACCACAGTAATAATACTTAAAAGAACACACCACATGGATAAAGTTTTGTATTTAAAAGAAAATAATAGCATCAATAATTCCAAGACACACAACTGCCCTGCAGTATCTGGAATTCAGAAGCAATTAAGAGATAAACAGTTTTTGTTGACCCATATTTCTATTACAGAGAATGCTGCATTTGAAAGGTCATGAAAGCCCTAGCTCCTCAGCTTTTTGCTAAGATAAAAGAATCACAGCTGTATTTAGTGAACACAAGGACTCACCCTTAACATTCCTTCCCTCAAATCCAAAGGATCTTAATTGTCATTGACTGATTTAGATCTTCAGTTTAGCGTTCTCATGTTTACTGATTTCAACATTTCCATAATGTTTTTTACAAAGGCTTAAAATTCTCATTTTTTTTCCTACTTGAAAAATCAAGACAAGGAGCTGAGTGAATTCATGAAGAAAAAGGCTAATCAAGGTGGGCACGCTTCCCCACTGCCTTGCTTGGCAGTGTCACTTACTAGGAAAACTGCAAGAGGCAGCAGGGGGTGGGGGTGGGGCTGTCTCTTACAGTTCTCATATCAAACCTTGAGACTTTATTATCGTTAAGAATATTGAAGGGAGACACTGTAAGCTCCATTAGCATTTCATTATTAATCCACTTGGCTCTTGAACAAGATTGAAATTAACACCAGCTTTTAGAAATTAGTTTTTTTGGCAGTAACTTTTACAAGTTTCTCTTCAAAGAACATTTAAGATGTGACATTATAAAAAGCTCCACAAAGCTGAGCTTTGTGCAGCATCTCTGTGTGTTCTGACCTAACAGAAACTACTTTCCAACTTCTTGTTATGCCACTGAAGCTATGCCTTTCCAACCAATGGACTTGAGGTCTCACTTCAGAAACAAATGTTAACATGCTCAAGTCAAGTTTTCTGCTCACATGGAAAATAGGTGTGTGTGTGTGTGTGTGTGTCTGTCTGTCTGTCTGTCTGTCTGTCTATCTTTCTGTCTGTCTGTCTATCTTTCTGTCTGTCTGTCTGTCTGTCTGTCTGTAAAGCATGAACAAGTTTTCCATCAAACTTGACTGCAGTTCTTCCCTGGTCTCTTCTGACAATTCTGCCATTTAGTGTCTGGAAAACAAAGGGTATTTTTGTCGAGCTTGTTAGAAAAGGGGCCCCTGCTACCTGGTTGTCCATTATCCTCAGAGAAGCAGAAGGATACCTCCCATGTCCAATGAGGAAGAAAAATAGTCACTAGACTTCCTCAAAACCTAGAGTTTGTTCTTCTGTCAACAATAGTCCCAGGAGCTCTGAGACCCTGGCTGTCTATGTGGGACTAGGAATCTACAGTGAACCCTAAATATGTCTTTTCCTAAAGAGAGGGAAACAACAAACCTCTAGGCTCCGGTAGATAAAAAATGCATAAAATATTGTGGAAAGAAAAAAAAAAAAAAAACAAAGGGAAAAGATTGTAACCACAGAGCACTATACCTTGGGAGAAGCACTCAGTGAAAGCTCACCAAGAGACTGCAGTGCACAAAGTTCCCACCCAGGAGTCCTGGTCTACTGAGTTAATAAATAGTAGATCACTAACGAAGGACAGATACCCCCACATCAAACTCAAAAGGGAGGTGACCAAAACATTCACTAAGAAAGAACAGAACAATAAGTAAGCCCTGTTACCCAAACATCAATTTAAGAAAGTTTAAACGGATTGGAAATTACCCAAATGTTAAAGATTGGGAATGGTGGTGCATACCCATAGCCTTATAACTTTGGAGGCTGAGGCAGAAGGACCCTGAGCACAAAGTCAACCTGAGCTCCTAGAAAGTCTGACTTCAAAATGAGAGATGAGGGGAGGACAGAAAGGAAGGGAGGGAGGGAGAAGTATGTCCGAAAATGAGAGGTGAATATATAAATAGATAGAGCATTCAGAAGGCAATTTAAGAGCCTCTAAGTTTATTGCATATTGCAGTAAATACTGGCTGTGGCCATGCACAAAGATTTGTGAGGATTCTGGCTGCCTTTATTACAGCTACCACAAACAGATTCTAAATGGCTGACACAAAATTAACTAGTAAATCATCGTATACTTAAAGAGCATTTATCACTCAATTAATTAAATTGTCTTAGAAAAACATTTAGTGATATAAAAATATTTTTATGATGAGAAATTTAGGTTTGCAAGAAATGAGGGTTTTCTTAACTTCCAATGCTTTGCCCATCAAAGTCTTTACAGTGACTTTTGTAAATTGCTTAATTTCTTTTCTGTATTAGCAAGAAACTTCAAAGGGGAAGGCTTGATGGTGTGTCAATCTTGGGTAGTGTGAAAGACATGTCACTTACAGCTCCAACACAGACACACGAGACAGGACATAGACTGGCTTTATTTATATGAAATGGAAATTATGAGTAAAATATCATGACAATAAAGTCACAGAATTGCAGGTAGTTTTCTTTTGCATGGCCTAATTTTCTATAGTCAATGTTATTATTTTTGTAATCAAGAAACCTAGTGTGCCATTAAAACGAAGACAAACACGGTGCGTGTGGGAGGGGCACAGGGAGGTTGGTGGGGCAGGGGATGGGACTGGGGTCACAGGGAAGAAGTGGCTGTATAGGATGGAACTGGGGTCACAGGGTGGATGTGACTGCATGAGAGCCATCAGGAAGAGCAGCCATCAGCACATTCCCAAGAAACATGTTCACAAGAGATCGAGAGAGAACACACCGTGCAGGGACTGTAGACAAATATGAGCAGAATGCTGCCATTTTAATTAAAAGAAAGACTTTTTAAAATAGAATTGTCTTTGTTATTAAAAAGAATTTTGGATAAACTAAACACAAGTCAAGTTTAAAATCTGTATCTTGATCAAAAAGAAATTCTTTTGAGATGGGATCATATAGCCCAGGCTTGCTATGTACTCTCTATTTACATGAAAATGACCTCAAAATCTTGGTTCCCCATTCCTCCATCTACTGAGTGACAAAATGACAGGAGTGCATCACTATGACCATCTTCACATTTTTATTTATCAGATGAAGCATGAACATTTGATGTATGTTATTTGAACACATCTTTCTGAGATTCATTATTTAGATTCTTTATTTGTTATCGTTGTTTATTTTTGTAGGAATTGGGGATTGAACTCAGGATGTTGCACAAACTAGTATATAACACTGAGCTGAAACCTTAGTGTCCCAAACCTTTGATTTTTTTTTTTTTTTTATTCTGTTTTGTTTTGTTTTGCTTTGTTTGACATGGTCTTTTAAGTTTCCTAGACTGGCTTTACCCAACATTATTCTAAGCAGGACGTGGCATGAAGATCCTCCTACCTAAGCCTCCCCTGTGCTAGGACCATCAGACCTGCTTATTAAGTCAAAATCTTATATCTGGACTTACTGTTTTAATTCCCTATTCGATAAATAGCAGATATTTTTAAAGACTTTAGTTTTTGTTGTTGTTGTTTGATAATAATAATGGTCATTAACTTGCAACATCTGCTCAGAAAAGCATACAAATAAAAATCACAAAATCCCAAGTTAAGACATATTCTTAAAATCATGTGCTCTTTAAGGGATGTTCTTAGAGTTTTACAAAAATGTAAAACAAAGAGACAAGAAAGGAATGGTCCAGACACAAGATAACAGATACATGCCACACCACACCATGACTGGAGTGTAGCCTAGAGGTCCATTCTCACTTATTGTGAAACAACTATTGTTAGTTAGAGCACTCTGAAACCAATGTCAGTTCATTGAAAATAAGAAAATGTCCTATCATTGAGACATTTAAGAGTAAAGGAGTAAAGAAAAAAAAGACCAATCACATAACTATTTTACTGTCAATTCAGAAAAACTGTTTCAGAGAGAATGGTATGAAGACTGTGTGTAGGAAAAAGGGTGAAAACTATGTTGAATGTGGCAAAATGTTAACAATGGAGGAGGTGGTTGAAGAGAACTTCCTGGAATTCTGACAGTACAGAATAAAAAAAAAATTACATGAAGTGATTGATCTACTCAGAATAGTCTTGCAACATTCTATCTATATTGAAATTACAGACTTCAACAGAAAAAAACTTTAAAGATAAAAAATGTACATGCTCCAAAGGTACCAAGTATATCACTGCAAAGATGATGACTGATAACAAATAATGAAAATATTTCCAGGAAAATATGTCAGAAACATTAAGCAGTCATTTTCACACTAGAGGAATTTCAACTCAATCCCTTAGTGAGTCAGCTCTGTTTGTCTTTCCAGCACCTTTACATTCAGCAAAGAGTGGATAAAAATCAGTGTGGGCACATGAAGGATTTTAATCATATTATGCTTTGAAAAAGCCACAGAAGTCAGTAAGATTCAAAGCCATAGAGAAATGTCACTCATCCCATAGCCGGACTGCAAATCCTCCTTTCAGTATTTATATTGCAAATGCTTCTGGATATGGCTGTAGCTGTGGATAATACTAATAATAAGTAAGATAAAAATAAATATGCACACATAAAGATGTATAAGAACATAAATGTCCCTTGACTCACCATGGAATTACACCTAGATAAACCTACTCTAAGCTGAAATGTTGCAAACCTAAAATGCATTTAGCATACCCAATGTATCCAACATCAAAGCTAACCCTTCAGAACACTTTTATTAGCTGACATATTAGTTGACATTTGGATAAACTATCTACTACAAAGATTACTATCTGATAAGGGATTCAAGTTCCCCAGTCATTTATTGATTTCTCATGGAAATTGAGGCAACAGAGAGGATATTATATGTTTATTTCATATTCTTGTGAAGTTGAAAACTGGTATTTTGACCCTTTGTAATTTGGGGCTGCCCATGTGTTGGCCTTTTATGTCATAGGCCTTTTTTTTTTTTTTTTTTTTTTTTCTTTTCAAAAAGTAAATCAAATGTTTCACACATTCTTCTGGCCAAGATTTGCTAAAACTTTTGAGGTGTAAATTCATGACCAGCTAGGACTCACTGGGATAGGCGGTAAAACAAGGTGAATGGATGACTTTGATTTCAGTTCTGCAATAGGCTGGTCAGCTTTTGCATGGGGTCAAGCCTAACTCTGAGTAAATAAACCATTTTTTTTTTTAAATAAACAGGCAGTTGTTCTACACGCTAAGTAAACTACAGTTCATAATTAATTTGAAATGCCAACTTCAGATACAAACATACATATGTGTAAACATATACACTTATTGCAGGAGAAACTGCCGGCCAGCCTACCCAAGCCACATTTGCCCTGCCCAGGTGCCAGGGCCAGCCAGCATGAGCATACATAGCAGGCACTTCCTCCCTGAGCCGAGCCTGACTCTACACCCAGAGACTGCTGATGAAGACCTGAGCAGAGACACCAATGAGGAAAGGACAATGCAGCACAGTCGGTGGCCTGAGCCAATGAGACCTTGGGAGGGGTTATAAAGGCAGCTCTAATGTCCTTCATAAACTAGTCTGCAGCATGTTCTGCTACTCATTGACTCCCAATGCCTGAGTCTTTGGTGTTGCCACTTCTCACACCCTCCCTCAAGGGGTGTCTGAGTAGGGTGACCCAAAATAACATATCTGTACACCTGTACAAAATTTATGTTTCCAGACTTGCTCCTTGGCATTCGGTGGCCTGCTTGCCTGTGCATCGGTAATCCCCACTGGCCCAAGTCACAAAGCTTTCCATTTTCTTTGCCACAGTGTCTGTCTTTTCAAATAGAGTGATCTCCTGGTCTGTCCTCTCTCACTAACAGCCTGATGTTTAAGGCCACTGTGGCTTTCACTGGTTGTCATGGCTGAGTTAATCTACAATCAAAAAGTCAAGGCTGTGGCTCTTTCCACACTGTAATCATGGATGTTGTCACATTCTTGATGCTGCTTACAGACTCTGCTCTGGGGTCTTTTATGCCTTTCAGTTTTTAAATGATGAAATGTTTGAAAGTAGCATTCTATGATTGAAGTTGCTTGCTTATATATCTATATTTTCAAAAATCAACTATTAATCGTGTTACTGAAACCTTATGTTCTGAGGATTTGGTTTACTTATTTGGGTACAAATTTTGAAAACAAATAGTAGTACCCAGTGTGAATATTGTTTTGTTAACTTAATTTCTTTTTTCTTCTTTTTCTTTGAGACAACGTCACTACATAGCTGTCCTGGTAGCCTGTAGACCAGGCTGAACTCACAGAGATCCATCTGCCCCAGCTCCCCTGCTGGGATTAAAGGCATGAACAACCATACTCAGCTGAGATAGGGAATATTTTTATTCCTTTTACTTGGCGTGCAAAGGTCTTGACTTTAGGCTATTAACTGCTATTATTAAATCACCTCTCATCCACCATGTAGCATATCATCACAGAGACCAACCCATCGCCTACTATAGACAGTATGTGGTTTGGTGCAGGCCAGAATTCAGCATACCCTTAATTCTCACTGTGAATTAGGGTTAGTCTTCTAAAAACAGACATGGCTGAGATGCAACTTAAGTACAGCATCCCTGACTTACCCCCGCTCCCTTTATTATAACAACAACACTTATCCTAATTACTGATCCATCACCAAGGTTATACTTTATATTATACTCTTCTTAATCTCACCATATTATATAAAGGAGTAGAAAATAATTCTGACATCTCCCTTTTTATGCTTGTTTGACAAGTTCCCATTTCAGGTCCCTCCACCAATATGGAAGTAAATAAAAGTTATTTTAATAATAGATCACCTTGGTAAAGAGAAAGGACAAATAATATCATATTGAATTAGCAAGTGAGCTATTTATCTTTGCAACATCTCTAAAGATAAGTTTCTTACCGTTTCTTTTGGAATCTGCATCTGGCTGGGTTCAGCATTCTAGAATAATTAAAGAAAAACCATGAATATTTTCATCATCAACCACCAGGGATACAATATTTTATTAAAGAAGATCAGGTTGCTTTCAGTGCCATAAACTAAGCAGGTTGGTGGTGGTAAGTACCTTTAATCCCAGCACTGGGGAGGCAGAGAAAAGTAGATCCCTGAGTCAGAGGCCAGCCTGGTCTACTGAGTAAGTTCCAGGAAAGCCAGGGCTACACAGAGAAACCCTGTCTTGAAAAACAACAAAAGAAATGATAATGGTGATGATGATGATAAAATCTATAACTATACATGAAGGCTCATAATAAGATGGCTGACATACGACTGTCTTCCAGACTGTGCGAGGTCTGAGACACATATTTCACCGGCTCATTCACATGAGCTTATATACAGGAAAAGAAACCTCATAAACTGTTTCTAAAGATGCTGCTATCTCTAAACATGTTTGCCAACCTCCACAACCAAACCCCAGTCTGAAAGTACAGGTCCATCTGACAGCTCAAAAATAAAAGTAGTAAGTACTACAGTGAGAAATACAACATGATACCTGAAGGTGTTCCACAGGGAACAAGCATAATTCTTCTCACAGAACATAGAACACGAAAGGCTGGTATTTCGTTGATTTAATTTTTAACAAAACACAAGCACTAATGCAACAGTATTTCGATTAAGACCCACAGAACTGAAACGGACACACCCCAAACACTGAGAGTTGCATTAATTGGAGTTAAGAATTATTTTTAAACACTCCCTTTGACTTTTCAGAATGTTATTACTTTAAGTCTCAAAAAGCAGCTGCAGCACATGTAACAGACTGACAGCCTACTGGCCCCTTCCTTAATGAAAAGCTCACAAGCAATAAATTAAATAACCAAGGGGGAGGGGGAGCAAGAGCAGCAGACGGGAGAAACAGAAGCCGGGGAGATCCGAATTGGCCCAGAAGAACCTGCATAACCTCAGGCTGGCACTTGCTCCCCTGTGAGACTGCCGAGAAACAGTGCTGCAGCCTGGCACGTGGGTAAGACCAACAGGCAGCCTCAGAGTGCCAGGCAGAGCCTGAGCTTCCTGCCTGCCCAGGGGAGGCTGGTGCTGCGGGGAAAGCTCATTTACAATCGAACGGAGACATCCCAGATTCAGGATCAGGTGGCATCTTAAACACAAAATTGGATGAGTGGAAGAAATGGAAAACTGAATTTAAATTGGGAAATAATGCATTAAACATTTGTTAACTATGACGAAGTTTTCATAATTTATTCTAAATAAATCTAAAACACAAGTGTTCATTTCTCACCCTATCACAGTCTTAAAGCCCCACAAAATCATGGAAGACTTCCAGGTCTGTGTGTAACCAAGGGACTGAATATCCATGATTGGAACTTAGCTTTATTTTAATAGCTATTTAAATAACTAATTTTTATAGAGAATGTATCAACCATGATGCATCACACTTGCATAACTTAAGAAAATCAGATCTAGATGACAGATTTGGGAACTATACTCCTGAACCTTGTCACTTGTCATGGCTACACAAAGCCAGCAGCTAGCTAGCTGAAGGAGATATCTAACACTCTGAGATGGCTCAGGTCAAATCTGCTTTGGAATATTTAAGATGCCAAATGTGTTTGAGCCAAAATAACCTTCTAAGCACATTAAAAGATGAAGATGAAGTTCCTAAATGAGTCACTTTATAAATTTTTATACTTTACATATAAATAATAAAAATAACAATTTTTTTCCCAGAAGAGTATTCAGAACTGCAGTTCTCTATACATCTTATTCTGACTAAACTATTTCACTATCTCTGCCTAGTAGATGTCAGTCTAGAAGGCAAAGGTGAGCTATAAACAATGTCATTATTTTTGTTTTGCCAAATAAGGTCACTTACACTTGCGATTGTGACAGCCTTGCCTCTTACATCTTTTGATGTTCATAACAACTATTTTATAAGCTTCCCCATTCACCAAACAGGAAGCTGTATTTACTATGAAAATCAGAAACCTGAGAATTTGTTACATGAGAGGAAGAGATGTCAGTATTTCAACTATAGCCTTTGAGGTGACAGTTATGAAATAATTGACATCTTGTGGTTCAAATCAGTCTAGCTGGGAATGCACAGTTATAAACACAAAATTTCCTGGAAACCCTCCCTACAAGCTATTTATTAAACACTCATCCACTCATAGTTGAGGCATCTATTGCTAAACCTGGTGTAGTTAAGGATGTTTGCATTGAGCTCTGCATGAATAAAATAAAAACTATAGGAACTCCTCAGGACAAGTCTCCATAAACATTCACCACTAAGTAGGTAGCCTAGATCACTGATTCATGTGCATGAGAAGTATTCCATCTGCCCTATGATTACACACCAGTTCCCTCGGGTGGAAAACATCTTCCTGGCGAAAGATTAGAAGGCTCACGGTCCCCTCCATCTTGGTGCTTCTCAATAGGGAAACAACTTCCTCCTGGGACTTGCCTGCTAAATCTACTCCATTGACCTAAAACAAAGAGAAAATGTTTAGTAACAACCCAGACCGGACAGGCCATGGAAGAAAAGCCAGAGATCCAGAACTGAGGGCATGTGTTACTAAGTGAGATTCTTTCCATGCAAAATTTGGTCATGACCAGGTAATCAGGGAAGCTTTGGTGGCTCATAAAAGTCAACCACACAGCCAGAAGTCGGTGAGGAGGTAATAAATCCTTTAGTGTTCACCCATAAACCAGAAGCTATAACCGGCAGCCTTAACAGGCAGCATGCCATAAACAGACAGCAACTGTGAAGTCAAGTCAATATGAGAATTGAATTCTTGCATGGCCTTGTGCAAAACAGATTTTCCAAGAGCCAAAGAGGTGCTGTTTTTAGAAGAAGAATACAGCACCAATATTTTAGTATAAATGCTTTAAGTTTCAGTGAAAATGAAGAATAAATGTTTTACAAACACCAAAAAAGATTTACTGAAAAAATAATATCAGTTTGAGGGGGGAAAAATGTTTCATCTTAGTTTTTCTCAATAGATAAGAGAATTCACACAGGCAGAACTTTGGAAGAACACATTTCTAAAGAAATCTTACCATTTTTCATTCATGGGAATCATAAAGTTAGTTTCAAGGAAAGATGTCCTTATTTTTATTATGTATTTATTTTTAAGAGGTATGGTTTGGCTAAGTACATAACACAGGTTGAAGTTACTACATAGTTGAGGAAGCCTTGATTCACAATCCTCCTGCTCCCAAATGCCAGGGTTGCACGTATACATCATCACAAAATTAACAAGGTTCATTTTTAAAAACATTATGCATTGTTCTCTCTACATGAGTCAAATATTATAAGACAAATAAGTATATTACTTAAATTTTAATATTAAAACTCCACTGGAGTTAAGGTATACTTTAAAACCTAGCCTTTTTTTTTTTTTTTTTTTTTTTTTTTGCTAAAACACTCTTGACAGAGCTTCATATCCTCTAATTCAGGGATGCTAGCGAACTGACAACAGTTTGGACCAACAAAAAGTTTGCAGACAGTAAGGAGAGCACTAATAATGTGAAACTTTTTCTGTTTATTATTCCTTTTATGACCCAGATGCTAAGGGAGGTTGTGTACTGACTTGTACATAGAACACCATGGACACTGCCACATTAGGTTTGAAACACACAAAACAAGTTTCAGAACTGAGACACACATGGCAGGTATAAGCACTAACCCTGACTCAGAAGCAAGGCAGGGTACAGAGTGCTACCACTTCTCGGAGACGAAAACAAGGTGTTCATGATCCAACGAAAGTAAAGCCATTGCTGACTAAACAGGTGCAAAGACAGTGATTATCTTCAGGAAGGAGGGAAGGGAGGAGGGCAGCAGAAAAGTAGGTGATGGAGAGGAGCAAGGAGGCAGGCACACAAGCAAAGACAGATAATCCCTGCATGTAAGGCCCTGAGTTCACCCCAAGCTCAGACACAGAGAGTCAGGCAGAGACAGAAACACAGCCAGAAAAGGGGGAGGACAAGAAAAGGGAAATGGAAGGACAAACTTTTCTCTTTTTGAACTTAGAAGCCAACTAAGACTTATGAAATAAAAGAAGCCATAACTGCTGACTTGCCTACAGCTGCTCAATTTACAACTGAGAGAGAATAGAGTTTTCTAGAAACAGTCCCCTATATACAATTTGGGAGTGAATTCTTCTCGTTAATAGTGTCGTTTGAAACATGTTATTGTATGTGGAGGGTACACGGGCATGGTATAAGATTTAAGGGGGAAATTCTAAATTAAAGATATTTAAAAAATAATAATAATAATAAAAAGGAAGTAGTTTCTTAGCTCTGCTACTACTCAAGCCCTTTAGAAAGTTCAACCCAGAGGGATCAAACCTACATGGGAGAAGGCGTGGTAATAAAAGTTCATTTTATCCAAATTTGAAGAATAAACAATGAAGCATGATTTCTGCTTAGAAGAAGGGACAAGGAGGGGCCAGATGGTAGGCCCATACGTGGGGGCTGTGGTTGGGAGTGCAAACACCATTCAATGATGAGGGGCATGGCACATCAATGGACATGGCTCAGTGGGAAACTCTTGCCTAGAATTCTCCAATGAGGGCACTTGGGTATGGCTCAGTTGAGGGTTTGTGGCTCAGGGCTCAGAGTCACAGCTCAGTAGAGAAGGAATTGCCTAGGATTCATACGGACTTGGGCTTCTTCTTTTAATACCAATGAAAAATAAATGAGTAAAAATTAAAATACAGGTTTGTTTTTGAGAAGAAAACACTTACAAAAAAAGTGTTAAATTCTGACTGAGTCGGTCCCTCATTTTTTATATACATACAACTTCCCACATCTGAGATTATGAATAGGTGTGCTTTTCCACAATGACCTCAAATACCAGGGTCATTAAACCCTAAGCATCAAAAGGAAATTTCTAAAGTTTGTTTCTCTTTCTGTTAACATTAGATGTTATGCCTCAGTTCATGGTCTAGGTGGCCACACTAGCCTTTTTTTGCCTTCCTTTTGAGACACATTCACATTTACTTTATCTGTCTTGGTTCTGATATCTAAGTAGTTGACTTGCCTAAGCTGTCACACACTAAATATTAAGCTGTCTAAATTCACAGTCACAGATGTATGCACATACATAATGCCAAAAGATGCCCCCTGACCTCATAAACCAAATATCTGTATAGCTAAATATTTATAAATAATCTAGACAGAATGGTAATTCCTCATCAAATAACATGGGGAAATATAAAGTAAAACAGTTTTCTGGTGTAACATTTCCACTTAAATACAGAATTTCATATTTTATGAAATGATTTCAAACTAACCCCTGAAGAAAGGAATTTTTCAGGGAAGCCAGAAGCCTTTGCCTAGAAGCCACTCACCTCTATGAGACGGTCTCCTGCCTTGAGTCTGCCATCCTGAATGGCGGCCCCTCGAGGAAGGATGTTCTTGACATAAATTGGAGCTGAGCCACCTATAGTAACATCTCGGGAAGTGATGCTGAACCCCAGTCCTTCTGTACCTAAACCAGAAATAGAAACATCTGTAAGTGCTGCTGTGTATTGTGAACTCTCTCACCCTCTCACTCTCTCTCTCTCTCTCTCTGTGTGTGTGTGTGTGTGTGTGTGTGTGTGTGTGTATGTGTATCACACACAAAGGACTAGCTAATTTTTTATGTTAGCTTTACATTTTATAATATGCAATGGCCTACATTTCTTTTAATGCTTTAAAAATTTCAATAAAGTTTTCAAATAGACTAATTTGGAAGATTTATATTGTTTAGTTCTAGAGATCATTAATGTCTTTTGGGGGTCTTATCAAGGACAGATGCAAGGTGATGAACTCCTCATATGTCAACTTTAATTCTTTGGGTAACAAATGGTCTTGACAGCTCTACTTGAACAAATCATGAATAAACACTTCTGTTAAAAGTTATAAAAACCTTTGGGGTCTAGAGAGATTGCTTAGTGGTTAAGAACATTTGCTCTCCTTGCAAAAGACTTGGGTTTGATTCCCAGCACACTATGGTGGCTCATAACCACTCTAGTGCCAGAGGATTCAACACTCTTTTCTGGCCTCCATAGGCACAGCACTCATGTGGTGGGCAGACATACATGAGGCAAAACACCTAACAAATTCCATGAAACTTCAAAAATCAAGTATTAGTAATAATTGTCCCCAGACCTAGAGCTCAAGGCAGGAGAAATGGAGAAGAAAATTTTCAGGGAGGGGACAGTGAAACCAGTAATAGTTTCAGTAACCAACCTTCCTCACACTCTGAGAACAGTAACCAACTTCCATACTGAACTACGTTGATTACCATTGTTAAGTTCTCTTCCAAGTAACTGAAATCATCCCATGTGAGGCTCTACACCCCCCCCCCCCACACACACACTACAGGGCAGATAATTCAGGGAAGAGTATAGCTGGAAATCAGGACTACCGAACGCTAGGGTCACTGGATCATGTTTAAAGGTACCAGGATTACTGGGATATCAATACGTCACTTTCTTCATTCACCTTACTCTTAACAAACAATCTTCTTAGATCAGTATGTTTGGAAAGGAGTTATACCCAATCAGAACCACAAAGTAATGAATAAAATTATACCAAGGTGCAGTGTGAAGAGTCTGACAAATTTCTACTGAGTCATAGAATTTTATAACACCTCTAATGAGCAATTTCTATTTGAGTTCATTTACTTCTACTTCCTAGGCTACATTTCAGTTAATGTGACGGTAAATGCATGGTTATTGTGAGGATATAGAAGACCACAAGGTGCACAGTGAAGAGTATGTCAGCACGACAAGAGGCTCATATAAATATAAATAAAAAAAATGTAACACACGAGAAAACCAAGACAGGTAGACCAAATATGCGTTGAACAGAAAGGAGAAGAAAGGAATGCTCAGTAATTCCTGATAACAAACATGCCATAAATAATCTCAGGTTCAAACAAAACACACATCTATACCCAACAGAAAGCCACTTCCAGACTGACTTAGTTTCTGCTGCTGTCTGTACTGAAGCCTTGACTGGCAGGCTGTCTATATGAATTTTACTAATTATTCTTCTGAGGCTGTCCCATATGTCTCTGTGCCTTCATGAAACTCTAATGACTTGCAATAACATCTATTAAGAAAGAATCCTAAATTATTCTCCTTTGCAATATTAATCTGTACAAACTACAAAGATGGACTATTATATGAACCACAATTCTATTAAATTATTGGCAATAACCCCTAAATCTATAAGCCAGAAGTTCAGGCAATGACCTTTAAAGGAAAGATAAATAGACGTCAATTTTCATTTGGTGAAGCCAACAAAAAAAAAAAAAAAAATATTTTGCTCTGATTGAAACAGATTATTGACCTTCTCCTCTGACTTTATTAAAAAGCTAATTTCTACAAAAGAGCAGGGGATTTGGGAATGCCAGAATGGTAATAAATATTAAGAAATCATAATTATCGAAGCAAGCGAGTTAGTGCTTTGCTGTTCTATAGCCTTATGTGACACAATTCCAAAATTATTTCGGCAAGTTATGATCCAAGAGGCTTCTCGTTTTAGTACCAAGCATTGTGTCAGGCTTGTAAATTAATACCACTTAGAGATGAACATATGTTTAACATGATCGCACTATACTTATAATGGACTTCTTAAAAAAACAAAAAAACAAAAACATTCAACATTATAAGAACTGGTAAAAATATTATCTTTCAGCTATGAGGAAATTTTTAATTTTTGTGCAATCATTATCACCACATCTGTATTCACTCCTAATCAAAGACAATCAACATTCTCATCCTTCTTAAGTATGGTCAACACAATCCATTTAGGTAAAACATCTGTAACATCTGTAGGCGCTGCTGTAGAGGCAGCAGGTGCTTTTGCTGGAGAGTCTCACTGCTAGTTAACTGAAATCAATACAAATCTAAGGGACTCCATGTCATTTAGAGTACCAAAAGTTAGAGAAATATTTAAAAGAAAACCACTTCTAGTTTTTTGTTTGTTTGTTTGTTTGTTTTTATGAAGATTAGACTTGCTGAATTAGGTAAATAAACAGAATTCTACCTTTCTAAATAATACTAAAGCAAAACTACTAGTTCCCATAATCAAAAATAGTGGTTCTTTTGATATCAAGTGACACTTCATGAATAAGTTCATGTTACATCATAATTTGCCATGCCTATTACTTGGGCAAAACTGCAGCTAATTAAATGAATGTTCTTCCCTCGGTATAAAGAGAAGAATAATATTATAAATAACACTGTTTAAGAAGTAACATTAGTAGAACATCGGTCAAGTAAAATACTGTGTCTTTGTAGAAGGAACCTGAGTGGGATTGTTATTCTTCGTGTAACACTAATTGTGGTGTTTGACATATTTTTGGTAAAAAACCAAAGGCTGTCACTTCAGTGGGGAAAGAAGAATGGGAATTGGATCTTCCCCTAACCAGCAACAGACAAGAAACAGAGGGCTTCCCATACAGCTTGCAAAGTGTAGAAGCACACTGTCAAGTCCTGCTTATGCCAATCAAGTAGATGCAGCTTAAAAGTCAATAATCAGAAACCATAGTTCACAGAAAGTTCAATGAAAGAATCGAAAGAAATCAGCAGGTGCAGGCCCACAGCCTTATAAAGGCTGCCTCAATGGCAAGGAGAACAATGAATGTCATGATATGAAAGCCACTATGCAAGGATTTGCCTTCTGCAGCTGCTGGGCAAAGGTATTTCATTCTGGACGGCTCTTCAGCCACTGTTGGAGCTGATTGAACTCAGGAAGGCATTTTTAAAATAAAGCCATAATTTGAAAGGCATGATTTTCAAACACTTAGGTAAAAGAATATAAAGAAGGGCAAGTGTATCTTGTCCTTGACAGACCACCATTGGCTATCTGAAGGTCAAGTGTGGCCATCACGCTGCATAGTGCAGGAGATCAACTACAAGTGTGTTCTCTATGTACATGGAACTGCCATCTATAGGAAGGGGGTGCAGAAATACATTAGTAAGGGTGGAGAAGACTTAGTAGCACCCATCACAAATTATCGGTCACCTTCAAGGAAATGAAGTTATATACTGGAGAAGGAAAAGCAAACACAATTCTGGGCTTCTTAGCAATTATGACTCAAAAATGGGTGCCCCTTCCCATGATGAGGCTATAGAAACCTCTAATTTCCTGCTTAGTATGTGGTGTGGTTGCCAATCAAGACAGTCAGACCTCTATTACTGTTCTAGATATTGAAAGAAAACCTGTAACCTGCTTTTATTTTTATGTATATATAAAATATATATATACCAAGGAATAACACATGTGCTATAACTTACTTTGGACTTGTACATTTTCAATTCATTTCTTTTGCGTTCACATGTATGTACATATGTGTGCAAGTACCCATATGATGTGTGTGTGTGAATGTGCTGGCCAGGTTACTTTGAAGTGTCTTCCTCAGTTGGTGTCATACTGAACCTGCAGCTTGTCAATTTGTCTAGACTTGGGCTGGTCACGAAGAGAGCCACCAGGATCCACAGAAAACATGCCTGGCTTTGATGTATATGCTGGAAATCTGAACTCAGGTCCATGTGCATATGCAGTAAGCTCTTTACCACCGAAACCTCCATTCTAATTTTGACAGGGTACAGATAAGGATGGGGCAGAATGACTGGCAAGCAAACAGAGAGCCCTGGGCTTTATTCTGAGCACTGAGACACTTAACAGACAAATACAACAGAAGAGCACACCTCCCCCACCTCAGGACTCGAGGGAGTCTCTTGGGCTGGTAGCTTATCTTAAAAGAAGCCCCATCTGACAGTGAGGGCATCCTACCTTTCTTAAGTTGGATGTTGAGCCTCTTGCCTACTTTTTTAGTGTTGTATACACTGCCCACATTGGTGCTAAGCACATTCTGTGGAGCCAAAGCTGGGGCTGTGGGTGGTTTAGTGGAGGCATGAGCACTATGAGGTAGTCGGGGGTGAGCATCCAGCTGCTCAGGCGGGTGATTCAGTCTGGGTGCTCTGGGCAAGGCATGAGGCACGGTGCTGGCCACACTCCTGTTGTCCACACAGTGGCTGTCAGGGCTGAAGCGGCTAGGGGAATAGTTGTTCTTCTCTCGCTGGGAGAGTTGTTCATATTGCTCCTTGTTTGCTGCAGGGACCACGTGGAACCAAATGACACGTGTACGCATGGCTTGGCGGAACATATGTTGTGCTCTGGATTTGACAAAGAATGGAAGATTAGCAAATGAAGGCTAGCAGAGCAGAAGATAACATGAGCTTGATTAAGTATACTAATTAAGCAACAAGAACCAACAGACTGTTGGAACCATTTATGAACCACGTTTATAAGCTCTGATAAAAGCAGAACAGTCTCTCCAAATATACATTTCTCATTCTGTAAACAAAAATGCTAAACCTATCTATGACTGAAGATAAAATACAGTGCCCTCCACTGTAAATCATCAATAATGATTACGTGCTAACACATTTATTATAGTTTAATGCTGACAGAAAACATATATAGATTTTTCTTCACCTAGGTGTGCCCAACCTGAAGTCTTTCAGCCTTGTACATCCAAGAGATTTATGAATGCAGTCCAATACATTTGTAGATGGCAAGGACATCTCACAATGTCAATAGGTTGGATACCCCTGCACAGAATTGTGCCATGAAATCAGTAACAGCATAAAGTGCTTTCTCACTAAGGGACCATAGAATTTTTAAAGAAATAAATACTCAATAGTATACTTTTGGAAATATAGAAGGCAACTAACCACTCATCACTTATCATAAAAACTGGTTCAAATTTGTTGCAAAATTCTCACAAAAACTATTTCCTGCAAACAGAACCTAATGATGTATATCCACTACTACCTACCCAGTCTGGATCCTAGCTGTTGAGGAGCCCTAAGGCCCACTGTAAGGCAGATCCCACTCATGCTCATCTCCAGGTCTTACATCTAATGTAAGAATGCTACTCACACTTATCCACTTTTAAAACGTTTTTGTTGCTGTTGTTATTTTTAACTGAATAAGGGTCAGAATAAAGAATTCAAAAGAAAAACTCAGTACTGTGACTCAAAGGAGACTTCCTTCTTATTTACACTGTGAAGGACAAAACTGGAAATGAGAGCTCAGGGAAGCACAGAAAGGACTTCCTGAAAGCAGAGAAACCTGCAACACTGTAACACTAAAATCAGGTCCAAAACAAATTGGGAACAGCTCAACTGGTTGGAGGGGGCTCTGAAATAAAGGCTGACAGGAGTTTGATTAAATTCTAGATTAAAACACTAGATGACTGCATAAAACTGTCTCCTGTGGTATATAGTATTCAATAATGTGTCAGAGCACCTGAGCCAAAGGTGTCCCATTATGCGACCAGGGGGAGGACCTCACTGACACAAGGGAGGGGGGAGGAGGACTCACTGCCACCAGTGGGGGAGACTCACTGCCACTGCCACAGGGGTGGGGGGGAGGTTACTGCCACCAGGGGGGAGGACTCACTGCCACCAGGGGGGAGGACTGCCCCAGCACACTTACTGCTCAAATCTTCTGTTTCGAAGATCTCCATCGTTAATCCTCACAATGCAGTCGTTCTCATGGAAAAGATTTTCTTGCTCAGCTTTACCACCTTTCTCCAACCGCTTGACTAACAACCCCAGAGTTCTGGAACATCAAGAATGTGAACAATTACAGGAGCAACTCTCCCTCCTTATTCTTTCGCTCTGTGGTAAGTGTTCACACTTCCTTAAAAGCAGAAGGACTAGGGCACTGCTGATACATTTTCAAGTAACACTGAGACGGAAGTCCCAATGATCTAAATTATGTGTAGAAATTGACCCTTTCAATCAATATCAGAATCCACTTCTGACTTGCCATTATTAGCCTTCTGAACCTAAGTGCATACTGAGTCTGCTTCAAAATGCTGACAATGGAGTCTGCTGAGAGTAATAGTGGGTATCACAGTATGAACAGGGGTAGTCTTATGGATGGTTTGGTAGGATTCTTGCTTCAGTCCAGCAGACATGCTGCTGGAAGCTGCCCCTGACTCTCTGACACCACACACAGGTCATAAAGAATGCCTGCCTATCCTCTCTGTGCTTTATGTTCGAAGGGTAAGAGCCACATTTTCAGAAAGTCAGAGAGAGAGAGAGAGAGAGAGAGAGAGAGAGAGAGAGAGAAGGGAGCTTTCCTTGCACATGAATTGTGAATTCAACAACCATCTGATAATTGGAATTTCAAAACATGGCAAGTCTCTTCCTTAAGTGACTGATTTGCTGCCACACTCCTTGCTGGATATGGTAGCACATGTCTTTAATCCTGGCTTTCAGGAGGCAGAGATGGGATGATCTTCTGTGTTCTACCCCAGCTTGATCTACACAAAACACAAGTTCGTGGAAAACTAGGACTATTATAAATGACTGGCCATAGTGAAAGGCAGAACAACAGATGTATACTAACCTAAGCTTCAGCAGACACTACCAGATAATGGGGAGGGGGACTACAGGAGAAACCGTGACATGTGGTACCAGGGAATCAGGAAGGGCCAGGACTAAGGTGATGTGACTGACTGGCTTATCCACAGTGCTGGAATCACAATCTCCAAAGAATGAACTAACTGACAGAGAGGTCACATGCTATAATCTACAGCATTTCTCATTGGCTGGAGCATTTGAAATGAAAAGACCTATGTTCTTATTTTGGAGAATTACTAGAGCTAAGAAGGTTCCAGGGCCTATGGGCTGTCAAGGTACAGGATATGTTTTCCTTTCTGAGAGCCATTGTCAGAGTTCCTTGGGAGCAACCATGACCCATCAGAAGGAGCTGGGGGGAAAAGAAAGCTAGCTCCGGAAGGCATTATTCCAAATTCAGAGCAGGCATTGTTCCAGAATCAGAGCTACCCATGCTAGCCGCACTGAGCCATGAGGTTGAGGAGAAACCCAGAGCATTATAAATGGAGCTGGGGAGATTTATAAAGAAATTATTGCAGGGTTGGGTAATGTGAAAACAGGCCTGCTGCACCTTCACCCCCCCCCAGTGAACTTTAGGCAGAGCTTAAATCAGTCGCAGGATTGCCCCCCAAAAAAGATTTTTCTTGTTAGACTGAAATATTTCTCAAACATACTCTTCTGCCACTGTTTAATATAATGTTTTTCTTCCCCTTCTTATTTTAGAGAAAGGAAGGGAGGAGAGAGAGAGGAACAGGAGGAGAGAGATCTCAGAAAGCAAGCTGCTGGATGCTGTGTGTGATTTTGGTTGCATAATTAGAAATTTAACTGCTCAGATTATATTAAGGATTCACCACTACATTTTTACAAGGTTCATTAGCCTAATTATACACTTAATTCAAACAAACTCAGTTGCACATGTTAACATTTTAATTCTAAGTATAAATTATAACCAATGATAAAACTGAAAATAAGTAACAAATGTTTTATTGACATTTAAATTGGCTGAGTTAGTATGAGTTTTGCTTTGATAATCTCCACTCCCACAACTGCCATCCAGCTCTATGGGAGTGATCACAGTTTATCTCAATAATAAACGCTGACACAGTACAAACATGGCAGTGAGTATGAATGGGGTTCCTAGCAAAAAGACCTTGCCAGCTCCCCAAGGGTTACAAGTGAGAATTAGCAATGCTACATGACTTTGAAACATGGCCACAGCCGCAGTGGACAGCCACAGAAGGACAGTTTCAACTTTATAGATATTTCAGTTAAAATAACCATCCTAGTAAAGAGGAGATCAGGTTCAACATACACGTATAAAAATTATTTTTATGGAACACAATGCCATATACTAAGGATGTTTACAATTTAAAAAAAAAAAAAGCAAAGCAAAACAAAGCAAAACAAAGCTTTAATTAAAAAGGAATCCTTGTAAAGAATATGGGAGACGGCTGGCTAGCATCTGTGAGGCCGGATGCCCAGCACAACCACAAACGAATCACATGAACTGTACAAAAAGGCAGATAAAGATGGGGAGTTTCTTTAAATCACAGCAGAAATTAGACATTATTCTACCACATTTACAAAAACACATGTTTTCTAAACCCATAAAGAGGACAGAGCCAGGGTTAACCCAGGTCCCTGGGAGAGCTCCTCACAGTGGCAGGCCACAAACCATGCTCTGCCCACAGGAGGATGTCCGATTGCTGGAGCTGGAGTGACAGAGTAGCTGTCATGGGTACTGAGAGCAGAGTGCTGATCTCTGTAAGGGGAGCAAGTACTCTTAAGCACCAAACTATCTCTCTATGAAATTATGTAGGAAAATACTTGCTGTGGCATTTTATTTATGTATGTATATACATACGTACACATGCTACAATGCAATGGCTTTCAGAGGACAACACTGTGGAGTCAGATCTCTTTCCAGCAATGGAACTCAAGTTTCAGGTTAGCAGTAGGCAACTTTCCTCACTGAGCCATGTTCCTGGTAATGCTTTCAGACCACATTGTAAACAGCTGTTTCCATGGTGTATGTTTGATCTGTGATGGCCACACCTTTAGTAGTGGGACTGCTAGATTCTGTCTTTAGAAACCACTTCAAGGCCTTACATCTTAAATAAATAAAATAATAACAAATAATAACAAAAAAAAATCTCCTGAAGTAACATTGACAAACATCTAATTATAAGTTACATAAGAAAAGATGATGAAAGAAAATATTTAGCAACAAAAAAAGAAACACCCTTGGAAGCAGGCTGTGCTATGCTATGGGCATGTGTTAGGTACTCATGTCCACCGGGAAAGATGCAGAACCTGTACTATAGAGGTAGACTTTGGAGCCAGCTAAAACCATTGTAGCATCTCTATAGATGTACCAGGACTCCAACAAGCAAACACACTTGTGTGAGCATCTTCCTTTGGAATGCCCTCCAAGAATTGCTACCTTTCCAAAATAACATCTCTAAGACAGATCCCTTATTTCTTTCAAAGATTACACAGCAGCTACCATCCAAAAGTCTCGTCTTTTCAATTCCTGCAGCATGTGGCTGGTATCTCTTAATATACATGTTTCTCAGGTTCATCAAAGCAAATACAAAGTCTGACAATTTTATAGCTCTGGTCCCCAGTTTGGTAAATGATTTTGTATCTTGTTTTGTATTGACCTAAGGTTATACTATAGTCATATTTCTGTATCATTAGAAGCTCAGAAAAAAATGTCAAATCATGCCCTGGTCAGGATATGTCATTACTCTTTTAATTTTCACAGGTTCTTATCATGAAGCCCAGGCTGGCCTTCAGCCTAAGATTCTCCTACTTCTGCCACCACACTTGGCCTGCAATATTATTTACCAAGTGTTTTGAACTAATGGCTCCGGAAAGTTCTTGGAAGTAAAAACATATAAAATAACCCAATTTCACCAAATGATGTCATAGTTATTTGTTATGAATGTCTTGAAAGTATTTGCATTTGTGACTTAAAGTTGTTTGTCCAGTGGCAGGGAAATGAAATGACAGACGTGAAGAGTTTCAAAGTGATGAACATGGATAAGGAGTTCTGGGTGGAATCAGCTCACGATTTTTGTGAAACATCCACATAGATTTGAGCAACAGGGCATCACAGAGAAGATAATCCTGTGGGAATTTCCTATTGTCACTGTGTCTAGTCTAAAGTCAGTCATCCAAGGAAGAGTTGGGAGATGAGTCATCCTTAACACTGCCAATGAAGGCACAACTACTAAAAACAATAACCTGCCAAGGAGCAGTTCTAGCAAGGTCAAAAATGAAGCTGCCATATCGAAGTGGCTAGAAACTTCTCTCCAACCCAACTTCACAAATTTAAATGACTGTTCTCCTTCACTACATAGGACACCTGAAGCAGTCGAGGAATGTCCCTTCTCCATTCGTAACCAGATTTGAAATTCTAAACAAGGCAGCAAAGATTGTATATACTTATCACTTCTATAAAAAGTAAACTTTCTAGGGAAATTATTCAATGAGGTATGGCTCTGAGTTTGAAATGGTTCAAGACTGAGTAAATTTTCAAGGCAACTATTCTTGGGGATTTCAAAGTGCACATTTGTGCTGCTGTGTTCCCATTAAAGAACACGTGGTTTCCTCATGAGTTCTACCTCACATATCCCTTTCTGCTCTATTGCTTTGCTCAGTCTGCCTGAGATCCCAGATCTCTTTATGAGCTGCCATCACATTTAAAGCCATCCTTCACCACAACTCAGCCTCAGTTTTCAAATTCAGATACTCCTTTTCTTCCAGCTCACAGATCACCCACCATGTAACTATAGCAAGTTATCACATAATTATACTGCTGTGATTTCCTAGCTATCATTCCACCTACACTGCAAATTCCTGTTCATCTCATTTTCCAATATCTACTTTCCTTACCAAAGAAAATGTTTTCTCAGGATTTGAGATGGAGAAATATAGTGTTACTGGCACTCACCAACCTCACAATGTGAGGCCTCCTCAGGATTTCTGACAGAACAGAAAAGACCATTCCCAAGTGTTTCTGGGGCTCTAGTCTCTTGGAGATGGAACTCTGAGTCTAAGCAACAACACACATTTTTGTCAATGTTCATCCAACTCCAAAGAGCTGGAAGCATCACATTCATGTAAAAGATTGTAGACCCAGTGTCCTGGCTAGTTTTATGTCAACTTGACACAAGTTACAGTCATCAAAGATGAAAGAGCCTCAATTAAGAAAATGTCTCTATAAGGTCCAGCTGGGAGTCATTTTCTCAATTTGTGATCAATGCAGGAGGGTCCAGCCCATTAAGTTTGGTCCCATCCCTGGGTTCTACAAAAAGGCAGGCTGAGCAATTCATGGAGAACAAGTCACCAGCAGCTCCCCTCCATGGCCTCTGTATCATCTCCTGCCTCCAGGTCCCTGCCCTGTTTGCACTACTATACTGACTTCCTTTGGTGATTAACAGTAATGTGGACATGTAACTGAATAAATTTCTTCCTCCCCAACATCTCTTCAGTCATGGTGTTTCACTGCAGCAATAGAAACCCTAACTAAGACACTCAGTACACACATTGAGTGAGAACCAAGAACCTGTACCCTGTTACCACAGGAAAATTGGTGATGACTGGAAAGGATTTATGAAGGGTCAAAGTCTTTGTTCTTCATACAAGAAAGCTGTATACAATTTTCCTCATTAAGAGTCAAATTACAAGGATTTAAAAATGACTCAGCTCTAGAGTTGCTAGTTCTGCACAATAATTTGTTTGTTTACTTGAATGGGTTTTCTGCATCCAAATTCAACACCATGGTAACCACCAACTGTGATAGGCTTTGCAATATTTTTCTGAATTCACCCTACTGACAGGTTTATTTCTGTTTTCTCTTTTTGCTTTAGGCTTGTCATCTGTTCATTTTTCCTAACATCATTTCACAGTGAGGTAGGAAACGTGTAATACAAGAGAGAAAGTAACATGTTTGCAATAAAAATACTGGTTTAAAGTTGGCGTGTGCGTGCACACACATGCACACACGTGCGCACCCGCACACACACACACACACACACACACACACACACACAAATAATCTTATTTGTGATGAATTACAGCTCACAAGAAGTTTCAGATACATACATACTAGGAAGCTATGATCCATGCATTCTAACTTCAAGTTTCTTTTGAGATATTTCTAAATAGTTTTAAAAGAAAACAAAGCTAAGTTACTTTTAATAAAAAATTATTTAACTGAAAGTTCTTTAAAGATATTTTAGTGTTTTACTAGAGTTTAAAGTAAAGAAGAAAAAAAAGAAAAAGAAAAAATGGAATGAATAAAAATACCACTGCAAAATTCAAGGTGAATTTAATACCGAGCTACAAAATACTGTATTCATGGTTCTTCAAAAAAATTTTATAAGTTCAATTTTCAGCTGCAAGTCAATCCACAAACTGTATTTTAAGCAAAGGGACAGTATAAATTTGGACTTGCAGTTATCATAATTAATGGGAAAGCAGCACAACTGCTCAAAGACAGACTAGTACAGCCCACATTTGGCTATGTGCTAATTCATACTCCTCTTCCAGAACATGAAGGGCAACAATTTTAGCACATGTGCTGGCTCCCTGTCACTGGTCTGGGGTCTCACTGTTCTACATGCAGAGTCTGAGTCTCTAGCCTCATTTCACAATGTCTGCACTAGGCTTTCCTAACTGATGTAGGTCCTCAGCTGTGGCTCTGTGTTCTGAGTCAAGAGTGGTTTCCTTGCCAGTGTTCCAGGTTCTCTGTCACCGGTCTATGTTTTGGTCACCAGTTAGGCTCCTTTTGCCAATTCTAACTTCTTGTCACAGCTCTGGGTTTTTGGTCACTGGTGTATGCTCCCAGTCTCTCAGTTCTCTGGCACTGGTATAAGACTACTTGCTAATCCCACTCCCTCAACCCAAGTCTAAATATTTCCTAAAAAAGTCAAGTAAAAACAAGAAAAGGACTAAGGAGTTCAAAAACAAAGCATAAGCGTGTTTCACCAGGTCATCACAAAGTGAACAAAAAGAGGGGAAGTCACAAATACATGGGGCTAAGCCCCAGGATGGAGAGGGAACACCACATCTGACCAAGGCACCTGCCCAACAAGTAAGTACTGACATCAAAATTACCCAACAGCATTGGAATAGAACAAGGCATCCAAAACAATGCTTACTGAATGGCTGTGGGGGAGAACCACGAAAACTCAGTTGACATTTGTAAACTTTAAGGAATCATATTCTTTGCAGTAATGAGGTTGAAAATAACAGTGTAACATTTGGTGTCGTGAGCATTTGGAGATTAAAGTCAGCTTGCCCAACTTTCTAAGGAATTGGGAGGGGGGAAAAATGAGTATCTTACCTAATTGTAGAAGTGAGATAAAAAAATACAAATTTAAAACAAATTCCCACCTAAGATACCCAGGTAATTTTTTGGTTTTTGTTCTTGTTTTTCCAGATATGGTTTCACTACCTGGAACTAGCTCTGTAGACCAGGCTGGCCTCAAACTCACAGAGATCTACATGTCTCTGCCTCCAGGTAATTTTTATTCTATGATTTCTTGTTCATATAATTGCTGTAGCTCTCCCAGGTTAGGAAACCCAGGCAGAGTTGTCAGATTGTGACAGAGTTCAGGAAGCAGTAGGATGTGCTAATGGTGAATTTATTAAAATAATATGAACATACGAATCCTTCCTGTGCACAGAAACTTCCTTGAGCAGGCTATGTATACTCTGTAGACATATATGTATAAAGGAAATAGCAGCTGATCCCATTGAAAACTTTTCCATTATGAATGTATGAAGTCAACACAAAAAAACAGTGGACATTATGAGCAATTAAAAACCTGCAAGATACATTACCTGCCGCCTCGAGCACTGAAAGGCACTACATGGATTCCCAGAGGCCCTCCATCGTTGGGGACTTGTACGAGCTTTACCATATCACTGTGAGACAATGATGAATGAGGGAGCATGAACATGGACTGTCAACAAACCAAAACAGAAACAAAACAAAACAAAACAAAAACTGCCAAAACACAGACATACACAACAAAAGAGAAACAACAAAAACCCCACCAGGCGATAGGCATACACGTATACACTAAAGAACACAGGCATGATGATGGAGGCAGCACTGACGTACACCTACCTGAATGCTATTCTGATAGCATGGAGGGAGCAATCATCAGAGATAGCAGCATTAGAAAGGGCACAGAAGAGGTCCTCTTGGACCATTGTCTTCTGAGCAATTTGACTTCATGCTTCAGAGATCTAAACTTCATGAATACTCCCCAACCAAACATCTAACTTGAGAAGTCTAAGGTTAGCTAAATACAGCCATTGTGGATACACAGCACATGACAAGTTACAAAGTGCTCCAATGCATGTCACTTCATCCATTCTCCCAATAACCCAAAATGGTAAGGTTTTGTGCCTACAGGCTGACAGTCCCAAGGGGACTGCTAATTGTCCTTCTGTCTCACTATGATGATCTAGTCAACATTTCCAAAGCTGAGAGGGGTTGTTGAAGCTTATTCTCTTAAATGTACCCACTAAAACCAAATACTTGACCTGTTTGTTGCTGGTCTTTAAAATTATGAAATGAATTCCGTTGACTAGCATAGAATTTGCCTCCAAACAACTGAACTTAGTGTGATGGGCAAAACTTGATATTATTAACTTAACACCACTTCCATGAATCTTTATTATTAGTATTATCTTGATTTAATAAAAATTATAGAAAAGTGTATTTTTAAACTACATAATTAATTTTGCTTTATTCGCAAAAGTTTTCCAACATATACACACAATTTCATAGGGCTGTATATATTTCAAATGATATTTCAAAATATTATTTCAATTAAATAACTATTTTAAGCAATTTGGAAAATCATAAGTGACTTCTATTAGATTTGATGAAAATCACAAAAGTTTTTATATAATACCAACATATTTCTTATATGTGTAGTTGGTGATAACATATGTCCCACTTATATAGAGACTGCAATTAATGATAGGGATAGCCAACAAACCGAATCAGAATCATGTACATAGATTTTAATTACATATACTAATTAAAATAAAAGTCAGGTGTGGTGGGTTATCCCTGTAAGTAATCACAGAATCCAAGAAGCTGCGGTAGGAGGACTGCTATGAGACTGAGACCCACCTAGGCTAACCAATGAGACCCTTCTCTAAACAAACATATTTGTCCACACAACTAAATGTTAAGCAACATTATGTATAAGTCATTTTTCATTTCATTATATAAATTCCTGTTTTTAAACTACTAATACTATTTGAACATTGGCATTTCAATGAAGAAAAGCATAATTTGAATAGCTTATTTTATTCTACATTCTATCTTCCAAAAAAAAAAAAAAAATGATGGTGCCCCAATCATCTCTTAAATAGAAATATCACAAGTGCTGGCCACTTATCCTTAAACCCATCCTATTTGAGCCTGCAAGACCCCACTGTGAATGCTCATAACACCCTTCCTTAGAAGACCAAGGGAACACTGAATTGTTTAGTATTGTCTTCACCAAGAAAAGATCAGCATGACTGTCCTCCCCACTCATGTCTACTGGGGGCAGGTACTAAGAACAGACTCCACTGTAAACATGCTAGTATCCAACACAACTCCAAACAACACGACTCCAAAGCTGTGAAGTAGGAAAAGGCTAAGATCATGTTCTGTACTCCTACACTATGGCATTTATTGTCCCATCAAGTATCTTCAACTGAAATGTGTACATGTGTGTGGGAGTGTAAGAACAATGAACACTTCACCCCCTTACTACTTAGAATAAAATAAATATGATATTTTTCTTTTAATTTAGCAAATTTGAACAAATGATCAACAGACAGACAGATAAAGCAATCTGAAAACAGTTATAGTGTTTACAGAGCTGTTAACATACAGACATTTTCCATTAAATACTATGTTAATCTAATTTAGTAGTTTTTGTCAAGGCATGAAACCCAGGACAGGTACACATGAACATCCACACCAAGAACAATGTTCTTGGGGAAAATGAAGCAATGCAGGCACAGCTTTTACCAAAGCACAAACATTCTACATGCTCTATGCTTCTAGAACACTTGCTGCAGTAATGACACTACATATACACAGTACAGACTGAGGCAAAATCCTAAGAACTTACTCGAGAGAGAAATTGGGCATATTCTCCAAGCCAGTATCAGCATGTCCAACTGGCTCCACTCGGCTGCTGTCTTCTTCTGTGCCCTCTTCATCCTAGAGGAAGTGTGACAAAGAAAAGCATACTGGGTTAAGAAGGAAGCTGAAAAGCACCATGACCCTGTTAAGAAGGCTTGCATCTCAGGAGGGGGCGGAGGGGGGGGGGATCCTCGGTTGGCAAGACAGGAACACCTTCCCAAATAAGCAAGGATCTCATGAGTCTGTCCCAGGAATTCAACACAGACTGCTGGGAGAGGGATTGAATTATAATTGAGTTTGTTTATTTTGCTATTTGTGCATTATTCTTTGAATGTATGTTTTAGACAGTAAGTATATTGCTGGAGTGTTGCGATATATTCAGAAGTCAAAATCTTTACATTGAACATTACATTACAGCCTAAAATACCTCAGAAGACCAAAACATTTGGCTTGCTAATAAACCATGACCACTTACCAAAGACTTTAGTACCAAAGTCTTCCCCTCTTTACCTATAAACTCAGCTTGTCAAAATGAGAATTTAGTGGGTAAAAAAATTCAAGCCTAAAATCCTTGCTCCAGGGAGGTTTCCCAAATAGCAATCCTAAGCAACTGACTGAGTACCTTGTGCCTTTCACAGGATCAACGTGACAAAGGCTCTTATCTATTTAGTGGTGCACAGCAAGACCCCAAGACAAGAAAAGCAAATACATTTATGTGTACAGTCCTTGTACTTGCACACTGCCTTTGAAAATGCACTGTTGTGTCACAGATATTGTTAAGTATGTAGGTATTCCAAAAGACAATGGTGCAATAAATGTTGTTTGCACAAATAATTGAAATACAACCTGTCCAAGAGACCACCTGAAATTATCTTCTTGCCTAATGTCTTTTCATTAAGGAATTCACTAATAAATCCTTATTTGGCTCTTGGAGACCACTTGAATAATGATGAACATGCCTGACAGTTATCAATGGTCTTAACCAAATCAACATATTTACAAAAGACTTGTTCTTCATATACAATTGTTCAGATAGCCAAGTGTATTTCAACTTGAAAAAACTGTCTGGCAACAGTGACAGACTTTGTAAAATCTTGTTAATCGAAGCAAACAACCTCCTGGCAATCTCTATGGTTGTCTAAAGACAGCTATTAGGTACACCTTAATTAATCTACTTCTATAATTACAAAATAATTTAGGTATGTGTATAATTTTATTTTTATATGTTTCATTTCTACTTTTTATTTTTGTTTATTTCACTAGGAATTTATTGTATCATCTACACTGGGAAAGGGAGCCCATCAATAAAGAACATTATTTTTACTTTATTTTATTTGAGACAGGATCTCATAGTTCAGGCTGCCCTCAAATTTGTTTTGCAGCTAAGGATGACATTAAATTCTGGGCTCCCTTACCTCTTCCTTTCATGTGGTGGGATAGGCACATGACCATGCCTGAAAATTTCCTATTTTTCCTCATATATTGTGTGTGTGTGTGTGTGTGTGCGCGCGTGCATGCGCGCGCACATGAGTGGGCATCTGTGTGAACACTTGCATATATGTGAGCACACACGCCATCAACAGATACATCAGTCAACAAAATGATAAACAAGACAAACAATGCAGAGCATTCCTAGAAACAACTTCTCACTTCATCTCCTTCCTATCATTTCTTAAGAATGCAGAGTCAGAAGCAGAGGGCACTGTGCTGTTCTAGCTGTGGCAGACATGCCCGTGCATCCTGCATGCCCTGTGCTGAGGAGCTGGGTGCTTGAAGATTGATGCTCCTGTGCTTTGAGAGGCTCTAATATGTACTTCTTAGCCATCTATCTCTCTTAAGCACCAGCACATAATACATCTCAAAGGTTAACAGCATCTTGAACCTGCCTAAGAACAGCACTATGAATGTAAACATGTACTCCCTAAATGATGCTTCTCCATTGAGAGTTGGAGGTGAAGAGACAGCAGGATTGCTTATAAGCCAGATGTAGGGGGGGGGGGGAGATCTTGCAGGTTAAAGACATTTCAATTTAAGAAACATTAATAATTTAACTGCCACTGAAATGTCACCAAGATGCACCCCCTTCTCAAACATCTATGTGGCACCAGAGAAACAGTCACACAAACGATGCCCAATTACAAAGATACACCAGGCAGAGGCAATTTGCAGAGTATTTACCTACAATAGGTAGCCCAGGCCTGAAGGGATTGAAAAGACTCTAAGACATCTGGCTATGGTGGTTATTTTGGGTAACAATACTTCCTTTCATGAACCTGCACTCAGTTGCTGAGGAAACTACAGATTAGCATCTCTAACCTTTCACATGGGTCAGCATCAGTTCCTATAGCATTTATTTTTCTCTTTTTTAAAAGCTGTGCAGTCATAATTACTGTCAGCAAAATGAAACAGTGTACCCCACTGTAACCATAAAAAAAAAATGCCTGCTGTCATATAATCAATATTTAAGAACAACCCTGTTGATTTAAGCTGGATGCCACTATGGAACATCCAGGCAAGACACCAGAGCAGTCCACACTCCTCTATTTTATTTAAGAATGCAGAGATTTAAACCTTAGGTTGAGATATTAAAACATGAGGGTGATGATGAGGGAGGTCTAGTGACTACTTTCTTGTCTCCATGCCCTTTGTAAAATGGGGACAATAAAGACATCCTACTTTCTGTAAAGGAGGGGTTGAAGATGCTCCATGCCCCAGTATAACACAGTATTAGAAACTGTACCTGCAGAACTTGGCAATTTACATGTGTCATCAAAAGGAAGTAGTACTGGGGGCTGGAGAGATGGTGAAGTACATGTACAGCTTGTTCAGAGGTTCTGAGTTTGGTTCTCAGCATGCACAGCTGATGCCTCCACAACCACATGTAATTCCAGCTACAGGAGATATGAACCCTCTGGCCACTTTGGGTCATGTACATTCCCACACAGAAATGTTCAGGTAAATAATTAAAATAATTAAAAAATATTCTAAGAGCTAGACACAGTTAATACACTTTGTCAAATATTTTGTGGCAATTATATACCAATACGACATACTTAAAACTTTATTTGTATGAATGTGTGTTACATGAGTTTATGTGTACCATAGGTATGTAGGAGTCCATGGAAACCAGAAGAAGGCATTAGATGTCCTTGAATTAATTACAGATGGTTGGGAGTATCCATGAGGATGCTGGGAACTGAACCCAGGTCCCTTGCATGAGCAGCAAATGCTTTTAAACATTGAGAAATCTCTCTAGTCCCTAAAAATATATCTTATAGAGTAATGGTGAGCTTGTCTGATATCCTTTCAAATTCTGCATGCCTTGCAAGATAGCTTAATATAAACATAGTGCCCATTCAATTAAATGAAAAATCCACACTTGGGAAACTTGTATAACACCTGAAATTTATTGTTTATTATGCTTTGCTGAACACATAGGATTTTCATAGTGAAATGCCTCTGGGATGAGAAAATAAATAAATGGAGATATATAGATATATATATCCTTGAAGGTGGAAAAAGAAAACACTGGATTTGGATTACCGGTTAAGGAAATATTCAGACAGAAAGTAAATTCCTACAACTGTGATTATATCATGAATATATTCAGTTAAGATATGCCATGTGTTAGCAGTTAAAGGAACTGTGGCTTCTGTGATCTTAGCTCCTCCAAAGCTTGTAGGTGAGCCTGCCAGAAGACACAGGGCTGGTGGAAGATGAACAAAAACTGATCACAATGCCAAAGCCAGTTTGATCCTTACATACAGAAGTTCCCACACAGGAGCTTTGACAAGTTACATAGAGGGGGACCTGGCAAGCAGAGAACCAAGAACTACAGGCAAGATAGCTGTGGGTACAGAGCTAGAACCTCTGGCTGTGTTCAGAGCTGTGTACTGTGCAAATACTCTTAGAACAAGTCCTTACACAATGAAGGGAGAACCACAGGGACCCATCAGAACTGAAGTGTCCTTATGTCACATACTGGCTGGTTTTGTGTCAACTTGACACAAGCTGGAGCCATCAGAGGAAGGAGCCTCAGCTGAGGAAATGGCTCACTGAGATCCAGCTGCAAGGCATTGTCTCAATTGATGATCAATGTGGGTGGTGCCATCTCTGGGCTGGTGGTCCTGGGTTCTATAAGAAAGCAGACTGAGCAAGCCATGAGGAACAAGCCAATAAGCAGCATCCCTCCATGGCCTCTGCATCAGCTCCTGCCTCCAGGTTCCTGCCCTACTTGAGTTCCTGTCTTCCTTCAGTGATGAACAGAAATGTGAAAGTGTAAGCCACATGAATGAACCCCGTCCTTCCCTACTTGCTTTTTGGTCATGGTGTTTTGTCACATCAATAGAAACCCTGGCTAAGACAGTACCATTAGAGGGCATACTAAAGAACGCCTGAAAGTCAAGTGAGCATGTGTAAAGAGTACATTTCCAGACATGTACAGTCTTCACTCTCTGCAGACCTCTTCTTGAACACTGCGTTAGGACTGCAATCAAAATCCTGGAAACTCATATAAAGCAATGGGCAGAACTATGGAGTACCAGACAGAAGTGTAGGAGTAACTCACGGAAGGAGAAGCCAGTTCACACTGGGGCAGGAGGCTGATGATAACTCCATGCCTGTCCCCACAAGGACAAGGAAAGGGAAATCATTCTGATTTTTACAAACAAGTTCGATTTAGAGAGAGAGAGAGAGAGAGAGAGAGGGAGGGAGGGAGGGAGGGAGGGAGGGAGGGGGCATTTTGATAATCCCAATAGAGCATGAGAGTTGGAAGAAATACATATTGGCAAAATTAACAATTTTTTACAGTAAAACAAATTAACTTCAAGAAAGTGTGCAAGAGAAGAGATTCATCAGAACACCTGGTTACTGAAGGTGCCCAGTTCTTACTCTGCTGTGTAGTACAGCATCACAACTAAGCCTGTAGGTGCATGCAGGGGACAAGAGGCACTGAGGACAGGACTAAACACACCAGACCACTGTGTCCATCACAGCTCTGGGCTGAACATCAAAGAGGATGAGAGCAGGAAAGACATCTTTTCCAATTTTCCATTGCAGGGAATGAACAGATTCCAGGGAAAGAAGGACATTAACACATCTAGTGAAACCTGGAAGGGGATTTCAGAGTGGGCATCTGGGGAGAGAAGTGCCAGACAGGGGCTTCTTATCTTGAGCACTTCCACGTCATTTCCTTTCATTCTGAGTGCAATGTGAAATGCCTGTCAGAGATGGAGAACGGTTTAGATTCAGCCAAGCAGCTGGTCCCTCTGGGCTCCAGAAGGCCACCTGACATTAGACTTATTTTGAAGATATAAGGCAAGGAGCTCATGCCTAGTCCCAAGGACGCTAAGGGTCACTCTCTCAGTGTGTACTCCTCAAGGGTCCATTTCCTGGGTGGTGAGTTGACAGATCAGGTAAAGGACTCCCAGTGGGTCAGCTTCCAGAGGTATCTCAGTAACCTTAGCATGGACACATTCACTCAAAGTCTTTGCATAAGTTCAGAAGTAATTTACTCCTCAAGATAACACATTAAAAAACAAAACAAAACAAAACAAAAAAACTCGACTGTATTATTTCCTTTTTGAAATTTGCACAACAAAAGCAGTCCCAAATCCAAAGCTTAAACTCTCACACAGAAAAAGGAATTAATTTTATTAACTCTTTACTCATTGTACTATTATGGAGGAAGGAAGGAGGAAAGGGGAGGGGAGGGAGAGCATGGATGTGTCAAAATAGTCAAAGGGGAGAAAATAATGAGATGCTCATTAATTTGGCTGAGGACAGGAAAAAATAATATTGGCCCAAAGGGACAATCATGTAAAATGGACTTCAACCTAGCTTATATGATCTATCCTGACTCTACAGTACACTGGTATAACTAACCAACTGTCCAGTCCCAAGCTGAAGGCTCCTAGGTTCTGCTCTAGTGAGCAAAAGTAGACTTGCAATCTCTGTACTTTATATCTTTTCTTTCTGGTTATGAAAACAACTTAATACTCCCTCTGGATATTGCCAAGTTCTAGAATCTTTATTTATAAAACTAAATCTTTGTGTATTTGTTTTGGTTATATTTAACCAGTCTGTCTTTTAACAGAGAAAACAATGAAGGCTTGATACACACCCCAGAGTGCAAAAGTTTGGGGTCAGTCTACACAGAACTAACTGAAAGCACTGTGTGAAATTCCTGTGTTCATCTACTGGTGAAACATCCATGCTCTGGCACTCCTCCCAAGCTATGCTATCAACACAAAGGCTAAGCTTGGGGCTACAGCTGAGAGCACCACTAAACCCTTCATCTTTGGGTAACAAGCTCTCCTGCAAGCCAGGCAGTAAAAACAAAAACAAACAAACAAACAAAAAAAGGCACTTGTCTAACTGAGTATCAACCACACATGGGCAGTTTTAAAGAATGGTCCCAGATGCCCTCTATTTGAGTGCCAAGTATCTTCTGATCATGGAGGAATAAAATTTCTGAAGCCCCAAGTTAGGTGGGTGCCACAACAAGATAAATGAGAGAAATTAGAAAAGGAAGGGCTTGAATCCTGCCTTCCTCCATTAGTGTGCATAGAAAAAGTAGAGATTCTGACACGATAGGAAAACAGCACTCTTGTCTATTAAACACTGCTCTCTACATCCAAACAGACACAATCGCCCACCCGTCTTTGTACAAACAGTATTCAAAGGAACTATTTTGAAAATAAAAGACCACAGTTGTAAAAAGTAATTTATCACAAAAAAATCACTTTACTAAACACTAAAATTTTATTTATTTCCTACCTGCCTATCACTGATTTTTATGCTAAAAGGTAAAAAGGAAGTAGATGACCTTGTGGTAACCACTTAAATTTACAGTAATTCTCTCACATGCTCTTATTATTCTTAGTGAAATAAAATTGTTTAGATAATTTTGCTATAAAATTGTCTATTAAATGTTCTTTCTCAAACTTTGAATAGTAATTGGAGAATTTGCCTAACTCAACAAAAGACATATTGCTTAATAAACTATAACATCTTAGGGAAAATATTTACTTGAATATAGACAGAATTAATGAAGATACACCTTTTTTATTACATTTGGTAGAAAATTCTAGAGGGACATGGCTTCTAAGTCCTGTGAAAATTGTGACGAGGCTTCCATAAGGTATTATGTAAGAGGCTACCATAAGGAAGCATGTAGCTACTTGGAATTAGCCAGTTCCCTGAGGGGAAGTAGTTTCCCATGATCTGGAGAAAATGGCCTGATGGACTTCACAACAGAATGACAATCACATCACCCTACCAAAGAGACAAAATAAGGAGGTGGGTGATACTGATACAAGTCAGTCTTGTGTTCATCACTGTGTTTTATGAGAGGTTTTTTTTTTTTTTGGGGGGGGGCAAACTAAAACAATAAAAACTAGCCAGAAGCTGGGGGTTGCCTCATCAGTATTCACAAAGTAGAGGAAGGAGGACTGTAAGTTTACAACCAGGCTGAGCCACAACCACAAACCCTGACTGGGGTGTGGGGGGCGGGGAACTCAACAATGGAAGAAATTACTTAATTTCAATAGGCCAAGTGCAGCTAAAAATCCATGAACTTTGCTTAGATTTTCCAATTTAGTGGAGTAAGTTTTAAAGATATAATTTATGAATTTCATCAGTATCTACCATAATAGTTCCCTTTTCACCTCTAATTTTATTATCTGAGGAAGGGGACACTCCCACCCCCCCCCCTCTCTCTCTCTCATTTTTTTGGCTAAAGGTTTTTCAAACAACAAAAGTCTAATTCAAACACTCTCCATGTAGACCACTAAGTCATAAGAACCTGTCAAATAAAATTTCTACTGGAACAAAGATAGTAGTAGCCAACATTTACCTTTCAATAAATGACTCTAATAATACCCACTGGCTTTATGAATAATACCCACTAATGAAAAGTACTATCGTTTAGGGATACTTAGAAACTATGCATTTTATAATATGGTTAAATTTGTCTTCTGTCAATAGCATCTAATTTTCATTATAGTAATGCTTAAAAATGTTTGACCACAGGGCATGGTGGCAACACCTATAATCCTAGAACTTAGAAGGAGGAGGTAGAAGGACCACAGTGACTTCTAGGCAGCCTGAACTACATAGTGAGAACCTTTCTTTAAAAATAAATAAATAAATGATGAAAATTTTTAAGGCATATGTAATAAAGAAATGTTAAAAGCAAAAATAAATACATATTACAAATGTTTTGTTGGAAGAAGCAAGATACACACAGCAAACACCCTATTTACTCAGAGCATGGATTTTCATTCCAAAATATCAAATTTTCCTTGCTTTAAAACTCTTTTATCTCCACTACTAGCAAATCTGATGCTGACCCAGAATATGTGACACCAGGTCTCAAATAAACAAATAACCTTTAAAAGTAGAAATTGTATGCACTGAGGTTAAAGCAACAAAAGGAAAATAAAAGGAAACAGAGGGCTGGTGAGATGGCCCAGTAGATAAAGGTACAAGCCCGACAAGCTGAGTTTGATGCCCATTACACACATGGTAATGACAGAAGAGACTCCTCGGTGATTTTCCCCATAACACACATGGTGATGGACAGAAAGACTCCTCCATGGTTTTCTCCCATAATACCATGGGGACATACAGAAAGACTCCTCTATGATGTCCTCCATAACCCACATGTTGATGGCCAGGCAGACGCTTCCATGATATCCTGATGTTCATATGTGTGTGTCCACATACACACACCAAATAATAATTGTAAAATTTTAATAAAAATGTTTAAACCAGTAACAAAGAATCTTAAAGCAGTATTGACACTAATAAGAGCATCTCCCTAAAATAAAATCTTCAAATTTTAAATTTCAATCACAGTGCCAAATTGTACACACATGCATGCATGTACGCACGCATGCATGCACGCACACACTCGTGCGTGCAAAGAAATCTACATGTACATATGTCAACAAAAACTTAAAAGAGCAGCTGCTAGCATGTACTGGGGACCTGGCAGTCCAAGTTAATGTTGTCATTCTCAACCCCCATCTACTCCTCAGCACAGGCCTTTACAGTAACTAGAAAAAACAAACTCACAGTGTCTTTACAGAAAGGACTAACTGCAGGCCCACAGAGCAAGCCACTGATCATCGGAGCAAGGTGTAATTTGGACAGCTGAGCTGTTTCTGACCCACAAAGTTTCAGTAATGTTTCCTGAACACACTACATGAACAACAAAGCTAGGTGTGGAATCCTGCCTCTGCCATACTCTATTTGATTCACTAAGCCCAAATTTCTGTTTTCTTCTCTATCCTCACAACTGTCGTCCTCGGTGACATTGGTGACCCTGGGCCTTGCCATGCACACGAAAGGTGCTATCCATCCTTAGCCATAAATCCTGCTTTGTAAAACTGGATATGAGAAATAACCGTTTTAACCATTTCACCATAATCTCGGCAGTGATGAAATCATTGAAATCACCATGTGGAAACTTAAAATAGTTATTTAGCCTGTTTTCTCCACCTTCAAGGAGAGCTGCAGGCACCAAAGACATCGTTCAGTTGGTTAATCCTCATAGTGATGAGCAATTCTTAACAGGGAAAATTGGGTTGAGATAGAATTGGTTTCTGCTTGCAGAGGGGGAACTGTGGTTGGAAAACTGCATTTAAGTTCTTCGATTTCACTATGCTTTTATATCATCTTCTTGTGAAATGTAACCCAGTGTCAGCAGGAGGATTTGTGAGAAAATAAAATTTATGATGAAAATGCATTTAAGTTCTGAACATATAAAGTTCACTCTTACTGTATCTTGTAGCATATGCATCCTCACAATAGATTGATTTTTATTTATTTAAAGAGCACGATAGTTTTACAAATTTCTTTTCACACATAGACATTTTGGAACTGCAATTTCCCTAGAAGGCAACTTTGGTTACAATCAGAGACAGAGAAAGTAAGCAGGGTAGGGGTGGACTGTTCCTGGAACTGCTGTCTCAGTTACCAGGAGACACAGGTTGACTGGGAAGGGGCATTGGTAGAATGAATGTGATTATCAGACAGCGAGTGGTATAAGAGAGGGAGGTATTGCTGTGACAGACCTCACCATACTAGTTGTTGCTTCTTGTTTCTGTTCTTCCTTCCTCCTTCCCTCTGCCCCTCCCTATCTAGAAATGTGGAAGACCTTGAGAATTTGGACTAGCAAAATAGTTGAGTGCTGCAAGCAGAATTTAGTGGGTCATTTTTGCAACAGCTTGGAAAACAGGTGCTAAGAGCCACGTGAAACCCGGGGCTGAAGAGAATTTAGACTGAACAATACTCACAAATAGCTGGAGAGTGTTCATGTGGAATTTTGGCAAAGAGGATGGCTGCTTTCGGCTCTAGTCACAAGAACTTGCCTGAGGTTGCATTAAAAAGTAATGGACTAATTTCTTTGGTGGAAGAGATTTCAAGACAGTCTAATATTGACCCTGTCATATGGTTATTAATCACATTTATGATGGTCTACAATGCAAAAGAGCAAGTGAGGCAGAAAAAGATACAAACTGTACAGCTGGACCAGAAAAGGAGCACCAGGAAATGTAATGCTACAGCCAAGGCTTGTGCTGAAGGAGATGAGGAGACAAGGGTATACCCTGACGTGGGATAAAGGGAAGGATGACCTCATGGCCTTCCCAGTGTTCTCTCTCTGCTTTCTGCTTGAACCTTATGATGTAGATTCTCGGGCTGTGGTTACAGTCTCATGCCTGACTGCTTCCATACTTTCCTGCATGATGGAGACGGCCTCTTAACCAACTTGAACCAAAAGCCCATCACACCCTTCCTCCTAAAATTAGGCTCAGCCAAAATGGTTCATCAGAGTGATAGAAACAAAGACACATGCCTCATCAAATAAATTAGACAACCAGAAGAAATAGCAAGTGAGAAGAGTTGAACAAGACTAGAGGTAAGAATCAATGGGGCTTTCTATGGGAGAAGTAGTTTCAACAGTTATTTCCTGATGGCAAGCACACTCTATTGATTACTAATTATGAAGGGGCCATAAGGGAAACACTAAGAAAAACATAATTTCCTTCCAGAAGCCCTACATTTCATTATTTTAAGTTGTTAGTCAACCAACAAAGAGCCATGCCTGGGTCCTATATCGAAATCCTTCTACAAAGACACACTGGGAAATGCTCAGACTTACTGCTCTCCAGCACAATGTTATAATCACACGCGTGAAGGGCACCCACTGACTTACACTGAAATCAGATAGCAAAGATGGAGAAGGAGATGAAAATAAAATAAATAAATAAATAAACTGTTTCTCTCAATGTTCCATTTGAAATCAATGAAACAAAAGCTAGTAGGAAGATTTCCTAGAGAATAATATTATCTCTAATAACAACTATTGTGTTTGTCAAAAGGCAGGCAGCAATGAATGTTTTAAAGGCTTAATTTTAAAGTGTGATTTCAAAAGTTTAATATTAGTAAAGCTTCCATGTGTGCATGGTTCATAATTCCCAGAATATGATACAAATATCAAACTAAACACAATAAAATATTAACTGTGTTGTGTTTGTTGTAGATGGCCCATATGGTAGTATTAGCATGGGCTCCATATACAGGAAGATTTGTGCCTAGCATTACTCATTTATAGACAGAATAACAGTATTGCTTCATTGAGCTTTTATGAGGTTAAAGGAAGTAATTAACACGAGGTTCTGAGAACATTGGCTTGTAACTATTAGATGCTAAGTAAGCTAAAACTGCCTTCTAGATACATGAGAATGAAAAATTAACTTATAACAAATGAATGCCCTCTAACTTATGTGGAACAAAGTTTAGTTACAGCAATTAACATACATCAAGCTGTCCAAGAAGGAGACATACTGGTACAATGTGATTTTCACTGTTACTATGAAAAGACATAGCTTCTCTTTCTCTATACATTGTCATTTACATCTAAGTTTTGAAATCACATACATATTTTTGTCTACAGATTAAAATTAAATGTTTTCTCTAATATAAAATTTTATTAGCCCCTTTATAAAACTCGAAGATAATTTTATAATTTTGGTAATTTAAAATTCACTATAATAGGCAATCATCAATCAATAAGTCATTTACCAAAGGATGTATTTCTCTTGTATAGCACTGAGGAATAAGCCTAGGGCCCTGTACATATTTCAGAAGTGCTCTCCTACTAAGCTAAACCCGAGGCTAGTCACAGGACATATTACATTTACAGTAATTCATCAATAAAAACATTACAATACTTAAGACCAATTTCCTTAGAATCCAGCTAGAAAAGACTGTTTCAAATAAATGAGAATTTGTATTAGGGAGGTTTCCTTCAGGTGACAAGACAGCTGACCCAGGCATCCTAACAAGGACTAGTGAAGAATTTGTCAGGAAGGCTGCCTGTGGCTTTTGAGATATCATGGCATGGAACAGAATGGGAGATAAAGATGCTCACCCAGGGATAGCCATGGGGTAGAGGAAAACAGAGGGTGGGCTGTGCCCTACTACACACTTCATAGGAATGCACTAAATACCCACTTCTACTGGCTACCTTCCTAACTCCCAAGCCAACAGCACCTAGCTGTACAACATGGACCTTCAGGGATATTCCAGATAAAAATTGCAGCATCCTTTCTAGTTATTTAGTGACAAGCCACCTCCTAAAAGACTCGAGTCCACTGATGGCTACCAGCTTCATAGTGAACTACACTGCTCCACATGCATCTTCTGGCCTCCCGCACATTTGTATACCCTGAGAAAAGTTTCTGACTGCCTGGGTCCACCACTGGTTTCATAGGCTACCCATTCAGCTGGCCAAATATATTTCTAGATGAGTTGTAGAAATATGTTTCTGGGTAAGATATCAACATTTAAATGGTTAGGCCAAGGAAAAGAAGACTGCTCTCCCTAGCACAGTTGGAACAAAAATAGAATCAAAAAGCCGAGTAAGAGGGAATGTGTTTCGCCTCTTCTGGGAAATGAGACACACTGGTTTCTCCTAATCTTTGAACTGAATGCTTTGGTTCTTGAGCTTGAAGGCACAGAAGGCAATTTGCACAAATAGCTGAGGGTCAGGGGTATGTTTCCAATTCCATGGAAGTCTTGGGAATTTTCAGCCTCCATAATCATGCCAGGCAATTGCTGAAAAGGGGCCTTTCTCTTGGGCTTGGGGTAAAGCTCAGCTGCACACTGTGGGCTTCACATGAAAAATCTTGGGTTCTATCCCCAGGCAGGCAGGGAGGGAAGTGGTGTGAAAAAGAGTTGGATATTACCCCAAGACAACACAACCACACTTGTGAAAGGATCATAATCCCTTTTATAGATTCATCCCTTTATCTCATTTATATTGAACTTACATTTTTCTTAAGGATTTTAATGAATTAGTGATATTACTTCTTTAGGTCTAATAAAGATTGCACCAATTTATGAAGTCTTCATTTTATATACAATGAAAGCATTGATATCAAAGGTCACACTTTTTGAAGCAGCTGAGCTGAGGCTGTAGTTCAGAGGTTGGGCATCAGCTAAGTATGCTCTTGGCCTTGAGAATTATCCCTAGCAACAATATAACATAAAACAAAAGCAAAAATGATTTTATGCATTTAATCCTCTCCTGCGCCTTTGGCTGGGACCCACAGTTGAGCTCTTGACAGCTTCTCTCAACGAAAGCCCCCATGATACCTGCTCCAGTGGAGAGATTTCCAAACTAAAAACTGGGGTCTAGGTGACAACACTGCTCCAGAGGGAACTTCCAGAAGGTCCAAACCACGACAATCACGTATCCCTAAAATTTCTTAAATCGGAGAAATCTTAAGGCTGGGAAATCACTTTACTATTTCATAGTCATATCATTTGCTTTTGATTACACAATTGGATCAATTATGTTGTTGCTTTCAGTTTCTTCAGGCTATCCCTGGAGGTATAATTAAGTCCAAATTTATGATTCCTACCTGGACCAAACATCTTTAGTTCATATTATACATAAAATTTTCCTTATTGGAATGTCTCAGAAGAGTGTTCTTCACAAAAGAACCTTGCTGTAATTTTAAATAGGAAATGATTAAACAAAATACACAAGACAGTTAGAAATACAAAATACAGCAGATATCATTTAAAAGTTTTTTACTATGTATTTAGGTCACAGGCAAGGACCAGAATAATTTCACTCTAGGTGTGGATTTCTGAGAGTTTGCCAGATTAACTGACTTAGTGAACTTGGGCTATGGGCAAGATTATTATATGATGATTTTTTCATATAGAAGAATAGACTTAGAACATAAGGCAGTATGATTATTTTTAAAGGGGGGAGGCAGAATGGGAGTGCCCTTCCTAGCCTGCACACATGTAACCATGTCCCAGAAACAAAGAGGAAGCCCAGGGTGAATGACTGCACCCCAGAAGACATTGGGAAATTTCTTCCTCAGGTTCACAGCTCCCTTGTGGAATCAACCCCATTGGTTATGTAAATGAGCTGTGCAAGGGTCTGAGGTGTCCTTTTACCCGTAATTTGAGAAACCTTTATAATATCAAATATTCTTTTTCTTCAAATCTCAGAATCTTACACACACACACACACACACACACACACACACACACACGGTAGTCCTTGGACACAAATGCATTAGCTGCTCCAACCATGTTGAGTATCCTTAGATATTTCTGCTCGGCTTTGGCAATCTATTGTTTTGGTTCTATTTACTACCATTTGAAAAAAATTGCTGATTTATAGAAAAGAACTGGAGATGTGGGGAGAGGTTTGTGGCTACAAAATTAAAAAATAACTGGTTTGGGTATTCCTTTGCTAATACTTATTTAAGCAAATATTTCTGTGTGCTACCTTCCTAGACTTAGAATTGTAAACTCAGAGACAGAGATCAAATCATTTAGCAGATTAATGGCCAGTCTCACCCAGATATGAATTATGTAACCTACAATGGGAGCCTACCTGCAAGGTGGACTGGTGCAGTAGTAGTACAAATGTTTTGGGAGTAACCAGCCACTTCTCATTTCAAGGCCAACTCTAGGAGTAAGAATCCATACCCAACACTGTGAAATAAGTCTACAACCCAACACTAATTAGGTCAGTCACAGGCCTTAGAGGAAAACCTACTACTATTAGTTTGATAAAGGAACACTATAATAAAACAACTCCTAATGACATATTGCTATACTTAGAGATCACTGCATTACTCCATCCTCATCAGTGAAGCATTTTTTTTTTTTTTTGGTTTTTTGTTTTGTTTTGTTTTGTTTTGTTTTTTTGTGATAGACAGGATTTAACACCAAAAACCACAGGTGGGCAATGTACAGAGAGAGAGACCTCAGAGCACTCAACTCTAAATGGTTTACCTTCATTAAACCTTATCCCTCAAAGCTCAGAGATCTATTCAGATAAGGGGATGTAAAGATTATAGAAGCTATAAATGATGGTCTAGCAAGCCCACTGTCAGATGTACACCTATTAAAAAGGGATCAGGATGTGGGAGAGAGAACTTGTTCTGGAAGCCACAAGCGCCTGGCCAAAAGTGAAAACAAGAAAATTCAGTACATACAGAATGTACCTGGTAGTCTTTAATAGAAATCTGTCACTAGCAACAACATGGGTGAATCTAGAGAACAGGATAAAATGTGCAATCTAAGAGCACTGAACTTGGAGAAATAAAGAAAGTGTACAGGGATGGCGATGTCATAGGTATCAATAGGAAAAACAGAACAGCAACAGTCAATGATGTATTGGAATCTTAAAAACTGTAAAGACAATAAAAGCAGAGGTTTTCAGGCCAGGGAAAAAAAATAATACACATGTCAGCAATGCATATGGTAATGAATCAACTCAGCGGTATGTATATTCTCAACCAGCAATGTGTACACATTTATTAAACATTAATCAGTTAATTTTAACAAATCAGAAAGAAATGGTAATTCTTATAATTATGATTAGGTGGAAATAATCCTAAACAGCACAATGAGATTTACACAGGCACAAAGACAGCAGAACTAAATTCTGGGTTGGGGTGGGAGGCCTGAAAAGGCCATGTTTTACCATCACTCCAGTTTTCCATACCACAGTGGTGTTTTTCAATCCACAAGACATACTCAAAGTTCTAATCTTAACAATCTGTTAAATTTATATGCATAGGGGAACTGAACCAGGAAGCTCTGGTCCAGATTTTACCTTCTTACTCGAAGCAACTTCCCCAGTAGTTTTATGCCAGTTAACACAGCTGACCCAAGGAGGAAGGCTAACCTTTGGGTTCCCTAAATGTATGTCTACATTTGCAAGCATAAAGAGTAAAGGGGAGATGCAGATCAACCAGCATCGCCTTCATGTCATCACACAGCAACAAGAATATAGTGGAGTTACCATCTACACCATATTTTGTAACAAACAGACCCAAAAGTCTCTTAGCTTGAACAGATTTCAGTGTTAGGGTCCCTCAGGATAAAAATCAAGACCAATGCTATTTCCAACAGGCACAATAATCTGTTGGAAGAAACAGACAACAAGATGGATTCTAGTAACATGAAACCATTTAGGTCAAAAGAAAACAGAAGGGGCTTTGAAAGAGTCCAGAAGGAAATAATCAAATATAAAACATGATGAAATTTGACCTATTACTGTGAGTAATCAATGTTCTAAATTTAAAATTTGAACAAACAGCCATATCAAGTGAGCTGGGCTTCGTACTATCGACAGGCATGGGGCAACCACTTTCCTACCACTAAAAACAAAACAAATCCCCACCACCCTCTGTTTCAACCACCCAGGTTTCAGAATTCCATTTTCTCCCCAACCCTTCAGATTCCTAAGCATCACCTTCAGATCCACTGGAATTGCTGTGAGCCATTTTCAATGTCTCCTTGGAAATTCACAACTGCTTCATGACAAGGAACTTCAAATCTACCTGCTAGGACCAATTACTTTTTCTCTTCACACACTTGTACCAGCCTGTACGTGAGGTATGACTTTTCATCTGTCTTGACTGTTCTCCACCCTGTTGATTCTCTGTTCTCAAATTCCCTTTCAGCATCCTTACTGGTGAAAGGAATACTCACTTAACACCCAGTGGATTCCAGCCTCTCTTTCACCAACTTGTCTCGTAATGTCAAATATCTACACTTCACAGTCTGGAGGCAGTCTAAACTATATCCTTCCTGCAGCCCCTCACCCCAGTAACCTATCAGCATACTGGAACATTCACAGACAAAATTCTGCCTATTTTAATATTTTTGTGCCTTGACTCTGTCCGTTCTGGGTCATCTATCTCTAGGGTATCAAGGGGAAACTGAGTATCACTTGCTTATCCCAGGGTTTTGCAACTCTGCCCAACTATAAAATCCCCCGTTCTGCATCAAAAGAATATTGGTTCCAGCCCTCCAACACCCAAGTTGGGAGTCTGAGAGCAAAAATTGTTCTCTCAGTATTAATCACCAAAATCAAAGGGAAAGGAATATTTAATTGAATAAAAAGAAGATGGCAAGGTAAGTATCCTTACTTAGAATATTTTCAACTGGTCTAGGAACCAGCTGCAGCAGGTCTAAAGCTTAGGACAGGTTGGGCCTCTGCCTGTCTCTTTTCCAGGTCAGGCAGGTTTATATTTATTTGTATTTGTGTAACCTCTAGCTGGGACTGCCCTATTTACCATCTAGGCTCATCCTTTTTCGTTTTCTTTCTTTAAAGTTCTTACGCTAGCTTGAGTCTAGCAGCCAAACTATGCGACTAAAGCCCAGTTCTCCCAGGTCCAGTGATGAAACTACTTTGGGTTTCAATTAATTTCCTGCTTAAAATTCCTAACAATTTGACTGTTTCTGGAGACTGAGCTGTAACCTCTTGGTAAAGCTTGCACGCCTGTCTTCCGGGTTATAAAGAGGTCTGCCTTTCCTCTTCCCTCTTGACGAGTTTAGCCAGGCTCTTCTGAACTGTTTCTTCCGCTATTGGACATTTCCATCAGATTCCTCCAACTTTTCCACACTTGCTTAGACTTTGCATGTTAGAGCACACGGCTGCACAGTGCCATTTAACTTCTGTGGGGTTTCCTGTACTTTGTAACACAGACAACAGATGGTTCTTGCTCAAGTTCGCCACGAGAACGGTTTGAACTCTTAAAATTACGGATTTTATACATTTCCTAGTTCTTTGTCCCATTTGCTGGACACTGAATAACATTCCAGTAGACCCAGTCTTCTTCCATCCAAACAGTAATGGTCTGCCAGTTTCACCAGAATTTTGAGTAATTAATTTAAACTTCCATGTACATGTGTTTTCTGTGTTTTCAGTTCCAAATGAAAGTATTTGGAATTCAAATTAGTTTGTGAGCTAAAAGTTTCATTTGTTTTTAAGACAGAATCTCACATGTAGCTCAGGCCAGCTTGAAAAATTTGCATTCAAAGCTGTGAGTTCAAGTCTCAGGACCACATAAACCAGGGCACACACGTGCTGTCTGAGCACCCAAGGGGTGGGAACCAGAAGATTAGAAGGTCATGGTCATCCTGGGGCCACAAAGCAAGTTCAAGGCCAGCCTGGGGCACACTTGGTTTTTAGGAAAATAAAGTTTCTGTCTAAAGTCTAATTATTTCTGTCTAAATAATGAAGAAACCAGCTTTCAGAGTGGCCATAGTCATCCTGTTAGTGATGATGTTGGTGTTGGTGTTGGCTGTTTCTGTGAAGTTGCTCATCACCCGCCAGCCTGTGTGCAGATCTACTTTGTTACCCAGGAAGTTAGGAACTGACACTTCCCAGTGTTTGCTCAGCATGGAATTCTGGTTGTCTATACTTCTCTTCTTTCTTTTAACTTTGCTATGTGTTTCCCTGGTTCTAATGTATTTTCTTTCTTCCGTGTGTTTAATTGGTCACCAGACAATGAAACTGCAGCAATGCAGTTACGTGTGCGCACAACATTGCACTTGCATGGCACCTGTTCTTATTTTAGCCTTATTTCTTCCGACTGCACGGATGTAATTGTCTTACTTCACCATCTGTTAAGAAAATCATTTCCACATATTCTTAGTTGATTACTCTCCAAAACCACCTCTTGAATTGTCTTACTGGAGATTGGAAGTGTAAAGAAACTGCTATTCTGCTTTAAGATTAAACTCAATTTGCATGAGATCCAGCTTTCATCTGGCCTTGAGAACTAACACTGTGCTTTTTACCACTCAAAATAGCCTCCAATGCCATATATTAGATCTTTCTCTTAGACCTCCCTCTGCTCGGGGGGACCATGATTGCTGGGTCCCAGGATCCGCCTTTACTGACAAGAATCTTATGGAAGCCACCTGACCTCAGGTTTCTAACAAAGTGATGGAAAAAAAAATAAATCACTTCATGAAAATTAATGTCCTGAAACTTTCTGAGGAAAAGGTATTCTAGTGAATAGTCTTTTCTTCACAAAAATGCCATTTCCCCCTATTGTGGCAAATGCCCTGTCTGTATGCAACACCCTGGTCACTACTAGTCAGTTGCTTACATTCCTCTACTCTAGGGGGCATTGCTGACCTCACTTCTCTGGGCTGCCATGGCTGTACCTGGGTCATTGGTGGGATTACTTCCTCCTTTTCTAATACCCTTGTTCAGAACCTCAATGAGTAGACTGTAAACTGACCACCTTACATGCTTGACCAGGGGAAGCTGGATCCAAGTCCCCTAGCTGAATGACTTTGGCAGAGCCAACTAATTTCTTGATTCAGGTTTTTTTTTGGGGGGGCAGATAAAAGTATTTCATTAATGCTAGCTATTTTAATTACTGGGGTGTCTTCACTGAAGTGTTTGTTGTAAGTATTGCCACCCTTTTCTAATACCCCAAACCTAGAAACTCAATGCCATTCTGATTGGATCTGGGAGTTCTTATTAGATGGAATAAAAAGCAAATTACATTCAGCAGTCTATTCTGACATCAAAGATTCTGTTACAAGCTTCTCCACCTAAACTTTTTAGTATGTGATCAGTATGGCTTTGTATTCTGCATGTGTGAGTGTTGGGTTCTTTGTCCTTTGATAGAACATGCACTGTAGAAGAGAATTCACTCTAGACTGTAGCATGCTGTCGCTATCAGAGGGGCAGAACCTTAAAGAAGACACTTCTGACTCCTCGAGTAAGGAAGCAATTGCACACAGAGCACGGCTTGGGATGGGTAGCTCCACAGAAAGCCAGGACACAGAAAACAGCTTTCGGCAATCATCACCCTTCTTGTTGATGACTACCTCCCATCCATTAGCTAGGGAAGATAGCTCACCTTCGTCTGTGTTGTAGGTAAGTGGCTTCCTAGCAATTGTGGGTACTCATGAGGTTGAAGGAAGGAGAAAGACAATCAACAGAGAAGGGAGACAAGAGAACCCAAACCTATGAAAGGCTGGACTCCTGGATGCAGAACAGATACCCAAACAAACCCAGAAATGAAGCATCAGAAGGACAAAAGGGATGCATGAGGTTGAACTTGCTAGTTTGAGGCTGGCAGTTTGTAGGGATAACTTAGCAACCTAGGACCCCTTCACCTACTCCTTGGCTACTCCTCTCTCAACAAAGCAACCCTCACTCTACCCAAATAGCTCATAATAGCTTCCATGTAACCTTCTAGTAACTACCCTTTTAGGGCCAAATACATCTGAAGCTTTTGTGCTGTTCCAATTTGGACTGTTTGTTTTTATGGATGTCCAGTAAGGCAAACTGAGTCAGCTAAAGTTTTAGAGAGAATCCTTTAACTTAGTATCTTATGCCTGTGCCTTAGTGGGCATACATAAAATTAAACCAGATGCATCATGGGAAAGGGCATGCACAGTTACAAAGGCTTATACAGCTCAAGTCATTCAATTAAAACAAGAAACTAACAGTACTGAACCCTAGAAACCAGCTCCACTTCTTCCTGGCCTTTCCAAACAAGCTCAAGAAGTAAACGGGGCTTTTTGAACACATTTTACTCTGAGCCACATGCTACCCCACACTGTGCCTGTTCTTGTGCTTTGCTCCTGAATAAAACACCTTGCTGACACACACACCATTTGTGTGTGTTTCTTCGATTCTTTGAACAAGGTCTTGTGTAAACAGAGACTTCTGTTATGTTTTGACCATTTAATGACCACACAAGACCCAAAGAGGACGCCTCAAAGCACACAAAAGCACATCAGCATAAAACATGCCTATCTTAATACAACACTGTATGTTAGCAGTCTAAACATGTAACAAAAGGAATTGACAGTAAAGTATTATGTAACACCAACCTTGAGTTAAAAGCAAAGACATTTTAATTCAAAAGGTAATTATGTTAAGACAAAAAAAAATGTATTGACTATCAGTGTCACATCCAATAATAGACAGTTCAATTAGCAAAAAGAGTTTAACACCATTACCCAATGGGGGTTAAAAAAAAAAAACTCTTGAAAATAACAAAAACAATATTTTTATTTGAATTGAGACCTGTTATTCTTGGCCAAATCACAAAAATATGTTTCTCTTTCTCAAAGTTCAGGACATTAATACCAAAGTCCCAGCCAAAGGGTTTTAAGTATTACTGAACTGGGTCTGTTTATGATTAACATACAAAGTTCTCAGGAAAATTAGTCCCTTTAGGGACTTACAATATGAATAGGTCCAAAAACCTAGGTTTTTATTGATAGAATCAAACTAGCATTCCTCTCACCCCTCAAACTGTCTATAATTTAAGTAGAAGACATTCTTACAAAGTTATATATTTAAAGAAATACCATACTATTTTTGGAATAAGATTTTTTTTTATCAAAATGCTTGCCACAAAATGTTTAAAGGGAAAAATACTTATAGATATACAAATTATAAACAGACATTCTTCAACAATAACAAATGTATTTAATAAAAGCATGGTTGGGCTGACATGTCAATGTACTAGAAAGAGACCCAGCACGTCCCTCAAAAGTCAGACAAACAAATGGAAACACTCAGGGGGAGGCATAGGAACCTGCCTTCATCAAAGTCACCTAAGGGCTGTGACAGGAAAGGAACAGGTCACTTCTAGGTGCTTAGCTTGGGAAAGGGAGGGTGGGGACATTTGTTCTCAAAGTGTCAAAGACCAGAAAGAAAAGGGGAAGAACCACCAGTCTGGCTAACTGTCAAAGGATGCAAGGACAAGGGAATATGGGAGCCAGGGTTACTGGATCAGTGCAGCTGACAAACTGGAGAATCCAACCCAGGAGATTCATCCAGTGCACAGGGCCAGCAACAAACAGAACAAAGTATGACCAAGCAGAAAAGAACTCCTGTACCCAATAGAACTCCAAACAGATACCATATAGAAGCAGATTGTGTCTGTTTGTATGAGAAAGAATCTCCCTCTGTAGTTCAGGATAGCCTCAAAGTCCTTATCCGTATGTCTCAGACGCTGGGATGTTGGGACAGTAGGTGTGATCACTTTCCAGACAGGATTATTATAGCCCAGTAATCCTCCAGCAAGTGATAAAAACACAAGAGAAGGCAGAGTGTGTCTGGATCTCAAGGGGGCTGGGGGTGGGGGTGGGAAGCTAACCAAGATAATCCATTGCCAACTCTACTACCTCTGAATCAAAATTCACAAGGTCTCAAGAACATTACATGTTCTTCCTCAAGAGAAGCCCTTATCAATGAATGTCTACATCAAGACAACACAGCATGCAAGGCTGGTAAGAAAACAGTACCAGTCCATTGTTTCAAATATACATTTTTCCATGTGACTAAATAATGCTTGGTCTACGGTCTCCAGGAAAAGTTGTTAACACAGAAATAGATTAAAATAACACCTTCCCCTATGATAGCTACAACAAGAGAATTGAAAACATTTTAATTTGTTCACATAGAATGTATGCATCTAAAATAATAACAAAGACCCAATTTCAAACTCCTCTCCGGGGCCAGGGTATAGCTAAGCTACAGGCTCTGTCCTCAGCACATAGGGGGCCCTGAGTTCAAGTCACAGCATGCCTCCTCAACACTCTCAGAAAGGAGAGCTCTAAAAGGTGCAAGCCTGTAAAAGCCCCAAACCCTCTATCTCTAGAACTCATATATTCTTTAGTAAATTACACCAAAAACAATCAACCTCCAGTAGCAGGCAGGAATGGAGGTGGGAGAAAACAGAGGAATACTAGTTAAAAGTAGAGGGAAAAAAAAAAAAAAAAAAGCTAAGCATGTGTGATTTAAACATATTTAAACATGGAAATAGACAGCAATAAGGGGTTGTGAAGACACAGAGCACAATTCCAGCTTAAAGGGGAAGGGGGGAGGAACCAAATGTCTGAGATTTAAGAATGAAAAGGAAAACAAGTCAAAGGTTTAAAAAAAAAAATACTCCCACAAAGTTCCGCATTTACTATTTCTCAAACAGTATTGAACTTTCAAAGTATGCACTTAAATGCAAGACCAACCAGAGCTACTTGCTAGGACCCTATTTCAAAAACAAGAACAATGCAAGCTACCTTCTGCTTGCTCATGAAAGCAAGGTACCATTTGAATGAGTACACAGGAACTCTTAACTGTGGCTGCATGTGACGAGGCTAGATGAGTAACTTTGAGAGACACATTAGCACTTTCATACCCATGAGCAATGTCCAACTTTCAAGCTATGAACTCACTATCTGTGAAAAATCAAAATACATCTTGAATACACACTTGGGAGGTAAAGCAGAAGGGTCAGAATAATTAAAATAATTAATAATTGAAACTGAAAAAGAGATGCACTGGAGCTTGGGAGATGAGTCAGTAGGTAAAGTGCTTGGCCCACAAGCATGAGTTCTCTGCTACCCACGTGAAAGTCATGCTGCCCTGATGGTCCACCTGCAATCCCAGCACTCAGGAGTCGGGAAGGGGAAAACCGCATACACTAGCCAAATGCAAAAGCTCTGGGTTGAGTGAAAGTACCTACCTCAGGAAAATAAAGTAGGGGACAGTTAAAGAAGATCTACTTCAAGCTCTGATTTCCATACACATGTACATATGTGCACACATACTTACATGCATACATAACATACATACATACATAGATACACACACACACACATTGAAAGAGAAACAAATAACAAAATAATATAGATTCTGGTAAGATTTAAGCAAAAGTTCAAGGTCATCCTCATCTACATAGTAAGTTTGCAGTCAACCTAATACATGAAATCTCATCTCAAACAATCTCAATTTTAATGTGTGTCCATGTTAATCCAACTCTGTCCAATATGCTGTACTATATTAGAGAGGAAAAGTGAAGTCCTCAAACTTAATCTACACATGAAATGGACACTCAGGACAATGAGAAACAAACTAGAAACAACTACAAAAAACAAACAAACAAAAAACTAAACTCCCTTAAAAATTGTGTGGTATCATTTTCTTATCAATCAATTCAATTAACTAAGACACTTTAGTGGAATGTCATAATGAACAGTGAGTAGTTCCTTCCTCCTAGAAAATAATTCCAAGGGAAGAAAGATGTCTCAGCAGTTGAGAGCACTGGCTGCTCTTTCAGGTGACCTGGTTTCAATTCCCAGAAACATGTGACAGCTCACAACTGACTTTACCTCCAGTTCCAGGGGTTCTGATGTCCTCTACTGGCCTCCTTGGGCACTGCATGAACATGGTGCACAAATGTCATGCAAGGATATCATACAAAAAACATTAAATAAAACTAAGTAAATGTTTTTAAGATCAGAAAATCATTCCAGGATCTGTTGAATTTGTACCATGGTTGATGGAATTCCATTTCCCACAACCACACGGAGTTCCAGTTCCCAGTGACCTAAGGCCCTCCTGCTCACTTGTGGCAGACTCATAGGCAGACCCATACACACAAATAAAAACAACTGAATCTTTAAAATAAAAAGAAAGGAATTTCAAAATTCCAACATGGTTTTCAAGTCAAATATCCATATAGATGAGAAGTGTTTCTCAGGAGATTTAATAGAGAAAGTAACCTCAAGAGACTAAACCCTATGTGTAGTATATTAATGGTATGCCAGAATTTATAACATCTGTAATTTATATATACAGACACAAAAATGTACTGTCTCTAAAGTAAGGGAAAAAAAGAAAACACCTCTAAAGATAAGTGTTTCTAGCATGCAACCATACAGTAATACATTCAAAGTCTAATGAGTATGAAGAAATCCCTGAACTCTGAACGAAAAAGCTCTCAGATAAAATTTACAATGTTTCCAGTATAGACTATTAACTGTTAGATCCAACTCTAATGTTTAATAAATTGCCCAACATAATCAAATATTTTATTCAAATACTGTTTTCAAATTAAGCAGAAAATTCATGTCACATTAAGAATAATCTAATATTTCCTCAATAATTAAACATTTTACTATTTAAGTAAAATTTCTAGAGCTAATAGAGTTGACAGGTGCCTTGGATTATAACAATGTTTATGAACTTTGTTTCCTCAGGTCCTTTAAGAACTTCATTTAACTGGGTCACAGCAGCTCCACAAGGCTCAGACAGACTAGGGGGCTCTCCCAGGATTAACCAGGACCAGCCCTCAATCAGCAGACCTCATTAGGGCTCATGGAGACCAGCAGGAGCAGCTGATGGTGTGAGCTGCTTAGCACTCACATCCAGTTCAATTAGGAGGCGATCCCCAAGGAGATACACAGACTAACTCCAGAAAAGAAAGGTGGTAAAACACCCCCCCCACCACCACCACCAAACCATTTTCAAAGTGAGAACGAGGCTTTGCCTAGACAGACTTTCCACCTCCTCTCAGCCATTGGGTCTTTCTCTGTAATACTTGATCAGCCTCCTCTGACACAAGCAGATACCATGTGAAAAGCAATGTTGTCAGGAAGTACTAACACTGTAAATGCACAACTCTTGAATAAAATGTACATGTTGTGATGGCCACGCTTAGTTGTTAACTTGATCCACTAGAATTAAGTAAAACCCAAGCTATGGGGCACACAAGTGAGGGAATTTTCTAGACTGGATCATTCTTGATGGGAAACCCCATCTGAAATTCACAACATGTGAGGTGGGAAGACCAACCTTAAACCTGGGTCATACCTTCTGGTGGCAGCCTATATAAAGGACATGAAGGGTGTGTTTACTGTTTGCCTACTCACCCTCACTCTTGCTGTCAAATTCATTCCCTCATTGGCATTAGAGCCTGCTTCTTCAGGATTTCTTTGTATACTGAAGACCAACTGATACATCCAGCCTCCGGGATTGAACAATTATTGTACACTTGGACTTTCCAACAGGAGGCAGCCATTGTTGGAATAGTCAGAAAGTAACCTGTAAGACACTCTAATAAATACAGAGAGAGGGGCAGGGATGATAGATAGATGGATAGATGGATGGATGATAGATAGATAGATAGATAGATAGATAGATAGATAGATAGATAATAGGTAGACAGACAGATATTCATTCTATAAGTTCTGTTCTCTAGAGAACTTTGACTAATAAAATGTGTGCCCTTTTTCCTAGATTCACCAGTAAACTGAAACATTGGGAGCTAGAAATGTAGCTTAGCATGCATGGGTGTCCTGGGTTCCACCCCTAGAACCACATGAACTAGGGATGGTAAGGTATGCCTATAATCCCATTACTCAGGAGAGATGGATAATGGGATCCTAAGTTCAAGGTCATTCAGGCCACATGCTGACTCTTAGATTAGCCTGGTATCCTGTTTAGGTTTTTGTCAACGTAACACAAGTTAGGGTTATTTGGAAAAGAGAAAACTCAATTGATAAAATGACCCCTTCAGATTCCCTGTGCACAAATCTGTAGGATATTTTCTTAATTAATGACTAATGTGGGAGCAGTGCCAACCCCTGGTTGGTATAAGAAGCAGGCTGAGCCAGCCAGTAAGCAAGACATTCCTCCATGGTCTCAATTTCAACTCCTGCCTCCAGATTCCTGCCTTAACTTCCTCCAATGATGGACAGTAACCTGTAAGACAAATAAAACCTTCCCTTCCCAAGCTGTTTTGTGTTTTATCATAGCAATAGAAAAACTGAGATACCTGGGCAATATCAGACCATGTCTCAAAAGTAAAGGACAGTAAAGCTACAGTTACTAGTTATCATTCCTATGGCATTATAAAATTATTTATATAATACACTCATCAAAACCCACCATAACACATGGGATCAGGAGAGTGTGGAATTATGTGATGAGCCTTCCTCTCAGTTTGTTGAAACTTGCATAGATGCTTCCTAGATGCAAGTCCCTGGGCTGTTTCTACATGAACACTAGGAGAAGCCAAAGCAAGCTCACTTCAGGAATGTGACCAAGGAAAGGGTGGTGAGCAGAAACACTGATGTCATCCTGTTTCAGATGGAGGCTTGGGCAAGGATCTGTAAAGGGACCCTTTATATGACAAAGCAGGACCCAAGCTGGTGAACTTGAAAGGGGCAGAGCCTGGTTTGAGGAAAGTTTAGGAAAGTCTCTAGTCAGTTGAACATATTCCTGCTGAAAGGAAGCCTGAAGCAGAGACAGGTTTACAAGGGAGAAACCAAATGACTAATAAGGGCACATAGGGGAGGGGTGAGGACCTTGGCATGCCCATGTCAAGGAGTTTCTTTAGGGAACAGAGGCAGTGTGAGCAACCACAGGTAAATCAAGACATCTGTAGGGGAATAGACAATACCCTTCTATTTTCTAAGAAGTTAAAAATGAAAGAGCCAGTTAATGAATTGCTTCTGATAACTGAAAAGATTGGCAAAGACAAGAAAACACATGTTTACCAGAGGGATTCACTAATACCACCAAATACTGACATTACAGTTACAGTTGGCAACTTGGAAATTGCAACTCTTGCAGAAAAGGAGGATGGGGTGGGGTGCAGGAGGGTAGGCCATCTCTCATCCTAGTAGAGAATGATGCATTAGAAATAGGAACAAACTAGCCCGTGCTTAGCATAGGGGAACATAAAAAGTAAAGGCATGGGGGGGGGGGGGACTTAAAAGCACCAGCCCACCATCCCTTCAGATGGATGTTGCATAAATAACCACATTTCTTTCCAGCTCTTTAATCTCTACATAATTTGCTTGGCTACTGACAAAACCAACTTATCTTGAGCTAGAGAGACTACTGTTTTGTTAGAGTATTAAGAAACAGACCCAAACCCCAGAAAAGGCAAAAAGGAAAAAGTCCCCCACCAATACAGAATAGTCAAAAAAAAAAAAAAAAAAAAAACCCACAGGGAACAAAGTTGGCAAAATAATGAGACCACTGAATGAACCATGTTTTAACACTTAAAAGGACATTTTTCAGGACTGTTCCAAGACCAAATTGATTGTGTTAGGAAAAGCCTACATACAAACAAATTAAACATTAACAACAAACAAAAAAGTGTTGAGCCCTGTGGTAGTATCTTGTTTATACAAACAAAGCCGGTCTGAAGGTCAGAGTTTGCTAATACCTAACCATAGAGGTCCAGAGGTCTATACAGACAGGAAGTGAGGTAGCTGAGCAGAAGCAAGGTAAAAGCAGGGAGAAACAGAAGATCATTCTCTTGTCTGCAGAGATGCAAAGGAGGTAAGTGTGGCTTGCTCCTTTTCTCTGATCTCAGCATTTTCCTCTATATCTGACTTCAGGTTTTTATTATCTAGACCAACTAAGAACTCCATGTGCAGAGCCCAGGACACAAAACGCCAAATTAAGAAATGCCTTGTGAATGATTCATATTCTCCAGGCAGGATATCTGAAATAGGTATTGAAAGTAAGATAGAAATGTGGATTTGATTTCTTCACTAGTATTCCTAAAGTGAATGGTAGTCCCCCTCTCCTAAAACACAGAAACAAACAGCAATGTTAAAATGACAGTGAGACCCACGTGTCTGAATGATGCAGTACACCGCATAGACACTCATCTGTCCTCATCATCTGAGCACAAAGCTCCAACAATGGGCTTTTAGGCTGACTATAGTGAGCACAGGAAAAGCCACCCGGAGGTCAAAGATGCATCTTTGTCCAATAACCTGGCTGTAGCAGTGTATTCATGGGCAAGGAAGCAACAAACACCCAGATCCCCCGGATGTCACTCCACACGCCACCTGACTGTTCTTTTGCTCAGAATTTCTAACTCACCTCCTGGCTCCCTCCATCCTTTCAGCTCTATCAGTCAAAGAATGGACAGAAAGCAGTAATCATGGCAAGTGAAAAGAACAAAACAGAGCTGGGGATGGGGATCCTTTAGTAAGTGCTTCCCTAGAAAACATGAAAGCTTGAGTTCTGCCCCCACACCACCACTAGAGGTGGTACATACCTCTAGTCCCACAAAGCAAAGAAGTCAGGAAGATCAGATCAGATAAGACAGACAGACACAGGTAGATTGATGATGATGATGAAGATGATGATGAAGATAGACAAACAGACAGACAGATAGATAAAATAACCCTAACAAGGGATCAGCTCCAGAAGTGACATAGTGACAGCTGCCTCCCAACTCTATCAGATCACAAAGAGCCCCATATGCTTAGCAAGTAGCTAAGCAGAAGTGATCAGAAGACATGAAGGATTCTAGTTTCCATAAATTGAACCCTTGCACTTAATACCATCATACCCACACAAAACAGAAATATTAAAGTGTTAGCACACAGGCTAACACTACAATAATTCTTATTCAGATTATGTTCTTCAGGGAAAAATGATATAAGAAGATTAAATTGTATTCTAATTCTGATAAGATGCCACTGAATCAAGAATCCCATTCTAAAAGTATATATAATACTGGGGATGGCAGTGAGCCAGCTAAGCATTCCAAATGATAATTCCAGAGTGAGAGGAGAAAATGAGATTCAAGACAGTAAAACCAGGGCTGGGCATTGCCATACGCAAGGCCCTGGACTCCAGTCCCAGCCCCTACCATGAAACAGTCTTTCTAACAGGTTACTCACAATTCAATAGATTAACCTTGTCTTGCCTGAAAGGAAGGGGGTGAGGGCAACCTTACATGAGTGTCACTGCACAGACCCGAGTCTGAACTAAACCTGTGTGATGCCCCCCAATCTTCATGCACAATGCCCAAGGCTAACAGTGTCAGTCCCCCACTGTACACAGGTACAGGTGAAACCTACAGAGCTCACACACAGCACACAAACCAAGAGTCACAAAGCACACCTGCTTCCCTCAAGTGCAGGTTTCCAATGCTGACCACATGTCAAAAAGTCACTGGGTGTTTGCTGCTAAGTATGTAAAAGGGGAAAAAATGTTTCTTTTCACTCTCAGGAGAAACAAAGTGCCCTGCCTGTGACCAACATGGCTTCCCCAGGAAGGCAGGGTGTTCTGAGCAGATCATTCATCAGGGCCCTCCAACCCTCCACGGGACACTGGTGATAAAAGCAGAAAATATGTAGGGATCATGGAAAATAATGCATGATACTATATGTGCAGCCTACCAATCACTGCATTCTAAAACAAATAATTTTTAAAATTGCCTATAATAGCAGCCATTTGTTATCAACGTACGACACAGTAATTTGCAATACAGCAACAGGAGGGTGGGAAGACAGCTCTCCTAAAATGTTGGTTTTATTTTTTGGTGTTATTATGAACAGGATAGATTTCTGTGACAATAAAGTATCTAACAGTCTATAATAATAACTAAATTTAATTTTAATACAGTCTTGAAGATTTTAACTTCTACATTACGTGCTGCTAGAGAAAGACAATTGTGTTTTGTTTCTGCACAAATTTTCCAAATCTTGGCCAAGTGGGAAATAATATTAATAAATCTCTTTCATTTTAATAGAAAACAGTACAATTTTAGGATTTAGTGGCTAAGGACTTGCATATTTTTCCATCAACCTTTGGCGGCACCAGAACTGAGCCTCAGTTCCCAAGAATGGCTGGTGACAGCAGAGCCCTGGCTGTTCCCAACCTGAACTTCCACAGCATGTCCATGCTTTCATATTATTACCCATGAGTCAGCTCGCTAGCCAGTCCACAGCTACTATAATCAGATTTCTGAGTAAGCCATTTCCTAATTTTGTAATTATAAAATAAAGATCATTCCATATGCTAGAAACTTATTTTTCTTTATGTCATCTGGATAGTTCTAGGACTAAGTAAAATCAGACTTTCTTTTTCTCTTTCTTTCTTTTAATTTGGAGAAGAGGTAAACTGAGCAAGCACGTAGGAGGAAAGGGAAACCACAAACATAAGGTGATCATTAACAAAAGCAACTGTGGCTATCAGTGTTTAAACAGGGGCCACAGCCTGTCTACTCAAGACACCTACCAGTTTACAACAGCATTAAAGCACACATGCAATATGGCTTCATCACTTCTAAAAGTCATGGCATTGAGAATTCAGGCATTCCACTGGGTAGTGCGATTTATTTGGAGCTGGAGAGGGACTGAGCTGGTCAAATCCTATGCTCATCAAACATTCAGGTAAGTTCTATTCTTCAGCACACTTTGCCAATTAGGTGAAGTTTTCCTTAATGGAGAGAACCCTAAAACATAGGTTTTTCTCCAAAGGTCAAGGCAGTCACTTCCAGCACAGAACGGAAATGGCGGCTGGAGTTACCTTGTAGTTCTGCTCTCCTCCTCTGCTAATTGGGTTCAGGCTTGTTCAAGACAAGAAATGTAAATGGCAGGCACCCAATTAGCTTACCTCCCCTTCTCACCCCTCCACTTTCTAGCACTAACTTCTTGCAGTCAGAAGCTTTATAAGGTTTGTGCCGACTCGTATATAGATTTTATCAGTTGCAATAAAGCATAAAGAAACAGGAACAAAGTCAGCTTATGATCCATTATCTGCCAATATTAAAAAAAAATATATTCTATGCACAGTCAGAAAAATGATACGGTTGAAAAGATTTCAACCTTCTTAAAACACTTTCTGACATCCAAACTGGGGTTTCTTGCTGTTTTTGTTCCCTGATTTCTCAGAGTAAAAATATCTAAAGCAGGAAAACTCACAGTGGCCCAACAAACCATGTCACTTTAAGGTCCCTCCTGTTTCCTCTGGGAAGGCTCAAAAGAAAGAGATCCCAAGATTAACATTAAAAGGGGTCCTTTCTGAAAGACAGACAGTCCTCCTCCTCAGGGTGGAATTCAGACTGAGACTAACTGTTCTGAACAAGGTGAGTTAATCACTGTAGAGCCAGGCTCTGGCTTGACCCCTAGTGCAAGCTCTAACAAAGGCCACCATCTCTGTTATGCTACAGAAGTAAATGCACCAGTGTCCCTACAGAGGGAAAGACTGCTCTGTGTTCCATTATGTACATCAGTTCCCCAGGAAGAACAAGACATCTGCCTTCTGAGGTGTCTGATAGCTCAGCATCAAGGCAAGCAACTGTCCTACACATGCCTGCTGTGAATTAGCATAGGCAGAGCTGCTGTGGTCATGGGGTGGGAGTGGGAAGAGAGAGAGAGAAACAGAGACAGAGACAGACAGAGACACAGAGAGCTCTCTACTGGAAAATGAAGCAGACAAAACAACTTGAGACATAAGATCTAGAAATTCCAGATCTCGGTTCAAATGGCAACTCCACAGGAAGACAGCCATCCATTATACCCCAGTGATGCCAAGAACGGTTTTGTTTTGTTTTGTTTTGTTTTGTTTTAACTCTACTTTCTTATACTCAGAGAATCCAATTCTCCTCATTGTATTTTCAAGAGTAAAATAAAGAAAAGAAAAAGCTTCAGAAGGGACATGTGGCATTGAACACAGAGGATTCATGAAGAACATTTAACTAAGCAAATCACAAATAGAGGAGGACAGCTGGAAGGGATGTCCAGGAGGAAAAAGGGATCTGTCCCTTTCCTCCTGCCAGAGCAACAGTACTTGCTTCTGGCCAAAATCACAATCTGACTTGTTTATTTTCTTTTTGTGGTTCTCAGCACGTTAGATGGAGTCAGGTGTAACTAATTACCCAACCGATGAGGAAGGGCCAACGTCTTCTTCCAGGTGTAGTCGTGCTGGTGCCAGATTTACTGAGTGGATCAACATGTGTCAAAGCCTCTGTGGAGGAAGATGCTTTAAGCTTAATACTAAAGGGTACCACTTTCTTCATATTCTGACTATCAAGCATTTCAAATAGCTTCCAGGGTGTCAAATAGAGGTTCAGTCTTTGAGGAGAAATGAGAAGGTGTGTGGCTTCTTCAATACCTTTTGATTAAAAGAAACTTTTTTTTCCTTTTAATACCAAAATCACAAAGAAACATGATGTTACTTGTGAGACTAAAGATATACCTCTGTGATTAAATCAACCACTTTCAGAGACCCGGGTTGCCATTTTTCTCCACATATTGCAATAAAAACAAAATGTCACATAGCACATTTAACCAACTGCTGGCTGTCAAATAGCAATGCAGAGCTAGGACATGCTACTTTACCTGCTCTTGCTTCTCCAGCCAGCGGTCTACCATTGGGTGGCTGGCACTGAGAGAAGAACGGGCGTGGTCTCTCTGGAACTGGTTGGACCAGCTACTGGGATCCCTCGGGAGGCTCCTGTAGTTTTCATCTTTCTATTCAAAAGGAAACAAAAGGGTATCATTGTAAAAACACACAGGACACCAATTAATGACACACTTGGGTTTCCTGAAGTCCAGAGAATTTATTCTATATACAAAATAGTAGATTGGAGACATTACATCTAAATGGGACCTCAGAAATGCCAGGAGATGCCAGGGTAAGGAAATTTAATGGGGGTAGCATGAGAAAGCTGCACAGTAGGCCAAGAACCTGCAGTTTCCGTATTGTCGCTCAAACCAATCTCTGGCAAAATGTACATGCAAAAAGTGGCATATATTTCTAGAGACTCACATTCTCAGTTAAGGCTTTTCTCTTTTATTCTTTTGTAATATTATGATTATGAGATATTGTCAATGAGTTATCCAAATGGTTAAAAAAAAAAAAAAAAAGCAAAAAACAATATATTTTATTCTTCTTTGGGTACTTCAAGTTTGTTATTTTGGAGAAAAGACTCTCTGAGCTTTTCTGATATTTACATCACAAGATTGCTGTCAAGATTAACTTAAATATCAAGGAAATGCCAGCCTGGATACATGACAGACAAATATTGTTCACTCTGACATGGTTATGACAAGCAATGTCTTTACATGAGTATTTGTTCACTAAGTTTTCAATTCACCATAGGAGTACTGAATGCTCCTTTCAAATGCTAAACTGTAACAACTGGCTTTAACTTTTGAAGTGCAAAAATTGATTTCAATTTTCTGAGGAGAAAGAAAGAAATCTAAGATGAAATAGGGAAGTTTTTAGGTCAATAACTAAATACAAAGTATTTCCAACAAGAACACTGTAAAAATGCTCCCCTCAGTTCAACTCAGATTGTATGAGAACTTAAAAGGACTATAATAATATTCTTCATATAACTGTAAATACACTATGCAACACACTATTTACTATTATTATTCATCCTCTTCCTGCCGCGCGCACGCGTGCGTGCGTGTGTGTGTGTGTGTGTGTGTGTGTGTGTGTGTGTGTGTGTGTGTGTTTATAGAGGGTGTATTCATTCACCCATTTAAAAATCAGCATGTGTGAACAGGTCACAGGTCAACTTCAGTTGTCTTTTTCTACAACCCTATCTCAAAAACAACCCTTGGTAGCTAAAATAATTACTGGGGTGGGGGGGGGATACTGATTAATGAACTAAGGAAAGTGGTAAGGAAAAAGTTGCCATGACTATGCCAACAGAAAATTCCAGACAACCAGAAAGGGTTGGCATGCCAGGGGCTAAATGCTAAAGGCCCACACAAAGAGAAGAGTATTTGGTCTGATTATAATGTCAGCACTACTTTCTCCCCGCCATTTGATCACTGGAGTAGTGATGAACAACTCCTTCCTCAGAACACAAGCCACTGAAAAGAGGGGTTGAGAAGCCTATCCTGTGTATTCAGTTGGAACTGTATTTCAGAGAAACCAAAAGTTACAGTCCATGGTGGTATGACCCCTCTAAAGGTTTGACCCTTCAGACAACAGCCAAGCCTGGGCAGCAGGGTCAGTACTAGAGTAAAACAAGAGTGGTAACAGACCAGGGAGGCTACAGCATGAGAAAATGTATGGAAAACTAAACGACCCCTGCACTGACTCTGACCTTCCTAGAAGGTTCTGGATCTGGCTTTTCTCTCTCTTCTACAATCTTCATAGCTTCCAATGCCTATTGATCCAACATCCTCTGTCAAGATTCTACTCCTCCTACTCTCAAACCACCTATGATACAGCTGCCCTGGTTGCCAGCTACACACTTGCTCCAGCCTACTTTGCTGCTCTCCTGAGCAGATCTTTCTACAGTATGTGTCAGATCACATCATATCTGTGCTGACCAGAGAACCTTGGCAGACACACTGACTGCATCTCACATCTCTCTTTCCTAAGCACAATTTCCAAGACATTTCTACTATGGAAAGACTTGCAATTCTTCAAAGTCAGTCAATTGCCACACACTCTCTCTCTCAGGGAAAGCCCCCAGGCCCTACTATGCCATGCTTTCTGGCAACTCAAAGTTTGATTTTCAAAGTTGTTAATTCTGTGATTGAACTGTAGCCTGGACTGGGTCACTATTCACCTTGAACCCAGGCACCTGGCATTGTAAACTGTACTGGTGTGGAAACCTTCCCTGCATATGTTTTGTTTACCATTTCACATGGTTTTGGAGAACACTCTTGTTTCTTTTAAAGTTACTAAGGGGGTGGTGTAAGGGATTTTTAAGAGCGACTGCAGCACAAATGCAGATTTTACTAAAAGATGTACTTGCTTATTTCAGTTTAATGTTACACCTACAGTTTAAAATACTAATGTCAAACATAATTACTTTTAATTACAACCCCAAAATTAGTGGATTATCTCAGTTTTATGACATAATTCATGCAACAGGGTATTGACACATAATCACATTAAGGGAAATTATGGCTAAAGAGCAAAAAAACCTTTTTTTTTTTTTTGTATTTGAAAAATTCTGCAGTTTTGCATGTGTACAGTGAACTCTGGGGAGTTAATGGATAAGAAAAGTAAATCAGACATTACCGTCTCACAATAAGAGAGTATTCCTAATTCATGGTAAAGTCAACAATCTATGCATTAATTCATATATAAAGCCTTGCAAATTACAGCACTCTAACACCATTACCATTTGAATACAGAAGGTTGAAAATATATTATGATCCCCATGAAACATATCCTTTACTGTGTTAATAATATCTAACAACTTAGCCATGTTCTTCTATATAACCTAACCTAACATTGGGCTTAAGCACATACAGGGAACATGGGCCAGGAAGTGTATTCTGTGTGCATGAGGAATGTATATAAATAAGCATCAAATAGGAAATGTTTTTGCTATATCATAACATGTGATTTGTCATGACTGCCCACTGAAGTATGTATAATACACTCATTTTGGTTTGAAGCATGTCTGAAGATAATATTTTAAAATATAGTTGTCTTAATCTTATCTGTGCCATATTATATATGTTCATTTATAGATTCTAATTATAAAAATGTAAAAATTTCTATCAAAGATTTGCAACCTGATATTTTACAAATTAAAGACAGGGAAACCAAACTATCAAATCTTATCTCCCTTCATATTTTTTGTAAAAGTCCACAAAAGGTTAGCAATAAATTAGAAAACATCTGTTTAAATCTACTTCACTCCATGACCAAAGTAATGTAAAAATTCTGCAGACCAGTAAATATTCAAACTTTACACTAGCAAATATTTTTCTTTAGACATAAAAATATGCTGAGTGTGGTTTCACATGCCTGTAACTCTGGCACACAAAAGTCTGAAACAGAAAGATTACAACAAGTCTGAGGCTAGCCTGAGCTACATAGCATGTTCTAAGCCAGTTTAGATTACAGAGTGATATATTCTGAAAATAAATAACTAAGAAAGTAAGCGGATGGTGCAGATATCATGATTTATTAAACCATAAACCAATAATGACCATTAAGTTTGCTAATGACAAGCAATGATTGATTACAGTTAAATTAGGACTTCATCTAGAAGATTGTATCGGAAAAATAGTATGAGGAACCACTGTCCCCCCCCTTTTTTTTTTAATTTTAATTATAAAATTTCCACACAAGAGGCTGTCCCTTACAGCCACCAGTCTTCAGGAGGACTGTCCCTCTTGTCAGAGAGAAGCAGGTGTAGCTGCTGTGATGATCAGGGACTCCTGTCACCTGAATGCTTTGATGCCATCTGCAGATGTAGAAAGTCTCTGGCCTGGGAAATGCATATTAACTTTCAGCTCCCTGGCAATCTGCCTATGGGATAGACCTCTTCCCGGGAAGGCAGGTAAGAGAATTCCACTACACCTCTGCTGAAGTCAGCCACAAGTCAACAAGAAGAAATTCCACAGAACCACCCACTGCTTGACAGCCGCTGACTCCCGGCAGGCTAAGGGAAGGCTTTCTCTCTGGGAAACCTGAGAGCCCACCTTATGCACAATGATGTGAACAAGCTGAACAAGCAGATTGTTTCACAATTACAGTGATGGTGATGGACCCCTGTGGACCCATCATGGATAATTTTTAAAACCACTAAGTCTCACAATATCATGAAATATGAAATATTCGACATAGAAAAACTTCACATTGGAACCCTCCATGCATCACATGATCCCAAGGATCCCTGTGTGACATTAAGACTCTAAAGTCACACGGTGTTTGACATGAAAGTCATGACTTTAAAAGAATTCAGTTTTGTACTTTAAGATCTTTCCCTTCTTTTTTATTATTACATTTATTCATTGGGGTGAAGCACTTGCAAACCCCTTTTGCAGTATATAACCATTTTATTGTTTCTGTTCCTCTATAGAACCCCAATTAATTCACACATGCAGTACAAGGGTAATGTTATGAAACACTTCAGTAACTTGTTAAATTTTTTTGTGTAGAATTCACCACATCAGTGCTAAATGGCTTGAGCTTGGGCAACTCCAGGGCAAGATGAGTGCTCTGTGTTGGCATGGCTTACTCCACATGCATGGCTATGTTAAAAATTACCCCTCTTATCTATGACTTAGTTTTCTGAAATCTTCATTACCCATGACTAGCTGAAGTCCAAACATCCCCAAAGAAAAACTGCAGAAATGAACCACTGTTTTAAATTGCATAATGAGAATCCTAGCTGTCATGCTCTAGTCCAGTCAGAAGATGATCCATGCTCTGTCTAGTCCCCACAATGTGTACACTACCTGCCCACAAGTCACTGAGGTACAGACAGAAGACAGAGTAGCATAGTACTTGGGAACAGGTGATCCTTCACATTCCTTCACAGCACCTCAGAATGCAAGTGTGGTGAAGTAATCCAGAAGAGACTGTATTTCCTTTTTCCTGAAATTGTAAAGGTCCTCAACATAATAATAAGAGAAAAGCCATGTGGTGAGGTTGCCAGAAAGAATCTTCAGTCCATGTAAATGTGAAGGGGATAGACCCAGGCTCCTGTGCTGTGGGGCTTCCAAATGCACAGCCATAGCATAAGCAGTCCATGGTCAAGATAGAAAAGCACTGACTTGGGAAGTGCAGGACTACCTAAGGTTGAGGTTTCATGGGAGGGAGGGGGTCCATGAAGATAAGGACAATAACATCTGGACTAATGACCAGCCCCTAAGTATGCATAAACAATATTAGTGTGCATATACTATTTCTCTCCTATCTTTTCTTTATTCTTAATAATTCCTCAGGGTTGTGGAAAAGATGAAGGATTATGGATGTTTACAAAATTTATTCCAATATGACTATAAAAAAAACTCAGAAATCTATATTAAAAGAAAAGCAAGATCTCTACATTTCTCTGGAGCCAGCTGCCAGGCTCGTAGAACAACCCAGAGCACCACATTATAAATACCCAAACTCACTTACACGCTAACATTTGGAGCAGCATCCCCAATTGTTCCTCATTTACCTAAATACCCCAGAATGCCAGGAAATTTGTTTATATGACTTTTCTTTTTCAGAGCCAGGGATCAGCCCTGGGCTCTGAGCATCCTGAGCCTTACTCCACCTCTCAGCTCTAACCCCAAACCCTCAAGGCAGAATGTTGAAGCTGAAGGAATACTGGAGGGGATCTGACTTAATCCCCTCCTGTCTGATGGAAGATAAAGACCAGATAAGTTATACAGCATGCTCTACAAGATGCAGACTAACAAGCAGTTACTGTGGGCACTCAGCACTGCACCCGGTTCCTCAATGGTTCTGAGTAAGCCACAACTCCCTCTGCATCTAGTTTCTGATATCTGCTTATTCTTATACCTCGAACTCCTAAGTTTTTATACAGTTTTTATACACTGATGAATTCTATTTATAGTAGTGATGGCAGGAGACCACCACACACTACCTAGTCTTCAAATCAACCACAATAAAGCATCTGCTTGAAAACTGTGTCTCATTACAAGTACCTCTTACTACATGCAATAGTCCTCTTTCTCTTGGAAAACATACTGAGGGGAAGAGGAGAACCTGAGAGGGGATTCCCCCCCCCCCCCCCGAGTATGTTTCAAGTGCTTTCTCCTGACTTCTGGGATGCTACAGAGCTAATGGGAAACAGCCAGAAAGAACAAACCTTTCCATGGTCTCATTTGCAAGGTCTTTCAAAGAAAGTAACATGACCACTTATATTTCCTGAAATAGGCCAGAGTCACACCAGAGAAAGCCAGACTTCCATTACAACCACACACTTGTCTTAGTTAGGTTCCCAACTCTGTGTTAAACACCATAAACGAAAGCAATTTGGGGAGGAAAGGGTTCATCTCAGCTTACACTTTCAAAGTAACAGCCCATCACTGAGGGAAATCAGGGAAGGAACCCAGAGCAGGAGACCACTGAGGAGTGATGCTTCTTCCTCATGGCTTGTCCCCCCTGTCTTATTAAGACTCTCCCTGGAGTGGCATTGCCCACAGTAGAATACTCACATCAACCCTTAGTCAAGAAAATATCCTAAAAACTTCCCCACAGGCTAATTATTGGAGGTAACTTTGAATTTTGTAAAGTGGACAACAAACTAGCCAGGTCAGTTCTCTCAACTAAGTGTAAAGGGAGGGGAGGGGAAAAAAAAAAAAAAAACACAGAAGTACTTCATATCAGATTAAATGTAGAACACTCCAAGAAGAGACTGGGATAGGGGTATCACTCTAGAGGTAGAACCCAGCTCCTGTCATATACTAGGCAAATGCTCCTTCACAGAGCCATACCCCCAATCTCTGGCTCATCTTATTGAGCTATAACAACACAAAGAGCTTTATTTGATCACTGCCATTTAATTTTGAAAAACAAATCAAAGTCTAAAGCAATTCAAAAACATTTTACAACGTTGTGTACTTCTAAATTTGAAGGGAAGAACTGTTTGTCCACATTTCAGTTCCACAAAAACACAACCCTAATTGTTCTTATCTTGAATCTAATAGTAGAAATAAAGTTGCAGGTTGCCTCGGAATCTTTCCATGTAATGCCAGAGGAAGGAAGCAACATGCTCGGAAGCAGACAGAGGAAGGGAACAGCAGGTGCCAGATCCACAGAGCCTCATTCACCCCATCATTCAAACACACACGGGTAAGTCTTCAGATGGATTTACCTACACACATTTCATCTGACACGGATTTAAAGAAATTACTCATATGTCATCAATCTGCCAGAGCAAAGTACAGACATTGCTTTCTCAAAAAATTTTAAGCTTGAAAGGTCTAGATGGGTTGACAGAACAGGTGGGGAATTTTAGTGCCAACTCCTTTGGCTTACCCCCCTCAGATCTCCTCTTCATCTTCCTAAAGATTCCTCAGGTAAGCCATGTCTATGGGCACATTGCTGGAAATGCTCATACATGTCACAATCTTGCCCTGCATACTACTGCTCATAAATTAAAAGGGCTGCTTCCGGAGGCACACATTTGAGAATTACACCTCGCCACAGGAAGCAGGAAGAAATGGAGGCGGACGTCTAAAGGATAGATACACTTTATCCATCACTCTGGTAGACAAAGTGAGTTCTCTGAGCAGGGTACTGATATGCAAAGAAATCACTCATTCCCCAAGTTACAATAAAAAATTGTAACTCTAAGGATGGGATGCAGAGACTCTTGAGTTCCTCTGTTGAAATTTTGCCACTACCAAAAATTTTGTTTTGACTAAATTAAGACCAAACCAAGGATGACATCTGGTATCTCAGAAAAACTGAAGATAAAAGTGGGGATTTTCAGCCATAACAATTCATCCCATGTGAAACCAGTAAGCATTTCTCAAATGTAGACATAAACAGAATGTCCCTAACAATATATCAGTAATCAACAAAATCAGATGAAGAATTTCAAAAGTATCTCATATCTAGAGAGAAACAGACAATGGGATATGGCATGGGGGTCAGCAGGCTCAAGAGACAACAGGTGCACTCTGGTCCTACTGGTTCCTAACCTCATCTATGAGTCATATATGTAGGTGATACCTTCAGTATTAAGATCTGGTACAACTTTGGTTTTGTTTTTTTTTTTTTTTTTTTAAAGCTTAGATTTACAGAGAAGTTACAAAGACAGTACACAGAACCCCAGTATGCTCTCTGTCCAGCTTCCTCTGACATCAACCGCCTTTGAGGCTACCATGTTTCTGAAACTACCAATGGAGCTGGCAAAAGACTGGTAACCTACAGACCTGGTTCTCTCACACCTGTTTTCTTCTCTCGTGGTCTTGTTTATGCCAAGATCTAACCCAGGACTCCAAGTCATGGTTAATTAAAGGTTCCCCAAGTCCTTCTCTAAAGGTAGACAGCATCTCTAAGAATCCTGGTCAGACAGTGTTATTCTTCAATTTCTGGCTCGGATGGTGGTTCCTTGTGGAAGTTCTAGGGGAAAGCAGGGAAGTGAGATCGCTGTCCTCTCCATATCATAGGGTCATAACACAGTGAGTGTCATTGCTTATGCAAACCTGTGTTTTTGGTTTTGGTGAGTTAGCCACACTCTCCTAGTATTTGGTCACTAACTATCTCTTCCCACCTCTGTTCTTTGGGAATGAACTGTCAAGAACAACACTCCTCAAGGAGAAGGTAGTCAACTCTATAAAGATGTGACTCTTCAGTCCCATCTGTTTTTTATATTCAGTCATAAATACCAGTTTGAACTCAGAGAGAGTTAACCAGTACAATGATGTAATTGTTTTATGGTCACTAAGCTATTTTGAGTAATACACATAGATAAAAGAATGCTAAGTATCACTTTCAAAAACAATAAAGCTAATAAGAACATTAAGAAATAGAGAAAAGATACTAACAAACATAGCATGCAAAGGATGAGGATCAGCTGACCTAATAACTGGTTATTAGAAATGACATTAAATTATTTTATGTTGATTATGTGTATGTGGGGAGTGGGATGCATATGCAAGTGCAGTGCCCTCGGAGGTCAGAAGAGGGCATCGACTTCCTTGGAGCTGGAGTTGTAAACCACCCAAAATGGGTGCCAGGAACCAAACCCAGGTCCTCTTCAAAAGCCACAGGAACTCCTGACAGCTGAGCCATCTCTACATCTCTATGTTAGAGTGTTGGTACCCAAGACTAGAAACATTGGGCTATGGCAGACTTGTTGAGATTTTCAAGATGTACATCAGTTTTAGTTAGCAAGAGCTTATTACTGTTACATTCATAAAGTTGAATATAAAAATTATGACACATTTAACAGTTGGAAATATTCAACTTAAAAGGTATTTGGCCATATATCAAATGTCAGAGTTTGTCAGAAAATGATACATTGGTAACAAGCCAAATTTATTTTATCTGTTTATATGCAGGGGATCAAACTCAAGTCTACACAAATGCTAGGCATGCATTCTACTGTAAAGAGTAATGTTTTTTCTCTCGTCGCCTAGTCTTGTCCCGCAGCTGCGCCAGCCCCAAATAATACACAGAGACTCTGTATTTGATATTATGCTGCTGGCCAGTTACTTGTTTCTTATAGGCTAGCTCTGTCTTAAGTATTAACCCATTTCTATGTATTTCCACATGGTCTTACCAGGGAGAGGCAGCTGGCAGTTCTATTCTCTCCAGACTTTCCATGTTGACACCTCTTTACTACTTCCTCTTTCTTCCTCATCTCCTAGTCCCGCCTATCTTGCTTTCCTATTGGCCAACAGTGCTTTATTCATTAAACCAGTATGAGAAACATATTTACAGAATCGTATCTCCCATCATTCTACCACTGAGATTAACTTAGAACCCCTCTTATTCATGAGACACATCTAGCCCAGGCTGATTTTGAACTTGCTATGCAGGCAAGGGTGGACTTGAATTCCTGCTTTTCCTGCTCCCATCTCCCAAGAACTGCAGATGCTGCCAGTTGTATGTGGTGCTGAACAGGGAAACCAGCACTTATCAAACACTTACTCAAGCACTCTGTCAACTGAGCTATCTATCTCAGACCTGAGGAACAGAACTACAAGTGGACAATCTCAACTCATGTTACGACTTCATTATGTTCAACCATTAGCTCAGTTATTGCAAGTCAACAAGCCTCTGTCTTCTCACCAATAAGGTGTGGCAATCAATAGTACCAACAATTCAGAACAGATACATGAGCATAGCCTGTAACACTCTAAGTACCACACACATAGCATGTTATGATAACACTAAATGTGGTCAAGCCCCCCATAAGTTTGGACCTGAAGGTGGCACTGTTGAGAATTTCTATGGCTATTTAGGAAGATCTTATGGGAAGCTCTGAGTTCACTGGTAGTGTGACTGGGCCTCCTAGCTTGTAAAGTAAGTGTTGTGATGTCTCACAGGATCCTACCACATCGCACAGCCCATCCCACATGCTCAGACCTGCCCCACCCAGAAGTCTGAGCCAAAACAAACCCTCATTCTTTTAGAAATTAACTGCTTCATCTCTCTTGTACAAGTGAGAACCATTTTTGTTCCTACATTGCTAAAAACCTAGGCTGGAATGCACGGTTCCAAAGGCAGCTGAACACAATGGCACCAAGGGTGCTGGGAGCTGAACCACACAGTAGGTGCTCCTGCCCCAAGCTGGTACTTTCATCAAAGAAAGGGCCACTAGACAGTGTGTCTAACTCTGTGGCACAAAACCATTAACTTTATAAGCAAAATCATCAAAAGAATAACAGGTAGCCAACATTAAAAGAAGAAATGAGGCCAAAATACTAGGAAGTAGACAAAGACTTTGGGAATTTTGAATCGTCTACTATTTCTCAGTCCTTGCTTCTAAGAAAGCAGGCGTAACAGACTCATTTCCCTCTGTATTGTGTATGGCTCTCCGAACTTGATCACGGAAGATAGCAACTTCAGCTTGGCTTTTTATTTATAGATGGTAAAAATATCATAACTAAGCTCAAATCTTTTTCCAATAGCACCTTCTGACTTCATAATTTTGAGCACAAATTATACTGTTTAGAGTACACAGAAGCCGATTATTATCCTAGATGTATCACCGAGACAGAAGAAATGGGACACTAACAGCCTGGACCAGGTGAGCTTAGCACCTGCAGGTGGGCTATTGTCCTGATGATTATAACCACTACTAACTAAAAGCTCCAAATGGCACCAAGTCCATTTTAAAGTCTTTTAGTACATAAAACAGAGGAGAATTCGTGGACATAGAGCTCTTCAATGAGAAAAACATGTTGCAACCAGCAAGGAGCCTAAGATCTGGGTCTCAGCAGGACCTCCTTTTAAGCTGTCAGGCGGGTGGGATGGGAGTGATTTAAAGCCATCTCTGTTGTTCCTTTAGGATTGGAGAGGGGACATTTACTATAGCACCCGTACCTATACTTAAGCTTGAAAATAAATAAGAATAGTTTCTTCTTGACAGCCAGCTGATCGAGGGTACTAGTGTATTATATATCATATATGTGTGTACATGTACATGTGTATTGATGTTTATGTGGAGGGATGCACTTGAATATAGTCAGATTCACATGTGTGTGAAGGCCAGAGGACAACCTTCACTGTCACTCCTCAGGCACTATCTACCTTTCAGAAAGGGTTTCTCATTGGCCTGGAGCTCAGCAACTGTCAGTTACACCAGCTGGCAAAAAAGCCCCCACCTCCAGCAGAGGAGAACACACCAGGCCACCACTGCATCTTGTTATTAACATGAACTTTCTGGACAATGAACTCAGGTCATTGTGCTCTCACAGCAATCACTTTGTTGACTGAGCTAGGTCCTCAGCTTCTACTAAAAACAAACAAACAAATTGTGGGCTGAAGAGATGCCTCACCTGTTAAAGGCTAGGTTCACAAAAATATAAAATATATCAAATTCCATTTACAATATGACCAATGGTTTGAAAGAATTTGTAGGAAGAATAGAAACCAGGGAGCCCAATGTTTTGGAAATGGGTGAGGACATAGAGGGGAAAGAAAAATATGGACATCATAAATAAACAGAAGAGTAAAGAAGCAGGCAGAGGCCCGGGAAGATGGTGGAGTAGTTAGGAGCACTTCTGCTCTTTCAGAGAACCTGATGGGGCTCCCAGCACCCATGTTAGGAGCTGCACATGCGAGTGCAGCTCCTAGTGGTCCAAATGCCCTCTCTGCCTTCTGTGGGACCCTGAACACATATGAAATACACACAGAGAGATGTTACAAGCAGCAACATCATACAGTAATTATACAGCCATCGTATCATGAGATAACTCAGAAGAATTAAGAATAATCCTGATGGATTAAACCAGTACAAAAGCTGTTCTTGAACTTATAATCTTGCAAATGAATTGGCTGTCTCTTGCTATAGATTCTTCCTGTAGCTTATTCCTTCTTGTAACAAACTTGGGATTTACTTCCTACAGTTTAGCACTGTCTGATTATTTACTTGGGAAAAAAATTTTTCTCCAGTGCATTTGAAGTTTACTGATTACACTCCCTAGCTATGTGTGAAACCTGTTCTCCATTAACAGGTACTAGTTTACTGATTATATTCCTTAGCTATGTGTGAGACCTATTTTCCACTATCAGGACCTTATTCCCCTCTCCATTGTAATTGCAGAGATTTGCCTTCCTGCAATTATCCTTACTGACAGGCATTTGGTTAGTGTTTAGTGCCCAGGCAAAAGCATTCCATCTATATCCAAGACATAGAATTACTACATGCCCAAAGTTGTTGCTTCATTCAGCCTAGCTATGAATATATATGCATATATATATATATATATATATATATATATATATATATATATATATGCATGCCCTGGTTTTACCTCACTGGGAGATAGAGAAGTGATAACCTAAACTAACCCTGCACTAAAAGATTCTCAAAATTCTTGTTTTATTGACTCAAGATTTTAGCTCAGAGGTTTACTGCTTCCTCCTGTTTCCACTGAAGCCCATTTGCTCATCCTCAGGGAAAAGTAAACTTTCCTGAAGGATTGTGCTGCCACTGAGGCCAGAGCACTCACTATAAAACACCAGATTTTGTTTCTTTTGCAAATTAAGCTTAGACCCTAGACTCTAAGCAATTGATGTTTTAAGTTTCTCCTAGCAGTTGCAGTTTAATTCTCTGTGTGTAAATCTTACCTGCCTTGCTGACCCTGAGAAACTCAAGAGTCACATTGTATTGTAAAGAATTACTGTTACAAATGTATATATACCTGTAAGGGCAAGAACTGGGAAAAACAAAGAGAGAAAACAGAAAAAAAGAAACAGAGAGATAGAGATGGAAGTGGAGGTAGAGGTGGTGGAGGAGGAAGAGGAAGAGGAGGGAGAAATTGTGTGTGAGTAAATTCTTTTCCCTCAGATTTTAGTTCCTTTGCTTATTTGTAGTTCCGTTTTCGGAACCCTGAGTAAAAACTCTAAAAGCTGGCCTTTTAAAGTTTTCAATAGAAAGACTAAATAAACACACACAAAACTTACAAATCTTTAAAGATTAAAAAAAGAAGAAGAAGTAAGCAAAGAACCCTTTAGAACAGGGTACAGGAAGTTTTGATATGAATGATTAACCTACATATCAAATGTAAGCATTTCTCAGGCTCACAAACCCAGAGCAGGCAAATTTGGAAGGTGTCAAGTCTGAATGAGCTATGATGTTCTCATGTTTGAAGCAGAACCTCCTGCACTGAAATACTGTGCAGACTAAAAACAAGGGGTGCACAAAGGCTAGAACCCAGCTCCTGTCCTTAGCACAGCCTCCCATCACATAGAAATGTGAGTTCCAGTTCTGATTCTGTCCGGACAGGTGCAGCCAGTGTCAAGACAGAGTTAGCTGTAAGGTGGCTTTAAAGCACTTACAATACATTTTAATTGACTTTAATTTTAAAGTGATTAAGTGGGTAATCCAAATATGAAAAGAAGTTACATGTCACAAAAGCATATATATGGTTCCAGATTCTGCTCTGCTATGTTTATTATTATTATTGTTGTTGTTGTTGTTGTTGTTACTACTGATAATGATGATGATGATGCCAATGCCTAAAACAACAGTATCTCCGAATAACCACAACCACCTATGTGCTTTTCCCTTCTCCTTTCCTTCTATCTTTTTTGAGATTGGGCCACACCGTGTAGCACAGGCTGAACCGCAAGTGTCAGTCAGATGTCTCTGGCAGTCTCTAGTGCTGGGATTGCAGGGCACTCCTGGCTCCTCACCAGCAAGTACATTATCCATTCTCTCTGCACTGGGAACCACCCAGAAAGGGTGGCATCCCAGAGTGGACAGAGGAGCTGTGAAGACTCTACATTCCCTGAGCATCTCTAGACAAGAGCACAGCTGAGAGGAAAGCATCAGACTGCAACCATGATGACCTGGGATCATTCTGGGCGCCACAGGAAAAAGATTTAGAAGAGAGGATGATGGAGCAGTCAATAAGGCAAGGACCTGAGTTTGAGTCCTCTCTCCCAATTCCTCCCTCTCTCCACCCCCCCCCTTTCCTATCCTCCTTCTGTCACCTTTCTCTCTCTCCCCTGTGTAAGTCCACAGGTATTATTACAGCACATTCAAAGAGAAACATGGAGATATTCAACAAGACAGGCTTTGAGCTAAAAAAGTATACATTCATTTCATGCACAAATACCTCCAGCATGCCTGGAACTTCTCACGGTGCATATATGTAAGTACTTCATGCTTTCTAATCATGAACTTAGGTGAAAAAATAATGACTTTAAAACTGTTCATTTCCTTATAAAGTAAGTCTAGCTTACAAACCTAATTAAAAAAAAGAGGTATCAACATAAGTTAACATTTAGGAATAGTCTCTGAAATACAAACATAAAACTTATTTTTATGAGAAATGATATAGTCAAAAAAATACAAATGTCAACCACAGAAATCCCACCAAATACCATTAGTAAGCATAAACTCTAAAATGTCAAGTATAAGATAGAATATTCTGCAAATACTAATACTTTTGAGAGATAGCAAAATCAATACCACAGACACTAGGAAGTCTGCTGGAAATTAAACCATCCTGCTGTCAGACTCCCAGCTATGATAAAGATAGCCACAGTCTACACAAATGCACACACAATCATTGGCCTGGCATTACACTTCTTCATGATTCCAAAGGACTCATCTCCCTCTTTATACCTTACATTACTTGGTAAATAAAAGTCACAGTAATATGACCATAGAAAGCAAAAGTGTTTGTGTTGCCTTAAAATATACTAAAGGAAATGATGATTAGAATTAATTTCCAGACCTAGAGTACAGCTGAGAAGTAAAGCTCTATTGTATGAGGTCCAAGGTTTCATCTTAAGCATCCTGGAAAAATAATTAGAACATGGGCTGATGGCTCAGTCACCAAAGCAAGGACCTAACCTTGAATCCTGGCCCAGTTATGGCCTGCCTCAGTAACCCCGATGCTGGGAGGCATATGCTGGTAGACACCCGGAGTCCATTGGCCAGCCAGCCTAGCCAAAGCATTGAAACTGCAGGTTCAGGGAGAGACTCTGTCTCCAAAAGGACTGGAGAGTGACTAAGGAAGACATGTACTACCAGCTTCTTGCCTCCATACTCACACAAGTACACATGCATTCACAAGCATGAACTCTAGTACACACATATACATAGATACACACACACACAAACACACATACACACACACCATTCTAAAGTTAGAAGAAAGAGATCTCATTTCTCAAAGAAGGGAAAGAGATGGCAGAGGGTTTAGCTAGAAAGTTCCTTTTCCAAGTGGCTACATGTACCAGGGGGGTCTAAGAATATACTAAGCATGGCCAATAAACAGAGAAATAAGAAATCAAAGGGGTGAGAAACATTCCAAAGCCTCTCTCTGAAAAACCAATAAATAATTTAAAAGCCACTGACAGCAACGTGAGGTGTTTTTATTATGGCTTTCATCCCCCTCCACTAATTGGATAAGGATCTTTCTTGGACATTTGCCAACATGTAGTTTCATGCTAAATCTACCGCTGTTTAATTTCTAAGGGAGGAGGTAAATGACTCATCAAGGCATCACTTGTCAATATTTAGGGGGAAGAACTGCTTGTGATACTACACTGTGGTAATGCAGTCTTATCCATTGCTCACCAGTTCAGCTAACTGGCCCCGTGTGCTTTTAATGTGACCAGGTCACAGGCTGGGATGCACAATGATACTGACTGAATAAGGAGAACCAGGGAATCATGGAGATGACTTAAGCTTCCACACAGATTAAAAACACCCAGCCCAATGTAAATGTCTACTGCATGTGAAATCTCAGGTGAAAAGCAGCGCCTAACAAGCCACTTTCCACATAGTCTCTGATACAATGGAAAGGTAGCAAACAAGACTGAGTGATAACCTGAGAGAACTCTGAGAAAGACAAGATTCCCTTCCCTCCCTCCAACTCTCATACCCAAATAAAGTATAAAAATTATAAAGAACCCCAGAATCCCACAGAAATCTACTCTTGGAGGACTAGCAGACTCAGCATCATGAATGCCTGTGCATGCTATCCCAAAACTCCGTAGTAGACATATTATATACTGTTGTCCTACTTGACGATACATCTGCCTTTGCCTCTGCAGTCCATGTGCCCACTACAAACTGATAATAATCTACTATATCTTAAAACCATTGCCCATGGGTGGGCTCTAATGGATTCATGAGAAATATACCGAGAGCTCTGCCAACCAGCGAGCAATCTTTCTTCCCATCCTCTTCCCAATTAAAAAAAAAAGGGGGGGGGAGGGATCTTTTCATAGCTGAAAACAAAGAAATAAGGAATGAGACAGACAGACAGAAATATAGATGATAGATAGATAGATAGATAGATAGATAGATAGATAGATAGATGATAGATAGAAATGCTTTTTAGTACTGACAACATATAATTTAAGATTTAGTTATTTTTATTTTATGAATATTGGTATCTTTATCTGCATGCATATCTGTGCACCACCCACATGTCTGCTGTCCATGAAGGCATCGAACCCACTGGAACTAAAGTTAGACTCCCATTGAAAGCAACCACATGAGTGCTGAAAATTAACCCTGGCTCTTCAGCAAGACCAACTAATGTTCTTAAGCATTAAGCCATTTCTCTGGTTCCCAGCATATAATTTGGACAAGATTAGTAAATTAATAACTGAGAAGTTAATCGAGAGAAAAACAAAAACACACTGTTACCCGCTACCTTTCTGTATCCTTTGAGGATATAGTATCATCTAGGGGCTTGTACTAACATGGTTTTCCCTTTGGGAAAGTGTGGCATGGGGCAACATAGAATACTATTCTGTTTAGTAGAGGAAAGTCTTGTTGGGTATATCACTACTTCTAAGAAGGAAAATATAGTCAAGGTTGGGTACCAATATGGATATTTACAATGTGAGAAGAGATAAACCAAAAATGGTCAACAATGAACAGATCATAAATCAGAAAAGACTGTATAGTAGGATATTTCACATTGTTTAAAATGTTCTTTAATAAAATCCAAATAGAAAATCTTTGTTTTAAGGGAAAATGTAGGAATACTGAGTAGTGGATATGCAGAGCTGACATAGCAGGGTGTATTTGTGTGTCAGCATGTGTGTGTGTGTGTGCAATTATGTGTGTTGATGTACATGTGTGTGTCTATGTTTCACTGTATCCCTGTCCAAATACTAGTCAAGTCCAACCCTGCTTAGGTCCAGAGATCTGATGAAAGCATGCCTGCCGTGGTGTGGCCATCCACTGTTGACATCTCAATGTTGGAGTTGCTGGCTTTGGAGACACAGGTGATTTACATTATTCTAGTCTTCTGGTTTCCCAGGTGTTTCACAGTGACAGATACGTATTATTTACTGCAAAGGCAGAAGTGCATTTGGTTAATTATTCTAAGCATCTCAATATGCCCCTTGCATGCCTGCCTCTGCGGCAGAAGTGGGAAGGATGATGATCACTCCCTAGAGCTTCAGCAAGTAAGAGTCTGCATTGCATGCAAATGAGTGCGCTATCTGAATTCAGTGGTGGGAAATTTCGGCAGTAATTAAAGGGAAGCGTCTTGGTTCAGTGCCACTCACAGCATCTGGAGGTTTAGCCTCCATTTTGCAGGCAAGGCCAGCACCTGTGAGGACAGAATGGTATCTAGTGAGGTGACCACTGAAATGCACCTGTTTAAAGGCAAGCCTGATATTCACCAGGCCAGACATGTTCTCTGAAATTTTCCAATAATATTTGAGAAAGGCATTCTAAGTATTAAACCCATTCATGTTTGAAATATGATAAAAACAGATCTGTTTGCTATAACTACACCTAAGTCATGTACCCCAGATACTAAATGAGTCACAGATAGAAGCCTGGTTATGCTCAGACCATTGGCCTGCCAAACTTGACTGGATGAAAGCCCACTTTGAAAGCCCATTTGAAAAAAAATAATAATCTTTAACTACAAACCTCACTTGTTTATAAATTTGTAAATACTTATATAAATTAATTCTGACAAAAAAAAAAAGTAAATGCCATGAGGCCTATTCATAAAGTAGATTTTGCGTCTTTGGACAGTTCACTTCAAGTTCTCTCAGGGCTCAAGCTGGCTTCAGAGAGAAAGCAATCGAATGTGTTTCCTTGCAGAATCTTTGAGAGTAAGGCTAACAGCTAAATCAATAGGCACTAAGAACTCAAAACTATACTGCCTCCTATGTTTGCCCTTTAATACTCTTGGCAGTTTTTATTATTACATTATCACTGTGCTGGGGACTAAAACATGGACCATGTGCCATGCATGGGATCTGCGTCAGGGCTATAACTCTGGCCTGATCTTACCATTTTAGATGTATATAACCCATGGTTTCTATTTTCACTTGAACTAATACCAATGAAGACAACAGTATGTTGGAATGCAAAACAAAATTAAAAGAAACTTCGCTAGGAGCTATCACAAATATGCAAAGGACGCATCAAGCAAACCTCAAGCTGTACCCATTTTGATAATAATGTGATTGGCACTGTGTGGTAAAAGCTACACAGTTCTCATTACAGGCTACAGTGAAATGTGTTCACAAAACCTTATTCTGTAGATACAACCATGAAAAATGAAAACATAGCTTAAAGCTCATTAGGTAGGAGAGTAGAGACATGGCAGAATGGGACAGTAGAGTTCTAAGAATAGGTGAAGGAGTTCATAGCAAATGATGTTAATATACTAAAGTACATGCACTGGACTAAGTAACATGGGTCAAAAAAGCAAGCTGCACAATGACCAGACAGCACACTTCCATTCCCAAGGGGAACAGGATAAAATGAAGAAACAGAATAAAATACCACGCAAGCTACTTTTATACTTCTAAGTCTATAATAGTCTAAGTTTTTTGATATAGTTCCTAAGACAACACAGGTATTTGCCCATTCATGTATCAAGTATCTCTAGAAGGCCATGCAGAAAACAAAAAGAAGAAATTTCCTTTAAAGAGAGGAGAGAGGAACCAGGAACCAAGTAAGAAAGGGGCTTTATAGAGCAACACTTCATGTTCAAGTTTTTCTTCTGAGGCTTTTATAGTTCAGTGTTAAAGAACTTCCCTGACATGTCAGGGCCTTGGTTTCCATCCCTGGGATTGAGGAAGAAAAAAGAAGGGGAAGGGACCAAAGCATGAGAAACTGAAAGTAAAGGGGAGAATTGCCCATACTCCATACATAGCGTTGCATTTTATCAGAAAAGTCAAACAAACTAGCCACTAGTGTCTCCGCATACTGATGATAAAATCACTAACACTCCCACAGGGCCATAGTATCCGCCCAAGGAGGACCTAACCACACTTGACTGACAGCAAAGTACAGAAGATGCCAAGGGTCGCAGAAACAAATGGGTGTGGTTACCTTCCTGTCACACGTTTTTGGACTTCCAGTTGTGTTCTGCTTGAGAAAGCCAGCTGTTGTGGACCATCGGGTGGGGTTTTTCCTGGAGGGCTCCTCGGAGGAAAAGTTATTATCACTGACCGAAGTGGAGAGGCCAGTTAAAGCTGGGTCACTGCTCCGGCGGACATGAAGAGGCATATCTACACACACAAAGAGAGGATTGGACTTAGCAGAAGTGAACACCACACTAGGAAAGATACATTCAATCCAAAGACTAATATTTTTTTATGATTTTGTAATTTAAGATTTAATTGCATTTACTTCTTGTATGCCTGAGCATGTGTGTGGCTGTGTATTGCCATAGGACATGTATTAAGGTTGGAAAAACACACAAGTTGAGTCTCTCCTTCTACCATGTGGGATCCTTGGATGGAGTTTAGAACCTTGGGCTTGGAGGCAAGCACCTTATTTGCCGAGCCATCTTGCTAGCCCAAGTGATGCTTTTACAAAGATACAGTGGGTCAACACTCTAACACAAATCCTATAAGCCTTCAAATGACCTGTGGTGAAGGAGATGGAGGAGAGGTCTAGCTCTGGACAAAGCTGCCTGGGCTCTCTCAAAAGTATCCTACTGAACATCCATGTCTACACCATGAAAACTTGGTAACAGTACCTGGACGACACTACCCAAGTGAAAAAACACTCATTAGTTTAACACTGGCTGTGGTTATCCCAATTTGATAGGAACACATACATAAAAATCATAGGATGACATTTCTGATTTTTAAGTATGTATAAATTACCTGAGACAGCCAACATTACTTAAAATTTGCAATAAAAATATTAACTAAAGGCTAGGGATTTACCTCCAGTGCAGAATGCACTTGCCTAGCACAGAAGAACCCTCGGATTCAATCCTTAGTACTATATAAACTATGAGTAGTGATGCACGCCTGTAATGCCAGCATCTGAGGTGCAGGAGAATCAGAAGTGCACACATAAGGAATAGGAAGCTGGCCTGGACCATATGAAACCCCACAAGTATATAAACAAAACAAACAAATAAGAACTACATAGCCCCTTTGAGACAAGTGCACAAAAACATACATGAAAATCAATGTGTACTGATACTATAAGGAAAGTCCTCTACCAGAAGGAAACAAAAGTATTCCCTAAATTAAGAGGACTAGGCTATTTCCAAGTATTACAAGGTTGTCTGTTTTGAGTACATCAGTGCTAAGGTTGTTTGTGCTCCATCACTTAACCAGGTCTTGGTATGAATCTCCCTTCCCAGATTCCAATGTGTAAGTATTAAACATCACACTAGCTCACAAGAGAAGACCTTTAACAGTGGCACGGCCATATGAGCTGAAACCAGCACCCACCATCTGGCACACAGATTAGTATCTTTCATCTCACAGCAGAAATTTGCTTACCAGCATCAACACAGTGGGAGGAACATATTACATTCATGATTCCATTACTGGAATCATCATTTCTGTCTAGGCATGAGCACTATGTTAATCTGTTACCCTGCAACAAAGTGAAATCACACCTTGTAGCAAAGAAGTATTATAAAATTTTCCTTATATCCTAAGGGATTAGAACTTGCAATGGTCCACACAGCCAATGTTAATAATACCTGGTGAGGTCACTTAAGTCTTGGAACTGCTGCCCTACTATGTACTCGCCTGTTTGTCTAACCTGAATTTAAAAGAATAGCCAACTTTACAGGCCTTGGCTTTCCCTAAGTTAATGCATAGCTGCAATCTTAGATTATATACTCTTCCATTCCCCTGACCCATAAGCAATGCATACATGTGAGCATGTCATGGTAACAGAAGCGGAAAACAGCAAACATGCTGAAAGCAACTTTAAAAAATGAATATCGGACAAAAACGCTAAAAACCACGTGTAGCTATTGCTTGATACCATTTGTTGTTATCTGGGTCAGGTGGAGCCAGTGACTTTAATCCCTTGTAAATCCCTACTAAAAATTCTGCAAAGCACCCTTCATTCTTCAACTCACATGATGCCTTCTGTGCTGTTCAACAAAAGAGAGAGCAAAGTCCTTTGTTAGGGACACACAAACACAAACACAGGGACAGACAACAAGAGAGTATTCAGGCAGACACAGATTCAGACTCAGACTTCTGACAGGCAGGGAACAAGGACAGAAGCAGAGAACTCAAATTCCCAAGAGGAAGTGCTGTTTAATTTCTTTCCCTTTACGTGGCACTGACACACTCAGGTACTCTGAGGCCACTATTAATGTGCTCCACATCATGCACATCTGTTCAGTCTGAGTATCTGTATCTGCAAATAAAGTTGAATTATGGAAAGGGGGGGGGGTTGGAGGTGGAGGTTGTCTGACAGGTGGAGGAAGAAGCATGGGGCTGTGGGCTACAGAAACTGCAATTTCAGGGGCACTCCCAGAAGAGATGGATACAAAGTCCCTCCTGTGCAGCCTCTGAAGCCATGTTTGTATTTTAGGGAAACCGAGTCCAAAGAGTCACCATAAATCCACCCTGGGCATCATCTTTATGCTACCATCTAGTGACAAATCCATGTGGCACCAGCAACCCCCTTTTTTATGAGCTCGATTGCATTCAACAAGGTAAACAGGCATAACAATTAGTATCCAGGCTGGTCAGAAAACTGCAGAACTAAACAAAGAAGTCAGCAGTGAATTCTCACCAAAGAGCCTCAGGTAAACCACGCAGCTCAGGTTTCAAAGGTTTTGAGGGGTCATAAGAGCTGGGTGATCAGAATACAGAAGCTGCACTGGCTGTCCTCAAATGGAAAGGGTCCAACATTATGGTGACTGAAGTACACCAGACACAGGGAAAAACAGCACACCATCCCATTCACAGGTAGAAGCTGACTAAGCTGCTCTTGTAGAAGTGTGCACTGTGGGCTAGAAGAGCAAGGAAGAAGAAACCGGTACAAAGACTATCAGATAATGGAACATTCTCTGGAACCTGATAGGATGGTGTGGCAGCTGTAGCCATGAATCATTTATAGCACAATCAAAATGATAAAAGTAAAGCATCCTAAACAATTCCAACTCAAATAAGTGAAGAATGTTTGAGAAGATGGAGATACTAGTTATATTGTATATGTACACATTTGTCATGACTATCACAATGGACTCCATGAATATGCAAAATAACTAAGAAAGCAGACACACCAGTATGATTCTGAATTCACACTCACAGAAATTCAGATCCAGCAGGAACTGATTATCTTGCACTATAATGGCGCCCTCTTGGAGGTGAACTAGTCGTTGTGCCCCAATCCCCCAACCCCCCACCGCGGTTCTATAACTGCATGAAAGGCATTTTTATGCAGCTTACATAACACAAAGGGTTAGGAATAGAATATTAGAACTAATGACTTCCTTTAGAGGGTATGAATGACTTAATTTTTTAATATGAGTCCTGTACCAGTCACAACAGAGAAGCTTCTGACTCATTTCACAGATAAGCTGGGCTCAGAAATACAGGAACAGCCAACTGCGATCACAGATTAATGTCCTAGACAAAAGTTCAGGTTCCTGAGCAGGGCTCGGTGACCACACAAATCATAAAGTTATTACTGGGCAACCTATCAGACAAGGCATTCTATTTCTGTCTAGTATTAAAGAAGAGAATGTTGTTGTCTTCAGAGCAGAACCATACACACTAAAAACTACATACTCAACTGATGGCCTCTTTTTACTTCAGGAAGCAGAGGGACTGTACACCAACTACAATCTCTGACTGTAACAGCGCACGTCTATATTGCAAAGATGGTAACACGGAGAAGAAAAGACCTGCTTGGTTAGTGGAGGAGGAATATGCATGGGTGGTTTGATGATAAAGAACAGTAAGGATGAACAGGCTGAGACTGGTGTGACTCTCAAACACTCACCTCAAGACCTGATCAAGTCCAAAAGGTGAGGGTCAGGTATGGTGATGCATGCAATGAATCCTAATACATCAGAGACAGGCTGATCTCTGTTAATTTGAGGCCAGCCTGGTCTACACAGTGAGTTCCAAGCCTTAGGCAGGGTATATATTGTAACAAACAAACAAAAAAAAGTAACAAAAAAGTGAGTGGGTAGCTCAAATAGCCATGGTTTGTGCAGCTCAAGGCTGAAGGGCGTTTAATAAGTGAAAAGGAAAATATGCTAAATCTATACTTTTTTCTCCTTTTAAAGTAACACACTATATGTTCCATAAATAATATGAGTTTATGACGATGACTTTACAAAAAGCAAAGCATAGAAACAGAGATGACAGCCACTACTTTCTATATCATACAATAGAAGACACTGCAGGCACTCTGCTACAAAATGGGAAGGTGCAGAGGAAAACACCATTACAATGTGGAGCTGGATCGAGACCATATTCTAATTGCCTTCTGAGATAATTGTGGAGATTCCTCACCCAAGCTTGACGAATAGCAGTTTCTCAAAGGTCAGATACAACATGGGTGTGAACTTTTCTGTTACATTAAAATCTGCTTGTCTATCTCACACTTTTAATGGACTATCCACTTATAAAAAAAATCTGCAGCATTAGTCATCTGGAAAATATTAGTTATTGAGCTATGCCAATCTTCTCAATGTTGACACATTTTCTTTCCTATCCAAAAGAAAGAAAAAAAAATCACATATGTTATGTTAACGTCTCTACTGATCTCATTGAGAATGTGTTATAGGGTTAGAAGTTGTCAACAGGAGCAAGTTATGGGTTGGGAAGATGTCAGTCATATTCAAACCTGCTTTTCACTATAAGGCTGAATTTTATCTTTGGCAACAAATATTGTCACTCGTTGCCCTTGTTTGATGGGCTTCTGTCATCCACTCGCTAGAAACCACCAGATACCAAATTCTGAATATCACCAGTCCTTCTGTCCTTTGTAAAGTAAAAATAATGTTCCAGGACTGGTGAGATGAGTAGATGAAAAAAGTATTTGCTGTTCAAGCATGAGGAGCCTGATGCTGGGAAATCAGAGAGAAATTATCCCTTCTGCTCTCTGAGGAGCCAGCCTAGCCAGAAATCGTGAGCTCCAGGTTCAGCAAAAAGAATCTGTCTAAAATGAGGTAGACAACAGCCAACATCAGCCTCTGGCCTGCATGCACGCATATGCATGCTTACATACATGAGCACACACACACAGACTGAGCAAAATCCCTATACAATCCATTGCTTAGTAGGAGTTTTGTTGTTTTGTTTTGTTTTTGGACAGCTACAGTGTTTTATGCCTGCTTCCCATCCTGCCATTTAAAATGTGTATACTTAAAGTCAGGTTGAAGTAATTGCTTGCTGTGGTTTATCAAGGGAAGTGACAAGCAGGGCTTTTTTGCAACTGAGTGCATAGAGCAAGCAAAAAAAAAAACCATGTCCACACCTACTGGACAGCATGTTACCTTTGCGCTGCCCCTATTCACACAGATGTGAAGCAAGTCAACATCACAATGAGGGTTCCTCATGCTCTCAGGGCTGGGGACTGAGGCCAGGGCCTCACACATGGTAGCTGAGCCTGCAACCACTATACCCCACCCACTCCAGTGGATACATCTTAGTAATGATGAAAATGTGTCATCTCTGGCCTCCCCAAAATGATGTCAATGACACATAAGGACCCATGAGCCAGAGCCTCAGAGCCATGGGCCTGATCCCAAGACCCCAGAATGAGTTCCTCTTCCAGGGCTTTAGCTCCCAACAGGTAAAAATAGAGACCACAATGAAGGCTGAAAAGATTCCATGAGGACCACACATGGTGATCTCATACATGTTCTTTGCCCCCGACCAGGATCCTCCATCATACCTCTTCCTAATAGACTGACAACCATCTAGCAACATGACAGAGAAAGTACAAAACCATCCTTGCCTACGTTGCAATATTACAAGCACTACAGTCTGCAAATACTAAAAGCTGTGCAGATGGGTACAAAGGTAGCCACACCGTGAAGGAGAGTATCTGATAAAGTAGACCAGGTCTTTAGAAAGGCTTGTGGTTAAGCATTTCTATGGGAGGCTTGCCATCTCTCCTTATTACCATATCACACACGCAATGCCATTTTGCCCTGGTCATTGAGGAATAAAATATGAATGTAGTATCTTTCCTTATTTCATTTCCTTTTGATATGATAAAACATTCTGACAAAAACAACTTAGGAGAGAAATTATGCAACTCCCAATTTCAGCTTCAAGTCCATCACTGTGGGGAAGGCAAGTGGTAGCTGACCACACCATATCCAGTCTGGATCAGAGAGCAATGGTTCAACATACAAGCTCAGCTCAAGTTCTCCACTCTTGGATCTTTTCCCTAGTGGATGCTTCTACCTACACTGAGGGTTAGGTCCTCCTATTGAACTGTCTTAAGACAAGCCCCCACAGACATTCCTACAGGACAGCATGATCTACATAACACCTCACTGAAACCCTCATGCAAGGTGATCCTAAAATCTAACCATTACAAGATTTCTGCAACTTACAGAATGATCCTGGGCCTGTGGCCTATAGCAGCATCACAAAAATCAGGTGTACTCTATGGTCATCATAGTAATTAACAACAATAGATGCTTCTTATCTGGTGAAATTCCTCAGTCCTAATTTTAGGAAAATAGAAGTATTTAAAAATATGAAAATAAAACTTTCCAACCAAGGCATCTTCTGATTTATTTAATACATAGATGTTCAAAGTCTGGCCTCTGAAACATTAAAAAGAAAATTCAAAGATAGGCATCTTTAATAATGAAGTTGCTGGCTGCAGCTCAGAGGATGAGCAGTGGTACTAAGCCTGGGACAGCTGTGCAGGCCGTTTGATGTCATCCCTGCTTTGAAGAAGGGCTAAAGCAGCAATAAACCACCATCACATGATCCCAGATTCTCTGTGCTGCTAGTGCGCTATAAATATTGATTTGTTTACCTAGGTAACATGCTTTTTAAATAGGACGAAGAAAGGGTAAATCTAATAAGGAATTAGAGCAGATATTAAACAGGGGATGTGAGTATTGAGTTAGATTTCCAACTGCCTCCTCCTCACCTTGCTGAATGCTACTTCTTAGTTTTTCAGTTGACTCGTGTATTATTTAACCACTTGAGGCAATGAATAAACTTGTTCCAGAAAAGCCCTGCATAAGCTGGCAAGATATTTAATCACATCTAAAAATAGCATAAAGTCACAAGGTTCCTAGTAGGACTTACTATACAAATAGCACAATTACTTCCCATACAAAGTGTAATCATTTCTCCTCTCTCAGTGGCTACTAGACAGCTCTTGAAGACACAGTTCACCATGGGAAAAGCCAAGTTATTAGCATGTGCCAAGTTACAAAACCTACCCTCTGATGACAATGAACCAAACCAAACCCTGGGAAGAATTCCCCATACAGGAGATTCACTTGCCCAGTGCTCAGTCTATCCAGATAGCCAGGTCTAACTCAAAGCTCTGCAAGAAGACAGTCCCAAAGCTCACAAAGGAGCAAGTGAGGAAAGCCCAGGGCTTTTGGCTTAACTTACTGTAACACCCCCAGCCTAGTTCTGTCCTTCAGAAAGCATATGGGGTGTCTTTCTAAACTACCAATCAAATGCAGAATTCCTGGGCCGCAGCAACATTAGAACAAGCCCTGGTCTTTGTGTTCTATAATCTGTTGCTGAAGTTCCCAAAAAGAAAAAAAAAAAAAAAAAAGTCCTTCTAATAGTGACCCTTCTACAAAAACTGACTAACTGATCAGAGTATCAGTGATTGTGACCAGCTAGATTGTTGCAGGTCCTGAGCTGAATTGCTCTGGGCTATCTTTTCCAAATAGGTACTTACTGTCCACCTTTCTGTGTGCCCTACCATCCTGTGACTAGCTTCCACAACTCCAAAGATGAAGAATATTCTCAAACTGTATTTGAGCCCCACCACTGAGATTTCCCACTTTGCTGTACAATTACAATTTTTTTTTGTTCTGTTACTATTAAAAAACAAACAAACAAAAAACATGAAAGTGTAAACATGTCAGAAGACAGAATTTGAAGTAACCTGAACATGTGTTCCTGGGCAATGGTCATTCACATTTGGCACGCCAATAAACCATCTCTTAATTCCTTCCTAGAGGAGAATTGTGATTTTGTTTTTGTTTTGTCTACTGTTTGTTCTGGATGGACAGATCTGAGATCTGAATATTTCTATGTTTCATGCCCAGATGCAGCTAAAGGTAATAAATGCCACAGGTATTCCCAGGCCCAACATGCTGAGGTTCCCACAACTGAATGGAAGCTGTGCTCATATGTACTTCGCTAGTTAGAACTCACCTTCATTATTAAATTCTTCCTCAAGCACAGAAAATGGTACTTGGAAAGGTTTTCAAAAATGGTTTATAAATGAAACCAATGAATAAATGTGGCTCCCAGCTATCTCTACCTTTTTTTATATCTACTGTCTCAATTACTATAAGGTCAATCTCTTTATCAAAGAAGAAACAATGATCCATGGTGGATAGCCCAAGGGGGATGATTTTTTTTTTTCCCTATTGAGAAAAGAATGAATTGCTAGTTCAAACACCGCCAATAGTAGATAGGATCCCAGCAATGTATTCTTTTCATTTTATTGCTTTTACTATTAAGTTTGCACATTAGTCCTTCATGCATAGCTGAGTCCCCTCCAGGAATGCCAGAGCACTGCATACTGCAGGTCAAAGCTGACACCCTAGTAAGAATTTTATACTCTATCGGAATCAATTCCCTCTTCTCCCTACCCTTGCATCGGTTGAGTTCAACAATCACGGGATCAAATTTGAAAATTACCAATTATATCTGATGAGGAATCTGTCTCTCAAAAATTGCCATAGACTATTGATTGATGGAGATATTCTGTAAAGGCTCAGTGTTGTCCTTGGATATTTGTCTTCTATTATCTTATTAAAGGTTTGCAGACGTTACTCACTGTCAGGTTAACTTTTGAGAAGCATTACTTTCCCATTGCTTTATTATTCTAACCTCTGACCTGCAATGCTATGGGACAATGTAACATGTCCCCTCACCTAGGAACTACTGATCCACAACTTTCATTGGTTGATTTTCAATTAATGGATGTATTTAGGAGCCTCTACCTTCAGGTGGTTCTACAATTACTCTACCCATGTGGTTCTTATCAAGTTTTTCATGGAGGCAAAACTCCTCAGAAGTCTCCAGTGTTAATTGTCTGCTGTCCTCAGGCTTTTGCTGTCATTACTGGGTGTGTTTGGTCTTGTGGTGCTAGGGATGGACTCCAGGTTTCGAAGGTGCTTAGGCAAATGCACTGCAATACACTCCAGCCCAAATCTCTACTCCTTATTTTGGTCACAAGTGGAATTTTTGTCTTAAAAATTAATCTTCACTAAGGAAGTCTAAGGACTCACTATATGCTAGGTTTTCAACTAGCTGCTGGTGCAAACAGATTTCGAGGATAAAGGGACCATAAAGAAACAGTGCATACTATGTCATCAGGGATTGGTGCTGTGAAAAGCTAAATGCAATAAGGGCCAATGGGAAGGGAAACACTTTCTAAGGGGGAAAGCAGGACACACACTGTCCAGTTTCAGATCAATTCTTCACTGTGCTACCTTGTACACACTGGCTGGTAAAAAAGCTCATTTGGCACCAGTCGGCTCCGAGCAGTGAGCAAGGCTTCATGGTCCAGAAGCATATGGCTGTATGTCTACATGTATTACCTTTAGTGTGTGGAAATCTTCCACTAATAATCTAATGCAGTTGTTCTTCTCCTTAAGGGAAGCATAATGGACATGTTAATGCATCCTATGCATCTGTAGTAGGCAATCAGGGATGGAGTCACTGACTATGGTTAAGAGGGCGAGAAGAACTTTAAAGTACAAGGAATTCTTCAAAGCAAGGCTAAGTACATAGTTAAAGTAATTTTTCCTATTTATGGGGAAGGAAATTTGGTGTTAGAATAAGAACATCTGACTGGAGTTAATCTACAGTTGATGGTGGAGATAAATCCACACCTCGGTCATCAGAACAAAGACAGTGGGCTCCTACTAATGGGAATTCCACAGTCTAGGGCTGATACCCTAACCTGTCCACAGAATTCTCAGCATCCAGAGTCCTCATTACCAAAGGGTATTCATACAGCAAATGCATTTGAGCAATCCTCATACTGACAAAGTAGGTAGAACAGACAGATGCCTCAGCTCATGGCCCGACTGGGGCTTGAATAACTATACACATTCTTGACAGAAGGACAGAAGGGCCATGAAAAGAATTATTAATGAGATAGGCTCATTTTAGGGAAAGCTGAGGAACAACAAAGGCTCTTAATTTACCATGACTTATTGTCTTGTTAGAAGACTTGTATGAGCAAGGGGTGGCACACTGAAGAGAAGGGCCTTGTCCAGTGTGTGTGTGTGTGTGTGTGTGTGTGTGTGTGTGTGTGTGTGTGTACACAAATGTTTCACATTTCACTCCTGAGCCACAAGCATGACTTGGGCTAACAGAAGTGTGGAGGGAGGGTAAACCTAACATGCATGTTAACACACTGTAATAGTATGATCTTGAAAATGGTTTTATTTGTATCAAACGAATCACTTAAGGAAAACATTTGGTGGGCTCAGCACTGAGGAAGGGTGCCCTCATGTGGATCCCTTCCTATTTCTGACCTCAGATCTTAAAGGTGAAAACCCAGAGCAACAGTAAACTCACGCATGCATGCTTGTGCGTGTGTGTGTGTATATGTGTGTGTGTGTGTGTGTGTGTGCATGCACATACACATATGTGCTCTGTGAGAAACACCAACCTTTTTTATTCTTCACTGGTTTGTTGTAAAGAGTATTTGGGCATAATTTATGAAATGCTTGGCTTCAGGGCACTATCCAGAAGTATTAAAGATTTAGTCTAGGGTAAGTCTACAAATGTTCCCACAAGTACCATGGTCAAATCTAGCAAGCAGCTAAGACATGGAAACATGCTGACATAAGACTACAGGTCAGGACTGGGGATCCAGCTAAGAACACAGATTCCAATGTCAATGACCACAGTGGATCTAAAATGATGTTTCCTAGCAAGGTACCAGGCTCTGCCCTAGATGGCAAGGTTGCTAGGCTGTCCCATAGGGAGCCACTTTGGAGGAGGGAGAAGCTATTTCACGGAAGTTTTTGGCCTCATTTCAAAGCTCATAGGCCATAAGGGGACAGTAATTATGATTCCAACGCTGCTCGGACATGTCTCTGAGATGTCTCAACAATCTCGTTATTTTGTAGCTCGGTTAGCTTAGCTCAATGAAATCAGACTGTCAAAGCTATGATTTGACTGTCTCAATTGTATTAACCTTCTAGTACTGCAAGGAGGACATGATCAGAAGTAGTTCCATTTCTCTCAACTTTCAAAGTTTAAAGATGGAATAGTTGATCTGCTTAGAAGATACAGGGAAGAAGAACCTGCATTTTCTAACATCTAACAGAATTTTTATGACATATTTGATGTTTGTGTTTGTACCTTGGGGAATTACAGTTCATAGCTAGACTCCCCAAAGAAATAAACAAACATTTACATATGATTTTGTTTATCAAGGTGCTATATTTAGCCCCACCCCACTCTGATAATACAAATGTTATTATAATCTGCTACAATAAAGTTCCAACTACAATCAAGCCAGTCAGCAATCCTCTATTTAGTATGTTGAGAGCATCAAAGAGTAGGCTGCTTTTTTAATTGGGGGGATAAACTGCTTTAATATTGATGAAACATTTCTAATATTTAAGTAGCACTTTTACACCAGTAAATCTAAACAACTTTACCTATCACTCTGCCAGCCTGACAGCCAAGCAAAAAGAAGTCAGCCCAATAGTGGTTTCCTAGGCAACAAGCAGAGAGGAATCACTGGGGGGAAAAAAATCGAAAACAAGAAAAAGCATTGTGGCATTTCCAGTAGGCTTAAGAAATGCATTCTAATTGTCCAAATGTCACAAAGACAACAATATTGAAAATCATTTCATTGGAAATGATTCAAAAGATAATGCCATTTTCATTGTAGCAAACGGGGTGTGGAAAAAATAGAAAAATTAGATTCCCTTCCTTTATTCTGAATTAAGTAGGGTCAGTCATCAATCTTGTCTGATTTTGTGAAATTTATCTACATTAGTACAGATTTCTAATATACCTCCTTATTTCCCTATGGCAAGTATGAGCTGACAGTTACTACGCAAAGAATCACCCAGAGTGAGGAGACAGTGTGTTTTAGGTAAAGCCTCTGGGCATTTGGGGGCATACAGAGGATCCCATGAAGGCTTAGGTCTTCATTCAAAAGGAAAACCAGTTGTGATGGTTTTATGGACTATCCATTTGACAAGGTCTATAATCAGCTTGGAGACAAACCTCTGGTCATGTCTGCCAGAAACATTCTAGATTAGGTTAATTTAAGTAGAAAGACCCACCCTAAGTGGGGGTGGGACCTTCGTGTGGCCTGGCAGGATATAGAGAAGCCTGGATAAAGAGAAGAAAGTAAGCAAAGAGCATTCATCTCTCTGCTTCCTGACTGGAGACACAGTGTGAGGGGCTGCCTCAAGCTCCAGCAGACACACCATCTGTACTATGAACTATGACTGACTATACTGTCCAAATTAACCCAGGATAAACCACTCATTCCTTCAGTTGCTTTGGTCAGGTAACTTGTCACAGAGCAAGGAAAGTAAATAGCACAACTTTTGAAAACAAGGAAAGCCTTTGTAACAAATGGCTTGGATTCAACCTCACAAAACTTTTAGCTTGTGACTTTTAGAGCCAAAGTACAGAAGGACTGGTCTATAATTCTTCTAATGAAATTAGTACTGTGCTCTAGGGTTGGAAGCCTTAAACTTACAGCTGACCTTGAAGAAGCAACATTGGAAACACTATACTACAGAGTAGGTAAAAGATATAAAGTTTTACTAGGTTTTATACCCATGGGACATCTTGACTTGTCTCTCTGTTGGGATTATTTACCTAGATGAAGGGCTGAAGAGATAACTCAGTGATTAAGAACATTGGCAGCTCTTCCAAAGGTCTCACAACCATCTATAATGAGATATGATGTTCTCTTCTTCTGACATGTAGACTCCATGTGTAGACAGAACACCATATACATAAAATAATTAAATCTTTAAAAAAATAGTAAGGAAAGCCCTCAATCTACACTGAATGTTACTAGAGTCCTATGAGACACTCAATATTGTCATCTAACCAACCTTCTCAGAGAAATACTTTGTTAATTTAGAAAGTTGTGTGCAACAGATCCAGGAATTCAGTCATAGCCATCAATTTAGTAGCTGATGTCAAATAGTACAAGTGTTTTTCTGATAATTCACTTCTTGATGAGTGGTAAATTAAGGAAATAAACAATACAATGTAATTAATAGCAATAACAAATAGTAAAGTAATGCAAATTTTGTTTCTATTATGTATATCCAGCAAAGCAAGGGAGGAACATCGCAATTCCTTCCCCAGAGGCACTCAACCAGCATAATGCGAATGGTGCTAATAGCCAGTGAATGGTGGGCAACCCTGTGACCTGGCTATCCCAGTGAATTGGTGTGCAATCCTGTTACCGGGTGTCCCAGTGAATCGGTGTGTAACACTGTGATCTGAATGTCCCAATGAATAGGTATCCAACCCAGTGATCTATGTGCCCCAGTGAATAGGTATGCAACCCTGCAACCTGGGGGTCTGGTTCATTGTATGCATTCCCTTTCATGTATACTTGCTCTCTTATTAACAGAAGGCATGAAAGCTACTACAAAATAAGTTGATAATTTGTGAGAAAAGTGAATTCCAAGACAGAAGCACATATGCTGGTGAGGACATTCTTATTACTTCCGTTCACTGTGACATACTTTTCTGGCTCTTTTGTCTTGTTTTGTTTTGCTTTCCTTTTGCTTTTAATACAACTCTCTAGATTCTCTTCCTGGTTGCTAAACACAACAGAGGAGGTCACGGAACTTTACCCATACATCAAACACACACACACACACACACACACACACACACACACACACACACACACGAAAGAGAGAGGGAAAAAAGGAAGGAAGGAAGGAAGGAAGGAAGGAAGGAAGGAAGGAAGGAAGGAAGGAAGATTTAAAGACCACTGCCATTAACAAAACTCTGAACTTGGTTTGTTGGCATGGACCTATAATACCACACACTGGAAAATGAGGCAGAAGGATTCCAAATTCCAGGCCACTCCAAGCTATGGATACACAGATACAAAATCAGAGGTGAGCCTGGGCTACATATTAAGACTGTATTACTGAAAGAAAAATTGTACACTAAGAGTCCAGCAAGCTGGAAGGAGGCTGCAATCCATGCATGTTTCCAGGAGTCTAAGAAAGCACACTGGTAATGAAGTACCAAATTTTCTCCCATTCTCAGGGGCTAACACATAAAGCTTCAAAGTCCAAATCAGACCAGATACAGGTAAAATGCCTTTCATTTTTCACAGTTTTAACTTCACATTTTCCTGTCCCACATTTTTTTTATTTCCAAAAGACTTACTATTATTTTAGACATCAATATATGGCACAGTTTGAATAAACAATGTCCCCCATGGGTAGGGGTATTTGAACACGTGGTCAATAGTTGGTTGTCACTGTTTGAGTAGCTGGTAGAACACTGCTGGGAAAAGTGTATCACCTGGGGCCCACTTTGAGGATGCACCGCCTTGCTCCATTTCCAGACTGTGGGCTCAGGCACTCTTGCACTCTCTCTCTCTCTCTCTCTCTCTCTCTCTCTCTCTCTCTCTCTCTCTCTCCCTCTCCCTCTCCCTCTCCCTCTTTCCCTCCCTCTTCCTTTTTGCCCCTCTCCCTACTTCCTGCTTATGAGTGGAGATGTGACCTGTGACCTCTCTGAATGCTACCACGCCTTGCCCTCCCTATGGTACCAAAGACAAAATTAACACTTTCTTCTAATATTTGCTTCTAGCTATGGTATTTTATCAAAGAAGCAAACAAACAAGAATGCAACTGTTTATCAACTGAAATAATACTAACAACATTTTTGGGTTTGTAATACATAAAATACATATTTATTCAAAGGACAGTAAGCTTTGATGTGTCACAATTAACAGCAGACAGGGTTGGGATGTGTCTGAACTGGTAAGAGTGCTTGCCTCATGTGCACAAACTCCTGGGCTTGATCCCAAGTGCCATTTAAACTGAGTGTGGTGGTACAGGCCTGTCATCTCAGAATTCAAGAGAGAGAGAAAGAAGTAATAGTTCAAGGTCATCTATAGCTATACAGCATGTTTAAGGCCAGCCTGGGATATACAAGACATGTTTCAAATAATAATGACAATAATATAATAACACACAAACTGATTCTAATAGGAAATAGTGAATTAAAAAATACATGGCAAAAAGTTAATTAGAAGGAATTTATTCCAAGCAATCATCTTTCAACTACAAATCCCATAATTCACAGGAGGCCAGGCATCGAATACTACTCTTCTTTGATGAAAAGAAAATGTCCCCAAACTCAAAACCCTTTGAAATCTCTGATTTTATAACCTCTGTAAAACAAACTGTGGTTATAAATTATCATGCCCCAAGTGGAATAGATTTGCAAAGATTAGACAATGTTTTGACAAACCACACTCCTTTTATGCTCGCATTCCTAAGAGAGCAAGGAGAAGTCTACTGAGAGGCAACAGTAATCTGTATCTTAAGACTTAATCATGAGAACCATGCAGAACACACCAGCAGTAGAGGCCATTGCAGGCAAACACATCTCTACTCAATCTAATGACTATAAACCAAGTTAAAATTTTAATACGACAGTGGAATCACTAGAAACGAGAAACCAAAGGAAAAGAAACCTCTTCAGCTTCTCATCAGGAAAAAATCTGCTGCCCACCACATGGAGCTCATGAAGTGAGCGCACCAACTGCTATTCTATGGAATATTCCCGAAAGAGCAATAATCAGAAAAGGCTGACGCATTCCCAAAACAGCAACAGGTACCTTTATAATCCCATTCACATTTATCCTCATAACCTAAGAATTATGTAGGCTTGGTGTGTCAGGAGCAATGTAAAAATAGAAACAAATTGATGAAGAGGCGCTGATATGAATAGCCATGCTTGTTGGAACATTGTGTTCTTGCCTCCTTTTCCCAATGAATGTCTCATTATCAGTAATTCATCCATCCATCCATTCATTCATCTCTCCTCCACTCCCCGCCCCTCACCAATACATGCTAAACTCAGTACAGATAATACCTCAAAACTGGAATGGGTTTTAGAAACCAACCATACCAACTTTAAACCCAAGATCTGTGATCTGCCTCTACTCAGCATAAGATTTCTATACTAGTTTATATCACTGAATAATTAAATTGTCAGGATCTGAATATTTATATGAAGTCATTATTAAAAATTAAGGTGTGTAAACATCCAACTCCATATTAAAACAAAGGCACTCAAAACTGTATCCTACCATCCTCTGTACCTATTAGAGCTCTGGTATCTGAACAATGGATAAGTCATATAACTGTTGTTGGTGTCTGCACAGGTCTACTTCGGTGGTGCTCAGCACAACCTGCCTTAGATTTCAGAAACTGGGTTACTAAACCTCCAGCATAACAGCAGACCCACAAAACCTTGGCATACTCCCTCTTCTCAAGTCACACCAAATAAGACACTATCCAGACAGTTGTGGCCTCCTAGAAGTAGCATGAGTGGTAAATCCAGATCTCCAGGCAGGCAGAGGAGTTTTACTAAGTAAGGCAGAAACTCAGAGAGGCCCAGGGTACAATGAATGGGGTACAAAGAATTAAGACACAAGTTAGCTGTAAATTTTAGCAAACCAGGATACACAAAAAGTGTGGGTTTGATCCCCAGCACCAAATAAATCAGGTGTATACTGCATGCCTGAAATCCCAGCACTGGGAAGTAAAGGAAAGAGGTCAAATTCAAGGTCATCCTTGGCTAGAGTTGGAGACCAACATAGAATGTTAGAGGGTCTGTCTTAAAAAAACAAAACAAACATACAAAAACCAAACCTGTAACACAGGCTAAGTAACACACACTCATATAAGCCAGTTTTGGGGAGCCTAAGGTTGTAGGAACTCCAAACACATACAAGCTTGGACGAAAGGCTACATATTTTACTTGTCTTTATGATCGGCACCCTGACACTTCACCAGAAGAAGTCCCCTGAGAGTCCCAACCCACAAGAAATGCTCATCAATAATTCCATTTCTGGTGCACTCAGTTTGCTTGGTTCAAATTTTTTATTGGTATTATTTCCTTTTTAAAAGATGGTGAGGAACAGTAGCCATAAATACAAGCCCACAGCTAAACCCAACTTCTCTGAAGCCATAAAGCCTAAGACTGAGCACAACTTTGTCACTTTATACACCTTGATAATGTCCAGGGTGAATGGAGTCAGAGGGCCTAACTGAGACACGCTTTCTGAGAGTAGATTTCCTAATTAAAGTCTCAATTGACTGTGCTGACAGAACTGGTAAATGAGCCCCAGTATATTCGAGATACAGATACATATTCAGGGACATAGGTGCACAGGGAGGGCTGTAGCTCAGCTGGTAAGTGCCAAGAGTGCTCACAGCCCCAACTCTAACCCCGACTCCACATGGCCGTCAGCACATGGGAGATGCATGCTGGAATATCAGAAATTCAACGTCATCCGCTACTATAAGGCTACACCTCAAAAAAATAAAAAAGTTACTTGTGAAGTTTCCATATAAATTAAAAGTCCCAGACAATATATGAAAAATGAAATATATATAACAATGGTGTCCAGTGGAAGTGGAAGGCCTTGTTAAGCAACTCTTCCATATTGGGAAAAAAAATCATCCATGTTAAAAGGATTTGGTCATTGGGTCATTGAAATTAATAGATCCTGTATAACCTCAAACCTGGTGACATATCGACAGACATGATCAGTGGCTAACTGTTCTTCATAATCTCGGGCCAAGGACACTATTGTCCTGCTAGTCCCTTGGACCAAGAGGAAGAAGCTGGTAGTGTGGACCTCCAAGCCAGCTGACACAGAGACAAATAAGTAGGGTTCTAAGGGCTCCTTTTGAGACAGGTTCTCCCTGTGCTCCTGAGACTGCCCTTGAACTCTGGGCCTCAAGTGATTCTGCCTCTCCCACTGAGCACTTGCTATACTACAAAAGCCCTGCATGCTCTAGAGATATGCACAGAGTTAGCTACAAAGTCAAAACAACATGTAGACCAAACTAGGAAAAGGAGCTATGGTCAAGAAAACCTTCTAAATAAATAAATAAATAAATAAATAAATAAATAAATAAATAAATAAATAAATGAGCGAATGAATAAATAAACATAGTGAATGCCCAAGCAGCCACTTCTTCTTCATTCTAAGAAGCCAAAAATAGAAATGGCTGGACCAGGTGAAGAATTGCAGCTGAGGCAAAGGAAAGGATGCCCAGATGCTTAGCTTACATGGTCCACAAGGAAGCAAAGGCAGAGAATGTGAACTGCAGACAGTGATGAAGAAACTGCCCCATGGGTTCAGTATGCACAGCCTGTGCCTGATTTTCCTAATCAGAATTTCACACAGTACAAAAGTAAGTAATTATCATGAAAATTTTCTAATTATGCAAACAAGCTAAAAACTCAACAAACATTTATTTTTTTTGGGCCAGAGTATTTTTTATCAATCAGAATTACATAATAATGGTCCGAATTACATTTTTTATAAAATATTGCTCCATTGTACTCATCTAAATAAAACAAGGTATAAATGCAACACTCCGCAGTTAGCCCTCACTGGCCATTATTGTCCTTCCTGACATATTTCAAATAACAGCCCATCAATGTCACATTGTCAAATGCTCACTGGTGTATAGAAAGGACAATAATTTCATACATGCAGCAGGGCTGAGGGGAATTCTATGGGAACATTTTCTAGTATGTATAAGAACCTAGGGACTACATCTAGCAGCATTTGTGACTGAATGGATGCATGCATGCAAGAGAAGGGATATTCCCTATCTTGCTCTAAGATAATAAACTGTGAATGCAGTAATAACCGCTCGGGCTGTGGGTGCTTTATTTGCTAGTGCTTATAGACCTGGAATATTGTGGTTTAGATATGACATCCCCTCCACGGGACCATGTATTTGGACACTTAGTCCCCAATAGTAGCTCTATTTTAAAGGTTATAAAATGCCTGTAGGAGGTGAAGCCTTCCAGAGGTAAGAATGTCACAGAATCAGGACGGGAGGAATAAGGGGTCCTGAAGTTTGATATCTAGACTCACTTCCAGCCTGCTTAGGGGCAGTAGATACAACGTGACAACTTGTCTCACACTCCTGCCATCACTGACTTCCTTTCTTAAGTTGCTTTTTGTCACCTTTTTCTCCCCTCCCCCTCAAGCAAGGAGAAAAATTACCAATGTAGGGACTGAGGAGAGGACTAAATATATGAACACAGAAACGACCTTCACATAAATGTTGTTTTTATTAATTATTGTTCCCATCTGTGATGTTTGAATGAGAATGGCTCCCATAGGCTTATTTGAATGTTTAGTCACCTGGGAGTGGGACTATTTGAGAAGGATTAGAGGGCGTGGCCTTGTTGGAGGAAGTGTGTCACTGGGAGTGGGCTTGAGATTTCAAAAGCCCCTACCAGGCCCAGGCTCTCTCTTGCCCTTTCTCTCTCAACCTGCCTGCCTACTCAGCTGCTTCCTGTCAACTTCCAATCATAATGATCATTGACTAACCCTCTAAAACGGTAAGCAAGGCCCAATTAAAAGCTTTCTTTTATAATAGTAGCCTTGGTCATGTTGTCTCTTCACAGCAACAGAGTAACTGAGACAGTGTCTCACTGGGTTTAATTTAAAAATTAAATTTTATTATATTTTTGGTTGTGATCCTAGCCTTTAACGGCAGAGCCATCTCTCCAGCCCTAAATTTTATTGTATGTATGTGTTATACACAAAACAATACAGTAGGGCATGGTGGCTTATACCTATACTCCCAGCACTTGGGAGGTGGAGGCAGGTGAATATCCAGTTCAAGGTCAGCCTCAGGTACCTGGTGGATTAAAGGACAGCTTGAGCTACATGAGACCCTACCTCATATGATAAAAATCAAGAAGCATATACACAGGACTGTCAATTTAGAAGAGAAAAAAATTCCCTTTGAAGAGGAGCAAAGAGCAGATCACTTCTATGGTCAAAACAACCACCTGGCTCCTCATCAGAAACCCAGTACAGAGTTCAGAATGGGATTGCACTCCTGAGTTTTGATCTATCAGAGACTTTGTTTCTGTCTCGCTTTCCCAACCTACTTGTTCCAGTTAAAAGTTAACCGTAACCATTCAGCTAATATAAATCCTTGTTAGATGCCCATGCACTACTTAATCACCAGCTGCTTTGCCTTGTTCTAAGTCATAAATCTTCAGGCTGGGACACCACTGCCAAGCAACATAATACGTTTTTCCAATTCATTATCACAAACTCTATATTTAAAACAAATATGGCTCCAGCTGATTTAAATAACAAATTAGCCAATGGATCAGCCACAGCCCACAATGACATTTTAATTAAGTGTGATAATAGGCTGTATAACCTAGAGAGCTCTGAGATGCCCTTCGGTCAGGGTCTTTTCCAGATTACTGTTGGTCCAAGCTGCCCTTACTGACACAGTTGTAATTTTCCATCTTTAAACATGAGAATTAAGTTTTGTAAAAACAAAATCTTTTTCCTAGATACTTTAAAAATTTTCCATATATAACCTCATTATCAGCTATGTGTATATACTTAGACATTAACACATTTATGAGTGTATATTTACAGTATATAATCTAAATACTAGGATATTGATATCCACACATATATAAAATTATTAACAGGCTACTACTACAAAGGCAAGAAAAAGACACCTAGTGGACAATGGTAGAACTGCAAGGTGGCAACTTAGTCCAGAGTTTGCCACTTTACACTTAAGGAAAAGTTGCCCACTGTTAGGAGCCCCACAGGGGGGACCATGATACACAACTGTAACATATATGCAGAGTGCCTAGGTCAGTCCCATACAGGCTCCCTGGTTATAGAAACAGGGGCTGTCTCAGCTCTTTTGCTGGCTTTTGAAACCCTGCTTCTCTACTAGATCACTTTGCTTAGCCTTAATTCATAAGGAAGTGCTTAGTCATACTTTAACTTTGATATGCTATATTTTGTTGATACTCATGGGAGGAGTAGATTTGGGGAGGGGCAAAATGGGGATGTGGAGGAGGGACCTGGAGACAAGGAGATCAGGGAGGGAGGGGAGGGAGGGAGGGAGGGGAAAAGGTTGCCAATTCACACTTAAGCCAGGTGTACTTTTTTATTCCTTCAATCACATTACTGCAGAGGCAGAGAGAGGCAGTGGGATCTCTGAGTTTGAGGCCAACCTGGTCCACAGGAGAGTCATGGCTACACAGAGAAGCCCTGCCTAGAAAAACAAAAGAAAGAAAAGCTTGAGGAAATAAAGGAAAGCTGTTGTGAAATCCTAGACCAGACAGATGTGTGGATGCAGATACATTCCAGACCTTTCAGAGAGTATGGGACTCAAGCCAGTGTAAGGAAGTTACAGTATAATGAGGTTAAAGGACAAATGAGGCCAATGGTTTGTACTTACAGCAAGAGGCAGAAATAGCAGGGAGGGGGGAAGCAAAACACAGGCCTGCTTTATAAAATTCTACACTAAGTACACTAAGCTCAGTTCTCAAATGTCAGTATGAAGATGTTGAAGGACATATCAAATCCAGAACACAGAAAGATCTTTATTATGAACATCCATTTTCTCAAGAGAGAGACATTGGGTTTTCTGCCGAGTGTCTAAGCACCTACCGCTCACCCACATTTCTGTATTCACACCGTGGCCATGCCACAATTAAGACTCTATGGAGCAGAGAGATGGTCTCTCTGTGGGAGCTGTGGTTTGGATGAGAACTGTCCCCAGAAGCCATGAGCTACAGTTGAGGTTTACCAGAATTTTCAGGAAGTATTAGAACCCTCCAGAAGCAGAGACTACAGGGAGGAAGCCCTAACCCCTCTTAGTTTACTTGTTGGCAGTCATGAAACATTCACTTTATGCTCCCGCCATGATTCACAGTGAGAACACAGGTCCCCACAACAGAATGATATGGCTGTGTAATGAATCCATGAGCTAGAATAAACAATTTGAACAGTTATGGAACTGATTATCTTTGGTGGTCTCAGGATGAAAATCTCACTCCCACAGTAGGCAATATATTTATAAATAATTACAAAATCAATAGAAATAATTTAAAAACACAATGACTTTGACTCTAAGAACATTTTCATCCTTTAAAATGACATCCCAAAGAGACAGTTAGTTACATCTAGAAGTGGAGGAGGCATAACAGCTTTTCCTCATCACTACCCAATCCCTGGGACTGACTCAATGGCTCTGAGATAGAAGAGACACCTCCAGCGGGCCACAAGAGCCAAAAAAGGATCAAATAAAACAGAGGATACAAAACTATTCCTAGTGTTTAAAAATACTTTTTTTAAGAAACATAAATAAGCAAACATATTCTCAAGAAAACAAAAAACAAGAGTGTAGTAGTAGTGCAAAAGGAGATGTTTATCTTTCAGGCTTTCAAATCAATAAAATAATCCACAACATGTGTGGGATAGGAGTAAATAGAAAAAAGTCTAAGTACTCGCTGTAATAGAAGATGAAAACAAAAAAGAAACTTTGTATATTCACTCTGTGCAGTGTCTACTAAAATATTTAATGTAGCATAGTTATTATTGCCAGTGAAACCAGCTTTATTACCATTGATTTAAATACTACTTCTTAACACAGCTATGGCAACACTAACATGGCAGATTTTCAGGTGTAAATAACCATGTCTGCATTTGATACAGAGATTACAGTCAGGCATGTTGAGTATAGTCCCATAAAAAAGGAAGAGATCAAATCAAGACCACCAGGTCAAGAGAAAAACATAATTAAGGACAAGATGTGGTAGAAATGTGGTTGTGCAGCAGGGAAGTCTGTGCTGCAGAAAGGATGCATCTGGGAACATGCTCCCCTGCAACAGACGTGGAAAGAGAGAGCTTTCTGTAAAGGTTCAGTTCTACATGGTTTGCCTCGAATTCCAAAAGCAATGGTTCATCTCAGGAATACTTGTCGGGATCATGAAGAGCCCAATCATGACCAAGATCCCACCAGGTCACTCTGCCCTGATGGGAACCAGGATGGTCTGCAAGGCCAAAGTTTACATGTGTGTATGTGGGGCACACAAACTCTCAACAAGACAGTATTTCTTAGGCTACTGGGCTGTGGATCACACACACTGAAAATATCTTTACATACGTTAAGGTAGGGATGTGTGTGTGTTAGAGGTGTGTGTGTGTGTGTGTGTGTGTGTGTGTGTGTGTGTGTGTGTGTGTGTTATAACTTAAATGCTCTGAGACTGGAGAGTAGCTCCATGAGAGAGCACATGCTAAGAATGTACAGGCTGTGGGTTTGAACCCTAGAACGAAGCAACAAGAAAAGCTGCTTCTCACAGACATAAATAAAAGCAAAACTCTAATATTCATCCTACTAAAGAAACACCTAAGAAAAACTGATGGCAGCCAGGAAATGCAAAGGCAAATTCGAATCAAGAGTTGGAAATGGAGTAATGAATCAACAAAGATGTTTGTGGGTGTTAGCAATGTGTGCCACCATACATTACCAACAATGCTTCTTTGCTTAGATTTAAAGACCTAAGCTATGGTTGTACCATTATTTTAACTCACCAAGCCTGATACCAAGTGGCACAAATAGGAAAAGTGATGTGAGAATTTTCCTATGAGCTGCAAGTTTAAAAAGCCTGTGATCTTCAAATGCCCTACAAACAGTGTCTGTAGCCTCGGAGGGGAGGAGTTGGCCCATGTGTACATGTCTAGGTACTCCCTGGGTACCCACAGCACCGTACCCAGATAAGGCTCCAATGTGACTTTGGGGAGTATCAGCGGGATGACCACAGATGAGAGACTGCCATCCAATGAAGTAGTGACCACCTCTGTCTTCCCTGTATGTGATATGTCTTGGGTTCTAAAGTGGGCAAATGTATTTTATTCATTTCTTATAGATGAAGCATATGATCAAGCAAATACAAAAATACAACCTAAATTATCATACATTGATTGCTGATAGTAAATTTGAAATCTGAAAAATGAAGCACAATTCTTTGAGATGCCAAGTATCACTAGGAAAAGATAATTTTTCCTTGTGGTATTTAAACGTCATCCTTTGGAACAAACAATGTGGTGCACGCAGCTAGCTGCCACTGCCTGACAGCCTGTCTTATCTGCCAAATTGCTCATTAGGTTTGGCAATTTTCACCTGCTCCTTCAGTTTATATTTCAGCAGGGAACAGGCATCATCCTTCTCTTACTATCTCTATCGTGAGCTCCTAAAAGCCCTTTGTTAACACAGCACCCTCTCCCCCACACCTCAGAAACCCAATCACCTTATGTACATATCAATATTCTTAAAATGTCAATTTTGCTTTCAGTGGGGGAAGCCAGCCTAGCTTCAGTAAAGCACCAGTATAAGAGCAAGCATGTTATATAAGCCCATATGATAACAACAAGCAAGTGCACCAATAACTAACGTCATTCTTAACTCAAAAGCATAACCCATAAACCAAAAGAATCTACTTCTTTAAAATGTCAAGGAGTATCTGAAGCAGGTCACAGGTTAAAATAAGAGGCAGCAGGGTCCTCTTCCCATTGCTGCGGATCATCCAACCTTTGTTATAAGCCTGAAAGGAGAATGCTCTGATTTATAAACAAACAATGACAGTGGTGCGACAAGCAGAATGGAGAGAGTCTAAGAACCACTCACCCTGAGCCCATGAGCATGGTGGCATCTGGGATGGATCGATACGTGTTGGGCAAAAATCACCAAAGATATAAAACAAAATGTCTCATACCCTATAAAACAACTTCTGATGGCATACTGGTTTTCATTATGCAGAAGTAAAATATTCACTACCAACCCTGCAATTAGCTAGAAAATTACAATAATTACAGCAATTTTGTATCCCATCTCCAGACCAATTAATAGATATATGACCTTGTCAACATGTAATAATCAGATTGCGTCCACAACAAAACTGGAAGGGCTATGGATGTTGAATAGAGCTTACTCAGAAAAAGAGGAAATTACTTGAAATTCTGAGAATAGCATTTGTATGCCATGCTCTAACAACTCAAAAGGAAATACAATAGAATAGTAGTTTCAATGTATATTTAAATCAGATCTACACACACACACAAAAAAAAACTTGCATGCTAATATCAGCTAAATGTTAAAGGCTAGATCTCTAAACCAAAGATCCTTGTCTTGTCTATCTTTGAACAAATTTTTAAATAGATCTCTATATTCTTAGATAAGAAAAAAACTGAGATCAAAAAAGGGGAAAGGCAGGCTAGCCTGAACAGCTGAGCCTTGACAGCACTTACTATGTGAGCCTGATGAAATGAGTGCAATTCCAAAAACCCACATGAAGGTGACAGAGAAAACAAACTCCAGGAAGCTGTTCTCACACCTATGTATGTGTGCTATGGCACATGCCTCCACATGTATATAGCATTCACATGAACACATAGGGCCTCAGTTAGTTCCATAAAGGTCTCAAACTTGTTACATAGACATGACTGATCCCGAACTCTTGATACTCTTGCCTCTACTTCCTAAATGCCAGATGATGAAAGCACACCAACACATCTAGCTGAGGACTGTTTAGATAACATATCCTTGACGTGACCAAATGCTGCTCCCAATTGCTTAACTTGGTTTAAAATATATTTGCTTATATATGCACAAACTGTAATGAAGAAATGGTCAAGAAGGGAAAAACAATATATATCTCAAGCAAGCAGGGAGGCAAAAGGGGCAGTTATTTGGGAATGTCCTCAGCAAAGGGGAGGTGGAACAAACTTTTCTTTTCCAACCCTAAAGACATCTTCATTGTACCTGGGTCTCCTGTGGTTCAGAGCATATGCACAGTTGAAGGAATTGCTTAGCATTGTTCTACATGCAGATATGATTCTGTAACCCATCACTCTCCTAGCACATCCCACAGTGTACCTTTCAGGACCTCTACTCCTATATGTAAGACTTGTTCAATGTTAACTTGGTGTGCTTTCTTGTTTTCCTTGTATGCATGTTTTGTTCATGCTGGTAACTGAATTCAGGGCCTAACATACGCTAGGCACATGACATCCCAGTGAGTTGTATTTCCAGCCCCAATGCACAGATTTATAGTAGTGCAATAAACATGAACTGGGAAGGACTGAGGGCTAGAAAATGAAGAGAAGTGATGTAAAACATAAGCTCAGGATATGACCTGGCCATAGTACACATAAACTCCCCACAATTGTGACTGCTTGCACAAGACCTGCGGAAGATCAACATTCCCGCAGGCAGCATTAACTGGACTCTGTACTTAGAGAGGGAGAGGAAGAGGGGGAGAATAAGAAGGAAAGAGTTGGGAGAGAGGATAGAGGGAGAGGAAGGAGGAGGGAACAAAGGAAGAGGAATGGCCAAGGAACATGACTGTGGGATGTTGCTGAGGTTGAGGGTAAGGAGGAGTGGAGAATGGAAAGAACTAAGGATTACATATTACTGGTTGTATTGTAAACATGTATGAAAGTGCCAAAGAACACATAAAAATAGACTTTAAAAATAAATAGGGCAAAGAAACTGTCACTCAGTAAAACCACACAAGACCAGGTATTCATTCTGACCAAAAAAAAAAAAAAAAGACCTTAAACAGAGAGGCCTTAAGATAATTGAGCATAAAAAACGTATTTATTTCATTTGGGCAGGAATGTGCGTGAGACAGGGTCCCGTTATGACCCAGCTCAAAGTGTTCCTTCCTCAGCCCCGTGACAGCAGGATTATAGGCATATGTCAGCATGCTTTACCTACATGATAAATCACCTGAACATCTTTTCACAGATAACAATGGCTCAGCTATGAAATTTTACAAACAAGTATTATTTCTAGCACAAATATTTCACTTTCCCGAGTAAAATTTCCGGAACTGGTTATGGAATCCTTCAAACAAATGTCCTGAAACTGGAGTTCCAGGGGGAAGATTACTCCTCACAGACTCTGTGCCTCTAGTTCCTTCTCCCCTAAAACTCCACCAGAGACTTCACTGTGTCATTCTCTTCCTTATTGGCTATTCACATGAAATACAAGTTCTGTGAGTCACGGCTACAACTGAATGGACTGTGAGAAGCCTTTGGTTATTTCTACCCATAAAGACAGTGCAGGGTAGCTTATTGGCAATCTGTCTTCATTACCCTTAGGGAGCAACATAACCACTGACTTCTTGGGTAAAAGATACAGGCCCAGCTTCAAAATGTATCCAATGTCTGACACCCACAAAGAACTCCATTTGTAGAAGCAGAGAGAAAATTAAGATGAAATATGCAGCAAACAGAAAGTTCTCACTTACTTGCCCGAAGGACTGAAGGCGTGACCTCAATTTCACTTGTGGCTTGATAAGGCTGAAAAGCAGAAGCATTGTTGGTGCCCAGCTCACTACCGAATATCTCTGGGCTCTGGGTTCCCGTGGAGCTGGCGCTGGTACCATCTCCTCCATGGTGAGGGTCCTGCTCATCAAACACTGCTACCAACTGGAAATAACAGACAAAGGGGCACTTGTGAATAAGGGCATTCAAATAACTACCAAATACTCCACCATATTGAGACAATCATAGGAGAAAATACTGACAGCAATGTTTCCAAGAATGCCAGCGTTAAAGGAAGCAAGACCTCAGTAAAGCATTGTCTCCCTGAGGCCTGATGCACCATTCACACATACATTTCTAGGAAGTAGGTTTTGTATCTAAAATTCCATGGGTAAAACACTGTAAGACACAGTGACATTCCAGAATGTTAGGGTAGGAGTGAGTTTAAATTCTTTTTATACACAGGATGTGATGCAAAGTACAAGAAAACCCAAGTACATGCATGTATAGATATATTTCATCTTTTCCTTCTTTCTTTGTTACCCTTTAAGATAAGAATCACAGGTCACCCAGACTGGCCTACAACTTGCTATGTCCAGGGTTGATGTTTCAGTTCTGATCTTTTTGCCTTCACACCCTGTTACCAATAGTTTTTCCCCGCTGCTGGGCCCACTGCCATGCCTGCCCCCAAAAACATACAGAGACTGTATTAGATATAATTCTGTTAGCCAGTTACTAGTTTCTTATTGGCTAGCTCTGTCTTAAGTATGAACCCATTTCTATTAATTTAAGTATATCCATGTGGTCTCATCTTACCGAAGAGTGGGCCAGGACCTCTGTTGTCTCCAGTCTCTACATGCTGACTCCTCCCTACTACTTCCTCAAATCCTTCTTGTCTCCTAGTCCCGCCTATCTTCCTTTCCTATTGGCCAACAGTGCTTTATTCATTAACCAGTATGAGAAACATATTTACAGAATGACAGCTCCCATCATCTCTTACAACACTCCATTTCCCAAGTACTGAGATTATAGGACTGAGCCACCACACCCAGTTTTCTGGGATGCTGGAGAGTGAACTCAGGCCCTCCTACATGCTAGGCAGATACTCTAGCAATTAAGCTTCAGCCCCAGACACGTGTGTGTGTGTGTGTGTGTGTGTGTGTGCATGTGTTGTGTGCATGTGTATCTGTGTATATGTATCTGTGTTGTGTGCATGTGTGTCTGTGTGTATGTATCTGTGTGTTGTATGCATGTGGGTCTGTGTGTATGTATCTGTGTGTTGTATGCATGTGGGTCTGTGTTTATGTATCTGTGCGTTGTATGCATGTGTGTCTGTGTGTCTGTATCTGTGTTGTGTGCATGTGTGTCTGTATCTCTGTGTTGTATGCATGTGGGTCTGTGTGTATGTATCTGTGTGTTGTGCGCATGTGTGTCTGTGTGTATGTATCTCTGTGTTGTATGCATGTGGGTCTGTGTGTATGTATCTGTGTGTTGTGCGTATGTGTGTCTGTGTGTATGTATCTGTGTTGTGTGCATGTGTGTCTGTGTGTATGTATCTGTGTGTTGTATGCATGTAGGTCTGTGTGTATGTATCTGTGTGTTGTATGCATGTGTGTCTGTGTATGTATCTGTGTTGTGTGTGTGTGTGTGTCTGTATCTCTATGTCGTATGCATGTGTGTCTGTGTTTATGTATCTGTGTGTTGTATGCATGTGTGTCTGTATGTATGTATCTATGTTGTGTGCATGTGTGTCTGTATCTCTGTGTTGTATGCATGTGGGTCTGTGTGTACGTATCTGTGTGTTGTGTGCATGTGTGTATCTATGTGTGAACTTGATTATACACTATATATGCTATACGTCACATATGAAGAAAAAGGATATTAAAAGATATATGATCTCCTTGTTGCTGCATAAAACTTAAGGACTAGTAAAATGAGTCATTTACAGGAATGAGTTTGATTAAAAGAGCGAATGGGAATTGATGATGGCAACAGGAGGAAAGGACATACTTCTGAATAGCTCTGCCTGTCAAAAGCAGAATTGTGATTCATTACCTAAAACACAAATTACTAACTGAAATTAAAAAGGGTGGCAACATGAGGCAGAGATACTGAGGACATAACAATGGCACAGACAATCCTGACCATTCTACAAACAAATACATGACCATACCAAACAGAAACCATCAAGATTCACTGGGGGGGGGGGGGGCAGAAACACTGTTTCCATTATTTAACATAAAGCTAAATATAAAATAAGAGTCATGCAAATACCATATTTGCTTCGTACATGCAACTCCCACAAACGCACATATCAGGAATGAACAAAAAAGTGAAAATATTTTGGACGGTGAAAGCTAATATTCTTACTGTCAGAAACAGCAGTTACAGAAAAGGAGATGCTGTAATGAGCTCTGTGGTGTTAGACTGGAATTGGGGCTCAGCACAAACTTATGGCTGCTGTGAATAAGCTACCCTGAGCAATACTATTTTACTGCTGGTATAACACCATAAGAATCCCAGAGAATACTTACACTGACTGACCTGGATGAATAGGCCAATCACTAGATGAGGCTATTAATCAATAACACTGTATGCACCAGATATATGAGGCCATTGTTGGCATAGGAAGGCATACTGAACATTAATATACTATACAATAATGATAAAATGTACTATGTATAATTTATTACTATAATTTTACATGACTGGCAATGAAGTAGGTTCTTTTATACCAACAAATGAGAAAAGCATTATGCTATGATCTCACCCGAGACCACAAAAATTCCCAGATCTACTGTAGTCTAATGGGCAGCCTGTTAGTAAAAGCATGCTGTGGTGTATGGATACAGGTGTACAAGTATGCAAACCGATGGTGTTGGTGAATGTTGATACCAGGAGGAGACAAATAAATGACCTAGCCCTATTCTGAGCTATCCCAGCACTAGAAGGAATGGCACCCAGAATCAGTGAGCACACCTCATGTCCAGACGTAGGTTTCTAATGTCATTCACTAATATGCCAAGGCATTTTGAAAAAACAGAAGATTAAATTGGAACAAATAAAACACACATGAGTGTGAATGCCCAGTGATGCTGATAGGCACATCAAAGGGAAGCAGATATAACCTTGGTTCCCTCTATCCCCACAACCAAAGCTGGGACAGCTTATGGTCAAATAAATAATTATACCAGGAGGTTATAACTGCAAAATAAACAACATATCTGTGAATGTGTGGTGGCTTAAATAATGGCAAAAAACTGACAGATGTCTTCCACTGTAGCATCCAAATAATGAAGACAGTAGTGGGGTTGGGGTGTGGCTTATTTGGTAAATGGTCTGCCTAGAAGGCTCAATGGCCCTAGGAATGAAACTAGAATTGCATAAACCAGACATTGGGGCAAAAGCACATAATCCCAGCATTTGGGAAGTAGAAGCAGGAGAATCAGATTCAAAGTCATCCTTGGCTATATGGCAAGTTGGAGATTGGTCTGGGCTATGTGAAACTGTCTTACACAGAAACAAATAGATAAATGAATGAATAAATGAATAAGAAACAATAGAATATAAGTTATCATTGGGAACACTCATAAAAATAATTGTCACAGAAAATCTAACAAGACATGTCAATATTAACAGGCAAGAATATAAAGAGAAGGGGATAATTGCCTATCTCAAAAGGCAATTATCCTGGGTTACAAAGTAAGTTGAAGACCAGTGTGGGCTATAGAAGATCAAGTCTCAAAAATAAATGAATAGATAAATAACAATGAATGAATAAGGAATACTGGAAATAAAAGTTATGATTAGGAAATCCACAGAAATAATTGTTACAGATAAAACCTACCAATGGATGTCAAAGTTGATGGACAGAATAGAAATAGAACCAATGCACTTGCCTGTCTTGAAGGTGTCCCATATTATATGTTTCAACCAAAGGAAGAAAGGTAAGTTAACTCTGCAGTAGTGAAAGTTGGCAGGCACAACTCTCAATACATAATATCAGCAGAAATAAGAACGCCAGCCCCAAGAAGAGAATACCAATTATGTGGCTGCTGTTTCTGCCAAACAGGTGTCACTTCAACTCGTCATAAACTATCAGATAAACCTTAAATTAAAGGACATTCCACAAAACACAGATTACTCTGATTCTGAAAAACAAGAAATCTGTGTGATAGGACTCCCCATAGGTATAGGGCCAGAAAAGATTCTAACCGAGAGGGGCAAGATCCAAATGAACTTTGAAAATCAGCTGACATGTAAGCAGCAGGCTGGTTTATAGTGACAATAGTTGCCTCTGATTATAGATGATACAGAGGTTAAGGAGCTACTGTAGGGCTCTGGTAGCTATCTCCCAACTTTTCTGAAAATTATAATTATCTCAAATAAAGTGAAGTTTCTATTGTTATGGGTAGTGACAAAGTACTGTGAAAGATTTCCCTCTGGCTCCTCTCATAACAGTACAGTTCTTTGAGCTCTACCAAGCTGTCCAGCAGCTCAGCAGCACTCCAGGAATGGGAGAACCATGTCTGTAGCCGAAAGGAACCACTTGTCCTAACACCCTGTTGAGGTTTTACAATGTCCACAATCTGTCATTAAAAGACAGAAGGCACATTCACAAAAATATGAGCAGCATTTCCTCATTTTTTTAGACACCTTTGTCACCTTGACGAAATACTACTTCTATCATCATGTCACAGAGGCATACAAAGAATCAGGAAAAGTGGAACTCTGCTGGGATATAATAGGTAATTAACTGATTGATCCAGTGGGATGTTACGTGGCAAGAACAATGCAAAGTGGAGTGAAAACTTGTGTCACTCCACCTTGTAATAAGCAGTGAAAATGATATACTTAACAGCTACAAAAACAAGGAAAATGTTTGTGATTGTACTTCCAAGTTTTCAGAAAATGTCATCAAGTCCTGTTCACCTAGCATGACTAGTAGATGCCCCTGTACTGAGGGCACAGAAATCTCATGTCAAAGAGATCAGCGTACTCTTTCTGAAAAGTGATAAATTCTTCTGCAGCTATGCTCCAAATGGTATCTGCCATGATTCTACTCTGCTCTGATAACATGAGAGCAGCATAAAAAAAATGAACATGGCACTGTTTGAATAAAACTATAAAAATAGGCAACAGATCCAATCTGGTATGTGGGGTTACCTTTATGACCCTCCACACCAGGGATGCCTCTTTCTGCTACCATCCAACTGTAAGGTTTCAATCCAAATAAAGACACTCAAGGTATATTTGTAACCCTATTAAGCTACAACACCAATGTTGAGTTAGTTGTTCATCAGAACACGGGATTTCTAAAACAATTTAAATACCACATTTTGTACAAGCTGTATGGTTTAAGATGTATTTTTAAGCTATCAAATTTTGACATTTTAGTGTTTAATTGGAAATAATTGAAATTCAAGTTTGTTATTAACTATGAGGTCTTTTTAAGAATCAAATCCTTTCTGCCTACTGGAAATGGAGATGGAAAATGACAAGTCTTTAAATGCCAAACATGGAAGTGCTTATACACGTATATTAGTTTCAATAATTATCTCCAGCATTTTGAGAAAACACAGGATTAAGAAATCTGGACTGTGTTGTGAATAAATGCTATGTGAATTTCAGTGGTAGAATCACAGTTGGTGATTTTCAATATGCCAATAACATACAATTTTACAGCTTTCTTTTAAACCAAACTTTAAGTGCCAGGTGCAGATATGAAGTAATTTTGTGTTAAATTGGGAAAGATTTATAATTTTAGAAAAGCTACTCTACAAGAATACATATAGAAACACAGCAAAAGAAAACGAGACCTCCATAGAAATTCCACAGATTCAAACTCCCTGCATGCTCTTCAAAAAGTAAAAAAAAAAAAATAAATTTAAGTTTCTAAGACATGACTCGACTCCATATTTTAACAGATGGAATCTTCACCATCCATGAACCAAATCATTCTTTAAGATTTACTTTCAAATTTTTTAAATTATGCATGTCTGGAGTGGGGGTGGGAACAAGAGTAGAGATGCCCTTAAGAGGCCAGAAGAGAGTGTTAGATTCCCCCATATGTGGAGTCACAGGGGGCTGTGGGCCTCCTAGTATGGGTTCAAGGAGTTGAAATGGGGTCCTATGCAAGAACAGTACCTGTTCTTAACTACTAAGCCATCTCTTCAGTTCCAACGGTTCACTCACAATAGCTATTAGCTACTCTCTTTTCTGTTCCTTGCATCTGACAAGTATGATGGGGGGAAAGACAGGCTGAATTAGGATAATAACGGGATAAGCCAAATGTAAGCATATCCTATCCAATGCTATACATTTCCCACTTACTGCAGGTCAAGTCGCTTTAACTCCAAGAAACTCCAGGACATGGTGCAAATAACTCTGATGGGTAAAATAATGAGCAGAAAGTCCACAAGCGCATGGACCAGAGTGGCCAAAAGCAGAATGGCCAAAAGCAAAACAACATACTTAAGAGCAACCAGCCCAGGTTTCTTCAGAGGGCAGCTTGTACATTATAGGCCTCTTCTTATCTCTAAAGGCTTCCTTAGTTGGAAAGAGGATGATCATTACAACAGGCAGAACAATGGCCTCCCACCAAAACTATCCATGTCCACATCTCACAGAGTAGTTAATGTCACCAATGACATTAGGATGCAGGTTATTGACCAGGAAACAGACAGCTAATCCAGGTAACCTTACAATCCCTATCTAACCAAAGAAGTGTGAAACTCTAGAAAATCTGCCCTGGCTTTAGCTGGAGATCTGTGAGGATGCACAGAGATACTGGCCACTGGCTCTTAAGATTAAGAGTGAGAGCTGTGAGCCAATGACTGCTAAAAGCATCTATGGGCTATTATTATTATTATTATTATTATTATTATTATTATTATTATTATTATTCACAACTGCCAGTGAGGGATGTGGCTCTACTAACTCTGTGACATTCCTGGGAAGACTAAGGTCACCTCTCTGCCATCCATAATTGTATGTAAATAAGCACACACCACATGAAGCCACTGGCTTATAAGTGATGTTTCCTGGCAGAAAGAAGAACCTAATGGTGACATGTAAAGAACATACCAAGCACATAACTGGTAGTCCTCACCAAATTATATCATGATAGTGTATATACATTGTAAATACAAAAGAACAAGGACAACCTCAATTGGTATGTTTAGGTTCTACACATACACACACACAAAAAAAAAAGGTTTTTGTTTTTAAGGATCACAGAAAAGGAAGAGCACAGAAGGGGTTAAGAACCCTTCTAGAGAAAAAAAATAAAATGCTCAGATCAATGTATAACCAGGAGACAAAGCTCAAATCTCCTGTGGGGTGTAACAGTTCTCCTTAACAGAAAAGGAAACTGAAGATCAGGGAAATGGGGTGTTCAGAGATTCAGTAAAGTGAGAATGACTGTAAGTCAAATCTACTGGACTTCCAGTAGCCCGAGTTCTTAATCTCCCTGCCTATAATGCCTCCCACACCAACAACAGACCCAATGGGCCATAGTCTGTGGATTCTAAAAGTCTCTAGCTAGGAGTCTCTTGATTAGCAAAAGGCAATAATCCTCATACCAATCAATGAAACTTTGAGACCACCACCTAAAACTTAATGACTGTATTTGATGGCCATCAAAATAATTGCAAACAATACCAACTTCATGATAGTGTGGCTTGGTGTTAATCGTGGAACGCAGAAGGGAGGGAGAGGGAAGAGTGGAAAGCAATTCATTAAAAATTCAATTAGTCAACAAGCTGGGCAATAGGAAAAGAATACATCAGAACCAATGCTAGTCTGTGTTGGGGACAGTACAAGCTATGCTATTAATCTAACTTACCTCAGGATAATCACACACACACACACACACACACACACACACACACAGAGCTTCTTGAGACCCTCTCCAAGACATACTTCCAACATCTATAATCCCTGTCTTGACATTACTGAACTTTCAGAAGAAAATGCACGTAAATTAACAATGCATCCCAGGTAGGACAACACCCCTATCTCTACAACACTGAGACAATCCAGAAATATGAAAGAAAGACTCCTACTCTGGGGTACAACTGAACAAGTGTTGGCAGAAACAATTCTCCTGTTACTAAGAGAGGCAACAAAAAAGAGTATCAGAACAACAAGAGAACCATGTAGAAGGCTAAATGTGTGACTTTCATGTTCAACCTCATCAGTATATATTCATCCACAAACAAGACTTTGGACCATGTTTCCAGTCAAAACATTTCTTCCTTCTTTGTAACCTAAGTGTAGGAAGAATGCATGTGACTTTTCTAAAACTATTTCTTTCATGTGAATTCTTTACTCATTTGTAACATGTATAATGCAATCTGATTGTATTATATATTGTATTGTATAATGTAGACCTCACAATCTAATTCACTGAAGGAGAATTCTCTACATTATAGTGTGTACCTAAACATTATTATTTAGCCTTTCCAATCCTTTGGACAATGTAATTCAAAGGCCAACAAAATCACATACAAAGTTATTGTTAAGACTCTAAAATATGGCTGTCTAAAGAAGGACAGGTGCAGATGTGCCATATATTGTCCTTTCCATGAGTCTGCCTCTCATTGCTCATGCTTCAATCTGTAAGCCAGCCTTTTCTTAAAGATTTCAAACATTAAGTCATTTTCTCAACAAACTCCAATCTGTTTTTACACTATCACCCTGAAATTCTTTTCTTGACTGAAGCGAAGGTCCCCACTTTCCCTCAGCAGAGGTTTCTGAAAAGAATTCTGGGCTGTCTCCCTCTACCCCTAAGCACCCTGTCTCTCTTTCAAGAGATTACAAAACCAAAACTGAGATCCTTAACTAGGAACATTTGCTTTATTCCTTTTACTTTTTAGACTAGAGAAGAGCACTGAGCCAAGGCTTCCTGTATCACTTTGTGAGGACAATTCCCTTTTCACCTCACCACGGAGTTCTCCCTGGAAGCTGCACTTGGCAGGCTGTGCTGGTGTTTGGACCAGGGGTCTCTGAGAGCAAGGTGACTTCCATGGAATCTACAGTCTATTCAGGAACATAAGTAAAGGAAGATGGAGATAAGTCATGAAAATTTCCTGCCAGTCAAGTCTTGTGAACTTTATAACTTTGGTTTTTGGCAATCAATGATCAAAAACTTTCCACCCAAAATTAGAACTCTGAAGAATCACTTAGTTCCAAGTTATAGAGGCTGTGTTTAAAAGCAGAAGAAGTAGGAAGGAGAATGTGGCTGTTGTTGAGCTAGTCAGTCATAAGGACCAAGTCACAGAAACATCTAGACTCTGTGTCAGGCCTGTGATGAAGCAACAGACATCAGCAGAGCATCATCCTGCACTCAATACAAGACAGTAGTGTCAGTGCAGAAACCAGCCTGTTTCCAAGGCAACCTGCCATGTATATGGGAAATTCACTTGGGAGTCAGTAAATCCTGCAAGTGCAGAGTTCACTGTTTGAACAAGACACCCACTGGCAACTTAGCTCCCTCTAAAAGCATGACCAGAAAATAAAGAGAAGTTTAACTGCTTCAAAGGATAAAGGGGATTCACACAACTCTATTAAGATGTGGAGATGGGCAGATAAAAAGAAATTGGGTGACCTAAGATGAAAAGGAAAAAATGGTTTATTGTCAAGTTCAAATGCACCAATCAAGGGTAGTGAGTGGCAAGTCTGTACTACTAGTGCTTAGGAGGCTGAAGCAGGAGGACAATTGAGTGTAGATTAGCCAGTACCATGTAGATCCAGACTCCAAAGTCCAAAAGATGTACCAAAAACATACACTCTGTTCAAAGTTCTGAATGAAAGTTGGAGAGGACATGTACTGAAAGTCAGTGTGCATGCTGACAGACAGGAGCCAATATTAGCAAACTATCAAAGTCCAATCAATGTGTTTTGTAAAATCTAAGCCCCGTGCTACATTACAGAATGGCTTTCAGTTTAATTTGCACACAAAAGGAAAGAGCAGAGTGTGGGTTTTAAATATCCACTGGGGCACAGATGGGAAGCTTCAAACATTTTCTGAAGTGTTTGTTGCTCGATTCATTGTTTTAGTGTCTTCCACAGGATAGATGAAGATGTCCTTGACATTAACTTAAATTATCTCTGGTGTACAGTACCATGCTGATTAAATTAGGCTCATTTTAATCATCTGGCAGATGTATTCTAAAAGCAACCAAATAATAAAAAATTTTAATCAACTCTTCATTAGTACAACCCGTTTAGCAGTACTTTAAGAAGTAAACACACTGTAAATAATAATTGTGTGCCAATCCTCTCTCCCACATGTATGTGATGGGTAAAAACATAAAAAATGTTAGCTTGCAAGCATCCCATATATGTGATGGATAAAAACAAAGAACTAAATAGCTTACAAGTACTCCCTCCAGCCCACAGTTGCTTACGCCACTTTGATGCACTGCAACTCCTTGAAAAGGTAAATGCTATAGAACCTAAAGAATTTGCCGAAGAACAAGAATTCAGAAACTACATTCTAAAGAATACTGATTCTGAGGAAAAGAAGTCTCTACCTTGCCTTCTGTCTCACAGAAAATGTCCCAGAAGATGACCTGGAATCCATGAGAGAGTTTCACTCCCCAAAGTGAATAAGGGATTGGAAGGTACTGTGTGGGCCTGGGCATTTTCCTCACCTACCTGGGCTCAGTAATGGAGTCTGGGACCTTGTATTAATAATGGCAAATTGCATGGATTGGTTACTGCAAGCAGCAAGTACTTAATAAACTTATATTACTCTAGGGAAAGTTTCAAGGGACTCGTCAGTGTGATGACAGGAATGCACCCAAGCCTTATAACCTATAACCTGAAGATTGGCACGTCCTTAAAGACACACCATCTAATTGGCATTTATTCTGTGGGTGGTTTCAAGGGGGCGCAGAGAAAAGACCAGGAGGGTAAACACTCATAGCTGGTTAGTCCAATAATGAAGAGCCTAGACTAATAGAAAAGCAGTGGTGTGAAAAGACAATTACAATGTATAATTATGAAAATATAGAGCCCGGACTTACTTAAAAGGATTGGCACATGTGATGTGGATAGCAACACAAAGGTAGGAGTGGCACATGAGGTTCAGACTCTCAGCAGGGTGGGTGGTCCAGGAAAACCCAAGGACAAACCAGTGACTGGACATTCAGCTTATAGAAAAGCTAAGAGGAAGAATAGAGAGCCAGGAAGACTAACGTAATATCATGGATATGAGAAGGAAAAGGAGTCTCTCAGCCTGGAATCTGGCTGAAGCCTCTGCAAACTAAAATTCAAGAATTCCAGCACAATTAATACTAGTTGTACAGACTGCCAACACTGAGACAATTGGTCTGTATAGAAAAATATTTTCAAAGAAATATAGAGACCTATAGGTAAGGCCTTTACTCTCCCTGAAATATTTTCCAGGTATCTCCCAATGAAAACCATTAACTTTGTTTACATGGTGTGAGCCAATGCTCCAGGAAACACTTGTCACCTACAAGACTGAATGGCTAGTGAGAACTTTACTGACTGGAGAGGTTGAAATGTTACAGGTCCAGAGCATAATTATAAAGTATCTTGGGGTGCCAGGGGGATGGCTCGGTGGGTAAGAGTACAAGCATGAAGACATGAATTCAAGTACCCTGGAACCATGTAAAAAGCTGAGAGTAGTGATATGTTTCTGGAAGCTCAACGATACAGGACTGAGACAGGCAGAAGCCCTGCCCCCACCTATGCAGCCATCCTAATCAAAAACAGCAAGCTTCTATTCAATGAGAACACCTGCCTGAAAGAAATAAGGCAGAGAGTGGTGGCTTCTTACGGCCACCACAGACACAGGCATAGGCCCTGACACACACGTATATGCACAGCAAGCACATAAATATACACATTAAAAATTATTTTCAAGTGAAATAAGAACATTATTTTGAACTATCTTTAGCCCCCTTACTAACTATTCATTGCCCACCTTTGGGTATGACCTAGCATCCTTTTAGGTAAATCCTTTCACAATGTACAGATTCTCAAGCTTCCACCAACCTAAAGGGAAACAGAGAGAATCTGGGGCCTATAACACTGACTTCCCACCTGGCTGCACCCTGACTACCTAATGTTCTCACCAGTGAATTTGGAAAACATCAATTTATGCCTTTATCTATTGCTATTAAAAACTTAATGAAATAGTTGCTTTATTGGAACATGGCAATTAGGGTAACCTATATCTGTGTCCCCGGCCCATGGTCAATACTTGGTTCCTTTGAGGTGATAGGTGTGCACCTCCTATGTTGTCACTTGAGATAACCCAAAGTCATGCCTGCTGGTGCATGCTTGCAGTCTGTAATTACCACAGAAACTCATACGCTCTAGAGAGTCAAAACCAGAGCTGGCGGGATTACACCGTAATGCCAGCACCCAGGAAGCAGAGGCAGAAGGATTGCTAGAAGTTCAAAGCCAGCCTGGTCTACAGCAAGACTCCTTAAAAACAAAACAAAACCAACAAAACAAGTACTAACCTAAAAGGAAAAGAAATCGCAGCTTAAAATGTTGTAAATGGTCCACTGTATATCACAACCCTGATTTCAAAATTAGCATAAAGCTTGCCTAAAAATATGAGCAAGCCTCATATAAACAAACCATTAAGCTGTGAACTTTCCTTCAGGAAAAGAGCACTGTTTGTAAATTGCTGCCACTTCAGAACTGACCCGATTCAAATGTGTCAGACAGTAAAACACATTTAGGAAAATATCGAATCACGAGAGGAAAAGTCACAACAGAAATGGACATCTCACCCTGACTATAGGAGAGGAACAAACAGCAACTGCCTGCAGTCAACTCATCAAGCAGGGTCTGAAGAGAGGCCAGGGACTCAGTAACATGCAGCATGGCTGTAACCTTTTACAGCATTGTTCACCAAGAAAAATCTAAGGTTAGGGCTATAGAGATGGCACCATCAGTAAAGAGCTTGCCATAAGAGCATGAGGCCCTGAGTTACACTTCTAGTACCCAAGTGTAAAAAAAAAAAAGCAGGCATGCTGGAACACATATAGAATGCCAGAAATGGGAAGGTAGAGACAAGCAGATCCCTAGGGCTCACTGCCTTAACCATCTGAGAAGCCTCAAACTGGTGATAAAATCTAAGTTTAGAAAATTTACATTTCTCTAAAGCAAACAGAGGTCAATGCGTAGAACACCAAGCAAGGTTACCCTATGGACTCTATGTTCACAAGAATACATGTGCGAGGCTCTTGAGAAACTCAATTCCAACACCTAGGTCAGCTATTCGGGGCATTTCCTTCCATTCTTTTAGGAGCTGGACCAGTGATTTCACAGCCCTGGTGTCTACTACAGGTGATAAGGTACACAAAACACAAGTTAAAACTGTAGTTACAGAATGTTGTGTTGAGAACAGAGAAAGTGGACTGGTGCCATGGAGCATGGGGAAGCTGAAGGCACCATGGCAGAAAGAGCTAGTGCCATGAAAGTGATGGGAATCACAAGGTCAGCTTTCAGAAATGCCCAAACAAAGGCAAGATGAGCATCCCGTACAGGCCTTGGAAAATCCTGGGAGGAAAATGGGCTGAATTTCCACCCCCATACATGGAGAAAATGGATATAATGGCTCTCCTAGTACTGGAATGTCACCAGTACTTTGAAGTCATTACACAGGCATGGATGGACTTACCCATAGCAACAAAGCTAAATGGCACCAAAGAATAAAGTTTTATTGATAAGCACATTTGTAAGCAGATAATAAAAACTTTGTAAGAAGCTTATCTGATACAAAACCCATCCTGGACATGTGGCTGTTTACAGTCACTTGTACAGTAAATGTTCACATATTTTCCTGCAGAAATATCGCTGTTTTTATTATACCTGGAGGTTCTGCCCCCCAGATGACACAGGACGTACTATATATATCGGAGATGTGAGAACACTGGATTCCAAGTGTCACCTGGCCTGGTGGTTTTAGGAGGTATGGGCACTGCCTTGTAAGAACTGATTGCTGAATGTTCCAGAACTTAACAACCTACCTGCTAAGAACTCTACAAAAATCAAATTATATAAGCTTACAATTAAATTAAAATCAAAGGGAATCCTTAAAATTCACTACTTCTAATTTACTAAACCAGCATAACCCCTAACAACTTATAAACATTTGTCCTTGTATACCCACAGCTAAGTGTCATCTTCATTCCTCAAGGAAGCTTCTCTTTGCAACAGAGATCATTCAAGAAAAGACAACCAATTAAAATGGAGCATTATGGAGCCAGGATTCAATGCTAACATCTACAAAATAATCCTGAAACCAAGACTCAAGGACCACTGGGGAAGAGGGGGCAAAAAGGTTGGAAGAGCCAGAGGATCGGAGAATTTGCTGTGAAACTGTGTCTCCTAGTAATTTCAAAAGCTTCACCCATAACGTCTCACCACCATGACCACCCAGTGTGAGCTGAACAAAGATGACACCACAGAACATGTCAAAACTGCTAAAGAAAAGTTCACTAGACCTCAACCCTAAACAAAGAGAAACAGGCAAACAAGGAAAGCTAAGAGAGGTAGCCTTCTCCAAGGAAAAACACAAAAAAAATGGTCATTCAGTGTCAGACAGTCAATCCTGAAAGCATACATATAAGTGACAATATATGGACTTAACAGATTATGTGCATATGCATAAATACAATACATATACAACACACACATATATGCATATACGTACACAACAACAATTAGCAAAAAACGGAGGCCATGAATATGAAGGAGAGAGGGGACAGGTACATGGGAGGGTTTGTAAGGAGGGAAGGGAAGGGAGAGATGTAATTAAATTAGAATCACAGAAATATTTTTTAAAAATAAAGTAAAATTCACTACTTCTAAGTACTTCATTAAATTACTACTATCTATGGTCTGTATGTATTTAGGTCTATTGTAAACATATGCGTGAGGGGAGCTTCCAAAACCATGTTAGCCCTTTTCTAATGTTCTGAGTGCCATTAGTCCTCACACTACAGCAGCAGGACAAACCTCACTGGCCTTCCCTTGGCTTGCTGCATGGTAGCCAGACTATGCCCGGGAGCCCTGGTGTGCATTTGACAGAGACACATTGTTAAGAGTCAGGCTGGTGCCCTGCACACCATGGGTTCAGGCTGGCCAATAATTACTGAAGGTTCTTTATTTCTTTTCTTAGAAACAGGAACTCACTATTGTTGCAAGTGGTTTTTCCGCCAGCCTGCCTGGTCCCATGAATATCCCACTACACACTATGTAGCTGCAGTGGCCTGGAACTCACCATAGAGACTAGGGTAGCCTCAAACTCACAGAGATTTACCTGTCTCTGCCTTTCAAGTTCTGGAATAAAATTCACTGTATCTGAAACCTCACAAGGCAAGAAGAAAACTACCACACAGACCATCTGCTCAGCTGTCCCTTCTCGGATGAGAACCTGTGGGGGAAACTAGCCCAGAGCAGCCACAGAGATTGACTCTAAAGTATCTATCTCCATGACACTCATCTCCATGGGCTTAAACAAGTCTTTATTGATTCAAAAATCTATAACCTGTGCTACTCATTTGCAGGAAAATAACAAACACTAAGTAACTGAGTTACCACACAGGCTCAATTCTAGATTAGAAATGTGAGCTTAATGCATTCAAAATGACAATTTTCAAGCTCTAGGAGCTTTAAGAGATCTGTAAAACTTTCAAGGAAAATAATAACAATCTGTTAAAATTAACATTCAAACATTCCGTTAAAGATAACAAAAATAGCACCATAGAACGTCAAGGTGGCTTTTAGAAAATGAAGTTATTAACAAGCTTCTTTTAAACCTCCTTTTGTGAAAATAGATTATTCTTCTCACATAAAATATCCTGGTTATGGTTCCCTCCCTCTGTTTCCCCAGTTGCTACTCTGACACAATCTTACGAGACAAGAACCCTCCAAAGACATTATTGAGTTCACTTTCTGTTGGCTATCTACTGCTAGGCATGCAGCCTGCCCTTAAGAGTAGTTCCTTTCTCAGTGAGACTTCCTGGAAGGGAAGTAAATTTTCATTTTCAAGTGTTCATCAACTGGAGATAAGCATATCTCTGTGCTTTTTTATGAAGGGCTAATTTGCTCACAGAGGACATCATCAAAGTCTGCACATATACTTGGGTGTCACAACTAAGACAGAGTGCCAAGTCAAGAAAACCTTCTGTGGTGCCCAGAGCAGTTGCCACACAACCTTGGGTAGATCCACACAAGTTCAGAGGCTGACAACCTGTCACAGGAATCTGTGTTTTACTCACTTCTAGAACATATTTGATCTTAGATGTGGACTGCTTTACATGGGGTTGTTGATACTTAATAGTAAGTAACAATAGGCTTTCAACACTACAAAAAATCATAATGTGATTACTACAAAGAACTGTGGTACTATAAAGAATGAAACAGATCTCATTGGATGGCTCAGCAGGTTAAGGCACCTGCTGCCAAGACTGACAACCTGACACGCCTTAGGCCCACACAGTACCAAAAGAGAAGCAAGTTGATCTATTACCTCTGTGAGCACATGCATAACATCACACACACACACACACACACACACACAGAGACAGACAGACAGACAGACAGACAGACAGACACACACACACACACACACACACACACACACACGAAGGGGAGATGGGGACAAAGACAGAAAGAAACTGTTAAAAATAAAGCATGCTTCATACAGTTTTAGGAAAGAAAACAGCACTATCATTTCTAAATCTCTTGCCAGGAAGTGACACATTTCTGTGATACACACATTGTAAATAAGTTGTTTTTCATAATTTTTGTTTAGAATTCACCATTTTCACACAACACTAATGATAAAACAACTGTTACCTCCATCAGCACAGTATGTGTGCCAAAGTCTTCAGTGTTGGAATTAACTTGAAAAAATCCCAACGTTTGTACTGGGAATAAAATACAGCTTAATCAGAGAATTTCTTGCCTTGCAAGCATGAGTTCAATGCCCAGAACCCACAGACAGAAAGACAGACATGGCAGTGCCTGCTGAGGAGGAGGCAGAGTGGAACTTGCAGGCTAGTTGGCCTAGCCTACTGAATAAGCTCCAAAGCAGTGGAAGAGTTTGTCTAAAAATAAAAAGGTGGACAGTGCTTGCAGAAAAGACTTGAGGCTGACCTCTGTCCTCTACACACATGGATCCACACCATCCCTCCTCACTTGGATAGCTGACTAGAGAGAGAGCTCAAGGAAGAAAACAGAATAAAGGGAGGGAGGGAGAAAGGAAGGACAGAAGGAAGGGAGGGAGGGAGGGAGGGAGGGAGGGAGGGAGGGAGGGAGGGAGGGAGGGAGGGAGGGAGGGAAGGAAGGAAGGAAGGAAGGAAGGAAGGAAGGAAGGAAGGAAGGAAGGAAGACACCAAACTAGAAAATACAAAAGTTTCCCAGCTATTTCCAATGCCTGCTGATTCAGATCACAAGGTGACCCAAGTTGTCTGAGAACACTGATCTTCCATGAGCTTATCTGTAGCCAAATGACTGTGGGAGGAAGACCAGGGTTGCCTGGGACTGAGCATGATAAAAACAGCTGTTCTTTGTCTTCCAAACTCTGGAGAACAAATGTCTACCTACAGCAGGCAAGCAAGCTACAAAGTCACAAGTCAGGATCTTTTTCAAGAATGTAGTTTTTAATCACAGCCTCATAAATCTTCATCATTATATTTTAAAAAACTCTAATTACATTCAGGAAAAAAAAGTGGATATACACATTGGCACTAATGAGATCTCAGGACACGGATGGTTTCAAAGCAGCAGCAAGCAACCTAAGATGCATTTTGAAATCATTTGCATTAAGCACAAGTTTTATCAGAAGGCCAATTAATAGTCAATTTAACAGCTCTGTGGAAAGAGTACTAAATTAAGTGTGTCAACACCATATATTTGATATCAGGGCTGGTCTTACACGCATCAAGAAAATTACATGAGTGAAGGTAATTCTCAGAGACGAGAGCAAGCGATCACTGGTGACTCTCAATAGTGGCTGACAAGTCCAGTTGTTTCTAACATCTGGTAGAGATGACGCCATTAAAAGGGGCTCAGTCCCTGTAGATCTTTCACAAGAAGCAAAGAATAAATTAACTCAAGCTCCCTATGGAATAATTTTTAATTATGGAAAATAATAATCCCAAGTTAAGTGAAGTAGATACATTAGAAATGAATGCAGAAAGTTAATATCTTAGAAAATAACTTTTAATCCTTTTCTTTAAAATTAAGCCAATGTTCTATGCATACTATCAAAAACCTTCAAAGCCTATGTGAACGTAGCCTCACATTAGTCAGGTCATTGTCACACCAATCCCTGTAACTATCCCAGTCAAGCCACTCTTGACTGCCTGGAGGAGGTGCTTACCATGACAGCTGGTTTGCAAACCATGGGTTACTAAGTTTCACTATCTCAAATAATATAATATTATATATATATATTATATATAATATTATATATATATCCTGGTTCAAAAATAGCACCAAACCTTATAACCCTCACCAAGAAATTCTCCAAATGCAATTTCTGCACTTCTTAGAAATTTGTTAGAAATACAAATATCCATACTCTGTGAATCAAAATTTATGGGGCTGCAGTCCAGACACCTGCAATGCAGACTTCAATGTGTGGACATTGTCCTTATCTTATGGAGATGACTATGTGGAGATAAAGGACAAGAACAAAATATCACTGGAGTCCACTTAAGACCTGTTATTTAAGGGGACACCAATGATGTAGCTCCCTAAATCAGGTTATTGCACTGACTTACTCAAACTAAATAAAAAACAAAGACACAAACAAAGATAAAGTTGGGGTTTGCTATTAACCATTTGATGATCCTGCTCTCACAATGGAATTCATGTACTCAAAATACTGATAAGGCAGACTGTAACTGTGCCATAATTCTTTTGGCACTAATGAGATCTCAGGGCAAAGATGGTTCCAGAATTGCAGCTACCGACCTAGAATGCCTTTTGACATCATTTGCATTCAGATATCAGAAGGCCAATTAATAGAAAGTCACATGTACTGTCTTAGGATACTTTTCTGTTGCTGTGATAAAATATCATGAACAAAAACAACTTAGGGAGGGAAGGGTTAATTTCACCTAGCAAGCCTCAAGTGACAATCACTGAAGGAAATGGGAGAACTCGGAGCAGGAACCAGGAGGCAGGAACTGAAGCAGAAGTCATGAAAAAGTACTATATACTGCCTGACTTCTCATAGTTTGCTCACCCTTCTTTGTTATATATAACCCAGGACCACCTGCCCAGGGTGGGCACAGTCCACAATGGACCGAGACCTCCGACATCAATCATTAGTCAAGAACTGTACCACAGGCTTGCCCACAGGCCAATCTGGTGGGAGTATTTTCTCCATTGAGGTTTCCTCTTCCCAAAGGACTTTATTTGGTTTTAAGTTGACCAAACACACACACATACACACACACACACACACACACACACACACACACACACACACACACACACACCACTAACCAGGACATGAACTGAGTCCTCACCCATCTCAAAATAGCAGCAGTAAAACATACCAATGAACTACTCTTCACAGGTTTTGATTAAATGCTTACATGAAAATAAATTAATACATCCCACACTGCTGCTTTTGCAGTGTGGTTACTAGTTCCAGAATCAAGGCATAGTATCCATGATTGGTTGGTTCACTCAGATCCCAAACCAAACCCCCACCTGAAAGTGTGAGCTGGGCAAACCAGAATGGAGACACTCTGGGAGCAGACCTTTCAAGTAGTATCCCAACTCAAACTTATGGAAAAGCAAGTGAAGGACAGACACCAGTAATGTCCAAAACCTCATCTGCAGAGATAAGCACAAAAGGTTCACTCTGGGGGAAGGTGGGGGGGGGGGGGATGACTTGACAGGACACAATAGTAACTGTGGCAGCTCTCTACAGGACCACAGGAAGTAAAACTATTAGGAGGTTTGGCCTTGTTGGAGTCAGGGTCAGAAAAGTATGTCAATGGCAACAGACTTTGAGGTCACAGATGTTCAAGCCTCACCAGTGTGTCTCATTCTCTTCCTGCTGCCTGAGGATCCAAATGTAGAACTCTAAGCTGCCTCTATAGTACCTGCACACCACCACGCTTCCCGACATGACGATAATTGACTAAACCTCTCAACTGTGAGATAGCCCAAATTAAATGTTCTCCTTTATAGGAGTTGCTGCGGTCATGGTGTTTCTTCAGAACAACAAAACCCTAACTAAGACAGTAGCCAAAGACTATGTGCAGTATATAACTCAATGGTAGAGCTCAGGGTTCATCCAAGCATAAAATCTACCAGATAGGTAATGACATGGAAGTTAAATATATTGCTTTAATTTAAAAATCTCAATATCCTCAAATATATACAAGTTGACTAGTTAAGCAGGGTGTGATGGCTCACATAAATAACCACAACATGTGGGAGATAGAGGCAAGAGGGTCAAGAGTCTAATGTCATTCCTGACTTCTGAGTCAAACTTGAATTATATGAAACCCTGTCTGGATGCCACCTACTGTGTGTATGTATATGTGTGTGTGCATATGAATCCACACGTACAATAAGACTAATTAAACAATGCAACATCCATATTATTTCAAACATCTGTGTGTGTGTGTGTGTGTGTGTGTGTGTGTGTGTGTGTGTGTGTGTCCACAAGTATAGAAAGGGAAACAAGAAAATTAAACAAATAGTAACAAACTGTATGAGATAATTAATATTAAAGAATTGCACTAGGGGTATTATATAGCTGAATAAAAAATAAATATATGATCTTTAAGAACCTAGCAAAATAACAAAGTAAAGAAGACTTTGATATTTGAAATTAATTTCATATTAAAATTTGAATATGACATATTCTAAATATACTTTTATACAAAGAAGTTCAAATTATGTAGGCCACAGCAATAACCAACACCCATGTCATCAGCAAATTTCAGACCCCTCTGGGAATAGAGACAGCTTTTATTTTCAATGAAATTTACCAAGCTGGCTTTCTTCACCTTTCACATTGTTTGGGATATTTAATGTATTCTTCAGGCTCTACACGATGAACAAGCACACTAGAATTTAAAGCTGCCCTAGACCCTTGACAACCAGATAAAACATGGTTATTACTCTGAACACAGTTGGAACCAGCTGAAACAGCCAGGAATTACTAGCCCATTGTCTGGCTTTGAAAATGCACAAAAGAAATGTTCTTGAATGTTTAGCTTACTCTCCAAGCACATTATCTCATAAAATTTAGATATTCAATATTTGATAATAAGAACACAAAAATGTTGCTAGTCTATGTAGCTCATGAAACTTTCAGGCCTCATGCAAATTTACATGGTAGGGGACAAGACTGGATGGTTCATCAAAACTTCAGGTAACCTTCCATTGTCAGTCTTTCATTAAGAGGTCAAATAAAGGGATATCAGCAATTAACAATAAGCGTCAGGAAATATTTTACAACAGATTGCACTCTCTGACTGAACTCTTTACATTAGCATTTAAAAGTAGAACAGCAGGAGTTTCAACATCCAACACACAGCATTTTTTACCATACATTTTAAATGTAACATAAGTAATCAGCCAGAATCATGCCACAAAGTTTCTCCCTTTGGGAAAGTAAGGAATATTCCATGTGCCACGTGTATTAAATAATTATGACTGGAAATCATCACAGCACAATGAAACACAGGTGTCACTGCCAAGAATTCATCCAGGGATGTATTACACCGAGACACAGGCTTTTTTAAGCTTGGGAAGAAAATCTTAACATTACACAGAAATAATAACCACAGTTGCAGGGGTGGGGGTGGGGGTGGGGTGGGGAGAAGAACAATAGGGACCTAGGAGAGTTCCCAAAGAGACAGAATATTACTGAGCACATCCCTGTCCTTCAGATGGCATGGCCTGACACCCACTGTTGAAGAGGGCACTCAAACTTAAATACTGCTGCTCCGTGATCACAGAAAAAATGCATTGTTCAGACGGGAAAGACAGATGAGGCAAGGACTATGTTTAAAACTCTAACTAGATCATGTGACCATTGATTCTAGCATCTGCTGAAACCTTAGCCAGTATCAAGTCTTCCCATAAAATACCGCCATGAATTCCTGTAATTGTGCTTCCTTGTGCTGTAACTATCCTGATGGTGACAGGTAAGCCATACAATGGGGCTACCTTCTTCAGGCTCCACTTAGCCTTAACAAGCACAAATTCCACCCATTTTGTTCTTTAATTTGTATCAGTGAGTTCAACTCCATTTTCAAAACTTTGTTTATAGCCAACAATATCTACTAATCACATAAACTGGATTTTCTATATGTCACAGGCAGTCTTTGTCTTCCTTTGTTCTACATTTCCTACACAAATCTCAATTAATAAAAATGACAAGAAATTCACTATCCAACAGCAATGACATTTCATGGGACACGGTGGCCCCTAAACTCCTATCTTCCATGTGAAGGATTGTTCTCATTGATTCCAAGACTAGGGGCAGAATGGAGGTCACCCATGAAGCACCCTACCTCACTTTGGCAAATACTTTGGACAAAAAGACCTGTAAAAGTCTTTTATTTTGTCTCCATTACACCCCAACCCCAATGACTTTTCTCCAAAGTAGCTAGTTTTTGAAGAACAGTAACCCAGATACAATTGTTCTCAGACCTTGCTTCAGGTAGTAATGGTCCATTTGTTTATCTTTTCAAAGGTTGCTGAATTCCCCGTGTGTTGGGTGAGCTGGATATATGTGAGCATGGTAAGAAACAGAAAGACATCTTTGCACAGAGATGCTGTTAAATCATATCACAGAGAGATATGATCCACCTTCAATGTACATGATGAACCAAACCCCACAGAGAAACTCAAGTCTTGCATTGGGGAGGGGGGGGGGGTCATACAGTTCAACATAAACCTCGAGAATCACATTCAATAGCAAGCCACCTTGATGGCTCCCACCTCTAATCCCAGCACTCAGGAGGCAGAGGCAGGAGCTCTATCTAGGCCAGCCTGTTCTACATGGTAAGCTCTAGGCCCGCCAGGGCTACATGATGAGACTCTTTTTTTTTTTTTTTTTTTTTTTTTTTTTAGTAGAAAAGAAAAAAGAAAACTAATGTCTCCCCTCAGGTCCTATGTGATTTTACAGTACTCCATATTTGGAGATAATTAGGATTTTCTTCCAACTCAGGAAAAAAACAAAAACCACTTTGTTAGGCTCTTTTAACTATTAGTTTAAAAATAAAACAGCAGGAGTATGATATTAAAGGTTTCACTTCAAAAACAGAATGCTTTTCATTATTTAAATGATCAACTCACTTTTTCACTTACTCATTATTCTTTCGAAAAACATGTCTGTACGGCCCCTGCCCACAGCATCAAAGACAAGGACTCATAAGCCCCGAATGCCAGAGCACAGTCCCACCTACAGGTATGGGGTAAATCGTCTCGTGTTTACCCAGTTCTCCTGAGCTCCCACTACACAAATGTGTTAAAAAGATTATCTACTACAAAATGCAAGTAAAAGACAGTGACCCCGGATCAAATGGAATTGTAAGTGAAAACTCTAGATAAATGATATAATACATGGCTTGAGTGTGAAGACTCAGGTGCGAAATTTCAAACTCACAGACCTTTTCACAAATGTACAACCAGGAAAAGTGGGAAATTTCTGTGCTTTTAATCCAGAGATGACTAGTTAGGCAGTGAAGTCAGAAGTTCACTAGTACCAACAGTCAACACACACAGGGAGATTTGGGGACTCAGAAAATGATGGCCCTAATGCCTTCTGGCAGGCTGAGTACTTTGACCTGAGGATGGCCTCAGATACAACCCTTCTGACCTTTCCTCCACTCCACCATCTCCCCAGAGGCAGGCTACAGAAACCAGACAGCATCTTCTACAAAGTTTCAACTCCTTATCCCAGAGATAGCTATGGCTCTAGAAATAGTCCTTGAACTTTCCTTCCACCATTCTGTGTAAGAGCTGGCCACAAAACACTCACCCCACATAGTCTTGAGACCCCAGTCCCACAGGTCTCTGCCTCACGCCCTAGAGAAAGGAAGAACTGCCATAGAGCAATTCACTCAACAATGTCTTCAACCCATCCTCTCTTCCTTTCTCAATCTTATGTCCACATGGCTGCCATAAAGCCATTCAATATATCTTTTTCTTTTTTAACCTGTTTCTAAGTATATCAGTGTCAGCTGTGACCAAGATGCTGGAGAGGAAGGTATAGCACCTTGCTACCCTGACAAATCTTTAACCAGCTAAGGCCAGCACGCTATCAAACCATCAACCTGCCACTATGGACACACTCACTCATATAACTGACCTAGCACACACATTCTCTTACATTCCTAATGCTGAGACCCTTTAATACAGTTCCTCATGCTGTGGTGAGCCCCCCCCCACCAAACCATAAAATTATTTTTGTTGCTACTTCATAACTGTAATCTTGTTACTGTTGTGAATCGTAAAGTAAATATCTGTGTTTTCTGATGGTCTTAGGTGTCCCCTGTGAAAGGGTTGTTCAACCTCCAAAAGGTGTTGTGGCCCACAAGTTAAGAGCCACCACCTTATATGAATAGGGATAAAAGATGTAACAGGCTACATCAGAATCAAAGAGCCTAGGAGTTCACTGACCACATGGTCTTTTTTTACTGACTCCCACCTCCTAAGGCTTGAGGCAGGCCAAGGGAGTCTGGCCAGGTTTCATTTGTACACATGGTTTATAGCAAAACATCAAAGAACAAGGGTACTAGGGGGAAGGCCTGAAGAAATGAGTAGCTTCCTCCACAACCAACTCCACTCCTGTGACCTCAACACCCAATAATCCAGGAGGAACAGTAGGAGCTAAAAGGTACCCCCTACCCCAATCTGCCTCAGCAAGAAACTGAAGGACACTGGGTAAGCCTCAGGGAATCAGAAAGAAATGCCAATGTTCTCAGTCACAAGTGAGCATCATTTCCATATAACAAATCAACAGGATTAAACACTCAAACACCCATCACTTGCATAAGCAGACTGGAAGGGGAACCTTCTCCAGGGAAGCCAACAATCCTGTCCTTAAGGTGGTACTCTTTCTGGATGGGCAGGTCTTCTGCGTTCTCAGACTAAAACTTGTTTCCATACACTCTTCTTCCCCCATTAAACAAGACCTTCCTGTCTTTTCCTCCAAGATTGCTATGCTGAGCCAGACTCCACTGGCAGAAGGAACCTAACAAAAGACAACACCAGGGTTAGCCAGCACATTATAAGAAGTTAAAAACACCTATTAGGAAAATGAGTGCCAATTCAGTCTTCTTGTCACCTTCAAAGTCTCTACACTTTGACAGAAAAGAATGAAAGAAGGATGGAGAGAAAAGAAAACTATTATATAATACTGGATGTTCAAAACCATGCTTTGGGTGGTCACGTAACAAAAACCACCCACAGTGACATTCCAGAGTCACAATGCAAAAAAAAAAAGTAAAAAAGGACTCAAACAATAATGTAAATCTCAGGCTTCAAGAATCAGAATCAGATAGCTTAACGACTGCACTACTGCTTATGGCAGAATTTAGTTTTTAGGGGCTGTAATAAATGGAGGAAGAGGCATTTAAGATATGAAAACAGCTACCATTGTGTTTACCTATATCCATGCTGGCCTGGACTCTAAGCCACTTCAAACAGTCAAATGACCCCCACAAAAAATGTGAGGCTATTCAAGTGAGGGTCTATGAGGCCAGACTTTGAAGTAGATGTGAACATAGTCCACACGGGTGATCAGCACTGGTCTAGGGAGTTGAAAATGGCCTGCACACTCAGTCTTTACTGCAGCCAGAGGTTCATGCAGATCAACCAAATCTCAGTGCTCAGAGTGGGGCTTTGGAGAGCCACAAAGAAACTGCCCTGGGAACTGTTGTGCATTCAGAGAAAATGGGCCTTGAAAGGTCTCACAGTAGCAATATACCGAAGCACAGACACACAAAGGTGTAACTGTAAAAATGTTACATTGAATCAATGGCAAATTCTCAGGAAGCCCAAATATACTTGGAGGAGAATAAACCTGTATGTAGAAGGGGTGCAAATGGTAGATCAGATGTTTCCATTCATCAAATGTCAGGGGCTGTGAAGAAAGATGTGCTTTGTTTAATCTGACTGGCCCAAAGCAGACAGCAGATCAACAAGCATTGTTTTCATCTGAATGAATCTCAGACCTTCATCACCAGGAAAGATGATTTATCAACTTCTACCCAGGCAAGCTGGGGGCTCACATCCTGGGGCTCTGGTGAGGAGAGTTACCAACTGCTGTTTTATGTATTTTATGGATAGACTGGTATGCACTTAACATACAAATGCCAGCAATACCAGAGAAGGATACAAAACTTTACTGTGGATGTGCTTTTAAGTTGGTGTCAGTTTACTATCCATGAGCGATTGATTCTACTGCCAATTAGCACCTTAAAAACTGTGTGTAAATATTTGAAAAACATGTTTGCAATTAAAAGGAGGAAATATTACACATTAAAATCAGGAAGAGACTTTAGGTTAAATGCTGGAAGGTAGCTGATTTTCAAGATAGCACAGTTTTCACAACTTAACACAAAATGGTATATCCACCCCGAAATAAAACACAACATGCAGCTTCTACTTAAAATTCAGCAAATGTCAATTATTGTTTACTACTTCTAAAGCTAATAGGTTCTCTAATTGAATGTAAGAGGTTTAAACTCAGGGCATCATTAACTTATATGCCATGTCAGTAATGAAGTGTTGACAAGCACTTTCATTCAGTACCAACAAGGGAAAGTTCCAGAATTCTTTGTATTGGCTTTTAGTGACTGCCCTTTTTTAAACAATGGGAAATTTTAGTATCCAACAGTAGACTTAAAAGCAAGCTTTATTCCCAAGTAAACTAAAAGGAACCAAAAAATGTGATAACATAAAGGATAGAGTTTCTAAAGAAAATGCCCTTAATTATCGCAGAAAGAAGTGATGTGACCCGAAAGAAAAATTACAAGAAGTCACAATTAAATCGAACAACAGCCATTCATCCAGAATTAGAGTGTCGCAATATTGGGACAGTGTTTAAGTTGTTGGTCTTTGCAACTTGTTGTTTGGTCAAAATTATTAACAGAAGAAATAAGCTATACTTTACTGAAACCACGATTTCTGGCATCAGCAAAGCAGCCTTCATGAAGGAAGGTCTAGAAAGCTGGCAGGTATTTAAATGATGATACCAGTGTTTCAAGATTTACTAGAAAATAAATAGAGTTAGTCTTTTAAAAAATAGTATATCAGAAGCTGCTGAGATGCCTCAATAAATGGAGGTATCTGCCAAGCCTGACTTCCACAATTCGTCCTCTTACCTCTACACACATGCACACACAAAAAGAATTATTTTAATTTAATGTTAATTCAAGGAGGATAAGCCAGTGGTAGAAAAGAATTTGGAGGCAATGACACTATACTTTACTGTTTATAATGGTGTCCTTTTAATTTGTGAAAATCCACACAACACGCAACATCAAATGTTACTCTACTGTAAGTGATAGGACCATCTACTAAGGCAAATACAATGTAGGGAAGATGCTAGTGGTGGAGATGCTGAGCAAGCAGCAGTAGGGACAAATTTCTGCACTAGAGACACTCTTATTTTGTATGAACAGTAATTAGATGGGAGCTTTAAAGCTATGATCTGACCCCTCAATTCAAAGAGAATGACGAGGACGCATTTCCTATTAAAAAATGGTGTGAAGATTTTCTACCAAGTCAGAATTCAGTTAGAGACAACTCTTTAATATTGCATACACAGAGAAACAATTTCCAAAAATCTGAATCAGAGTGAAATAAAAAAATTACAGGGCCAAAGAATCACGAACACTTCCATTCTTTATGTATTAGCATGCATAGAAAGTTACAAGGAGGCAGATGACATGACTTTCATGTATTCACACCTATCTTACATTATAAATCTACACTAGTTCTGCATGTCTTTAATGTTTTGTCTTTTATTATTTCAAATCCTAAAGATCATCTCATTCTATTGGAGAGTTACTTGCCATTCTCTGAAAGGACCTCTACCCCAACACACTCCCATTTACCACAAGCCTCAGACATGTTGTTGTGAGTGCACTCTACCCTACAGTTGTTCTCACAACCCCTTCTAGGCATGACTGATGAGAACCAGCTTGGGCACCTGATCTGAGATAGACCAATGGATTACCTGCCACAGAACTTTGGGGGTTAAGGCAGGGATATCTCTGGGTGAACAGAGTTGCTACAAGGAAAACCCAGCAGTGGGAAACAAACAAACAGTGGCATAGAGAAGAAGCAACCCAAGCAAAGAAGATGTCTCACAAGACATGAGGGCAGCAAGCCCAGCACTGGAGCCCATCAGCTTCCTGTACTATGCAAAGCTGGAATGAGCCACTGCAGCTTTATGTTTTTGCTTTCTTTTTTTAATGGCTTTTTAAATTTTTATTTAATATTTCTATTATTTTACATATCAATCTCAATTCCCTCTCCCTCCCATCCTCCCATGCCCTCCACTGACCCCTCAACCATTCCCCATCCATTCCCCAGAAAGGGTGAGGCCTTCCAAGAAGGATCATCAAAATCTGTCAAGTCATTTGGAGTAGGGTCTAGGCCCTCCCTCTTGTCTCTAGGCTAAGGGAGTATCCCTGCATGGGGAATGGGCTCCTGAAGTCCATTCATGCACTAGGGATACATCCTCGTTCAACTGTCAGAGGTCCCATAAAATGCCCAGGCCTTCTAACAGAAACCCACATTTCAGTGGGTCTGCCTCGGTCCTATGCTGGTTTCCTAGCTATCAGTCGTGGTCCATGAGCACCCCCTAGTCCAGGTCAGCTGTCACTGTGGATTTCTCTAGCCTGGTCTTGATGCCTTTGCTCATCACTCCTCCCTCTCTGTAACTGGATTCCATGAGTTCAGCTCAATGTTTAGCTGTGAGTGTCTGCTTCTGCTTCCATCAGCTACTGGATGAAGGCTTTAGGATGGCATATAGGGTAGTCATCAATCTCATTATCAGGAAAGGGCATTTAAAGTAGCCTCTCCACTATTGCTTAGGTTGTTAGTTGAAGTCATCACTGTAGGTCTCTGGACATTTCCCAAGTGCCAGATTTCTCTTTAAACCTATAATGGCTCCCTCTATTATGCTATCTCTTTTCTTGTTCTCCTCTATTCTTACCCTGTCTCAATCTTGCTGCTCCCTCATGTCCTCCTCTCCCCTTCTCTTTCTCCTAACTCACTCTCCCATGCTCCCCCTCCAAATTTGCTCAGGAGATCTTGTCCCTTTCCTCTTCTGTGGGGGGACCATGTATGTCTCTCTTAAGGTCTTTTTTGATTCCTAGCTTCTCTGGATTGTAGGCTGGTGATCCTTAGCTTTATGTCTAAAATCCATATATAAGTTAGTACATATCATATTTGTCTTTTTGTGAGTGGGTTACCACATTCAGGATGGTTTCTTCTAGTCTCAACCATTTGCCTGTGAATTTCAGGATTCCATTGTTTTTTTCCGCTTAGTAGTACTCCATTGTGCAAATGTGCCACATCTTCTTTATCCATTCTTCAGTTAAGGGGCATCTAGATTGTTTCCAGGTTCTGGCTATTACAAATAATACTGCTATGAGAATAGTTGAACAGATGTCTTTGTTGCATGAATGTGCATCTTTTGGGTATATGCCTAAGATTGGAATTGCTAGATTTTGTGGTAGACTAATTCCCATTTTCCTGTGGAACCGCCATACTGATTTCCAAAGTGGTTATACAAGTTTGCACTCCCACCAGCAGTGGAGGAGTGTTCCCCTTTCTCCACATCCTCTCCAGCATAAGCTGCCATTGGTGTTTTTTATTTTAGCCATTCTGACAGGAGTAAGTTGGTATCTCAGAGTTATTTTGATTTGCATTTCCCTGATAGCTAAGGATGTTGATCACTTTCTTAAGTGTCTTTCAGCCATTGTAGATTCCCCTATTGAGAATTCTGTATTTAGTTCTGTGCCCCACTTTTTAATGGGATGATTTGGTGTTTTGGTGACTAGCTTCTTCAGTTCTTTGTATATTTTGGAGATAAGCCTCTGTCAGATGTGGAGTTGGTAAAGATCTTTTCCCATTTTGTGGGCTGCCGTTTTGTCTTGTTCACTGTGTCCTTTGCCTTACAGAAGCTTCTCAGTTTCAGGAGGTCCCATTTATTAATTGTTGATCTTAGCATCTGTGTTACTGGTACTATGTTCAGGTAGTAGTCCTGAACCAATTTGTTCAAGGGTACCTCACACTTTCTCTTCTAAGAGGTTCAGTGTGGCAGGATTTATGTTGAGGTCTTTGATCCATTTGGACTTAAGTTTTATGCATGGCGAAAGATATGGATCTATCAGTAGTCTTCTACAAGTCAGCATCCAGTTATACCAGCACCATTTATTAAAGATGCTTTCTTTTTACTATTGTATAATTTTAGCTACTTTGTCAAATATCAGATGTTCATGTGTAGGTTAATATCAGGGGCTTCAATTTGATTCCATTGGTCTACCTGTCTATTTTTGTGCCAATACAAAGCTGTTTTCAGGACTACAGCTCTATAATAGAGCTTGAAGTCAGGGATAGTAATGCCTCCAGAAGTTTATTGTACAGGGTTGTTTTGGCTATCCTGGGTCTTTTGTTTTTCCATATAAAGTTCAATACTATCCTTTCAAAGTCTGTGAAGAATTGTGCTGAGATTTTGATGGGGATTGCATTGAATCTGTAGATTGCTTTTGGCAAGATTGCCATTTTTACTATGCTGATCCAACCTATCTAAGAGCATGGGAGATCTTTCCATTTTCTGCCATCTTCTTTAATTTCTTTCTTGAAAGGCTCAAAGTTCTTGCTATACAGGTCTTGTTTGATTAGTGTTACCCCAAGATATTTTATGTTGTTTGTGGCTATTGTAAGGGTGATGTTTCTCTGATTTCTTTCTCAACCCGTTTATTGTCTGTATAAAGTAGCTCTATTGACCTTTTTTGTTGTTGTTGTTGTTGTTGTTAATCTTGCATCCTGCCACTTTGCTGAAGGTGTTTATTATCTGTAAGAATTCCCTGGTAGAGATTTTGGGGCTATTTACATAAACTATCATATCATGTTTTTATTTTTGCGTGAAGCTAAATTGACTCTGCTTTTGTCGTAGGCAATACAATGAAAGCAATAAAAGGTTGCTATGTTTCTTCCATCCCTTTAAGTGAATCTTGACAAACAAAATTAGAGCATTTAGGGTTTTTTTTTTTTTCTTTCTTTCTTTCTTTCTTTCCTTTTTTTTTTTTTTTAAATTCATGCCTGCTTCGATCATGAACCCTGAGTATTACCAGTATTACCAACCCCCTCTCTACCCTGAGTCAGGACCCTACTTCAAATTTCCACATTCTAAATATCTATGAAAGAACATTCATGGATCACAAACTATGTTCACCCTTATACTAAACCTTCTGGGACACAGTGGTTTACTAATGCTCCCTTTCACACCAAGCCCAGTAGAATTTCCTCCTTCAAATGCCCAGGAGGTAACGGATTTTTCTGCACATAATTTTAAGATCTTACGATCTGTCTGCCTTGAACACGCCTACTGAAGTAGGTTGTTGCTACCTTTAGAATGTGTTTATCTCAGTTACCCAAGGATAAGTGTTTATCACCAATTTCTTGGGGAAGGAAGCTAGATATAAGCATGCTAAACCAACAAGGGTTGTGGTTCATTCATCTCTACAACCTCAGTGAAGAGCAGAGCAATTAGAATGTCTTTTATACCCAGAAAACAACTACCAAGTAGGTAACCAGCACACACAGAGGTCTAGTCTGTCAGCAGTGGCATCATAATTAATTGTCATTAGACATTCAAGGCTACTTTTCAGTTAAAGATGGAGGCACTTTGGGTGTTTCTGGCTGTGTATGGAGCAAATGAAGACAAACATGCTCCTCTTCAGAAGATGCCAAGTGCTGCTCAGCTTCTTCACCTCTTGCAGGTAGAGAATGTGTTGCTTTGATAAAGAAAAACAAGCAAGCAAACAAAAAAACAAACCTTGCTACAAAGAATGCTAGCATTGTTTTGCGGAGGCTTATTTGTGAGTTGTTTTATTCCAAAACCAATATGAGTAAATGTTGCTACACTGAATCTAATAGCTACAGTTCCTAATAGAAATCTTGCCCCCATGTATGAACCTTGTGGAATTGCAGGCAAGAACTGCAGAATAAATTACTGTAATTGCTTTGCTTTTTAGAGTAATTGATGAAATGCTTATCATTTCTACTAATATTATCAAGTATGAAATCATCTACAACATGGGAATGAGTTCTTTGTTTCTGATGACTCTGCTATGGTTAAGTGTGTAAGAGGCTAAAAGGAAACTATTACAAAGAAAGCAAAGATACTTCAGGTTTCACTCCTAAGTTCCTCTAATCCAGACACACTTAAACATTTCTAATTACACTGAAGCAATTATTAATTCCACAAATACATGGCATGTGTTTCTTGCATTGTTGTTATGTAGGCACCATCCTGGGGATAGACTCTGGGGACCCCATGCTGAGCCAGTGCTCCTCCACAAGCTGCATGCCCTCTACCTTTGAGGGGGGTAAATTCCCTCAGTGTTGAAACCCTATTTTAACTCTAAGTCAATGTCCTTTTAACTGTTTTTGAAACTCTTTGATAAAGCACTCACCATCATAATCCTCTGTATTTCTGTGTGTCTTTTTAACACAGGTGACTGCTATATTCTGCCCTGTGTTTTAATTAATTGTGCTTGAGTCTTACAAGAGCTTATTTTGACTGAATTGATCTTATTGGCAAAGTAGTATTTTTCATTGATCTAGGGTTTTAAAGGCTTTGTTGGCTCATTGATGCAAAACTGTTATGATTTTCTAATCCCCAAGCACTCATTGAACTAAACTGGCCTCTTATACCATTAAACACAGTTCTGTGCATTTTCCAGCAGAAATTATAAATAAACATTAGGGAAGTAGTTGGATATATATTATTATCAAAAGCCAAATTTATTTTAAACAATGAGCGTCTAGGCCATTCACACGATCATCTCAAAGGAAACTAAACACTAACACAAGAATTCTGCCTGAAATACACAAGCAGCAGTTGGGGGGGGGGACACATTAGAACCCCAAGACAGCCATATTTTAACAACCTAGCAAACTAAGAGTTCTCATATGAACAACACTTGTGAGTGTCACACCTTCATCTGCAAATGACTCGTGGCTCCACAGTTTAACAAAGTTACTCCTCCAACAGAACACACAGGCACAACAAGCAGTCAATGAAAAGAAGGGTTAGGACAGGAATCTGCCCTCATTCAATTATAGACTACTTTGGTAGGACTGAGTTCACCAATGAATAATAGACTTCAGAGGTTCCTCGTACAGTTACATAGCAAACAAGGAAGAAGCCATCCTAAATGATGCTGCCTCAGAGGAAACTGTCTGACCCTAGGTTAAAGGACTGAAGGTGTTCCCAGGAGCTGAGCTGAAATTGCTCATGTTTCATAGAATAAATGTTTAACATGGCGGTAGAATGCTAAAGTGTTCTATTCTGGGAAGCGTTAACAAAGTCAGCCACTGTCCACGCATCTTCATTAGCCCCAGTAATATGACCAATGCTTCCTTCATATACTATTTCAGAGCTGTTCAGAACAGTGGCAAATGTTGGCCACCCCAGGAAAAAAGAAATAACTGAATTTTAAGACTGATAAAAAAAAAAAATATCACAGGTTGCTCTGACTATTAGCAAAGAATTAGAGCCCAGGAGTATTCTGTGGGAAATTTCCTAGACTGTCTAAAGGCACACCTGTGCACATCAGTAATCCGTCTCAAACCTCAATCAGTTATGATTCAAAATTTCATCATGTAGAAAGACTTGACAATGACACATTTTTCATGAGCAAATATGTTTGCAAATATCAAATTAACATCCAGTGTGTTCAAAGGTTTTATGTGTAATTTGTTTAACAGCAAAGATATAATCATGAAAAAAGGGACTGGAGCTCAGGCACAACAATGCCACAGGAAGCAGCACCTCCCCCTTAATGCAAACCTGCATTTTCAATTCTTCAAGTATGCATTTTCAAAATTCAATCCAGTGGGATGGTTCTGGTATTAACCATGATTCTTATACTTGGAAGTAACCAGCCATACATGAATTCTTTTGTTTTTAAAACTCAATAGAGACAAAGCTTTTGCAAGAACTAGGGCTGACCCCATGGGTGATAGAAAGTAGTGAGAGAACAGAAAACATAAACGGTCCACTAACATACTTTAAACCTCCTTCTTTGGACATGGTGACATTAAACAGATTATGATGGTGCTTGCATGAGATGCAAAAGATGGCCAACACAAGCCAGTGTCAGAGCCTCACTTCGATCTGCCACAGTGGCAGCCATTGGCACAACATAACTTTCTCATGAAAGGTTAACAGAAGCACACTACAAATCCCTATCCTTCCTCAGAACATGTACTTGCTGAGGACATGCTGTAAATACTCCTTGTAGTAACATATGGATTCTATTTCATGTATGTTTCTGTGTCCTGGGAATGAACCCAGGACACACACACACACACACCACACACACACCATACACAATACATACACACACACAGCCACTGAACTGTTCCTCCAGCAACTGCTTCAAAGCAAATCCTTCCTGGCAGTAAAAATAGATGTCACTGGCACTTAAAGTAAGTACAGAAGAGTTGAGTTCCAACCCAGAGAAGGCAGGAGGGGATGGGAAGCATAGTTTTGCTTACTGAAAATATCTGCCATAAGCTTCATCCTAACTCCAATCTCATGAGGACAAAGAGTTAGGAATAATGGTACTGAGGAATCAGAAGTTCACTGCAATGTCTTTATCATCACTCCAAACACTTTCTGTTCTCCAGGACTTTAACTGTTCCTAACTGACTGAACAGTAGCCACCATTATCTCCTAGACAATTATCTAGGAGAAAGGACAAGAATCTTATCACACTAAAGCTGCAATAAAGTTTCCTTCCAATTGGTTCCAATTGCCATCAATCCTTACTTAACATTGTACTCAACAGGGCCAGGAGCTGATTGAGCTGTACTTTTGGTCTGAAGCGTCCCTGAAATGCCTTGTGCTCCAGGCTTTGTCTTCAGTGAGATGCTATTGGAGGCACAGAACCTCACATAGCTATGCCCATGGGGGACGCTGGAAGATGGATGGCTATGGAGTGCAAGTCTCTTGCTCTTGCAGGTCTGAACTTTGAGGTGAGGAACTCATCACAACGTGCTTGCTGTCTCACCACAGGCACAAAGACGCCCACCAGTCATGAACTGGAGCCAGGAATCATACACCTTTTTCCTTTAGGAGTCAGCATCTGCTGTTCACACCTGCTACAGAAGCCGACAGCCACAAAGCAATGTTAGAATAGGCATGACATCAGGCATCTTCCTGTGAGGCACATTTAAGGCAAGTGACTCAACTCCACACAGTGACCCGGTAGCACAGATTGAGACAGAGCCTCATCCCCCTTCTCTACATCAATGGTGCTAAATGCACACACATTAATTACACCCTATAGCTCTACTCAGAGTACTTACTGCCCAATTTTCAAGTTAGAGATTTTAGAGGATGTTGTTTTATATTTTAGGTCTATCAACATTAAAGTTATGTCTTGAGCCAAATAAAGCATAAATATCATCAGAAAAGTGAAATATCATCTTTTTTCTGGAGGAAAGAGCAAAGGTGCCAAAAGATATTATCTTCCTAACCTACTGAAACAAGTTCTTTTAGTTAACTGGAAATGAACCATAAAGATTAAGCTCAGGCCAGCACTGATGATAGTGGGTACCATCCTCTCTAACATGTGAACGGCAGCTTTAATGTCAGCACACTGAGGGTATTAATCACCATACAAACCTGGGGTAATTTATTGTGCAATTATATCCAATTAAGACAGTAAGTTTAATTCTATCAGGACAAATCATCTGGTCAGTTCTCAAGACCATCTGGTCAAATCAAATGCATGGCATAAAAGAATCAAGCACACATAACCAGAGAAGCAAATATTCCTAATAACCCCATTTCAGGTCATTTGTTACAGATTCTTAAAATATGAATTTTGAAGAGGTGGTTTTGAGGCACAGGGCACCTGGAAACTAGTCTGACTCATTGGTAAAATCTAAACAATGTTTAGTACCAGGCTGATGATTCTTTATCCCTACCCCCTGGATGGTGTCAGCTCTCCTTTAAGACTGAACACAGTGGAACAGGCTGGAACCCAGGTATTCGGAAGTTGAAACTAGAGAAGAGCAGTTCCAGGCCAGCCTGGGGAACAATGAGGCCTTAACTAAAAAACTAAAATAAAATGAAATGTAAAACAAACAATGAAAGCGCCTGTAGAGGGCTGGCAGATGTCCCTTGGTTGGCAGAGTGCATGCCTGGCACTCACAAAGCCCTGGGTTTGATCCACAAAAAGTGAAACTGGGCGTGGTAAAACTGGCCTACACCAGCAGCCCCTTGGAGCTAGAGGCAGGGAGATCAAGGTCATCCTCCACTACAAGGCTACCCTAAGTTACATGAGACCATGCCTCCTATGTCCCCCAAAAAGCAACCGAGAAAATCTGAAAACTAACTGGATCAATTCTCCCCCTTTAATGTAAAGTGTTGAAAACTTAATATTTGAACACTCGGTTTATGCCATTTTCACCACCCCCTCTCATTCCAAGTATCCCACATGGCTCCACTCCCTCTCAAATTCATGACCACATCTTCAGTCACTGTTACATACACATATGTGTACATATACATATAGCCATTTAGTGTTGCTTATTTGTAAATACATTTAGAGCGGACTGCTTGAAGCTGGATAACCATCAGGGACTCATCTCTGGAGAAGACTAATTCTCCCTCCCTCAAAAGCCAATGATTGCCTGTAGCTCTTCATAGTATTTTTCTTTCTGTTTTTTTTTACATTATTATACTTATTATTTAGTAGTAATATATGTATACAGTGCATTCTGATATTCATACCCTTGTTAACCTCTTATTCTCTTTCTCCTCTCTATGGAAATTCTTCCCACAGTCCTTCTCTCTTTGTGTATCTTCCTGTGTGGAAGATGCACTGAGTTTAATTAAGGCCACTTGCATGAGCATGAATGGTTGGGGGAATCAAGTTTTTACTGTGGGTAAGGGGATCCAAATGTAAGAAGCATGAATTATGATGATACATGGTTTTTCCTAATTTTCCCCATTTGTTAAATTCAAGAACAAAAGGAAAATGTCTTGATTTGTCAGTGATTAAATGGAGTCTGATGAGCTGATAAATAACCTAAAATCATCTGTTCTCTTTGATCCTGGGATGTCTGTAATGACAGTCCAAGGAGCCCTTCCTTGTGTCTCACAAGGTCAGCAGCCAAGTCACACACTCTTATGATGGGAGCAAGGCCTACTGCTAGGTGCTGCACGATGACATCTACTTTACAAAGTACTGAACTATTCTTTTTACATCTCTGAATATGGATAACACACATACATCTCTAAAGGGAATGTGAAACCAATATGAAGGTCCTTGAGACATTTCCAGACAGGCCACTAAACACATCTGACAAAAGAAAAATCCTTCTGCATCTTCGGTGTGGTGTGAGTAATGCCCAAAATGGATAAAATCTTCTACAAGAAGGACTTCGTCCTCTCTGACATAAAAGTGCAAGGGCAAACAAAGCAAATGGAACTCACGGGTGTAAAAGCTAAGTGTAGGGGAAACACAAGCCCACAGAACCCAGGACATACAGCCTGATGGGCACAAAATGCAGCAAAACTTTACTTGTCCATTAGCAACCAAAGCAGCAGTATTGTCTCATATATTTCACTTTTACAACAGAAAATATTATGTAATCACCCCACAGTAGCATTTTATGAAATATTACAAAGATATTAATTAAACAAATTAACTGAAGTAGCGTTTCTGGCTTTTTTTTTTTTTTTTTTTTTTTTTTTTTTTTTTATAGTTGGTAGCATCCTTTCTGGGGGGAAGGGGCAGTCCAAATGAAACAGGTTACTGATCTGATTATTATTAAGGTCAAAAGATTTTCAAAATAAGAAAACATCTTTAAGGGCTGGGAAGTCAGTCAGTAAAGTGTGTGATCTCAATCCTCAGGGGTGCATGAATTGGATCCGTGGATCAGAGGCACTTGCTGCCAAGCCTGACTACCTTAGCTCAATCAGGACCCATGTGGTAGAAAGGAAGAACCAACTCTCACAAGTCTTCTGACCACAACATGCACAGAGGCGGGGGGGGGGGGGGGGGGGATCAATAAATGTAATTTAAAAAAAAAAAAATTCTTTTTAAAGTCATGAAACCACAGTGCCTAGAAACCTAGCACTGGGAGGGTAGGAGTCCCTCAGACTCCTTGACCTGCCACCCCAGCCCACTCAGTATTTTCAGGCCAAGATAGATACATTCTCTCAAAACACAAGGAAGATGGCGCCTATGGGTTGACAGCACCTTGGGATAACTTTGGGCTTCCACATGCATGCACACACAAGTAGCATCCAGGTAGCTATTGCGGTAAATAAGGATCAGGATAAACAAATAGGCCGAATAGATGTTTATTCAGGGAGAAATAACTTACAACCTAGACAGATGAACACCAGGAAATTCAACCCGATCCTCTCCTGTCCGAGTCACGCCAGAAAGAGAGAGCGCCTTCCTGGCCCCCTCTGACCTCCTTCCTCAGGTCACCTCCGCCCATCGCTCCACCCCCCAATGGGCGTGGTCAGTGCTACAGAAGGACTACCTCACTACAGGTAGCCACACATATATGCACACACGCACATACACATAAAGACAAGGATGCATCTTTAAAAGTTAATGTTGAATCACTTCTTCAAGGAGTTCTATTTTAAGGTGTATAAACAAACATTTCTAAAACTGTCCAGATCCTTCCAGGACTTCTTGTAAATGTATGTTGAAAAATACAATTTAACCTCTATAGTTATAGTCACTTCCTCCATATGGGCATAAAGAGCAGTAGTATTGACGAGTCAATAATAATTGCCACACAGGAAACTAATAACAGGAAATATAATTTGCAGCTGCTAGTAGAGTGTGCCGCTGCAGAAACTCTAAGGTTAATGGGTCTGCCTGAGAGCCAGCCTCTAGGATGGGATTGCATGGAAGAGTGAGGCACCAGGAAGGAGCTTCGGAGCACTGTGGCACTGCAGCTTACAATGCATCCCAGCTACATCAGGTGTTGTTGCTATATGGTCTAATGATTAGATACAATCCACTACAAAACACCTTAAAAGCTGTGTCAAAAAAAACCAAAGTCATCTGAATTAAAATCTCCACTAAATGAGCACACAAAGGTTTGATAACATATGTATACATGCAAAAATACACATGCACACACCCATCAACACACATAAATATATGAGCATACATACAAATATACACAATGGCAGACATAGACATAATATACACATGTGTACAACAAACATGTGTAAATACACACATAATCATACACATATATCCATATAAATATACACATGTACACACAAAAACATAATCATACTCATGTTCACACATAAAAATACACACATAAACATACATAAAGAGTATCCCAGCTTTGATCACCAAGTCATTCCTGAAATAAGAACCTTGAGAGAAACTGTGCCCTCGGGGCATAGTCACACATTGGCTTAACTTAAGTTTAAATGGGCGGAGCACTCAGAACTATCACCCCTCACAGGCTGCCATCATCTGAAGCGCACTGTCTTAAAATCCATTAGTCCACACAAGAACAGAGCTATGCAGCAGTGATGCACTTTGACAATTTAAAATTTCTCAGTGGCTTTTTCTTTTAATGAGATGTGGGTCTCGTTCTAAATGGCCTGGAACTAGCTATGTAGATTAGTCTGCCATGGAGCTCACAGAGATTTGCCTGCCTTTGCCTCCCAAGTGCTAGAGGTAAAGGCATGTGCTACCTACCACACCTGCCTCTCTGCGGCAAAAGCAATGATACTGTTGTTGAAATAAACAGTTACAGACAGTAAAAACAGAAGCCAATAGCTACAGCTGGACACATGTCTACCACTGTTTTACCAGGATGGCTAGAAAACAGGTTCAAATTTATATCCAGTCTTCTTCCTCTGAAGCACTTGTTTACATGACTATGGTAGCGAGACCATTAGGTCGCCACCAAGGTATCAATGGACAGCTGTCACCTGGAAAACTGGAGAGGTGGGTTACCTAAGAGGAAAATCGCTGTCTTCTGTGGTTGTACAGCTTGCATCCAAGGGGCCAATCTGCAGGCAACACCTGCCACCCTGAGCACACTCAAAACAGTTGTCTGTGGGTGTGTAGCAAAGACAGAAAGAAAGAAGCCAATCATATTTAATTAAGAAAAAGAGAAACGATTTTCATTGTTCAAAGTCATGAAGTAACGGTTCTAAGAACAGTGCTTTAGACAGAAATATGTAACCAAGGAGCAACAGTATGTCCGGGAAACCTGCACTCCTCAAAAGCAGCGGTTTGCAAGGTTTGAAAAGAGACACTGGAACCCCAGAGATAACAGACAGCAGCCAAAACCTCCTCCCCATCTGGAGCAGGCACATCCACCTCTGTGGCCCCTCTTCTCTCAGCTGGAAAGAATGTACTCAAGTCAGTTGCCTGATCCCTTTTCCTAACTGTTGTTTCAAATAACATCCACCTCATCACATTTTCCATCAGGCTCTTCACACATAAAAGGAAAAAAAAAAAAGACTTTGATTTATTTCTTATGTACTATAGACTGAACTCAGGACACCTTGTATGCTAACCATAGCCTTTCTCATATATATTGACCTACGCCCTCAACACCTTCGAAACAATGTCACCCCAGATAAGCAAGCATTTATAAATAACAGTGAAAAGAATAACTATATTTTTCTTCAGAATAAAGTCATTGTTAAAAATTTCCAAGCAATCAAAGACAGCAATATAGCACCAGCCAAAGAAGAAACCTGCACTCCACAGACAGACAGACAGACAGACAGACACACACACACACACACACAGACAAACACACACACACACACACACACACACACACACACACACACACACACACACACACACACACGAGCCTAAAGAAGCTTCACAGAAACAGTTACCCCATGGGCTACAGTGGACAAAGAAGATCTGGATCCCAGCACAAGAAACTCCATACAGGACATGAAAGCTGGGTTTGATCCTCACAATTGAAATAAAGAGAGAAATTTTACTTTAAATAAATTCAGAGTGTTTAAAAATAATCCTGTACTTTAAGTGTAGCAATGTTCTTAAAAGAAAGCCAACATTAATCATGACAGAATACAACCAAATTTATGCTTTTCTGTTAATATTAGAAAACAGATGAAACAGAGGTCATCTGTTGCATTTTAAATGAGGACTGATTGACAGTAACTTGACTGAGCCTTTCCTTCTGACTCTGGCAACTAGACACACTAGATTACAAAAATCCTTGTTCCTTATTACAGACTATTTTCTTGATAAAATAAAAATACGAAAAAGTAACTCCAAAAAATAATAAGGGATGTCTCTTTCTTTTCCTTCAAGCAAAGATTAAAAATTAGGCACAGAGGAAATTTTTGCAAAACCAGAAAAAAACAAAGAAAAAGCATGATTGTAATCTCTTACAAAGATTTTTAGCTTAAAATTCTAAAAAGCTGTTTATTGCCCTGGTCAGTCCTAAAATACGTTCAAGCATATAACATCTGCACCCACAGTTTAAATTATTCTGATTTGTGTGTTATTTTTAGAGTTGTTTATTTTTATTTAACACAAGTGTTTTCCCTGCATTCTTGTTTGTGTACCAAGTCTGTGCAGTGCCCATAGAAGTCAAGAGGTGACCTTTGATCCCCTGAAGCTGGAGTTGTGGTTGTGAGACACCCTGTGGGTGCCGAGAACTGAACCAGAGTCCTCTGAAAGAAAAGCAAGTGCTCACGAAGACCAAGGCATGTCTCCAGCTCCTCAGTCGTTTCAGAAACACAGCAGAGATGCTGGGCTGCAACAATACTAAGCCGCTCACTTTCTTAGTACTGAAGGTAGGGTTTGAAAACTAGAGGAAAAAGAAGTTCCAACAGACTGCTTTGTGCCTGTGCAAAATCCAACAGGAGATCAATAATGCTCAAATTGTGAAGGAGACTTACTAAAGAAGTCTTAGATGATGAGGTCACTGCGAAAACATGAACTAAAATTGATGCCCCTCTTTAAATTCTAAAATGCTGATTATATAGTTCCATGAAAGCTAGCAAAAATTAAGGGGCATTTTTACCACCTTTGAAATGGATTTCATGATGTAAGCCAGGCTATTGTGGATTTCTCCATCTGCTCCCCACCTTCCTAAGTGCTGGGCTAACAACAGGTGTGCAACACCATGCCCAACTAGATTTTCCATTCCTTATCTAACAACCAGCATTGAAGAACTCCACACACCCTGGAGTAGCAAATATAAGGGGTTCATGTCTCTCCAGTTCAGATCAAGTTTAGAGGACTTAGGAACCTCTACTCTAAGGACACTCAATACCACCCACTTGAAGGACTGAAACAGAATGTTCTGAAGCAAAGAATATACAGGCATGAGTTGTACACACATTCTCAGTCAGCTGATGGCAGCTTCTAGAGAAGAGTAATGCACATTCTAGAAAGAAGGAGAAGGGAAGGGCCAATAGCAAATATATTAATGCAATTACCAAGACAAGATAATAATTACCTCAATTAGTCCTGAGAGGGGTCCAGGAACATCCAAATTATTCACACTACAATACAAGAGTCACAGGACAAAAGTACCAAGTGCCTTGATCAGAAGAAACACAGATTATCACCAGGAACAGAGGAAAACACATCAGACAGTTGTAGTCTTTTTTATATCAAGGTTAAAATGAAATATAATCACTGCCAAAATGAAGACAAAGAGTTTACATTGTGTATAATAAAATGTATGAGTAACTAGGAGAGCTGATGAATACAGATGATGTTGGGGTGTATTCTTCATCCTTCAACAAGGAAAGTTCTCTTTGCAGCAGTCAAAGACCACTACAGGTAACTATAACCAATCAAAATGCAGAGTTTTATCACTCAGTCCCAGTGGATATATCTACAACACACTCTGGAACCTAAGGCTCAGGGAACATTGCAGAAGATGGGATGGAAAGGGTATAAGACCCAGAGGATCAGGGACTGTGCTGTGAGACTGAGTTTCCTAGTAATATCAGAAGCTACACTCAAAAGAGCTCACAAACATGATGGCTCAAATGTCAGCTGAAGAAAGATGACATCAACGAACATGCCAAACTGGACAGAGAAAAGCCCACAAAGCCTCAACCCTATACAGAGAACTATAGGAGGCAACTGAGGAACACTGGGAGAAGGAGAGGTGGCCTTCCTCAAGGAAGTGCAAACCAGTTTATCATCCAGTGCCAAAGAGACATCCCTGAAAACATACATGCAGATAGCATTATATGTACTGAACAAGTTATATCCAGGAATGAGAGAGAGAGAGAGAATGTGTATGCACATGCAATAACAATTAAGTTTTTAAAAAGGAGGCCATGAATTTGAAGGGAGCATAGAGGGTTACATGTGAGGGTTTGGAGGGAAGAAAGGGAAGGGAAAAAGAAATGCTGTACTTAAGTTATAATTTAAAAAATTGAAGTATGTGTATATGTGTGTATGTTTTTATATATGTATATATGTATATGTGTGTATGTATGTATATATATATGTGTATATATATACATATATATATATAAAATGCTCTTAGTGTGACAATAGTGATGAAAATAAAGATAATAGCACATAACTTTTGAGCTCAGTAGAGGGCAAGCATTGTCCTAAATCATTTCCATATATAATTTATTTGGATTTTACAACCCAGTGAATCAAGATTAAGCTTTGTATATCATCTGCCATAAAACATGAGCGGTCACAGGCTTCTCCTTCAGCATGTGATTGCAAAACTAGCAATAATTCTAAGTCACAAAAATAAAATCTCATGTATCTGGGAAATAAAGCAAATGACACACCAAAGAATAATAAACCCAAGGAGCAGATGGAATGTAAACTTCGAAGAAAGCAAGGGCTGATCCAATTAAGAATGTGATTGGCCAAACTGTGATTAAACTAACAATTCAAGTTTTGGTACATTGGTTTGTGAAATTACTTCCTCATTTAAATGTTGGGTTTTGTATTTGTTGTCATGTGATGTGCTTCACTTAGAGAAGGTTGGCTATTTGGAAAACAGGAATATTAGTTTTGTTTTGGTTTTTTGTTTGTTTGTTTGTTTGTTTTTTTAAGTTATTAGGAAAAATGAGGTAGGAATCTAGGTTAACAAAAGAATGTACACAAATCCCATTGAGTTCTACCTGGTAAGAAGTTACATGCTCTCGGGTCATTTAAGCAACTAGAATTTCTATAGGGAATACAAACAAACAAACAAACAAAAAACAAAACAAAAATACCCACCCTCCAAATTATGATAAATATGAACATTTGGAGCAATGAACTACTAAACAACCACTAACTATGAATGCCCCCACACTTTTTTCCTACCTTGAAAGTACTACTGACTGTCCCAACTAAAAGAAGGAATGGTTTACTAACCCAGCTAAGAGATTCTCTGTAAGCATGCACCTTGGAAATGGTACTGAGTTTAGATGACTAGCAGGAGGGAGCTCAAATGGATCAGCATCTCATTTTAACACGGTTTTGTTGGCCTCAGCTTTTATACCTTACCTATGAATAAATAATTTTCCCCTTTACAAAAAAAAAGTAGACTACTATAATTGATAGTTATACTATTAAAATAAACAAAAACATATAAGTAAGTGATTGGCCAGCAAGATGGCTCAGCAGGTAAAAGTATTTACCTGCTTTCAGGCATTATGACCTGAGTTCAATCTCTAAGATACACATGGTGGAAGGAGAGAATTGATGCCCATAAGCTGCCCTGTGATTTCCACACATGCATTATATGGCACAACAAATATACCCACACATATACATACATACATACATACATACATACATACATACATACATATTTGTGATTAAAATCTTTAAGATCAATTATGCTGGGAACTGGAAGGATGGATCAGCAGCTAAAAGCCAGTTCTGTACTTCTACAGAACCCAAATTCACATCCCAGTGCCCATGTCACACAGCTCACAAGTGCCTGTACTGCAGCTCTGTGGGGTATCTGAAGCCTCTAGCCTCTGCAAGCGCCTGCATACACACACACCACACACCACATGCTTATGCACAAACACTGAAAAATTGGAAATAAAGTCTCCCTTTTTAAATTGATGATAGTAAAATTGTCAGATAAAGTGAGGCAGAAGAACAAGCACAAATGGCCCCATGATTCATTTCCTAAAGAGGCTTAGTATTTTCTCCCTTTCCTAACATGTTGGGGACGGCACTGCAGAGCTCACTGGTATTCCAGTCTATTAAAGATTTAAAAATGGCTCTGTACTTCATGTCAAGAATTTCAGGATATATTACCGTCATGATTTAGAAGGAACTCACAATGTCAACCTCAACACTGTTTCTAACTCAACTTACCGACAGGTGCCATTCCAACAATGTGAAGATATTTACTTTAGTAGAGAGATGGTTTCATTAAATATGTTATTATGCCCTTTGCAATTATATCCTACTAACTAATTAACCTATACTATAATGTATCCTCTAACTAACATTAAAGATTATCATAATGAATGCTAATAGGATGAAGGTCCTTCTGAATTCTGCTCATGGGCTGTTTTTAGAGGTAAGTTACTTACTCAAAGAGTTTCAGGTTGGGACACTATAAAGAAGACACTCAGAATGGGAAAGGTGGATTGAACATATATCAAACCAGGTATGATGGTGCATACCTACAATCCAGCACTTAGTAGAACAAGTCAGCAGAATCGCAAGTTCAAGACCAACTGGCTGGATTGCAAAGTGAGATCCTGCCTTTGGTGGGGGAACTGTAGAGATGGATCAGCAGCTAGGAGCATTTACTGCTCTTGCTGAGTACCCAGGTTCAGTTGAGGACCCAGGTTTAGTTCCCAGCACCGACCTACTAGCTAGAACTTCAGTTCCAGAGGACCTAATGCCCTCTTCTAACCGCCAAAGGGACTGCATATACATGATGCAGTATGTCCATGAAACACTCATAGTAATAAAATAAAAACAAAATAAATGTTACAAATTTGCAATAATAAATGTGTCAAAAGAAATTAAACAAAACAAAATTCTGAGAACTCACTCATGCCTCCCAGATCAGACTGCAAACGATACACTATTTATTTTATGAGACTATGATATATAATATTGCACAGAAATAAAGTGATCATAATTAAGAAAAAAAAGCAATAATTTTCAGATGACCTTATTTAAAGATAACTGGGATTTCAACAAGTTCCCATTGAAAATTACAAACTTGGAGCACCATTGTTAGGGGCAGACTTTACTGTTTTCCTTCAACACTATGCTTTTACCGAGAACCTAGAAAACAGCACTAATTCTGGACCCAGCCTTCTAGTGATGGACAAGGGAGCACACTTTATGGACTGGAATTAGCTTTTGTGGAAGCAGTTTCTCATTCATCTTTGGCTTTAAAGACCCTTGACAGCCCAATCAAAGAATCTTTAAAAATTAATTTAAATCCAATTAATTCACCCATAGACACACACTGCATTCATTTTATTAGAAGTTACGGCAAAAAAAAAATATTATAAATGAACTATTTAATAAGAATGGGGAGGAAAAGCAGAACATGGTGGAGCAAGTATAAAACAACCCTAGCTCTTGGGAGGCCAATGCAGGAAGACCCTAACCCTAATAAAATAAACAATGAGGAAAAGAAGAAAGGCTTTTCTGGACCATGTAAATGATTAATCAACAACCAGACAGCTATTGGTTTTCATGTCATTCTTATACTCAGCCCCTAATCAAGGGTGTCACCCACCCAGCACACTAAGCAGAGCCCCCAATGAAAGACGTGACTGTGAGAATTCATGGAAAACCAGACACATCACTACAAAAATGGTCTTGAGAAACCGCAGATAACACCGTGAGCTGGCCAGTGTCAAGATCCGCATACTAAAACACACAATGCAGACCTAGCTGCTGCTATGATATTTTTAGTCGCTCTGGAATGTGTCACCATATAGCTTCTCTGCATCTAATGCATAAATATGAAAGGAAATACACTTTCAACCTTGCATTTCTACTTAAACAACCTGCAATCAATTAACTGTTGTCAGCAGCAAAAGTCAATTTTCTCCGTGCACGTGGAGGGAAATGTGCAGGAGAGGCTGATAATTCCCGGCGAGCCTGTGGCCAAGTGTTTCTAAGCAACCTTGTTCCATCATCTTCCCCAATGAAAACAAGAGAAAGAGTTTGAACTGCAGGATGACAGAGCTCAGAATACTAATGATTAGGCAAGAAGGAACAGTTCTATACAGACCCTTTGGGCAAATAACTGGGAACAGCTTTCAGCTGAAAATAAACTTCAGTTAAACATTGGTACACAGGTCATAGAGCCAACCCACCACAAACCAATTCTAGGGCTGTCCACTCAAGTTAGTGTGCTTATTAACACTCCTGTAGAGATAGTTTAGCAACTGATTTGTGTAGGTGTGTGTTCTAAAAATTACTGGGTTGTGAGACGCCTTCCAAATATATCCATTTACTTACTATGGAATTTACTTAATCCTCTGGACAAAGTCCTTAAGTTAATATCTCTATCCAAGGGACCTAGTATGGAGCTGTGTGTAAAAAGCTCTCTGACAGGCTAAGACAGAGCTATGACCCTGTGTCAGCAGCCAGCCCACTGCAGAAGGCAGCAAGGAGCAACAAGTGAGCAAAGCAACAACCATTAGCTCCTGCTGCTCTGGGCGAACAGCTCTGTCCAGAGCTGGGCCCAGAAGAGCATCATGTCCCTCTTTCTGTCTGTGGAATGAAATGGAAACAACCTCCCAACAAATACCCATGGGACTCATGGGGGTGGGGAGGGGGAACTCTGTCCTTAAGTTTTAAATTTGGGCTTCATGCTTGTCTGAAGAGGTGAAGCATTTATTCAATGTGCCAAGAGACACTACAACAAACTTTAGAAACAGACTATCAGGAGCTGGAGACATGGCTCACATGGACAGTGCCCACCTGCTCAGCACGCAGGCCAAGATTGGAAATCTAGCACCCAGTTAAGAACATGTGCAATGGCATGTGTCTGTAACCCCAGCACTGGAGGGGAGGATTTAGGAGGATCCTGAGTTCACTGGTTGGACAATCTAACCAAAGCATTAAACTCTGGGTTCAATGAGTACCCAGCCTCGAAAGAGTAAGTTTGAGAATGAGAGAGGAAGACTCACAATGTCAACCTCCGTGCACACAAGTTTGTAGTCACACAGTCACACACAACAGAGGCATGTGTATATTCTAAAGTGGGGGAGGGTACTTCAAAAGCTCCAACTACTGCTCTATAAATGAATCTCAGCAAGAAAAATGGACATAACTTGAGATAATTATATTCCCAGGGTGTGTGTAGACATGCAAAACCATGTATGCATATATGATACAAAACTACGTGTGTATGTAAGATACAAAACCATGCATGTGTATATTACGCAGAGCAGAAGTACGACAGCCTAATGGGACAAAGAGAGCAAGGGGAGGGAGCAGGAGGACATGAAGAGAAAGGGGCTTAGCACAGTGCGTCCTTGTGAGAAAGCATCAGTTGTCTTAATCTCAAGAATAAAAGGATTTCAGTTGTATTCAAAGTACAGCAGTTATGTGTAAACACATTTCTTTATTATGGACAACTGAATAAATAAGCTGTGATAATTAATAATATGTCTAATACTCAATGCATCTATACTGAATTCTTAAATTATGCCATTTTTCTCAAATCAAATGGCCTGAGTCCGGCTCCTCAGAACATATATAAAAGCTATGCATGATGGTTGTTGCCTATAACCCTAGCATTGGGTAAGCACAGGCAGGAGGATGCCAGGGTCTTCCTGGCTAGCTAATATAGCTGAAATAGTTACGTTTTGAGTTCAATGACAGATACTGTCTCAAAAAAATAAGGTGCCAAACAAAAGAGGAAGACAGCAAACACTGACCTCTGACCTCCACGTGTACATACAGATGAATGCACCCTTACACACATGCATGTCCAAACTTAAAACAGAAGTGTTAAAAGTGCATCATGAGGTAAGTACCCTGCTTGCATCTGTGTGTCCCCTGACAATAGAGAGGTAAATTCTATCAGCTTATTTAACACATAAGGGCACCATGATCTGGATGTGGTCAATCACAGCAGAAATCTGTGCAGCCGGGGATTCATAACCAAGTTTTCTATCTAAACTCACATGAGGGATCTGAGCTCAGCTATGAGCCAGTGCTTGAGGAAGCGCCTATTCTCAATACTTCTAAGGGGGTCACTGTTACCAGCCCCTCAAATAACACACCAACCAGGTGTTTATGTAAATGAAAAAAACATTTTAAGGCAGTGTCTCCCATATCCCAGGCTAGGTTCAAATTCACTATGTAGTAAAGAACACCTTGAATGACAGGTGTACACCACCACTTCCAGATCACATGCTGCTGGGGATTTAACCCAGGGCTTCATACCTGCTAGGCAAGCACTGTCTCAAGGGAGCTACATCCTCCACACTTAATTTTGATGTTTTTGACTTGCAAATCATTTCAGACTGAATTAATACCATTTATGTGCCAGCAGAGGAAGTAGCATAAATTGGCTAACAGTGTAATGCATAAGAGATCTACTCACATACGAGGGAAACTATGAGCTAGGGTATAGTTCAGTGGATAGCACTTGCTCAGCATGGGCAGGTCCCTCTATGGGACCTCCACCACCAAACACACAAGGACATGCACACAAAGAGAGAGACACATAGGCACAGACACACATGGGGATGGGGACCACAAGGTCTTTGGAAAGCCTAGACTTGTCATACGGTGTAGCAGTGAGTTAGATGTGGAGAGATGTGGACCTAGCTGGCTGGTTCTGGGTAAGAAGCATGATGTCACAGTAACTATTTCAGGTCACCCCTCCACTGTCCAGTGCTGCTATTTAGCATACCTGCCAACTGAGGCGTGTAGAGCTGGCTCACTGACTAACAAACCACATCCTTTATAGCACAGCAAGCTATTTTCACATTAAGTCTGAAATCGAAGGAACAAAAAGAATAGAAATCTGCTATCAACTGTTTAAAAATTTACACCAAGAAACAAGGAATTCCCCAGTAGAATATAAAGACTTGCTGGAATTTTCATTATGTGAATTTATTGCCAATTCAGTCATCTTAAAAGTTGTGCTATAAAACATATTGTCCTTTGCTGTTCCCACTAACATTGGGGGGGGGGGATGATGACTTTCTTAACACTATTGCTAGAATGTTCTTCCATTCTCTGGAAGCAAATGGAAATACTTAATAAAATGGTGAGCTGGAATTTGTCCATTGTTTTCCAGACTATCATTAGGTCTACTGAAGACGGGTGTGTGTGTGTGTGTGTGTGTGTGTGTGTGTGTGTGTGTGTGTGTGTGTGTAACAAACAGGAAGCTGCTTGCTTGCACCTATTCTTGAAAGCTTTGGAAAGAATGTGAAGCTGGAGCTCAGAAGTAGAACAGAAATGTATTGTTTAGCATTACTAGCTCCAAAATGATCTGTAAACACAAATACGCACAATTGTGCTCTCCACTATCTTGTAGCCACTTACCTAAGTGGGGAGAGAGAGAGAGAGGGAAGGAGGGAGGGAGGGAGAGGGGGGGAGGGAGGGAAGGGAGGGGGAGGGAGGGATGAAGAGAAATAGAGAGAGAGAGACAGAGAGAGAGAGAGAGAGAGAGAGAGAGAGAGAGAGAGAGAGAACTGGATTGACTGCAAAGACCAAGTATTCATGGTGGTCTACTCTGAGAAGACCCACATGTGTTCCACCACTGTGCTCCTACTCTGTTATAAGGACACCTGGGTGTCACCTTGCAGCAAGTGTTTCTACATCAGCTCTAAACAGAACAAGGTAACAGCTAAAATGCTCTGTTGTCTTTCACAAAAGTCTTGGGGCAGTCACTAGATGGCCTTTACCTGTCCTTCCCTTCTACTTCCAGGCACACAAACATTATGGCTGAACTCAGGAGCCGCCTTGGACCGTGAGGCAAACACTAAAAAGAGACATTGGGACAGGTGTTGACACTGGAACTATGACACACACCAGCTCCAGACTGCAGAGTCCTGGACTTATTTGACATAAGAGAAAAAGAAACTGCTGGTATGTTTAAGCCACTGCTGCTAATATTTGGAAGTCTTAGGGTAATATATCACCATATTTAATAAAAGGGTAAATGGTGGACCAAAATGCCCATACAAATACTTAATTAACTATGGCAAGAAAAGTATAGACAGCCTGTAAGTGCATGAAGTTTAAATTAAGTTAGGCACAAACCAGAAAAGCAATACATCACTAAGAAAACACAGAGCTACACTGTTCTACAAACAGCAGGGAAGCTGCTGCCAGAAATGACAAGACCAGGGATGCCCAACTTCCTTGATTATCCTGGGCTTTTTATTTTCTGTCTACGGAAAACAGGTGAAGTTGTCTGTTTCCAGACATTTCAAGTGCAACTTTTGCTAATTGAGGCCTCTGAAAACTCTTTACCCAAGTCTTCTGGAATGTTCTATCAAACAATCAGCCTGGCTTTCTAAATTAATAAAATTGGACCCAATCCATCTATCTGACATGAAGTTAAGAAACAGACATTAAAAGAACATAATTTGAAAATCTTATCTTCCAGAGGTCTTTGCACAGATGAAAAACAAAAATGCATACATTTGAAAAACAAAAATGCATCTATTTTGCAAACACCTACAATACAAAGAATTTGAGAATTGATTTCATTTTAAAATAATCAGGATAATAGGAAAATGGGCTGTTTTCCCTCCCATGAGCAAAATCATTTTAATGCTTCAAATATTGTCTTTATAAATGGACATTTTCCTTTAATAATAAAACCACCACACATTTACACAATGGAGTACTACACAGCAGAAAAAAAAAATCAGTGGAACCTTGAATTTTCAGGCAAATGAATGTAAATAGAAGAAACCATCATGAGTGAGGTAACCTAAACACAAAAAGACAAACATGGTATGTACTCGCTCATATATGGATTTTAGACATAGAACAAAGGATTACCAGCCAACAAGCCACATCGCCAGAAAAGCTAGGAAACAAGGAGACACATATATGGTCCCCCACAGAAGGGGAAAGAGACAAGATCTCCTGAGCAAATTGGGAGCAGGTGGGGGAGGGGAGAGAGAGTTAAGAGAAAGAGAGAGGGGAGAAGAGGAGGGGAGAGAAGGATATGAGGGAGCAGGAAGATTGAGTCAGGGAAAGAATAGAGGAGAGGAAGAAAAGAGATACCATAATAGAGGGAGAAATCTGGCACTAGGGAAATGTCCAGAGGAATGATTACAACTAACAATCTAAGCAATAGTGGAAAGAACACCTTAAATGCCCTTCCCTAATAACAAGATTGACGACTACCTTATATGCCATCCTAGAGCCTTCATTCAGGAGCTGATGGAAGCAGAAGCAGACACCCACAACTAATTCCTGTAATCCAGTTACAGAGAGGGAGGAGTGATGAACAAAGGAGTCAAGACCAGGTTGGAGAAACCCACAGAAACAGCTGACATGAACAAGGGGGAGCTGGAGCTCATGAAAACCAGCACAGGGCTGACTCAGACCCCTTGAATGTGGATGTTAGTCAGGAGGACTGAGCAGTCTACGGGGGCTCTGGTAGTGGATCAGTATTTATTCCCAGTGTACAAATGGACTTTGGGAGCTCATTCCACATAGAGGGATACTCTCTCAGTCTAGACACATGGGAGAGGGCCTAGGCCCTGCTCTAAATGACATGACAGACTTTGAAGATCCCTCATGGAAGGCCTCACTCTCCCCATGAGGAAGAGAAAGGGGATGAGATGGGTGTTGTTGGGGACCAGGGGAGAAGGGGAGGGAGAGGGAACTGGGACTGACATGTAAAACAAGCTTGTTTCAAATTTAAATTTTAAAAAAAGGAAAAAATAAAACCAACACAATAGGGACTAATTTTAATTCTTTTTATTTCTCACAATTTAATCTATATCAATAATGCCATAACTACTATATGCTTTGCTTATAAGCAGCATAGTGTATATAAACAATCAGTGTAGCAAATTCTTATATCATTCATATTACAAAACCTATACACAATACAAAAAATGTAAAGCTATAGATATCCAACATGTCTCACTGAGTTCTAAACTGTTATTTCTACGTGGTCAAAACTAGACAGAGCATTTCACTCTACATCAGAAGGGTGTCCCATCATTATAGCTTTGGAGATTGAAACGTTACCCTTCTTACACAGATATGCACAGCACTAACTGCTTCCTAGCATGAAGGATGGACACTGATGCTATCTATCATCAGGACTCTAAAAGCCAATGCTTTTCTTAAGCACTTTTCTTAAGCACAGAAGAACAGGACAGCCAGCCAGCCAAAATGTTTACATGAACTCAAATGTTATCTGACTTGGCCAGGTTTCATTGATCTACAATAAAACTTTTTTCTTTAATGCCTTTTTCTTTAATGTTTTCCATTGAGACACATCTCTGTTGGAAATTTCCACAACTGAGGAAGTTCTTGGTTTGTCCAATCTTAAAACCATTTAATTATGGTTGAGGAGTGAATGAAATTCATTAGATCAAATGTACAATTTATCAAAGCAACTACTTGGTATTTTTTTCATTATTGAGACTGGAAAACTTGAAGCTTATGGCACTCTAGTCTGTATATATTCAAAATAATCAACAGCCATCCGATCCCCACTTCTGAAAATATCTCCTGATCATCAGCTATTTCCTTCACTGACCTCAGCATTACATTACTTCTCCCCAGACAATACCAATCTGTTTGCATAATATAATCTTTTTCATTTTTCAATTATATACACTCGCATGCCTGATCCCACTGCTCTGTTATCACTAACGTGTATTAAAAAACAAACAAAGAACACTCCATTCACCATTGTCTGTAGATCTCATTAATACACTGCCTCACTAATTCTTTCAGGTTACTAAAGAAGATACACATATTATCGTGCGAGTCCTCTCAATTTGCCCTGTTTTCAGTAATCATACATCTTGGACAATTTATCACACACTCTTGCTTTATACAATTCAGTTAATTTAGCATGTAGGATTTCAAAATTTTTGCTTTCTCAAAATTATTATGTCTACCAGTGATGGCCCTCTTTTTAATCAAGTAATTCTATAAATTGAGCAAGAAAGGCAATCAGATTTTTGTGTGATGATTGCTGCTCCAGCCTTTCGTCTTCCTCCATTATCGTAAAGATGCTTACGCATTCTTGTTAGGAACTGAAATTAAACCATCCAGATGATAATTCGTCTTTTTAAAAAACAGTTTGTTTTTCTATTTCTGGCATCATTTGTCCCCCCCAAAACTCTGGGAACCCTCAGAGAGATGCCATCTATATAGGAGGAATGGGTGGCCATGGCATGTAGGTATGACTCCACAGTTGGTGGGCACACACATTTCCTATCCTTCCAATGGTCCTGTCCAGCCTTCAAGGATCTGTAACTCTCAAAACATTGAGGTATTATTGAAGAAATGGGACCACAGACGTTTACCCTAGGGGAGACCATGTAAGGACCCAGGAAGGATATAGCCATACAAGCTAAATAGGCAGACTGCAGGAAAATCTACCACTGCCAGTGCCTTGACCCTATGTATCCAGACTCCCAGAGAAAACTAACTGGCTGTGGTACTCGGTTACAGCAACACTAACACAACCAATGCACCTATAAAACAAAAGAAAACACATCAAAGAACATAAAGTTCTTCCTGTTTCCAAGAACACCTAACTACAGGTGCACTGACGATGGGGGAAAAGAGGGGGACCAAAACTCACTTTAAAGATTCTCTAACTGGGAACTGGAGAAACGGCACAACCGGCAAAGTGCTTCACACAGAAGCATGACAACCTGGGTTCAGATCCCCGACACCATGTGAAAGCCAGGCGAGGCAGTGCATAGCTGTAGGCCACAGCTGAGAGGAGAACAGGAGAATCCTGGGCTGTGCTGGTCAGCCATGAGGCAGACAGCTTTCAGTTCAGTGAAAAACCCCATCCCAGAAAATAAACAACTGAAGAAGACGCTTCGGCTGACTCTATACAGAACTAATGTCCACACATCACTGTTTATTCATAATTAATACATAATTCCTATATGCACTGGAATCCTAAACATAAGCGGAAGTAGGAGGGTGACATGGTCATCATCAGAAGATGGCACATGACCTCTCACAGTAGCTGCATACTTACAACCTTAACAACATAGACGAAAACTGACATTCCTAATAAGAGCAGAGGAGGCTGGGAGAAGGGTCTAAAATGGCTGCCCTGTTTCTGCTTCTCTGTGCCCACCCTCACACAGAACCACTTCATAAAATGCCAACCACCATTCCTGTGGGTGTTCATGTACATGAGTTCATGAAAGGTGACTTCAGTCCATTCCCAAGTCCATCAGTCACTACGAATGGAGTATGGGTCCTACTAGCCAGGGGTGCTTTCTGTGAACGGCTGCTGAGGGCTACTCACCAATCACACTGCAAATCTAATTGAAAACTGAAGCCAAGGGAAGAACAGGACTCAGGTTGTCACTCAATAAATCCTAAGAATTATGACAAGCCCAGTGTGGCATTGCACCTATTTGCTTTATGGAATATAAGTGGTGTTTGATGCCTGATTTTTTTGTTGTTGCTGTTTTCCTCTTGTTTCCAATTTGCCCCCTTTAAAAAAAAAAAAAAAAACAGGGCAGAGAAATAAACCAACACTTATTTGAAAGGGGTGATGGACACAACCCATACATGATTGCATTTTCATTGATTCACAGTGCAATTCTGCTTATTATTTTTACATTGGGGGTGGGGGAGGGGCTGGGGACTCAGTTAACAACCACAGCTTTTCACTTTTCCATTAGTGGGAGGAAAGTGCTTTTTCTTCCAGGCAGCTAAGGATCACTGTCTATCAAAAGTCAAGTTATGGATACCCTTCATAGCTTGAAAAGGAGAATTATGTCCCAAATAAAGTGGTGCCTAAAAGCAGAAGCAGTGGATGGACATGTTCAAAGACTAGGGTTGTTTATCTTTGGCTAACTTCTTATGAAGAATCTTTTTCTTTAAAAAAGTATGAGACAGGCTCCAAAGCTACACAGAGAAACCCTGTCTTGAAAAGACAAAAAACAAACAAATAAAAGTATGAGAGCAGATGTCATCCACCCTGCTCTCACAGGAGCAAGTGAAAAAAAGTTTGTGAAAACAACAAAATATAAAATAATAATGAAGAACCTCCGAGTCTCTATCATGACTACTAATTAAACCTATAGTTCCTGCTCTGACTCCAGTGACCTAATCCACAACTTAAAAACCATTGTGTCAGGACCAGAGATGGGCCTAGATGGACAGGGGTGGGCTAAAACAAGAGAAAATGAGTCTTCCAAGCAATTCTGTCCCTAACCTGAGCTCCCAGTCCCAAGCATCAACTTTCCCTCGGGGCCCTTTCTACTCAGCATATTCCACAGCTAACTTATGCCTTCTGAAGTAGAATACCTACTTTTGTATCTACAGCTTCTTCCAAAAAATAAATGGTTTTTACTTTATGTCTGTGTATGCCCTAAGTTTCTGCATCATGTAGCTCCCAGGAAGTGTTTGTAATAATCAAATATGATCTTCTATTTTTCTTTGAGTGGGATGGGTCAGAGAAAGGAGACCCACGCGATAAAGCTGAGGGCTTTGCCTTCCTCCTCACTTTCTCATTCTCCTATTCACTCAGCACTGAGTGTCTATCACATATCAAATCCCAATCCACACACAGTGCTGGGTATCTCAGTGAGTCACACAAACAACCTGTTGTCCTGAGCTCATGTTATAATACTAACGTCTTAGATAATGAGGTAACAACCAGAACATAAGGATGGGGTATAGGCTGGTTTGTTAATCACGGGGGCGGGGGGTGCTCTGAGTATCAAGACCACAAACTTGGGGGAAGAGAAGTCTCAGCAGAGAAGAAAGGAAGAGTAGGGCCCTAATGTAGAAACAAAGATGCTGGCTCCCAGAACAAAAACCACTCATAGGAGGGAATGTACTGCTAGTGCAGACAGGCTGTGGGGAGTAGGGTGAGGTGAAGGGCCCCTGCTCTATTGCCACGCTTAGAACTTGGACATGACCGCCACAGTGATGAGCCTCCTGTACAGCAGCAGGCCTGAGCAAGGTCATGCATGGTGGATCCATCAGAAAAGTCCCAAAGTCACTATGCCAAAGATGAAACTTCAGGACATAGACAAAGGGAGTAAATTCTGAAGTCACTGACTTCAGCTGTGGCATAGACACAATCTTAGAAACCCCAAATGCCCCGTGACATTTGGAAAATGGCCATTTTTAATTGAGTCCTCCATAATGCAGACAAAAATGTACTCCTCCCCTAGACTGACACCTTTTGGGTTTTTCTGTTGTTTTGGTTTTGGTTTTCTGAGGCAGGGTTTCTCTTCTCTGTGTAGCTTTGGAAACTGTCCTGGTACTCACTCTGTGGACCAGGCTAGCCTCAAAATCATAGAGATCCTCCTGCCTCTGCTGCCTGCATGCTGGGATTAAAGGTGTGCTCCACCATCACCTAGCGCTCTCTCTCTCCCTCCCTCCCTCCCTTCCTCCCTCCCTCCCTCTCCCCCTTCCTTACTTCCTTCCTTCCCTCCTCCATTGACACCATTTGTTCTCAAAACTTGCTATAACTCATACAGATGAGCAAATTCTATAACAGGAGCAGGTAGTTGTGCTGTAGATCACCTGAAATGTGAACATTACTGTTCTGAGTGGGAACCGACACTGGAACAGTTGGGGCTTGGGTTGATTTGGCTGCCAGGATACAGCATGAGAATGTCATCCCTCCCACTGGTGTCAGAGCAGAACGTTCCACAATGCATTGAGCACCAAATATCACCTTCGCCTTCACAGCTACCAGATTCTACTTTACATGGAGGTTTCATATAAAATCCTATTCAAACTCATGACTCACTGATATACATTAACACACATTGCACAGATAGAGAACTACAACTCAAGAAATGAGAGAACTGAGCCATGACATGGCCCAGTGGGAAAAAAAGTAATATGTAAGCCTGAAAATCTGAGCCCAGTCCCTAGAACCCTCCTAAAACACCAGATGCAGTGGCACACATGGCCAATCCCAACACTCCTACAGCAAGACAGGCAGAGGAGACAGAAGAGTCAGCAGGAAATTCCTAAGCAAGGTAGCCTAGAAAATGCAGCACAGCAGAAAAAGAGAAACCATGTCTGAATGGGGCAGAAGGCAAGAACTGACTTCAGAAGGATGTCCTCTGAACTCCACACACAAAGACCTAAACACATGTTCCGGCTCTCCTTTGCGGGTATATTGTGGCCCTCGCCCCTCCCTCTCTCTCTCCCTCCCTTCCTCCCTCTCTCTTTCTCACTCTCTCAGCTCATCAACAGTAATTAGTGTCCCAGGGTCTCGGGACATTGTTTTTGTTTCTCCTCAATATATACTCTCTCAGGAAATAGCCAGACTCTGTTCAGAGCCTTCAGATGCAAACATGAACGAAAAAAAGTGGCACAATTTTTAAGGACTGGGCTGAGAGGAAGACACAGGGTGTTATCAGTGTGACCTGAAGGCAAAAGCACTCTGAGAGAGAGGTACAGACAGGACTAAGAAAAGACAGAACCTAAAGAGGAGTCATGGAAAACTACCACCACCTGGCAGAAGTTCATACTATTGGCACTCAAATTTAAGTAGTGAATCATTTGAAAACAGGTCTAAATATATACCAGAGTCTGCGTCTATGTATAAAAAAGCACAAATAAATAAATGAATGTTTATTTAAAGGCTGTCTGCTTGTTTAATTGTTTGTTTGGTGGGGGTGTTGTAACTGAACCTAGGGTATTGAACATGCTCAACATATATACTACACTCAAATTTCCCATTGAAGGATTGCTTACATCCAAACAATATTTCTTGTGAACTATGTTATACTAGGTATATAAAACCATGAATGAATTACAATCACAAAATAGAGTGCATGCCACTTCAAAGTGTTAGCTCAGAACCACTGAGTGAATGCCTGACTATTGTTTCTCTGAACAGTACTTAAAACGCAATAGTGAAAACTCATTTACTTAGGAATTCATTTCTGCTATTGAAAACTCGATACTGTTCCCCAGCTAGATATCATGAGACCAGAGACTTGTAGAAGGTATAGAAATCTCCCTGTTAAAAAGATGGATAGTTCTTCCATGCCATGAGCTCCAGAAAAGAAAGCAGCTGTGTGGTTTTACAAGCCTAGGCTTCTCAGCAATTTAAAGCCAAACATTTTTCACGGATTTACATTTATTAGAACTTACAATTATGACTTATGCCTCTCCCCAGAATCAAATAATAGTGTCTCTTTGAACCTCAGATAGAGCAAAGGAAAAGTTTATTACTTTGTCACTTGCCAGCCCTGGGGGCAGTCAGGGTGCAGAACACACATTCTGTTAGTGGAAAGTTTCTGTTCAATCAGAGCACACTACTCCAAGGGTGCGGAATAGGTGCATCAACTGACAAAAGCGGTGTCTTTGAAATGCCCTACAACTCACACTTAATTTAATGACAATTAGCTCCTATTTCCAACTACTAGACAGTCTTGATAAAATCACACAATGCCACTTCTGTGTAAGGTGAACTCTTGCTAGTGTCATAAGTCACCCATGCAGCTACACAGAAATATCCAGAATGGGGAGTGAGTGACCCCAAAAGAGTTGTACAGGTAGGATCATTCTATCTAACAAGTCCTTTGGAAGGCAAATTAAGAGAATGGAAAGAAAATAGGATTTCTTTTAAAAGTTTTATTTTATTATACTAGGTTGTAATATAAGGCCATTTCATGCAAGTAGCCACTGCACTCGAACTGAATTCCACACATCCTCTACTTGCCCACTCCCTTAGTCTCCTTTGTCTCCCTATAGTTTTGTTGGTTTCCATGACAGCTGTACACACATAATTGTATGTATCAATATAAGATCTGGGGGCCTCAAATGAGGGAATATATGTGACACTTGTCTAAAAAAGTTGGTGTGTGTGGAGTCTGTGTACATGTAGTACACTCATGGTGGGAGCACATGTGGAAGCCAGGGAACAAAGCCTTGTACTCTGCTCAGTTATCACTTTCTACCTCAGTCCTCTTGGGCAGGGCTATCTTGGATCCTGGAGTTAGGCTGCCAGCCCATAAGCTGATAGTACTGTCTCCGCCCTGACAGTACTGGGCTTACAGGAAGGCCATGACTGGCTATTTATTACTATCATTATTACTATTGTTATTGTTATTTTTTTTTTTAATGTGAGTGCTGGTATCCAAACTCAGGTCCTCAATCTAGTATGAGAAGCACCATTCCCCACTGTATAGATGAAAAAAATCTGTTGTGTATGTGCCCATTTTCCTTACACACTCCTTTGTTGTTGGGCACCAGATTAGCTATTGTCAGTCATTCTGTAATAGGTGATGACTGAGAAGGGAGAGGGAGAAATTGCTCAGGAACTACGAGCACTTGCTGCTCCTGCAGAGGACCTAAATTCAATTTCCAGCACCCACACCAAGTAACTCACAAGTGCCTGGAACTCCAGTTCTAGGGGATCCAACTCCCTTTTCTGGCCTCTACAGACATCTGCAACAAACATGGTGCACAGACATACACTCAGGCACAAACACAATACATAAAATAATAAACAAGTATACCTTACAACAAAACCAAGAAACATTCCCTCTAGTTTTGACATTTTCGTGTGACATCTTTGTGAGAAGACTCTCCCATCTTGCATGGCCCCTGGAGGATATTCCCTCCAAATAAAAAAGGAAATGTGTAAAACACACAATACCAATTCAAATAAACAGACAGACAGTAAAGGACTTCATGACAGTGACTGAACATTCATGTTTATTGTCAACCTGAGGAGACTGAGAAACATCATGGAAAGACCTCTAGTGTGTCTATGAGGATGTTTCTAGAGAGGTTCAACTGAGCTGAGAAGGCCTGCCCTAAATGTGGGATGTGGGTGGCATTATCCTGTGAGCTGGGCTTGTGGACCAAATAAAGAGGAAACAAGCAGGCTGTAACATCCCCCCCCCCTCTCTGTGTGTGTGTGTGTGTGTGTGTGTGTGTGTGTGTGTGTGGTCTATCTGTCTGTCTTCCTGGCTGCAGATTTAATGTGCCCATCGGCTGCATGCTCCTATTCCTACTGCAACTCCTTCCTTATGCTGCTCTTGTCAGGGCATGCTGTCACAGTAATGAGAAAAGTAACTAATAAAATGACAGATCTGTTTGTCAAGCATATCTAACCTGAGCTTCAGACTCTGCTATTCAGAAATTAAAGAACCACAAAAACATTCTATTGGACTTAGAAACCAAAACATTGGGCTTGGGCTGTAGCTCAGGGGTACAGATCCAGTCCAGCATGTATGTACAAGGCCTTAGGTTTCATCCCCAACACTGAAAATGAAAAAGAAAAATTCTAAGAACAGTGAATGTAGTATTAAGGTGAAAGATTCAGGGTCAGGCCATAATTTGTAAAATTCTATCTGCATTTTTATTACAACTTAGAGGAAATAAAATTAATCTGTGCATAAATCATTTAAATAGGAAGGAGAGGAAGAGAAGGGTAGAAGTGTTTAAATGGTACAGTAAAGGATTAATATATTTAAAAATATTAAACTTTTATCAGGACAGAAATCCCCATTTCAAAATGTTGATTAATGTGCTATGTATTGACTCATAAAAACAAGTCTTTTGAAAATCTAAGAACAAAGATGTCTTAATACTAAGCAGATCTTTTAGGTCAAAGATAAAGAACTACATAGCATACCCCCTTCCTTAAAGCACTTTACTAGGCATATTGCTAATAGTGTAGTGTACTTCAGGCGGACTTCAGCGAGCCTTCAAAACAACCGTGGGTTCTCTATGCCAATTTTGAAGACCCCCTCCTATCTTTCCTCCATGTAAACAACTGAATCATTTAGAGAGAGAGAGAGAGAGAGAGAGAATAAAGTTTATATATACTTCAGTAAAATTTTAAGTTTTTCCACTGAACTAGACAGAACATCTTGACACTTAACTATTCAAATATAAAAAGTTCATTATGTGGAGTTTAAAACCTCTATAATAATTTATACATTAGAATCCCCAGGTGTCTTTTCTGTTCTTACCTCAAGTACCAAGGAACTGATAGAGATAAAAGCTCATTTTAGAGCCAGGCATGGTGACTTGCACCTGGGACTCCCACTCTTGGAAAATAAAGGCTGGTGGGTTGCAATGAGATAAAGGTCAGCCTGGACTACTCTGTAGGAAAGCTCTGGGCTATCCTGGGATACATAAGTAAAACCATGCTTCAACAGCCCAATTCCATCTCATACGATAAAATAAAATAAGCACTTAACATTGCCCTCATGATGCATTCCATTATTCCCCTTGAAAGCAATTAATGGGTCAGAGAATGGCTCAGTGGGTAAAGATGCTTCTCTCTGAGTCTGAGAACCTGAGTTAAGTTTTCAAAACCCACACAATGGAAAGAAAGAACTGATTCCTACAAGTAGTCTCCTACACACACACACACACACACACACACACACACACACACTATGTTGCTTTTAAAACAACTAGTTTAAAAAAGCAATTTACAAGTGGAAAACAAACTTCTCTTTTAGACCCAAACTTAACTTCCAATTACTGTACAGTTTCTAAACTCTGAGGCAGGTTAAACAGGAAAGCAGTGCCATGAATTAAGCAGGATGGGACACATTTCAGCCCACAACCTTGGGAGTGTTCAAGTTTGACAGCAATTTGTACAGCCAAATGTTTGCTCCAGTACAAGAGAGGGTGCCTGCATAGTTACACACAGCTCTAGATGCACACCCTTCTGCTACAAACACATAAATACTCAAGCCATGCAAAAACCGAGTCCATGCAAACACCACAGGTGTCTAAGGCAATCCTGAAAGGTGGGAGGGTGATAAAGGAAAGGGAACGAAAGGCCTTGTGTTCCTTAATGCCGCAATCTCACAGAGCAGTTGGGGGTTGCACTACCAATTTTAATGTATTATCTAAATCTTGAATAAATCTAGAGAGAGACTGCTCAACAGAGCAAGGATTTAATGAGCTTCAGGCATATAAATAAGAAATTGCTCCCAGCTGTAGTTTCAACAGAGGGTGGGTGGGTTTTACAACCCCAGAGGCAAAGGCATTTCAAGGGTCTGATTTATCAAAGGAACAATGAAACCCTTCTTCTCTAGAAAACTAACAAAGTAATCCAGGAACCGGGACCCTGGGGTGTGAGCAGGATGGGGTGAGTTGTTAGGTGCGTATTGTAGCAAGCCTAGGTGAGTATGTAAAAGTCAGGAGAGTTGGACAAGATGTGGTGTCTCTCTGGGACAAGAGGACAAGAATGGCCATGGCTGCCTAGAAAAGCCAGCAACCCAAGAGATGGACATCCTCTATCTACCACCTGCTTCCTCTACTACCACGCCTTGCAAAGATTTCTCTATGACTTTATGTTCATGTGTATATTGGTTTTTGTTTGCTTTTGAGACAGGGCTTCATGAAGCCCAGGCTGGCCTCTAACTCACTATGTAGCTGATGGCGGCCTTAAACTTCTGATCCTCCACCTCCCAATGGCTGGGATTAGGGGCATGCACCACTATGCCATTTTATGAGGTGTTAGGAATCAAACCCAGAATTTGGCTCATGCTAGGCAAGTGCTCAATCGATGAGCTACACAATAGAGGCTTTTGTTTGTCTATATCAAAGATAATAGAGATATATACAATATGCTGACATAAGTATACGACATATTTTACTTGTAATTTTCACTAAGTTTTGTTGACTTTGTTTTTGAAAGACAAATGTCACTTTACCATCACTGGAAACTTTGACTCTGAGGGAAATAATCTTAGGATTGTTCTAATTTTCTGTAAGATGCAATGATGGTGAAATGGGACACCCATATGTAGAAAAGGAAAGGAAAAGGACCCAGGTGTGCAGGGAGGCCATGGTGACTCTCTAGTAGCTCTGCCTCTGGCTAATTCTCCAATGAGTCTGGCCAGGTACAACAATCTCCAGAAATGTAAAAACCTACCATACTGGAAGCAGAGGCAGGAAAGGACAGGGAATAGCTTAGTCATCTGGGATTCCACTTCGCTTGGAACACAACCCACTCTAATAATGAACTTGGCAGCCCAGGGTCTTTAATAACAAAGCACCTAGCAACCTGTTAGCAATCTAGGACACCACAGAGAGAGAGGGAGAGAGAGACAGAGAGACGGAGACAGAGACGGAGACAGAGACGGAGAGAGGGAGGGGAGGGGAGGGAGAGAGGGAGGGAGGGGGAGGAGAGGGAGGGGATGAGAGGGGGAGGGGAGGAGGAAGGGAGGGGGAAGGGTAAGGGGATGGGAGGGGGAGGGAGAGACAGAGAGAGACAGAGAGAGCAATGGAATAAGCATCACCTATTAACAACCACCAAACTTAGATTCTGCTCAGTCATCCTCTCCTTATGTCTAGTACCAGAGCAGGAAAGCTGATTCAGCCTGCACAGTAAAGCAAAGCAATATCCTCAAGTGAATTATTAAGGCAAATCCCCTATGTACTATTTTATGCCTATGCATAATTGTGTGGGCATATGATTAAAACCAGGTGCATTGTGGGAATGAAGCATGTAGAGTGGGCTAAGGCTTACATAATCCAAATCTATCAATCAAAATAGAGAACTGCCCATGCTATACCCCTTAGCAACCAAACTCCTTCTCTAGAGCTTCATAAAAGAAAGTTCCAAACAATATTTGGGGTCCCTGAATACCTCACTCCCATAGACCACTCTCTCCTACATTGTATTCTGATTTTCTCCTATTGTTTTACTTTAAATAAAGTTTCCTCTCATTCTTGAATAAGACCCAGACCTGGAAACACACAATTCAGAGTCCCTCTAAGCAATCTCAAAAATTTGGCAGAGAGAAAGGGAAGAAGGAGGGGCTGAGACTGATTTTAATTTTTTCCCATTAGGAGCCGAGAACACTCTGTCCAGCACAATTCATAAGCAGTGCTCGTCTTCCAACCCCTACCCCCTCCCCCAGTAAGGTCATATCAGACCCCAACCCAAGAACTCAGAAACCATTGTTCCTTGAACTTCACAGACATTCTTCAGGTTCACAGAGCTGATAGTTCAGTCAGTAAAGTGGCTTTGGACAAAGAACAAGGACATAGGAATGACTCCTGGGACCCACATGAAAAACTGGATATGGTGCACATTTAGAAACCCAGGGCTGGAAATGTGGACACAGAAGGCTCCCTGGGAGTCACTAGCCAATTAGCTCCATGCCAATGACAGACCCTGCCTCAAAAGCCAAGGCGAGCAACAACTGGGCAACAACACACCTGAGGTTGGCCCTGTCTCTCATTCTCTCTCTCTCTCTCTCTCTGTCTCACACACACACACACACACACACGTAAAGTCTATTACTCATAAATAGCTGCCCATGGACTAAAGAGAAACCCTTAGCAACATGTGGGCAACATGCTGACGCATATACTCATACCCTCTCAAACAACTGAGAAAGCAAAGGAAATCCAATAGGTTCAAATGTACAATAAGAATTGGTAGAGTTCCTAATGAGGTTTAACAATTCTCACAGAAGTGGATGCCGAGATATAGTTATGAAAACTACATATCACAAATACAGAGAAATCTGGGGCTGGGGTTATAGATCCGTGGTAGAATGTCCTCTATTCATGAGTCCCTGAGTTAAAACCACAACACCAACAAGGAAAGCATGTAACCAGACAAAATAGCACATACAAATAGTGGAGGTTTGAATACCTAAAATAGTTAATCATAGAACTGGCACCAGAGATGAGATAAAAGTTAAACTTGTAGCATATCACAAGGAATTTTAACCACGGCATAACAAATCTGAACTCAAATCTGAAAGTAAACAGAACATTCAGTTCATGCAACCCTAAAGATTTTCATACTACCCCAAGCACTGAGGTTATACAACATGCTACAATGCCCAGTTTATGTGGTAGTGGGGATGAAACCCAAGCCTCTGTGTGCTTAGGCAGGCACTATACCCATGTAGACACACCTCCAGGACCTTCAACTCTGACCTTGTGATATCCCACCCTTGGCAGAGAGGACATTCCACAAGCTCCTAGGTTAATGCTAATTAGGTCTTGGCCATCTTGCAGCTGAAAGGATAAAGACATCCAAGGGCCTAACATCATCACATTTTCAGACAAGACACTGAAACATCTAAGAAACCAGGCTCTCCCTGTAGGGTTTTTAACTCACTGTAACTGAACAAATGCCCAACAGAACACTGAAATAGGGAATGCTGAGTGCCAGACCCTTTGTCTGAGGACCATAATCTCCATTCAGCATAAGGAGAGCACATGTTATCAAAGCAATGCCCCACTCAAGGATGGCATACTGATTCTAATACCTTAGTCCTGCCTTTCTCTCTCCTTGAATTTCCTGGGTCCCTCTTTCCTACATAGCCCAAGACCCAGAATAAGCCGATTCATCTTCGGGAAGCTTGAAAAAAAAATTTTTTTTAAATCAAGAAACCCCATGGATTCCTCATTTGAAAATTTAATAAAGTTGCTTTCTGCTTGATTCCAACCCACTTGGGACTTTGTATTGACCTATGTGGGCATTATGGTGCCTAGAGCTATAGGACATCACCACCAAGAAACATGATACATGCAGAACATTCTTACTTTAGGCCAGCTGCTCTATAACCAAAGCCTGGAGGAGGCTCACAATGGTTACAGGTGCCTTTAATCCCAGATGCTTTGAGGAGTGAGAAATTCAAAACACCATCTAGAGTTTCTTCTAATTTTTCTCAAGTCAATGGCTCCATTTCATTTGATTCACAGGGAATACACACACACACACACACACACACACACACACACACACACACACACACACACACAGACACACACAGACAGACACAGACACAGACAGACAGACAGACAGACACACACACACACACACACACACACTTGAAAACTTGTTGACAGAACTCGCAGAGTCTACCTATGTGTGGGTATGTGGGTGTCACCGAGTTCTCACACAGGTTGAGTGGCTGAGAGCAAGAGAAGAGGAGTGAAGCAGAGGGCAGCCCAGATATCCTTACCTGGACTGGCTTCCATTACCCAGCATGCCCCGCAGTGTGATTCAGGAGTCCCTCTGATTGGTTTGTTCTTCTTGGGGGTGCTAGACTATTGTTCTCCCAAAGTTAGAGTGAGCCCTTGCCCAGCAGGCCCTAACTTAGATTTGCCCAGATTTAGAGATAGATTTATTTATTGTTTCTGTGGTGAGAAGCAAAGCTGAAAAATCTATTTCAGCACCATTCTTAGCCTCTGGAGGACAATATGAATTACAAAAAGATGATACCTGGGTTTCTGCACTTCACACAATTTCCCCAATGGACAGATCATTAGCTAGTCCCATCCACAAAGCCATTGCATTACAATCATAGAAATCCCACTATTTTACAGACAAAAGAGAAATGCATGTGATCCCTTTTACAAACATCCCTCCAGGTTACAAATATGCTAAGAACTACAGTGTGTCATAGACTTATCAGAGATGAAAAGATGACAGTGCTCCCAAGATGAGCAATGGGTACTGTGCCCAAGCAGGAATTCTTAATGTGTACTAGCTAGAACCGCTGGATAGTTAAATAACTTCTTGTGATGGTTGGAGGGGAGGTAACAGGAATGCAAAATGGGTGGACATGTAAAGGGATATTTTGTGTCTTGCACAAATTCTGAATGAGGGTCACCCCCCAGTGATACCTGTTTTTTTATAATCCTTTTTCTGTTGCAATGTATTGAAAGGGGAGGGAAGAAAAATTGAGCTTTTAGCCCCTGGAAGATACCTCTGCATGCATCATGTGTGACTACAGGAGGGCACTCTACAGTCTGTGGAAGGACCAGAACTTGGCTATCTGGGAAAACCCTGACTCCGGGAACCAAGGGCAGCTAGAACCATGTCAACTCCCCTTCACACTGCCCCGGCCCCCCAGCAATGGGATGACACACTCACTGCTTTGTGAGAAACACACCGTCCACCTGTACACTTGCCACTTCAGCTTTGTGCTAAATATTCTGAAGTGCCTTTTAAGTTAAAAACAAAGTACCCTGTCACTCATTCCTTATTGGTCCTAGAAAACTGTGCATCGGGTCCTGAGAAAATATCCAAGTAGGCCTTGGGTGTTTGCAAATCTTGAGGTGGCTGCTGAAAGCTCTACTTCATGCTAACAGGAACAGAGGTGTGCCTGGCCTGGCCACAGTGGACACAAGAGCACACTCCTTGTTCCTCTTCACTCCATGCAAACAAAGCACAGCAGAATCTGAAAGGCACACTAGGCTGGTGAGATGTCTCCACAGGTTAGGGTGCTTGCCACCAAGCTTGATGGTTTGAGTTTGTTTGATCCCCAGGACCTGGATGGTAGAGGGAACCAACTCCCACAATTAAGAGATAATATGAAAACTAGGAATCAATGAAAATTATTCCTTTCACGTCAATAAAAAAGCAGTGTCACCAGGCAGCAGGTTCGCTTTTTAAGAGCCATGGCCTGTGTTATTCCCCATGAAAGAACACCAGCTAGAACCTTTGTTTTTGCCTCAATCAGTCAGACAATCCTCCAATGACCACACCATTAGACCTGTAACACTTCACACATCTGGGATATGGTGCAAGCCTGACACACCTTGTGAATAAGTTAAACATAAAGAAATTAATTTTGTTTCAAGTTAGCATCTCATCTAATACAATAGCCGAATTTTTCTAAACACTAATCATTGTAGATAAATTTGGAATTCCAGGCATATTTTCAACTCTGTGATTATTTCTGGTCAAATCTTAACAGTCTCTCATTAATTAACATCCAGATATTAAAACAAGATTCTTCTGCCATTTAGCCAGAGAAATGCCCCAGTGCATAAGGACGTGCTCTAAGAGTTCAATGTGTGTTAGTCTGCAGGGCTTCAAAAAGCAAGGAGCAGTTTGCAGGTGGGTTTTATCAAGGAGGAAACTTAAACCACCCAAAGTGGACGACACTGAATAAACACTGTATAGACTCTGAACTCTGAAGCCTGCTCTGAGACCAAGCCAGGTTCCCAGGTGCCAACTCTTGGTGATGGCTCATGAAAAGATATCAAAGTTTTGAACCCTGTACAGTGTTTTAAACTTATCATGAAGTTACAAAGTGTTGGGCAATAATAGAAATGTAAGTGACATTAAATTACTTTTGGAAAGATGACCTTCTGCAAAAGTATTACTTTTATTAGGAGTAATGAAGTTTCTACATAGTGGAAATTCACCTAAATTGAAGAATCCTATAACTGTAGAGGCATTCAGATCATTGTTACCAAGTGCAGGGTTTTATACGAAACATCATTCACTGAAGCTCTGTTTAGGACAGATTTGCCAATATCTAGTTCAGTGTCTGGCTCTTTATCCCTGCACTTACCAATGTGCATTCTGTTGGTTACAATGGGAAATTCTATTATGAAAGTCTATGGGAGTTGTCACAGGAGAGCCACATGCCATTAACACGCTCCAGGTCTCTAGCATACCATCCTAGGATTGTGGGAGCTATTTGATGCTCTTGAAGCCACATGGTAACTGTGGTCACTCTTCCCTCGAATACTCCACTAATACAGAACTGGCTACTATCCTATTTGTGTATTCAATAACAACAGAGGAACTGATTGAGGGGCTCACAAACATGTTTTCTCTCATGTGTCTATCTAGATCTGAATTCAGACACACATGTGTATGTATGTGACATGAGAGTAGAGGGGAAACTATTGAGGGGCAGAAGGCTGGCAGGAGGAGACAGGAAAAGAGGTAAGAGAAGTAGTTAGGAAGGGTGAATATGAACTAAGTACAATGACCTGTATGTATGAAAGGATCATAATGAACCCCATTATTTTGTATGCCAACAATAAAATAATAATAAAACCACAGAATAGAGCAATACTCACTGAGAACTGGCCAGGTGTCAGGGACCAGAAAACTCATTAAAAAAAAAGAGAGAGAGAGAGATTCAATGTGCAGAATGCATTAAAATCTATACCTCTGAGGAGGCGGCAGGACAGCCTATCCACCCAAATGTGACAGGAAAGCTATGCTGGCCACTGAAGAAGTAACAGAGTATGTGGGTGGGTACAGAGGATGTCACACAATGAATACCCTAGGGACCCAGCAGCATTACTCACTAAAGAATATTTGTGGTTCCTAGGGTAGACCAGGCGTGCCACAAGGGCTTTTCTTTAATAATGTTGTTAGTAGCACTTTATTTCAGTTCAGTTTTTATTAGCGTTAAGCAAAATGAAACTACTGAATGCTGTCTATAAGGATTCATTCCAATATCTGAAAAGTGCAGTGCCCCTTGTCGTTGAAAATACCCAGAGCTTTCACTGTTGAAGATGCATTAGGCCTGTTTATATTGAGAAATCCAACTAACCTGGAAACAATGTGTGCACATGCACATCTATGTCGAGAGTGGAAATGTTCAACTTTTAATAACCCTAGAAACTAAGCAGGACTCAGAGAACTAAATTCGTACAGGGACAAGGAGGGGGAGCTTTGTTTTTTTTGTTAAAACCAGAGGTCTTTTGTTTAATAAAAAATAAAAATTAAAAAATAAAAAAAGACCTTGTTAATGAAAACATTGTAAACGTTGTAGTCCCCAAACAACTTAGAAAAACTGCAGCAAGTCTTTTCTCATGGAGCTTGCCAAACTCGGTCACAAGCATGGAAATCAGCCACCTAAAATCAGGCAGAACCGTGGCGGGTTATTATCCTCCCCTGTTAATGCTCTGCTGCTCACGTTAAGTGAAAATCTGTGGTGGCTGGTAACATTAATTACAGCTTCCAAAGGTTCTCTGTGTTCACTGATTACTTATAAAACATAAACACATACGAATAAATGGTTCCATCATGACTCTGTACATGAAGTGAGACATTGCACAGCCTTCGTTAACAGCTAAATTAATTCCCCGTTAAGCAACTGCAGTCCTTGAAATAAAAGCATGAAGGAAACAAGTGAACCAGCTTCTGGAAATACAAACATTTTACAAGAAAGCAAAGCCTCCATAGAGATGTTACCCTAATGAAGGGGCGGGGGAGAGCAGACATGGAACCCCAAAGCCGCAGTGTGCTCAGTGTCTGCACTGAGGAGGGCAAGGGAAGGGAGGATTATTAGAGCAGAGAGGCACTGCAGGGCTCCAGAGATAACTTCTCAGGCTGGATCTCAAATGCCAAGAGAAAAGTTAACACAGCAGCTGTTAGCAGAAGACCGTAAGTGGGCTGTGTGTGAAGTGAGGGAGCAACTGTAGCTGGGCAGCACCTGAGGGAGAGATGATAAAGCACGTGAATAGCCCATCAGGTAAGCAGTATTAGTTAATCCTTATTAAAATGAGTCTTTTGAGTCAATAGACATGGCTCTCCAAGCTGCTATACAATGCTCAAAACCTGCACAGGTTTCAATCAGCTACAGCTACTCCCAGAACAAATATTAATAAATGTTTCCACTTAATGCATAACACAAAAATAACATTTTCCCCCTGAATTTAAAGCAAGCTATAATTACTTAAGCGTTTCAAGTTATTTCAAAGCTTTAACATAAACGCAGGTTTGCGCTTCTATAAAAGGAGAGGAAAGTGAGGAATGAACCAAGGAGGACACATTTGCCTCCCGACTAGCATGTACACCTACATAGGAGCAGCACAATGTGAAAACGTCAAGCTTTGCTTGATAACCATCCATTCTGAACCAACAATCCAGCAAAATGATTTGGTTCCACACATGGCACCACGTGGCACCAGGAGGCTAGGAAACACGTGATCTTCTATTTCTTTTGCCTCTTATGAGAATAAAAAGAAAATTCAGACCTAAGTATAGCAGGGGGAGAGCAAACACTCATTTCCTGTAGAATAAGAAAAGGTTTTAAAACAAAATTTCTGTCCAGTATTCTCTCAAGACCAGTTTCTAAGGGTCTGGGTTTCATAAGCTGGGGATTAACAATGTCAAGAGTTCTGATCACCAGACTACCATATGGATGGGCTGTCCAGATTACTAAAACTACAGCAGGCTCTAAGAGCACATTGCTGTGTTGTGCGCACAGGGTGCATGCACACACATGCACACGCACACTCGTATGCACACACCCAATGCACTTCCCACTCACACAGCAAGACTCGGGAAAGAAAAGGCTTCCTACATCATATTCTTGTCACTCTTTTCAGCCAACAGAGGAGCCATTTGCCTCCTGGCTATGGACTTTGTTCTCCTTTACATGAAGGGGTTCCACTTTGTCCCAAGGTCCAGGAAATCTCAGAAATTATCTCAGTTATTTCTGAAGGACAGTCCTTAGGAGTTGAAGTTCTGGAGGTCACAGATTTGGGGACAGCAATCAGTTCTCTCACAACAAGCAGTTAGAGGAAGTGAAGGGGGGAGGAGATACAAAACTTTAAACAAAAATAAATGGTACACTGAAAAATGTGTGTTATTATGAGGAATGGTTAGGAGTGGTAAACAGAGCTAATTAACAAGTCATGAATTATATCCACTGACAACATCCAGCCTTTAGGTCCCATTCTGGACCACTAACTAGCTCATATTAAAAGCATCTTTAATACTGCTGGATAATTTTTGCTTGGCTCACAAAGTAAAGGGGGCTTTGTTGTTTTTGTTTTCTAAGTGTATTTCATATGTCTGTAAATAATCTAGTAATTTGCCAACTGAAAGCAAATATGAGAAGGTTGGGGATCAGAGAGTTCCCAGGCAGTTCTCACTGATCAGATCTTAACAAGTCTCCAGGATACTTACAAATAAAGGACAGAACTCCTGGGACACAGACAGCCTGGAAAGGTCAAAACTACAGGGTTCTAATTGTTAGTTCAAAAGCAAGCATTCTCTTCCTTACCATAGTGTAAGTCTATGTGTTGTGTTTGTGTGTGTTTGTATGTGAGAGAGAGAGAGAGAGAGAGAGGGAGAAAAAGAGGAAGGGAGAGAGAGAGAGAGAGAGAGAGAGAGAGAGAGAGAGAGAGAGAGAATGAATATATGCTCATGGATGTGTAATCTTCTGTCACAGGTATGGACCACTGGCTTTTATTTGGATGCAGGAAATCTGAACTGAGGTTTTCATGCTTGTGTGGCAACCACCCTCTGGTTTGAGATTCTGAAAGGAAAACATTTAAAATTACTAGCCATCACTTCTGTATAAATATTCTCAACTATATTCATGTTCAAAAATTGTACAATGACAGCCAAGAACCATCAAAATGTCCCTGCCCTATGCTGTGACCCCAGAGCTAAAAATAAGTATGCACAAATAAAATAAGTATGTACAAATAAAACTCAAGCTTCCTAAATCTTTTTTTAAAATATTTTTCTTTTTTTTTTTAAATTACATTTTTTGATGTATGGGTGTTTGCCTACATATATGTCTGTGCACCACAGGGATGCCTAGTGCTCTTGGAAGCCAGAAGATGTCAGATCCCAAAACTGGAGTTAAAGATGATTGCTAGTTGCCATGTTGGTGCTAGGAATAGAAACCCTGAACTCTGGAAGAATAGCCAGTGCTCTTAACTGTGGAGCCACCTCTCCAGTCCCTGCCCTCCTAATCTTTATTCTGGAGGATTTAAGAACCTTACAGCCTTTGTTTAAGTATAACAATGACTTCCAGAAAAAGAAGCATAATAAAGTCTTTAGCAGAAAGAGCTTTCAGATATTAGATGATGTACAAAGTCAAAGGTCTTTTAGAATACTTTTTCCCTAGGTTGAAAATCAGTGACTTCTATGATAATTAAAATATATTCCTTTGCTACCACACTTGAGATAGCTTTTCTCCACTATCAGGATTTCAACAGTGAAGCCAGCAGATAAGAGTACTTCGTTTAGCAGTGACAGAGTCACAGTTAGTGGGAAAATTAGAAAGTGGCTAGGGTGTTGCTACACGGTGCAGCAAACACCTATGAACATCCATTTTAAAAGGGAATGGTGTAAACAAAGGACAACCTGGAATGAACAAAACAGACAAGTCAGCAAACAGAGAAGCCACCTGAAATTTCAAACATCTTTTGGCCTGTGCCATTTTTAAGCTGTAACTCCACCAGTCCAACAATACACATCTATAAGAATGAAGATTCTCACCTATTCCATGCTTCTGCATGGTAGAGGTATCTGTCAAAAAAGCACACTCCTTCCTCCATAAGCAGACACACAGCCCACACCACAATGCTCAGGTGCCCACAGTCTACACCACAATGCCGAAGTAATAGTGCCACCTTCACAAGATAACTCTGGCCTTCTTTCCAGTTGTTCCTGCAAGTGATTCACTAGGGTTCCCTCATGGTACCGTAGACCCATGTCAACTTTCCCATAACTCAGTTTTACCTGCTATGGTGCTCAAGAATGGTCTAGTGTAGTGCACATTCTATACAACATTTATAATCTAGTTCAACTCCATCCTCTTCCAGAAGTTTCTGCAGTTCTTACCACTGCAAATATGATCCTGGCACCTGTAATGTTTATTTGGCACTAGTGTTTGTTGAGTAAGAGTGAATGGCTTAAATGTGTTGGACTCCTTTGCCAATTTTTTGTTTTGTTTTGTTTTGTCTTTTGCATTTTAGCCCTGCCAGGAACTTGAGATGTCCTGGAACACAAGCACGAATAGAAGACCCTACATTATACATCTCTCCCTTGTGAGTCACATACTATTAGAGAGCTGGAGATGCTCAGAACATCAGTAGCACTGGACAAGAATCTCCTTCAACTCCCCACTAAAGAGCATCTTCTAGGATGTCCCCACACTTACCCCAACTTGAACCCCTTCCTTCCAAGCATTTGTTAGCAGCCTTTGACCCTTGGCCCCTGGCACCACGTAAAACACTTACCTCTGTTTCTAGTGAAAGGTGTGTATATATTATGCTGTTGTCTAGAGGTTCCCATGTCGGACTATGCTAATGAACATGAGTAAAGGCATATTATGCAGAGTTTACACTGTTAAGTGTCAGATTTTTCCTTAAGTCTACAGAACAGCACCACACTGAGACTATGTACCTGACTTGCTTTCATTTATAATGCATGTGGAGAAAATGAGTATCCAAACTGTGATGTTCAGATTATTTAACATTCTGTTCGAGTCAAAGGCTTCTCAACCACTACATGAATGTCGGCTATGCAGTCACTCTAAGTATTACGTATTTCTTATAATCCAGTGCAAGAAGCAGGTTCTACTAAAGGTGGCCAGTGTATTCCATGCTCTTAAGTAGACAATATTTGGCTCATGTCTGCAATCTCTGCACTTGCAAGGTTGGGTTTGAGGACAGCCCTTGCTACAGAGTGAGCATCCTCCATTGACTTAGAAACATACAAAAAGAAATGTATTTATAGAACTTAATTTGGAAAACATTCCCAGAAAAGATCATCATTCATCTAAGAAATAAATTATTTTCTGACACAGTTCTCATATTTTCATATAAATATTGATTTGGGATTTGCAGGTTGGTGCTGGTTTAAATTAAAACCCAAAGCCTCCAGATATTGTGAATTAACAGAGAAAGGAATGTGAAATATGCATTTGCAAGGACACTGTGTTCCCATCTTTGAAGTTTATGAAAGAATCTCTACAACAGAGTGGTGCTCGCAAACTCAGCACCCCAGTGTTTATGGAAGGCACTGAGAACTCAACTTCCCTTGGGTTTTCTTCCCTCTTCTATAGATAAAAGGAGACTCAACTCAGGAACCAAAATGAGTCTTAACAATCAAGCCTACCACATGACACAAAAACACTAAATAAATTAGGCTGATAAATGCATAGACTGAACTTCAACCAGCAGATTTTAGTTTCATAAAAACAAGAAGCTTTGGGAAAACAAGATGACTTCTATTCAAATTGTATAGACAACCCTAGGAAAGGGGCCTCTGGCGGACAGGTGTGTTTGTAATGAGTGTGGACAGGTGGGTTTTGTTTCTTACTGCAGAGAGGGTTCCTCCCTAAGACGAGGGCTGTGCTGGGTATGCATGAAACCTGTTCTCTTCAGGGTCCCATGCCTGATGTCATGGAGTTTGGTTTGCAGGCCTGACTCTGCACACACCATTATTCACATACATTATCAATGCATTCTCAGCAATACTGTGCCGGCATGGGAATTTTCTATATAGCTTTTGATAAGCTGTCAAGCTCCTTTCCCTCTCAACAACTGTATTTGGATATACACCTCTCCAACATTAATTGAAAGTAAGGCTTTTGAATCTAAAATTTCTATACCAGATAGTTTTCTCATGTTGTGTAAACAGGGGTTGAGAGGAAATCCTGGAGACTGACATTTCCCCCATGGTTAACCAAAGGGAAATTCCAAAATAAATAAATAAACAAGCAAATAAATAAGCAAATAAATCAATGAATGAATACATAAATGCACACACAAACATTAATCTGACCCACTCTCCAGTGTTCCAAGTCACTCTGCCTCTCCCAGGTATGCAAACAGTCTCAGCTTCTCTCCCCTACTTCTGCAAAGACTCCTTCCTTACCACATTGCCCAGAAGCATGTACAGCTATTACCAGTTATTAACAATGTGAACTGCTGCAATTTGTGCATGGCTTCTTTCTGTTGTTTTCTGAGTCTATCTGGTAAAAGGCACCCCTAGTGTCCCATCTCCCAATGATACTCTTGTTGTGAGCAGGAAATGTATGGAAAACACTAATGGCCTCTCAGCAGGCAGCAGGTGGGGCAGTGACATGAAGGTGAGCTACGGGTCTTCTTCATTAAATGTGGTGTTCTGAACTTATGTTATAGCAGGAACAGAGAACTGCAAAAAGAAACTGAGAAGAACTTCACAGCCAAGGGCAGAGTCTTCTCAGGCACATTTACTTCTGCCCAAAGTCATCAAACTGCTACCCATTGCTACTGTTTAACTGCTTGAGCAGCAGGGTCATCCCAAGTTCCTAATATACTCACAGAGCCAGCAAAGCCAAGTGACAGGCACAGAGGCCAGAGTCTACCTCCCCTAACACTTAAGACACCAGGAGGCAGATGTTCACATTACCTGCCTCACACCTTTCTGCAGGCAGGATGATAGCCACATGCCCACAACGGCCTTTCTGGGAAGCAGGTACTCAAAGAGTATATCCCTCACCTCCTGCAGGAGGTGTTCCACTGTTTTGCCAAAGGCACATGAGAGTAGACAAGGTGCTACATCATGGGCTGCCCATGCAACACAGCCACGGAGCCCAGTTCAGACAAAAGTGTCTTGAAACATCATCCCAAACTCAACCCAGGTATACTACTGGGGCTGGTAGCTACAAGGAGCTCAGATGTGAGATCAACAGATGCGAACCTGGGTGGCACCAGCTCTAAGCTGAAGACTGTAATAATCCAGAGAGCTTATGAAAGGTAAACTTCCTTAAGGTATTTAGCCCTGGCCATGCTCAGTCACTGAGATTCTAAGAGCGCCCCTATCTATGACTTGGAAGTCAGTGAAAACATGGCTGACAGCCCCTAGTGGCTCTTACTGTCCAATGTGAGAATCTAAACACAGTGAGCCTCATAAATCTGAGACCAGCACCTATTTGTCGTTCATATTCTGAGTAAAGAACAAAAGCTTTGAAAGGGACATCACAAAAAAAGTGGCACTTTCCACTTCTCCTGGAGGTTCTTTCCTTTATTGCCAAGACCAAGAACCTGGGCTTCAGAAAGGAGCCTTCTTCTGCCTCATCTTAGTCACTTCTCTGTTGCTGTGATGGGACACATGACCAAGGGAACTTATTTATAGAAGGAGGTGTTCACTGTGGCCTTATGATTTCAGAGGGTGAGTCCATGACTATCACGGCAGAGGAGCAGGGCAGCAGGCAGCCAGGCATAGATTTGGCATAGTATGTGCAAGCTTTCATCTCAAGCTATAAGCAGGAGGCAGAGCTAACTGGAAATGGTATGGGCTTTTGAAACCCCAAATCCTGTCCCTATTCATATACCTCTTCCAACAAGGACATACATCCTAATCTTTTTCCAAACATTTCCACTGGTTAGGGAACAAGTAGTCAAACACATGAGCTTATGGGGACATTTCCATTCAAACCAGAGTATAAACAGTACAGGCACTACAAGCACCAAAAATGGGCCTTTGCCCGTGTCCTGATGCACACACCTAAAGTCCCTATAGGCACACACCCATCCTGAAGGTGTACTTGTGATCACCCTGAAAACTGCATGGGCTTAGTCTAAGTGACCAAGTTCCCTCTCTCTCTCTCTCTCTTTCTCTCTCTCTCTCTCTCAGTCTAAGTGACCAAGTTCTCTCTCTCTCTCTCTCTCACACACACACAGAGAGAAAGAGAGAGACACAGAAGCATAGACAGAAAATACATAAGTATATGCATACATACATACATGCATACATATATACCATATATCTACACACACACACACACACACACACACACACACGTCCTGCCTTTGGGTTTAAAAGCCAAACAAAGCATAGTCCACAAGTTCACTTGTTGTGCCCTCACTATGCCCTACAGTGCCTGAACTTGCCCAGCTGGCTACCCTGAGAAACAACAGGATGACACACAGGACTGTGACTGAATAGTGACCTGAGGAGAGGCCCAAGCATCAAGTACATTGACGTACACATTCCCCTGCACCTTTGCCACAACATTCACAAGCACATGTGCCAGACACTGACTAGGGAATTTGTTTATGCAGCAATAGAAACTTGAATGTGTTCATTTGTGTGACAGTTACTGAATAGTCAGTAGGAAGCAGAGTAGCGTTAGGAAGCTCTTCCTAAGAGCCCGGTACTTACTGCTCAAAAACAAGGTGGAGTGCAGGTGTGGTGGTACATGCCTTTAATCTCAGCACTTGAGAGGCAGAGGCAGGCAGATCTCTGTGTTTGAGACCAGCCACATATATAGAGTGAGTTCCATGACAGCAAGGGCTGCACAGAGAAACCCTGACTTGAAAAAAACAAACAAACAAAAAGAAACATAGGGAAATGTCTCAACTGATTGGAAATGTTTGCTGCATAAGCAACAAAAGCCAAGTTCAAATCCCCAGAACCCACATAAAAATCAGGTACAGCAGTCTCAGCCCTGAGACAGGAGGATTCCTGATGTTACTAGCCAACTTGCCTCAAAACATAAGGCAGGGAACAATAAAAGAAAGCATCTGACATCAATCTTTGGCCTCCACATATATGTACAAGTATATGGACCTACAGAGACACATACAAACATGGGGGGGAGGAGATCATGGTGGCTATCACCAATACCAGAACTGAATTTGACTCCTTCATGAGATGATAGAGCGGGGGGGGGGGGGGGGCGTGTGGAACTAGCCCTCTCTCATCAAGCTGACAGACCAGAAAGGAACTGACTTTGATAGGCAATGCTAATGATTGGCCCCAATGACAGAAATGGGACTGCACCTGCATTCTAATTCTGCATAATTTCAAGAAGTCTTAAAAATTAGAAAACAGAGGCCTTCTCCCCAACCCCACAAAAGAGAGGGGCAAAGGAAAAAAAAACTATATTGCAGACACAAGTCACAAGACATCTGCTAATGTCATAGGTGGCTCTAATATTAGTTGCCTACATCCTTCAAATACGATTTTTTTTTTTTTTTTGATCCCCATGAAAAGCTAAGTGGACTACAAAATTACTAAAAGAGCAGGTCTTTAAACCCTCCCCCAAAGGAGAAAGGGCTGTTAAATCCCTCCTTCACTACCAGCTCTCCAGCATATATTACTGCAGAGTTACGAGGTGAGTGGAAATGGCCTGACTGGGGAGGAATGCTTGCAAAGTCTGCACAGATATTCTCCGTCCACCATGTGCCCTGGACATCTGTTTTGACAACCATGGGTGATTTACTGCCTCTGACTCTCATATTAAACATTTTCAATATCTTTTTAGCAGTTTGATAAAACCTGTTAAAATAAATTTTAACCACAAGACACTCATCTACACCTTAGGAGGCAAAAGCTACACTAATATGATCTCTTTACAGCCCTGACCAAAAAAAGAGATGAAGTCTCTCCATGCATGTGTGCAGAAGTGGCAATCCAATGTAACTATGGGGGACTTCCCCCTATCTTACACAGGCATGCACATAGGGCACCCAGAGTTGAAGGTCACTAGGCACAGACTGCAAATGTCTCTGCTGCTCAGTGTCCACGTAGCCTAGAAAGATATGTGTGCTGGGCACAAACCTCTATGACAACATCCACTGCAGGCCCCATAAATACCCACAGGCTGATAAGAACTGATGTTACAGGGGAGCACTACACAGAGAGTGCTCAGCAACTCAACTGCTGGAGACAAAAAATTCATCTAGTTGTCACAACTGTTTATGACTTGTTTGAAACCAGAGGCTGGGGTGTAGGGTGGCTCATTGTCAGAACACTTACCTATTGAACACATGACCCTGGGTCCAATCCCCAAGAAAACATAGGCCCCATGAGTATGCATGCATATATGCATGTGCGCGCGCGCGCACACACACACACACACACACACACACACACACACACACACACACACACACACACACACTACATGCACAATCAAGACCCTCAGCTTTTAATAAGAGAGTTTGCCATTATTTGGGGGGCTATTTGTCACTGTCTTGAGGTCAGAGTAAATAACACTTGTTCACTCATAAACATATGGGCAGAGTATGTCTCAGCATCTGCATATTTAGTTAACTACCCAACGTGTAATACAATAACATTGAGGAGGGGCTGGGGACTAGTGCTGGTGGTGGTTTGCTCAGCTACCACACACAAGGCTCTAGGACCCATCATGCACATCACATAAACTGGATATGAAAGAGCACACCTATAAACCCTGCACTGACACAGTAAGGAGATGATGGCAGGAGGATCTGAAGTTCAACATCAACCTCAGCTACACTGCAAAGTCAAGGACAGCCTGAACTACATAAAACCCCTTCTCAACAATAGAAGTAATGAGAGATAGAGAGATAGACAGACAGACAGACAGACAGACAGACAGACAGACAGACAGACAGACCACAAGAATTCACTGGCCTGTCCCTCACTGTGTTCAGATGAACTTGAGATGAACAGGAGACCCAGAACTCTAGATAAGCAATGTGACCCAAGAGTTTAGAAAATAAAACCATCCAATACTCCCTGTGCACCCTGTGTATGAAACTTCCCTGCTCACCTTGGGAAACCAGGCTCCCCCTGCCTCTACCATCCAACCATGTCCCAAGATGTGGAGATAAAAGCCTGGATAAGAATACCCTGAAAACATCCAGCTGGTGTTCTGGTGGCAATTCACATGCAGGTTCCAACCTCAAATGGCTGAACCCACAGCCGTGTCCACCCGGGACATCCCAGTCCAAGCTCATGTCTTCTAAGGCTGTATAATGAAGAGCAGACATGTGGTGTAGTTGCAGAAATGGAGAGTTTTGTCTTCTAGTCCCAAATAAACACCTCGACACTGTCAGCTAAAGGCACAGCTGGGGCAAATGCTGTGATCAGCCTTCTATATTTGCACATTCTGTGGCCCTTCAACAGTAACCCAGTACTCTCTCTCTAGACTGGGATGCACAAAAACACCATTACACAGGTCAAGAACAGTAATGCCAGATGAAGGTGCATGATCAGGGTATAAAGCAAGATGATCAGGTGTGGGCGCCGAGCAACATCAAGACCCATCCCACCTTGCCTCTAGGGAGAAAGGTGATTGGCTGCTATACAGCTGAGGCCAGGAAAGGGCCCAGCCCTCCTGTCTCTCCCACTGTCTGCCTGCCTCAGACCCGGAGCAACACACAAACTGCCAGAACGCAGACAATGGATGCTCCTTCTCTGGCTTCACATAGCAGGGGCTGGGATCTGGCATGAGACAATCAGGCAATTACATTTAAGCATCAGCATGGGAGACCTAAAAATTCACAATGCTGTCAGTTAAGAAAGGAAACTCACCAGCTAAGCTCTTAGCAAACAGCTCTCTGCTGATGCTCACTGGTCGGTCTTGTGGCTTCACAGCCTCCAAGAACCGTCCCACATCCCAACCCCTAGGCCAACTGGGCATCACAATCCCACCAGAGAACCAATGGGGGTCAGGGAGAGCTTGGGAATAGGCTGACACTGGCCTCAGGCAAAGTTCCCAGCATCAGCTTCTGTGGCATTCACCGCAACAAGTTCAGACTCAGAACCACTGCTGCTGAAGACAAGAAAGGGCTCATCTAAACAAAATAACAGTCTGAAATGTGGGTTTCTGAAAATACCCATCAAGAGAGGGCTCAGCAATGAAGAGCCCTTGCTGCTCTTGTAAAGGCTTCAGCTTGGGATGGCTGCTCACAACCACCATAACTGCAGTTTCCAGGGGGCCCGATGCCCTCTTCTGACCTCCAAAAACATCAAACATGCACACAGGTGGTGTACATACAAACAAGGAGGCAAACACTCATACACATAAAACACAAAATAAAAAATAAGTAAATAAAAAGTGCTGGGGGGGGGGACACTTTTAGTACGAGAACTTGGAGGCAGAGGCAGGAGTAAGTTCAAGGCCAGCCTGATCTACAAAGTGAGTTTCAGGACAAGCTCAAAAGCTACGCACAGAGAAACTTTGTCTTGAAAAATAAAGAATTAAAAGTCAGCTACACCAACCATGGAAATTGCCCCTTGCTTTCAGCTTTACAAAATAAAACTGGCAGTTATAATTTAATCAAAGCACTAACAACACCCCCATTAATGCAGACATAAGAAATAAATTATAATTTCCATTATGACTTTTGCTTTCTGTCCTTTTTGAGACAATAAATCTCCAGGAGCCCAGCCTGGCCCACAAATCCCTATGACCTGAATTTCTGGTCCTTCTTTCTCTACCAGCCAAGTGCTGAAATTACAGCTTTCTGCTATCATGTTCAGTTACATGGTGCTAGGGATGAAGCCTGGGAACCACCTGCATGATACATAAGCACCAACTGAATTCCACACCCAGCCTGTCCACTGGGACTTCTCCAATACATTGTTTTTGCTTGCACTGAGTGGGTGTGTGAAGCTGATTTCCAAAAAGGGCAGCTTCAGGGAGAAAACCGGAAGTGACTAATTCTCCCAACACACCACACACACACACACACATACACACACACACACACACACACACACACACACACACACACACACACGGGATTAAAACACTTCCTTCTACTTTTCTACTAATTCAGTCTCAAAGAGAAGCATGAATTTGTGCTCTCCTCTGCACCAGACCATAGTCCTTGCTGTGTGAGGAGATGTAACAAAATGTGCAGTGGTCAAAGTATAGGAAGATTCTGGAAGTCTACAAGGCTGATGGCATGTTGTCATTGGGCCTGAAAAGGACTCAACAACTCATAATCCCTCAGTGAGATTTTGGGTTTTTTGTTGTTTTGTTTTGTTTTTTCTGCTAAGGCTTTTTGTTTTGTTTGTTGTTTTGGTTTTTTATGCTTTTTTCTTTCCCAGCAGTAAGGAAGGAAGGAAGGAAGGAAGGAAGGAAGGAAGGAAGGAAGGAAGGAAGGAAGGAAGCCATGCCTTTTTGTTGGTGGAAAGCCTTCAACATTTCAAACCAAGATAGTGGTCGGCCCAGCTCTCTGAACATATGTATACATGCCCTGTCTTCTGGTTGGGGGAGAACTGGCCTCTCCATGGGCACACAGAGTATTATTTTAGCCCTCTCCCTGCCACACCTCTACATCATTCCATCTTCTCCATCCCACCCTGCACACCCCACCTCTCATACGCTCCTCTTCATCATCCAGATTCACACGAACCCCTCCCACTCTGCCATAACAGTGTTCTGACTCTTAGCCACTGTTGGTGGCTTCCAAAGATCACCATCCTGTCTGAGAGGGCCAATGGTGAGAGGCCATAAATGTAAGACAGACTAACAGGCGCAGTCACTGTATGATAGGGAGGAGCCTGAAAACTGAAGGTCACACAATGGTCCATCATCTCTCAGATAGTCAAGTCAACACTGCAAAAGTGAACTTGCCAGGTCCCACCAAACTAAATGATGCCAGCCAATTAGGAGAACAAACACTTGTCCTCATAATCAGCATTGTCTGTGTTAATTTGCCTGTGTGGTGGAGTAGAGGATCTACAGGTAGAAGAAGTCAGAGCCAGGTACAATCCCAGTGCTGTGATGGAGAAGGTGGGACACAGGTGTGAGACAGGAGCCTCCACAGCTGGGGAAAAGTCGGGCATACATGTCATAAAGGGCACAGTAATTCTGTAGACATGCAACATAGAAAGCAGTAAGACAAATGCTCACTAAGCTAAGCATTCAAAACTCTAAGCATGGCAATGAACAAAAGTAAGGAGGGCATGAGGAAACTGGAAATCAAGGGGGTGGGGAAAAGCACAGTCCATGCACTGATACAAATAAGCTTTAAAATATACTGGTTCGCTGTGCAGAGAGCTGCCATGGCTTATGCAGTAAGAGGCCTCATTTTGTGCCTGCGTTATCTCCAGAAAGCCATGAGTAAAACAAACCTGCTAGACAGGGCTTCTCACGAGATGGATAAATTAACCAGCATGCCTTTATTTACACTTATTTTTCATTCTTTTCTAAAGCAAAGATGGAGCCAGCTATGCACAGGCTTTCTCCTAGCTAACCCTTCATATTTTGACATCCTGAAATGACTCTGAAGATGGTTTTTAAAATGAAATAAAACCACCACCATCAAAGGCCTGACACATATTTTTGAAGTTCTGCAATGACAGTATCCATTAATGTTATAGCTCACTCCACCCACAAGTGCTATTCTTGATTGCAAGTGACCCTGGATGAAACCTTACCCTAGAGCCCTGCCACGGGAATGCTGGGAATTTTCCATATCGTGAATTTGAGTTTGCTGTGCTACTTTGCCACTGGATTTTAGGTGTTCCTTAATAATGTGCTTTGTTCTCAAAAATGTCCCCAAACACCTCCTGCCAAGTGGGAGACAAGAAGGCTCTTGTGGGATGATGTGTTGTTGTGCTGCCCTCTAGAGGTAATTCAAAACAGAGCCAGAGTTGGGGGAAAACATGACAAAAATGAGCAAAAGCAGGAAAAGGTTGAAATAGAAGATAACTTGAGAGGAAAGTAGGCAGGCAGGCAGGCAGACAGACAGACAGACAGACAGACAGACAGACAGACAGACAGACAGACAGACAGACATCACTACCAAAAATTCAATAGTGCCTTGTTATTTGACTGCTATCAAACAAGTCTGCAGCCATGTCCCTTCAGACATGCCTACCTACTTCAAAACCCATTAAATAAGAAAAATCCAGGGCAATCAGCAAGTGTGCTTGTGTACAAACATATATACAAATTAATTGCAGCTTTAAGGCAAAAGGACACTGCCAAGCCGGTTCTACAGAATGTGATGTTTGCTAAGACAACAAGGATAGAGAAAGCCCAAGACACAGTGGGGTGAGCAAAAGAGAGAGGGAGGACCCTCTAATGAGGCAGTGTGATTGAAGATGGAACCGTTTTCACACAGTTTTGGCACAAACTTCCAACACCAATACCTGAGAGACTAAGGGGTAAGATCACAAGTTCAAGGCAAGCCAGGGTTCCATAATAGCACATTTCAGGGCAAGGTAGGTAAACAATGAGACCCTGTCTGCAAAAGGGGGAAGGTGGACAGCAGCTATTTCTCCAGGATTCAGAACAAGAAATGTATAATAAATCTTCAGGGGGAAAAATGATAATAATAAAACTTAAGTTTGCATGGCTTCAGGGAGTAACACATTAAAGTCACATCAAAAATCAAGATCACTCCGTAAATTCATACAGGCAAGATCTCCTTTGTAAAAGTCAAACCCAGTCCATATGGGAGTAACAAAGTAGGGCATCAAGCGGGTTTTAGTATGTCTCTTCTAGCTGGTACATGCAGGCAGCAGGAAACATTGGGGTCTCCAGAGACACCTCACTAACACTGTTTGGACACTTATAATAACCTCCATAACAGCATCTTAAAATAAAATCTATCTTCACAAAACAAAGCAGTTTTGTCTGGGAATTATGCAGGCGTGGGTCACTTATCATCCAACAACCTTCAACTACAAATAGACAGTGACCTCTTCTGGATGAGCAAGGAAATGCCCCATCAACGAGGCAAAGGGTTTCCATCCCCAGGAAATGCCACTGGCCAGCCACTTGACCCTGGCTTAGTTCACTCCCAGGCCACAAAATCATGCATGAAGCTAAGTTTTGAGCACATTTCTTCTATTTGGAAATCAGTAATGAGTTCAACCCCTGGAAACAACTCTTGCCCTTGATATCACATACATGCTTTATAAAGTTTCTCTCACAATCCTTAGCACAAACTATGAAATATGCTTGAGTCTATTTCAAAGATCATTTATAACTACACTCAGGATCCACATACTATTAGTATAGTGTCTCGGATCTGCTCTAGAATTCTTTCTCATCCATGGAAACAAGTAAGACCAGGTCTGAAGGTAGACGAAGATTCTGCCGGAAATATGCCTGGGAAATGGGTGTGTATTACAGGGACCACACACAAACCAGAAGCCTCCTTCCTAATCAAACTGCAAGGGTGACATCCATACCAGAAGTACACCTGAGACTGAGTGTGGGTTGAGAAGCAGACCCAAGCTTCCCTCACCCTGACAAGCAGTTTTCATCCTTAAGTAATCCAACTCTTAACACGAAGGAGCCAGTGACTGTGAGGAATTTGAAGAACAAGCTTAGTATTATTACATCGAGTGCATGGTTTGTCCCTGAAGAACACCACATACCACATTGATAAACAAAAGCAACAGGCTGAGTTTCCCTCCACAAAGTTCTCTGTAAGGGGGCAGAAGCATGTCTGTTTACACCTCATCCATCCCCAACACCACACACACTAAGAGGCTCATAACCATATCCTTATACACCTGCAACCCCTGGGCCTCCATGTACAAAGCAGCACAAAGCCTGCCATGAAGGCCACCCCCTGAGTTTACTGCATCTTGGGTCTGCCTGCTTTTCCCTCTTCCCATTGCTAACACAACCATCCTCTCCTTCCTGCCTTCTTCATTGGCATTTTAGAAGCTCTATGGTCCCCAGTGAACAGAATGCTTGTATCAAACAACAGATTTTATTACTCTCAAGTAAAAACACCTGCCCTTTGGTGTCAAATGCCCCTATCAGAAACCTGCACTGGCCTTGAATGGACTTAGCTAGAATGTCACCTCAACAAAGAACAAATTCCCTTGGCCTCTCCAAAGCAGAACCCATACCTCCAGCTACTCAGCCCTGTCATGCCTAGGTGCCAGGTGTATCCCTGCCTGTCGTTATTAGAGACACACAATGTCTACAGTCCACCACAAATCTCACAGGCACAGTATGCCCTGCTAATCCCAGAACTATGTTAAGTCCTGAGTCATCAAGCATTCATTGACTGTTGGTTGATAGTTGGACCTCTACCCTGAATGCCCTCCTTAAGCTCTGTCTCCTTGATCCTCTACAGGAGGACTAATGTTCCTTCTCCCTCAGCCATCTCCCCCAACACACAACTGGCAAACTCCTTCCATTCCCTTTGTATAATCTTGCCACTGCAGAGCAGTGCCAAGCTGACATCAGTCTAGCCTTCTTTCTGTGAACCCTAACAGTGTACCATCATTCTCCTGTGTGGTGATCCTGGTAAATAACATCAGGGTATGGGGCTGCTGGGCCTGAGTATGTCCCCACCCATAGCCCAGGCACAAAGACAGCTCCTGAAACACATGTCCAGGAGAAGTGTTCAGTCACCACATGCCGAGGAAGCAATGCGAAGGGAGAGAGGCAGGGATATGCAGCAGGTGACACTCTGGAGATGAGTTTACAGGGCTTTCTTCTATGAAGGGATGGGTGAAAATCCTCTAGTCTATTGGCTGTTATAGAAAAATATAAAATACATAGAGAATATGCCCTGGGGCATTCTCTAATCCTGCTACATTATACTCTGGCATTTAATGACAGTGTTACTGGGCTTCTCTTAACTCAGGATACCACAAGTTTAAAGTAAAATTCTTCACATATACCAGCTAGAATTATAATGTGTACAAAGAAAGACTTCAGGAAAGTAAACATACAAACACACATTTTTTTTCAGATTTTCATTCTATGCATGTACACACACACACACAGAGAGAGAGAAAGAGAGAGAGAGAGAGGGAGGGAGGGAGGGAGGGGGAGGGGGAGAGGGAGAGGGAAGAGGGAGAGGAGACCAGGAAAGGGGTGGCTACTGAATTCTGAAGCCAAAGTAAGGAGACATTATCCAAACTAAACTCATTTCTCCTCCTTTGGCCTGCTAGAATCAAATCTGCTAGCTACATACCCTAGTTCCTGTAACTGTAGCCTAGGGGACACTTCTTCCTGAAGCTGGAAACATACAGAGCATTCAGAGGAGCCAAAGGACACACAGTCTTTACTCAGCTCAGTGGGACTATTCCAGCTTCCATATCTTCAAACTGCTTCACACAAGTAACAACTAAATCCCACCAGCTGTCTACACACTCTGGCAGCTCTCTGGTGCCCCAATGTAGCTGGTACTGGCTGCCATGACTCAACAGAGACATTAAAAGTGGGAGGAGGGAGTGGGTGTCACTATCATGATTCCAGGCCTGCTAAAGAGCTTCAGACATCACCAGAAAACACAGAATCCTGTCATTCTGAAAGCCAGCTGGTTTCTTGCACAAGTGTAGAGAATGGCAAGAGAGAGCTGCCCCTGGCTTCTGTGCTGTCATTTAAGAAGTGGGACAATAGCTATGCAAAGTCTTTATACTTTCTTAGTCTCCTCTGACTGACAGGAGAGAGGGGATCCTCTTAGTGCAGCCAATAGAAACGCTGAGAATTCAGGGGAACTTAATAGGCTGAGTAAGTAAGAATAAGGTCATGCATTTGCCATGACTGAAGCTTGTAAATCACACATGGTGCTGAGGCACTCAGTTACCTCCCAAAGTGAAGCACCTGGCATGCTCTGATCAACAAATAACAAGGCTTAAAGAAAATGCAGCCACATGAGCCAACAAGGCCAACTTAGTGGCGCAGTCCTCTCAGCCTAGCAAGATCACATGTTCTAGGCCAGCCTGGGAACATGACAAGACCCCGAAGGGAAAAAACAAACAAAACCAAAAAAAAGCAGCATTGGAGAGACAGAGACAGGGTGAACCTCTGTGAATTCCAGGCTACCCAGGAATACCCGGTGAGCCTCTGCCTCAAAAACAAGGCAGGCGTCAGGCACCTAGCTTCTAGAGCAAATGGTATTGGTAAAACTAGAACATTAGGAGACAAAGTTCAGAGACAGTAATAAATTGTGCTTGTCATGTTAAGATTCCCCCCCACCCCCTGCTTTTCTATTTATGTAGGATTATACTGCTTGGGGGTGGAGAAAAAAAAAACTTAAAACCGAAATCAAGCAGACCTCTGTAGGCCTGAAAGAGCCACTAGTCACTGGTGTAGGTAAGACATGCCTCCACAGCATAAAGAATGCCACACATCACTCTCTATGAAAGAGTCGAGTGAGAAATGGGAATTAGATATATACAGTTAGTTATAAGACATAAAGCCGCAAAAGCCAAATCTTTTTCCTAAACTAATAATCATCAATAGTGTTTCACCTTTTGTTTCTGGATTGTTACTGATGAGAAACTGCAATTAGCTAACCATTTTTGATGGCTATAATTAAGTCCAGGTATATGAGAAATAGCCTGCTCTCCCATGAAAGGCTTATAAGACACTATATGTTATTACTGACATTTTACCCTTAAGCTCCAGGTAATCTCCCAACTACACTTCAAATTTAAATCCTGAATTTTCCTCTTGCCCCCAAGCACTGTTCTGTACTGCAGCATACCTGCCTAATGAGAGCGACACCAGAAAGTACAGTGTCTCACGCTGGCTGTCACTGGTACCACTTTGCACTTTGAACTTCAGAAGTACAGCAGCCATGTGGCAGTAAGACAACAGTGCCATCATCGTGTTCCGTCACCTTGGTGGGAGAACCTGAGAGGTCAGTCATGCGAGGACTGTGTTCCGTCCACGTGTGAGCACTCGCTTGGGGTTTAGATGTGAGCCCTCACGTACTGGCTTAGTAACTACCTCTTCTGGTGTAGATCTGTCCCTCTTTGTTTCCCCTGCACCATGTGTCCCCTTGGATAATGGAACCACACCACCTGCACCTGGGTATTCATTTACTTCTCTTTTAGCAAAAAGCTTTGTAAATTGAGCTTTTGTCCTTTCTCTTCTGCTGGTGGTCTTTTTCTACAAGAGTCCATGCTCTCTCACCAAGCCAAGCTACACCACCTTCCCAATTAGTCCATCACCTTGCCTGTGGCTGTAAAAGCAGCAATAAGAATTTTCCCAATGAGAAGTCAATTTTTTTCTGCATTTGAGAATCACATCTGAAGAATAATCTGTTATTCATCCCTTCCTATGGATAAACTTGCATGGCCTATAACTTACTACGTGACAAGTAGCAACTGGAAGCTGCATCCCTTTGAAATGACAGCTTGTCCTTTATACTACTCTACCTCACATCTGGAAAACATGCTGTAGGTATTCAGCATGCATTTATTGACAGGGGATATGTGAAGTGCATAGGAAAGCAACTGTGAGAGTCTGTCAGGCCAAGCTTTAGCAAATTCAGCAATCTTACAAATATTCCCCAAGCCTGGAGTTATTCTGCAATCTACTACCTAAAACAGTAAAGTCAATGAAAATGGAAACTTTGAAATATGCTTTCCCTTTGAGCACACATGAGCAGATCTTTACCTGACACAAAAATCAAAATGATGCCGGAGCTCATATTCTCAAAAAGTTCCTTGTAGTCCTTATTACTTTGTTATTTCCAGCCATGATGCAAAGGTGAGGGTTTCGCTTGCTGTCTTCTAGTGACTAATAATGGTTGACAAGACCTAGTGGAGAGAAAGCCTGGGAAGTGTGAGTTGGGACAAGTACTCCACAAAGGAAAGAAAGAGTAACACACTTGGAAATCCAACTTTGTACAGGGCAGACTGGCAACCACTGTGGTAGAATGTAGCTGCTGCCTCAGTAACTGTGGTGGTTTAAACGAAAATGACTCCCATAGGGAGTGGCACTATTAGGAGGTAATTGCTGGAGGAAGTGTGTCATTGATGGGTGAATTTTGAGGTCCTGGATGCTCAAGTCAGGCCAGGTGTCTCACTTTCTTCCTGCTGTCTGCTGATCCAAATGCAGAACTCTCGGCTACCTCTCCAGCTCTATGTCTGCCTGTGTGCAGGCCATGCTTTCCACCATGATGACAACGGACTAAACTTCTGAACTGAAAGCCAGCCCCAATTAAATGCTTTCCTTTAGAAGAGTTGCCACGGCCATGGTGTCTCTTCCCAGCAACAGAAATCCTAAGACAGAAGTCCAAATTAAAATTTCAAAGAATGATGTCAAGGAGCAGGCGGAGGGGCTCCTACAGTTCCAGGATGCGCGCAGAGCTGTGTAAATCCCACACATCCCACACAGAAACCCCATGTACACATCTCACATGAAATACTCACAAATATGTGTTTATCAAGAGAAAAACTTTACTGATCCCAGGGTAAGCACACAGCCCATGCACAGGTGTGAGGACTGTGTCTTATTCATAGAACATACTGAAGCATCATGCAATGCTTTCTCATCTTCAAACACACACTGCAGTCACCATAACAGATGTGGCAACATTAAGTCAGCTTCAAAGACATTCTTGAAAGAAATTCCAACAACTTTCATGAATGTTTTATAGTTTATGTTTTAATATTGATGTAATTCATGTTGCCCCTGCTGCCAAGAGCTGTAGTGTATGTTGGGGGTGCTGCTAGTGTCTTTGATAAGACACCTGTAACATTACACAACCCAAATAATATACAAAAATGTGGAAACAGTATATCTCCAAAGGTGACACTTTGACAGAAAGCCAGCCATTTCAGATGGCCTATCATTTAACACTTCCTGGCTAGGTCAGAATTCCTGCTGATCCTTGGACAATAGCCAGGATATGTTCTTATAGTCACTGACAAGTCCTCCAAGACCAGGAAAGCAACATCATCCATTTTAAATGCAGAGATGGATGGTCCAAGTTCAGCAGATTTCAGGACTTCAAAGGACTTACAGCTGCCAACAAACAACTACTCAGGCAGCCAGGACAGGGTTAGCTTTGCACAAATATTTACTCATATTTCACTTCAACCACAAAGCTAATAGTCTCAAGCATATCTCCAGAGGTCTGAGGCCGAGTATTGCAGTATGCACTCCACAGCAGGCAGTGGGGGAACCAGAAAGGTCACCATTTTCCAAGTTGCCTTGGTGGTTAGAGAGACTTTAGAGCTTGGTTTTAGCAACTCTTCCTAACCAGGTCAGTATGCAACCATCAATGAGGTTGGAAGGGAATAAAATATCACTCGAAGGGAGGTGACAAAAAATAAGTCTACCTGACCATACTTGGGCACTTGAATGGCTAAGCAGCTGCAATCACCATCCAGGAGCATGGGGAAAGTTATATGTCCACCCGTGTGCAGGGAAGTATGGCTTATATAGACTACATGTGGACATGTGACTCTCCCTTTAACAGTATTAGGCTTCTACTGTAGGTGGGGGGGGGGGGAATCAATGCAATAAACACTTTGCACACATTCTTCATTTTGGTCTGAGTAGAGAATGATGCACACAATCCTTTACTCTCAGAATCTTTCCCTTAATGCTGAGCACCAATTGTACCTTGAGTTTCCTTCCTAAAAGGGAATCTAACTTTTCCTCTGTTGTCTATAAATTAATCAGGACATTACCTACTGAGCCAAAAGTGGGCACACACAAAAAAGAAATAAAGTGGAGAACTGCACCCAGTGGTATAAGCCTACAACCTCAGCACTTGGGAAGATGAGGCAGGAGGCCTAACCCTGTTTAAAAAAAAAAAAAAAAAAAAAAATCAGGAGCATGAGAAAGAGCTGTAGAGCAGAAACTGAAGAAGACCAGAAAGCCACCATAGCCTTGGTCTCCATCCTCGATAACTATTGGGGCTGTCAGCCTGGGCCTCAGTGGACTTGGAATTCTCCTCAGCTGACCCAATGTGACAACAGTCTTTCAGATGGTAGTAAAATCCCCCTAGCATGGATGACTCCCCGGCCCTCCTCAGCACAAAACCAAGGTGCCACTTGGCTCTCCTTACCTGAAGCATAACATGGATACCTCCCTAGTTCCAGGCCTAGCACACAGCGCTAAGCCATGCTGGACACTATGAAACAACCACCACCCTGTAGAGAACCACCATGTTCCCAGAGAGTGGAGCTCAGCACTAAAGCACACTCAGCAAGCACTGGGATCCCCGCCCAGCACTGGCTGTGCATAGATCTAACAGAGTGTGCTGAGGAGAAGCCTGTGGTAAAGCCATACCATGTTCATTTCCTTAGGCTCTTCACATTCTAGACAGGGAAGCACAGGACCTTGCCACTGATTGGTCACCTTCCTCCCACAAGCATCTTGGGTTGCCCTCAGAAATCCCATTATTCCTGTTATACTTCCCACTCCTCCCTTGCAAATTCTACACTTGATGATGTGACTGTAGGACTGAAACAGCAAGACTGAGGCCTGGTCAGTATCCTTGAAGGCAGAACCAAGGCACATAAAGTCCCAGCAGACATCCTCACAATAGCCTACACTTCCTATACTGTTCAGTGATGCTGTCATGGCCTCACTCAAAGGAACAAGGAGAAGATGTGCCTCTCTCTGTGTTCACAGGTTCCCAAAACAGCATCAAAGGAAGGGACAGCTTCCAGGGAAGGGAAATAAGTAAGCCCAAGCCTAACTACAGCCATGTACATGCTTTCTCAATCTCCTTGATCATAGAGAGGACTTTGTACAATCTCATGAGCATACTTGCCTGAGAATTGTTTAAAAGTTGACAACTAAAGGAAATGGGGATCTGACAGAAAAAGTGTCACTCAAGTAGCAGAGCTCATAGCTCTGAGGAAGATGAGAAAAACAGTGCCCTGGGCTGGAACGAGGCTGCTTAATTTTAGAGAGAACAAAGTATGCTCCAAATGAGGAGTCCAGAACTATTGAAACAGAAAAGCCACATTTCATAAGCATTGGTATAAAACAGCACTGTCCCTTCCTACAACCATGGTCCAGCAAAGATGAAACCCTATAGCTTCCACCACCCCCTCCCCATACACACACTCAATAATGACTTCCTGGGTTCCCCAGAGATTGGTAATCATCACCTGAAAGGACTGGAATCCTTTCCTTCCCTGTTTAGATAAACTCTCCTTTGGAACAAACAGCTCCCACAATGAATTCTGAGAGCAGTAAGCACAGCCTGAATGGCCTAGCCATGGCCAGGGGCTGCTGCCAGTCTTTGAAGAAAGAGGAAGGCACTTAGATTGGCCTGGCTTTGCAGGAAAATGCACAGAGATACTAGGCCTCTGGCTAGGCTGCCCCACAGGACCCTGAGAAAGCCACAGTATGGCCACAGCCTCTGGCCAATGAGGCAGATTCTGCCACCTCTGACACTGATGGCAGGCAAATGTAACTTATCAGAACAAAAATCAGACTCCTGAAAGAGACAGGGCTTGGTGTGCTAGGCTAGAAGGATGCTTATGAGCTGCGTCCCAGTAACACAAGACATAAGCTCACAGAACAATCCACACCTTGTCTCTATTAATTGGTTTAATATTAACCTGACAGTCTTGTTTAAAAAAAAAAAAATGGGTATGACTGCATGGTTCTAATGAGGATTAGGTGAAGATAAACACACCAGGTGTTGGTAAAATTGTGAAAAACAGTTCAAAGAACTATCAGAGAACCCTACTGTTCACTTCTTGGAAAGGATCTACAAACACAAGAACATGAGAATAAAAGCAACTAATGTATGTAAGGCAACACTGTCACCAAACGACTCTCCCCTCACAGCAACCTGAGGTGATAGGAATGGTTAGTGTTCGTTCACAAGTATGCCGAGAGGTAGACACAGAGCCAAGCTGAATGAACCAAACTTTGCTGTTCAGGATGCAAGAAGCTCCCTGACTTTCCATGGAAAAACTTCCATGAATCTAGAGTAACATAGAGCTGTTCAAATGACTGACACCAGTACAGCTTCATGATTCAACAGAATGCCTGTGTTTCCAATATTCTCAAAGTTCACAGCAGATCCAATCTATTTACCTATCTATTTATTCCACAATTCCCTTGATGTTACTGAAATCTACTTGCTCATCAGATTCACACCAAGATCTTCTATCATAGGTTCTTCCCAAACTGCTCATTAGCATGAGGGCACTGAGCTGCCACATTAGCACACAGCACACATTTCCATGTCCTACACTCTTAGAAAACAAATTTCTCCTTAAGTCTGAGAGTGGAGTGCAGGACATAACTGCTGGCCTGAAAGAAATTTTTTTAAAAAAGCAGAATGCATTGGAAGAGTACATAGGGAATGGCATCCCTAGAAACAAGGACACTTTCAATGTCTGGCCAGTGATCTAAGGACACAGTTCTCATGTAAAGGCAGGAATGAAGTTGCAGTAAATGTATGTGTGAACAACGCACAGAGAAAACACCAGGGGGCAGTGTGGCCATCTGTAACCGAAGAAAGAAATTTGGTTTCTAACAATTTAACCATCCTATAAAAACAAGCCTCACAGCACCAGGACAGTCTGACTTAAAAGCAAAATGAGGGCCAGAAGACATGCAGTGAGACAAGGCACCAATTACAGAAACACCCTGTGCTCATCAGATATGAATTTCCTGATTATAATCTCTGATGGGGGCTCAACCTAGAAACAGAACTCTCACACAGGAAAAATGTTTTACAGTATGCAAATTGGATGTTGAAAAAATAAAGAGATATTTTGTGTTTGTTTTGTTTTTTTAAAGTCTCATGTATTCCAGGCTAGCCTTATATATAGCCAAGGATGACTTTAAGCTATAAGAACCACAGCATTAACAGACTGACTATAAAATGCATTATCTGTTCTCTATATGGGGCTCTTTTTGGCCTCTCCCACACAGTACTTAATTTTCATCTTTAAAATAAAGTATCTCTTCATCTACAGCACAATCCACTCAATATTTTCTCAAGACGACTAACCTAACTTCCAGGAAATATTATAACTCATTATATACTGTCTGTAAAGAGCTTAAATATTGTTATTACAGATGTGATCATCAATGTTCAAGTTTTCATACTAATTAAATCTTGGCAATATGAATGAAATCAAGGGACAAGTGCAATAGAGGAAAGTGTGGGCTTCAGAGGATGAGGGCTTAAATGCTATCTCTACCCACAGAGCTGCTGGAAGGCTCTAGCTCTGTCCACTGTCTCTTGAATCCTTACAAAAGGACTCACTCAAGGGGTGTCCCTCCCCTTCCGGTTCTTCTTTCAGAACCAGCCAGGTATTTCAAATGCTTCCTAATGACAATAATTAAACATCTGGTAATAGGCACCCACACGAGCCTGTGATGCTTGCTGGGACTGTCCTTTTCATTAATTATGTGCATGCTGAGTGAGAACTAAAAGGATCTTTGTTATGAATCCATGCAAGGCTGCAGGATGAGTCCCCACAGCTATCTGTAGGGAGCCTTGTTAGCAAACTCAGACCTGGAACAGATGCTGCAGGAAACTTGCAAAAGTGCCCAGCAAAGGCACACATGCAAGTTGGGGGTGGGAGGACATGCCATGGGAAGTGACATTTACAGAACCCTCAATCCTGTGCCTGGAGAGTGCAGTGATCAAGCTGTCACTGTTCATATATTTCACTCCAGATGGAATCGTGTTCAGGTACAAACTTTGACTCTAACCTTTGCACACAGTGCCCAGGTCTGGCAGAGCCTTGGCAGAAACACAAATAAAATGCCACATTAAAAAAGTGAACACTTTCAAAGACCATTTCATGCTTCCCTAAGTTTCAAGGTGAAAGACAGAGAAAGAGAAAAGTAGGAATTCAAAGATGCTTGGGGGAGTCTGGGGTTCATTTGGTGATAAAAGAATCTTTGTCAAAATAAAAACCCACTTTGTATCCTTAAATTAACCAATAACTATTTATCCCAGCTGCCCCAAACCATGTGATTTTTGCTAATTAACACATGACTGCTACCTATTTTCTTTACCTTCATTTAACTTTGCTGAAGATCAAAAACCAAAACAACAATTTAAAAAAAAAAAAAAAACAGCCACATCCACTTTTTAAGAAGACTGCTGAGGTTTATAGCCTTTGGCACAAAGGCATGAAAACAAGTGCCAGTGTTCATTAAAGCCTAGAAATGTGTCACACTACAATATCACTCAGAGTTTTCCAAAGTCACCCCCAGTCCAACTTACTCAATTCTGAATAGAACTTGATGTACATGTACAGTAGAGATCCAACAGGGAAATCAGACCACCAACACAGAAAACCTGAGGAGGCCAGTACCCTGTGGAGGGAGGGGCCAAGCCTGGAGTGAGAAGCAAGCTCAGCCATCCAAACCCCAGAGTCAGTTGGAAGACTCAGCCCTCAAGGGTGGGGTACATGTTGGGCTATACATGAACCACTTAGCAAAAGGACTTAGTGGGAGAGGCAAGGACAGACAGGCTGGTGTCCAGAAGCTAGAGATGAGTCCTCCAAAGGCCAAGGGAAGCTAAAGAAAAGTAAAAAGACATGAGAATTGGACAAAGGGGGCAGAAAGGCCAGGGCCCAGCCCTGTCTGTCCTGACACCTGGCCTCATCTAGCATCCTCTAATCTGGGAACACCTGGCAAATGAGACCACAAAAAAAAAAAATGCTGAACCACAAAGAGACCATCATCTTGCTTCATGATTGCTGAGCCTTGAACCTGTGTAAAATTAATAAGATATGAGAAGTGATTCAGGCAGAGATAGGTGAGCACAGAGTGAGTCAAAATGTGATGACTGAGTCACTACTAGTGTTAAATTTAAAACAGATACAGATGTCATACTGGTTGGTTTGATGTCAACTTCACACAAGTTACAGTCATCAGAGAGGAAGAAGCCTCAATTGAGAAAAATGCCTCCTTAAGGTTCAGCTGCAAGGCATTTTCTTAATTAATGATTGATGAGGGAGGGACCAGCCCATGGTGGGTGGTGCCATCCCTGGGCTGGTAGTCCTGCATTCTATACAAAAGTTGACTGAGCAAGCTATGGGGAGCAAGCAAGTAAGCAGCACCCTCCATAGCCTCTATGTATCAGCTTCTGCCTCCATGTCCCTGCCCTACCTGAGTTCCTGCCCTGACTTCCTTTGATGAAGACCAATGATGAGAAAGTGTAAGCCAAGTAAAACCTTTCCTTCCCAACTTGCTTTCTGGTCATGATGTTTCATTGCGGCAATAGAAACTCTAACTAAGACAGATGTTTCTACAGCTGGACTGGTTAGATTTTACCCACAAATCCCACTTGTTCATAAATTCAGTGCAATACAAGAACGCAGGAAGCACGGGCTCAGCAGATGCTGAGAGGCTGATCCCAAAAACAGACTGAGCCCACCCAGCAAGGAGCCCAGGGCTTGTACTCACAGAAGCTTCAGTACAGGTATAGGGAAATGCAGAGCACTGGGCTCCAAGCTGCTTCCACCAAAAAAATGAGCATCTAACACAGTCAGTCCTGGGGTTCCTTCTAGCCTTTAAAATTGTTACTATGACCATGAACCGCCTTCTTAGCTTTTATGGTATAATTCTGTAGGACAGCATAAAAAAGGAGTCATTCAGTGAATCCCTATGCATCCCTTAGCCAACTGCAATGTTTACTAATATTTTGCCAATATTGACCCCTCCCTTTCAGGGAGTAGCTGGGGAAGGAACTGTCACTATTCTACAGGCATAAGCATCCAGGTCAGTAACTGTCTGCAGCATGAGGCGAGATGCTGAAAAGATAATACTGAAATCAAGACATCATAGTTTCTGGTGGGAAAGTGGAGGTGTTAGCTTTTGAGACAAAGTCTTCCCTATCCCATGGCAGCCTCAAAACCACCATGCAGCAGAAGATGACCATGAATTGCTGATTCCAAGCCCTGGAATTAAAAGGCCTGAGCCACTACACCCAATTTATGTGATACTGGGGACTGAGTCCAGGGTTTCGTGTATGCCACACCAGGAAATCGTAGCTCAAATGAATAGTTACATAACTAGTTCTTTTCCTTCGAGTCTGCATCACTTTTTAAACCCCATTTCAGTCAATTCACAGTTTTGTGGTTAAAAACGACCTACACCTACAATTAGGTCACTCCAATGAGGATTAAAAACTGGAATTTCTCAGCAAAGGAAGCTTAGTTTAGACCAAAGAGTATCTGCCATAAAGTAATCAAAGGGAAGCAAGTATTTCATGTCTGTTTGGGGTTTGTGGCTTAAACTATCTGAGTACTGTTGATAAATGTACATTTTTACCTAATTGCCTATGGGAAAGCCAAAATTAAATATTTAAAAGATTAGATGTTGCCCTTAAAAAATAAATTGTATACAAATTTATAAACCACATTAACTGAGGTTGCTAAGGAAGCAAAAACTCCAAGTATAGTATGTAGAAACTAAGGTTCATATTATCTTAATATTTACACAACAAAACAATGGTGTTGCAAGACTCATCAAGAACACATTTCTTTTGTAGGTCAGGGAAACATCAGCAGTCAGTACCACCACCTTTTCTTCTAAGACTAGGAGGTAATTTTGCCAAGAAAGAAAAGCCACACTTATATGGTCTATTTGAGAGTCTAAGTCATTTCTTTTACAAATGAAAAGGGCAGATACAATTACTGTCACCTTATAAAACAAGAAAACATACCTGCATATATTCCTGACAAGTAGCTTCCTAATAGGACACCTGGCCAGTGCATACACAGATTCTAGTTTCCTATGGCACACAGTGCAGTACTTTGCAGATCCATCCATCTGTATTTTTCATCAACTACAAGTGGTGGTATCCATAGTGGACATAAAGGCTCATAAAAATACAACTGTGGGAATTAGAAATGGCTCAGCTGCTAAGTACTGACTGCTCTTTTAAAGGGGCAGGCTTCAGTTCCCAGCACCCCGCAGCTAACAATCTTCCATAACTCTAGTTCCAGCCTCTGATGCCCCTTCTGGTTTCTGCGGATACTGCACACACGGTACACATACACGCTCAGGCATGCACACACATGTGCATGCACATGCACATACACACACAGACACAATAACTAAATCTTTAAAAATAATGTCATTATGGTGCAAAGCTAAATCCAACTTACTATAATTCTATTCCCTATCACTTTTAAGTTACAGAGACAATCATAACAGAACACACTTGGGTGTGCTGTCTTCATATAGTCTATGTATACTTACATATAAGGACAAAATCCCAAACCTCCATTATGTTGTGACAAAGGGGTTTGAAAGTTAAGTAAGGGAGCTGGAGAAAAGGGCTCAGTGGTTAAGAGTTCTAGCTGCTCTTCCATAGTTCAGTTCCTAGTACCCACATGGTGACTTAAAACCATCCTAAGCTCCAGTTCTAGAGGATCAAATACCCTCTCCGGACATTCACAGGTACCAAAAAACAAAGTCCATACATACAAGAAGCCTAACACTCATACACATAAAATAAATAAATATGAAAATTTTAAAAAGTGCTTTCAGATTTTGCTGAGAACATTGACCAGATATCCTATAACCCACCCCATCTTCACCGGGAAGACTGTTCCCACATGTGATATTAGTCTCTTCCGGAGTTATTGAGGTTCACTTATGCTAGGATATAGGAACCTCACTATGCAGCCCAGGCTGGCTATGGGCACTCATCAGTGATGGGAGATGTCATTCTGTAAATATATTTCTCTTATTGGTTAATGAATAAAGCATTGATGGCCAATAGGAAAGCAAGATAGGTGGGACTAGGAGACTAGGAGGATTCCAGAAGTAGTAGGGAGGAGGGTCAACATGGAAAGACAGGAGAGAGCAGACGCCAGCCCCACTCTCTGGTAAGATGAGACCACGTGGAAATACTTAGATTAATAGAAATGGGTTAATACTTAAGACAGAGCTAGCAGATAAGAAACTAGTAACTGGCCAACAGAATTATATCAAATACAGCATCTCTGCACATTATTTGGGGCTGGCACGGTGGTGGGTCCATACAGGCGGCGGGGGGGGGGGGGTGAGGGGGGACGATGGACGGACACGACTACTCGTAACACATCAGAATTCCAGGAGTACTGAGTGGTACCACCAGAAGCTGTCTTTTCCATTTAATACATGATTGCATGTATTAAATGACAAATCTGAGGGAGCACTTCACTTTTATAGCCACACCTCCTTTTCCCTGGAATGTATACGAAACTTATTCCAACCTTAGCATTTCTATAAGCCACATGCTGGCTCCTGGCAGGAAACCATGCTCTGGAGAGGGGTGCCTTTCCCTTTTACAGTGTTTGTACAGTCATTAAAAAAAAAAAAAAAAAAAAAAAAAAACCCTCTGCCTTCACACAGGTGAGTGTTTCCTGTGAATCCATAATGTCCTTGTGCAACCTTCCAAAAGCTACATCTCATATTTATGATGAAAATTAACACCATCTTGCTAACAGCTCAGAATTTAATCACTTGCAAGTGTGTTTTACAAGAGCAGGACAATGCCACCATTACCCCTGGGATGAGCAATGAGAAGGCTTGGGGCAGGGAGTTAGACGTGCACAGTACAGTTTAACTATCAAACCGGATTCTCACAGGACGGGAGGCTGGCACCAGCTGCCACAAAGCAAGGATGGACTCGTTCCCAGGCTACTGTACTGAAACCAAAGCACTCAGGTGTCAAATACCAGCCCACAGACCTGCACCTCAGGGTCAAGCAGTTTCACTTCCTGCTTAGCCAGAGGAGAAAACCTTGGCCAATGGAATTATCAATGATGCTTAGAAGTTAAGCCTGATCTCCTCATTCCTGTCACATTCCATGTACTCTATATAGAAGGCTTAATTATTTAAATAAATAAATAACAGCTTTTGCGATTCATCAAGTTACACTGATACACTCACAATATTATCAGTAGAAATAAATCAGAATGCTAAAAATATTTAACTGCAAAACATCTGCTATTGCGATTTCCGCTGAAATTTACAAAGTCATTGTTTATAAAATGTTTGTGAATATTTTATATGTAAATAACTCATTTATGAAGTAATGAGAAGGCTGTAACTCGATGATGCTTCTCTGGCATACAAGAAGCTATATAAACTGGGAGGGTGGCCCACACCCATAACCCCAGAACTTGGGAGGGATAGGCCAGAGGAGTAGAAGTTGAAGGCCATCCTCATTTTACACAGGGTTTCAGGTGAGCCTGGGATACATGAAATCGTTTCTCAAAAGGCAAAATGGGATCCAGAATGTTTCTGACTTACTTCCAGAATCCAGATGGCCTCTGTGACCATAAGGGAAATGTGAATAGGGCAGGAAGGAGAAAGTGAAAATACTCAACACTGAGCAGAAGGCAGGCAGCGCTGACTTGGTGGATACTGAGAGGCTGATCCCCAACACAGACAGACACCACCCAGCAAAAAACCAGGGGCCGGTGGTCAGAGAAGCTTCAGTACCTAACAACTAAATGCAGGGCAAGCCCACCTTGTTTGAACAGCCTTGATGTACACAATAGCATACAAACAGTTTAAAATAAAAAATCGAGAAGGCACAGCCCCACCTACTACTCCCTATCATTTTCATTCAATACTTTCAAAGTTGAAGGAATGACCTAGAGTACAACTCTAGGAAACTTCTATGAAAGTGAACACACTGGCTTACTTTATTCCAGCATTTTGCTGCTTATAAAAGTTACCTAATCCTTTTTGCAGGTTATTTTGGTTTAGGAGATTATACATGAGAAACTGGAATCTTCTGGTAACATGACAAATATTGTTTGTAAGACACAACTTTGACACTTGGTTAAGAAATGAATAGATACACAAATGACACACATCTGTACAGAAACCAGGAGCACAGGAAACCTCGGTAAGACTTTAAAGACAGGGATGTTCAAACTAATTCAGAAGCCTTTTTTTCCAAGAATGTTAAGGAATAAACACAGAGAGGAACAGGAGGTTTTTTGAACTTTTAAGGAAGTTTAAAGGGGTCAGAGAGTTCTGTACCAACCTGCCTTCTGCTGACTCTTGAAGTGACTCTTTTGAGGTTCAAAGACCTTGACAGCCGCAGGGCCTTCACCGAGTCCTTCCTCGAGGCACCAGAGAAGGAGAAATACTTCCCTTTACGTTTCTGGCTGGCTTGGCCTGCCATTTCTAGCCATCGGGTGGGGGTGAAAAGCCAAGATGTCCCAGAATGCAAATCTAAGTACAGAACAAAATTATTCCCCAGAGTCCTCAAACCCCAAACATACAGTCTACGATTCCCTTGGTGATTATGAAGGAACACAGGCCTGAAACGGGGAGGAGAGGCTCCAGCTGATCCACGAAATATCAGTCATCCCTGGAAGCTGACCGAGAGTATACAGGGCACCTTGGATCTCAGATCATCCAGGGACAGCCCCCAAAGCACCAAATTAAAACACCCTTCACCAGTTAAACAGGCTTGGTAGTTTGTCAAGACTAAAACTGGGTGTAGCAACACACCCTGGCATTGGCTGAGGATGAGTAAACCCATCAGAGTCAAGGAAGTCTCTAGCTCACCTGCCACAAGACAGCAAGGGCTCTTCATATCCCAGCACAGCTCCCTTCTCTTCAAAGGATCACTGGACCTAAGTTTTGAGAACTTTCTCCTCCCCCAGTGAATAAGAAATGGACGGTGAGATGTTCAAGTGTACACATTGTATTAAGAGAAATGCAGAATTAAGAATGCCCAGTTACCATGCACTCAGGCTCTAGGACACCCTTCCTCAGACCTGGCAAGGGAAAGATGGTTCTCTTTATGTTCTCTCCAAGGAGATCATGCAAGGGAGAGATGAGGGCTGAGGGGATTTTCTATGGGAGAGTTCTTGCCTAGTCATGCCAGGCCGAGGAACATTCTTGGAGTTTCCAGAAGGAGAAGCCAATAGAAAATGGGAAATTGGAGATGTTTTTATAAAGTTATGAATTCTATGAAGATTTATAACAAAAAAAATGATTATACCAAGATGAAAAATAACTCTCTAAAACTTAAGGGCTGAGAGGATCGGCTCAGTAGTTAAGAGCACTTGTTGCTGTTGGAGAAGAATGGAGTTCAGTTCTTACTCATGGTGGCTCACAACCATCCTTACTCCCTTGAACACCAGATACACATGTATTACACATACTTACAGAGAGGAAAAACTGTCACACAAAATAAGTCTAAAAGTTAAAAAAGAAAATACAAAACTCGAGGCTTTAGGGATGACAGCTCTGTAGGCAAAGTGTTCACTATACAACCATAAGGATCTGAGTTCAAATCCCAAGAATTCACATAAAGGCAGGTATGCAATTCCAGCACTTCTAATGGTGAGATGGGAGAAGAGTCAGAATATCCCCTGAGCTCACAGACCAGCCAGCCTGGTGTACACAAAGGTGAGTACTGTCTCTTGCAAGGCAAAGTGAGGATTGGCCCCAGGGGTTGTCCTCTGACCTATGCACATGTACCACGGCATGCACTCATCTGCTTTCATATGCTCAGCATAAATCATACAAACACACTAGTTAGTTAATTAAGTAATTAATTAATTAATTTTCAACTCAAAGCTTTAGGACACATTCAAGCCTAATGCAAGGCCTAAAAGACAGTGCATTTGAGGTACAAAAGATGGCTTGGCAGGTAAAGGCATTTGCCTCCAAGTCATGGGATCTATATGGTAGAGAGAACCAACTCCTATGTTCTCCTCAGACCTCCACATGTGGGCCAATACCATGACCCTTTTTAGTGTTTCAGGTTACTTCCAGAAAACATGCATGAAGGAGAAACTAACAATTACCCACTTATATCCTTGTCTGGTTTTTAGAAGGATGAGATACTTGGGGATGGAGGAGCAGGGGAAGTTAACAGCATGATCCTTGGTTCTCAACTACTAAAAATATCAATTTGGACTCTCAGCTCCTTTTCTCTTTCAAAAGAATATATACAGTATATACATTGATGATGATGATGGTGTGTGTGTGTGTGTGTGTGTGTGTGTGTGTGTGTGTTTGTGTATAACTGTCAAAATCTAAAGATATAGAAACCTGTATGTTCTGTCCAGCAATTACAAATGAATTGCATTTCCAGCCTGGGATTCATGAAATTGATAGAAAAGTGAAAATGGGCAAATGAAACTGAAGCTAATCGCCTATATAAAACAAATGCTCAGAATAACGTGGTTAATGTTTGCTCTTAAACCCTTAGGAACTCGTGTGAAAGGAATGACACCAGCGATAGCAGGGTTGGTGACCAACTGCCAAGTGTGCCTGCAATCAATCTTTCTTCCCAGGACCAACCATTATATCATCCTTAGGCTTAATCATTACCCCCACTTGCAGACAGTAAAACTAAGGTTAAGTAGCCTGCCCAGACTCATACTGCAAAGCCACGGGGGAGGCAAAGAAAGACTGTATGCTTAAAGGCAGACCATGTGGCTCCAGGCACCAAAATACAAGATGCCCGTGATATATGAAGCAACACAGGAGAAGCCCAATCACCAGCTTACAAGGACTAATATAGCTGGAAGAGCAGCTATCTCCACTCTTCCGGCCCAACTAGGTAGGCAGGGACAGCATTTCTATATAGTTTTGTCTGAGAAGGCTGGGAACTAGCTTACACCAACCAGAGTGTGTCCACTCACAAAGGCCTTACTTGCTTCTGGGAGGCCTGTACCTTCCTCAACCCTTAGTAGGAGGCTTAGCCCCTTCCAATCCAACTTTGCGCTTTCACACTCCTTACCACCCCTGCCTCTGCCAGACACTTGAACTGCAGTACCCAACCCAGAATGTTGAAATATTTAAATGCTAGGACGTATCACTTTGATTTAGTTAGCCATTTAGATTCCTACTGATGGCTAAGTTAAATGTTTCCTTCTTCAGAGGCTCACTAAAATGAGTCCATTTGGAGGAAATAAATCAGGACAGCTGGTTAGTGAGGTCTACTTATATAAAATATTTCAACTTTACATTACCAAACTTTTAATCATCCCTTTCCCATGCTAAGTCATACAAAGGATGAAAACACACATAAAATTTCTACCCAAAGCTATATTCAGAAATGCGTAATACTTTCTTCCTACTGGAATTAAAAAATAGAATTATCAAGAAAAACATTAATAACACTTTTGCTGAAGGTTCAAACTTTTTCCAGTATCCATAATTATTTCTGTTGAAATCAAACCATATACAAGCTAGAGAGATGGTTCAGCAATTAAAGGCACTGGCTGGTCTTGTACAGGGACACCTGATGCCAACAAGCATGCTCTTCCACTCATTCTCCTTACCCATGGAAACAGAGGAATCTGTTTCTCAATTTCAAATCTAATCCCCTGAAACACCCTCCATTTTCATAATCACTCTAAAGCTAACAAAATAAAGGCTGCATTGGATCTCATGGCTCATCACCAATTTCTAGACTTGTGCAGTTCACAAACCCAAAACCCCTTTATTGAAGAGAAAGCCAGCCAGATCCCCTTGTGACAATACTGAAGAGTTTTGATGTTAGCCTTCGTTCCATCCTTCTTTGGGGGAACCTACAGCCTTTTACTAGAGCAACTGTATCTTGGAAGAAAAGAAATACTCAGACTGCCTGGAGCCTATTGAACACTAGTTCTAAACAGACACTGGTACTGGGAGACACTAAAAAGCATCTTGTGGAGGTCAGCTGATGAAAGGAGCTTTGACAAAGGTCTAAGTCACAGTGGGTCCAGTGGGTCCCAAACTCGTCCTGTGGCTATTTCCCCAGTTATGCAGTATAAAATTGGACGGTAATATTTAGAAGTTGATACATTTCCCACACTGGTTCCCTGACCTGTAGAAATGTCAAATAGAAGCCAATAGAGTTGTCTCTACCAGAGAAAATAGTGAGCCAAAAATAGTATCACCTTCCTGGAAGAATTACAGAAATTAATGCCAACCTCAAAGACTTGAATGATACAGGGGTGAGATCCCTACCACATCTCCCTTAAACTCTCCTATCTGGCCTGTACAGAAGACAGATGGATCATGGGGAATGACAGCAGACTGTCGAAAACCTAACCAAGTAATGACTCCAATTGTGGGAACTGAACCAGATAGGTGTCCTTACTTGAGCAGATCTCCTGGAACTTGGTACACAGCTTTGATCCAACAATGCTTTTTTCTTAATAGCCATTGATTGGGACTACAAAAAGCAATTTTCATTCATCTGGCAAGGCCAGTAGTATACCTTTACAGTTTTACCTTGAGTATATTAACTCCCCAATCCCATATCTTAACTTAGCTTGAAGGGTCTTATAGTTGCTGCTTTTGTTGTTTAATTTTATTTTGTATTTTAGATGTATGAGTGTTCCCATGTATGTATGTATGTATGTATGTATGTATGTATGTATGTATGTATGTGCACAAGGAAGCCAGAAGAGAACACTGGGTCCCCTGGAACTGAAATTACAGGTGGTTGTGAGTTGATATGTCAGTGCTGGGAATTGAATCCAGGTCCTCTAGAGGAGAAGCCAGTACTCTTAACCACTGAAACATCTGTCCAGCTCCAGTTTGAAAGGATCTTGATCTTCTGTCTCCTTCACAAAATAGCATGCTGATCTACTGTATTAATGATAGTATGCTGATTAGACCAAGTGAGCAAAAGGTAGCAATCACTCTGGACTTGTTGGTAATGTAAATGTGTCTCACAGGATGAGAAATAAATCTAACCAAAACTTTCACCAGGGTTTTCTACCCTGGTGAAATTTCTAGGGATGAAGTGCATGCAGAGATATTCCTAGTGTGAAGGACATTAGGACCCTCCCACCACCAGGGAAGTAGAGGAAGTTTAGTGGCCTATTTGGATTCTGAAAGTGGCAAATTCCTCACTCGGGTGTGTTACTCTGGCCCATATAACAAGTGATTGGAGGCTTTGAGGAAAGCCCAGAGCATCAACAAATCCAAGCTGCTGTGTAGGCTGCTCTGTCATTTAAGCCCTATGATCTAGTAGACCCAATAGTACTTGTGGCAGATAGGGATGCTGTTTGGAGTCTCAAGCAAGCTCCTCTAGATGAATGACAGTGGGCTTTTATAACAATCCCTAGGGCTTTTATAGCAAGATTCTATCACAATGTGCAGACAGGTATTCTCCCTTTGAAAGACAACTCTTGACCTGCTATATGAGTCCTTAGTGGACATTGGATGTTTGACAATGAGCCACCAAGTTACTACGTAACTGGAACTGCCCATCATGATTTAGATGTGATGTGATCCATGAAGTCATAAAGACAGATATACAGAGCAGCAATTCATCAAATTAACTAGTGTATGTGCACATGCCCAAAAAAAGGTTGTGAGAGTACAAGGAAAGAAAATTTGCCCGTGTGTCTATGATTCCTATTCCAGCTACAATGTCCCAAGCATGCACCTATAGCCTCATGGAGTACGGCATGCCAATGACTGATTGGCTGGGGAATAGAACACTAGAGTCTTGTTTCTCACAGTTCTGCATACTATACAGGCACAGTAAAGATGTGGACAGCAGCAGACTTTTGGGGAAGAAGTATATGGACAGAACTGCCCAAATGGGACAAAAGGTGCAAAAGGTACTTAAGTCTTGTATGACTGCCAATCAAAAGGTGATGTCAGCTGAGTTCAATAACAAGCAGCTACTCTGTAGGCAGTCAACTTCTTTCCACAATCATTCCTGCCACTGCCCAATGGACACATGTGTAGGACCCTGCATGGACCCCAGAGGCACCTTGAGCAAGCCTGAAGCTGTAGGCTGGAACATCTTGCACCAGAGTAGTTGATTTGCTAACACACATCTGCTGGGGAGGAACTAAGCCCAAGAGCTTTCACTCTTGACCCTTGATTGTTTTCCACTGTGCTATGAGTCAGTATATAAGCCTGCACCTTCCCCTCAATAAACGGCATTCAGCATTCCAGCTGCACAAATGGCCCGCTGTCTAGTCTTTTATTTAAATTTCTAGGCCTTCACCCAATTAGTGGAACAGATTGTAGTACAGGTGCTACACCCATGAACAAATAAACCATCATGGTGGAGATGGAGGTTATGTATGGGCTCAACAATATGGACTTCAACTCATCAAAGATGGCCTGGCTAGGGCTGCTGCTGAGGGCCAGATTTGCCAGCAGCAGACACCAAAACAGAGCCTGCAATATGGCACCATTCTGGAGGATTCCCAGCTAGCAACTTGGTGGCAGATTGACTACACTGGACCACTTCCATCACTGAAAGGATAGTGCATTATCCTTACTAGAGCAAATACTTACTCTGGTCATGGATTTGCCTTTCCTGCACATAATGCCTCTGCCAAAGCTACCATCTATGGACTTACAGAATCTGCCGACATGATATTCCACACAGTATTACTTCTAACCAGGAAACTCACTTCATAAGCAAAGACGTGTGGTGGTGTTCCATGGTAATGAAATTCACTGGTCTTACCATGTTCTTCACTATTCTAAAGCAGACAACTTGATAGAACAGTGGAATGGCCCTTTAAAGTCACAGTTTTAGCACAAATTAGGTGTCAATAAACTGGAGGACTAATACAAGATACTGTTTCACCTACAGCAAAGATTCACTAGTCCAAGAATCAGTGGGTGGAACTGGGAATGGTTCCACTCATTATCACCCCGTTGGTCCACATTTTATTTATTTAAAAAAAAAAAAAAAGTTTCCTGTTCCAGTGGCATTTTATACTTCGATGGTCTGGGTGCTTTGTTTTCAAGGTGGGATGTTTCTGCCAGGAGACACAGCAAATGGGAACCTCAGACTTCCCCTTGGGCACACTGGGCTTCTGATGCCCTAAACCAAGAGGCTGAGGAAGGAATAACAGTGGGAGAGTGGGTGATTGATCCAGACTACAGGGGGGGAAATGGATTGTTTCCCCACAATGGAGGTAAGGCAGATTATATCTGAAGTACAGGGAATCTGCTAGGGCATCTCTCTCGGTGCCACCAAGTCCTGTGATTAAAGTCAATGGGAAACTCCAACAGCCTAATCCAGGCAGGACAACAGAGGACACAGACCCTTCAGGAATGAAGGTATGGGTCACTCCTCCAGGAAAAGAGCCAAGACCAGCTGAGGTACTTGCTGAAGTTGGAGGAAAAACAGAATGAATAAAGGAAAGCAGTTATAATTACCAGCTAAAGCCACATGGCCAGTGGCAGAAAAGAGAAATGTAACTGACATGTTTCTCTCCTATGTATTCTGTTAAAAAGAAAAATCTAAAGTGTGTGTGCATTTATGGACATAAACTAAGCAGATTTTTCGTGTTTTCTGTCCTTTGTTTCTTTACCATGCAATGTAATGTCAGCTGAGATATATTAGTGGGTAAGTGTTGTGAATCTTATTGTCACATTTAAGTTATGAGACACTAAAAGACTCAGTGTTCCTCAAGGACTTTGATACCTACTTAACACATGTAGTACATTTGTGGTTGTATGGAAGATGGTGATATTATGGCAGGTGAAATTCTGATTTCGTTTACAAAAGTTTTTGTTTGTTTTGCTATTTTGTTTATTTTCATTTGGAAATTAAGCATGACATAAGGAATGTCAAGCTGACAAGGAATAGAGTGTTGATGGCTATTCCAGGTTGCCAACTTGCCTGGATCAACTAAAATGCAAGCCACTTGGACACTCTCTCTGGCTAGGGATTTTCTTAATGAGGTTGTCTGAAACCTACAGTTACTAAAGACTCCTCTAGTAGTAGTGAAAGTCCATGATGAGAACTAATCTAAAGGATAATGCAAAATAAATGCATTTGTTACCCCAGATTCACCTCTTGAGAGGAGCAAAGAATTTAGTGACTATACACAACAGTTTTGAGCATAAGGAAACAGTGGTGCTAGTTGGTTGCTTCTAGCATCTTTGGATAAAGTGACAAAGGAACAGTGTGAGCGCAGTGATGAAGTGAACCGATGCAGATTCAAACAAACAGTCTCAAGGTGTCTGAGTATGTTCTGAGAATCTTCTCTCCAGGGGCTGGAGAGCACAAGTCACTGAAAACCAAATCCATGTCCCCATTATATAATTAGTTGACTTCGATGGCAATTAAGTCCCAGCTTCAAAGGCTGTTGGTAGATAAAATGAGGACACTAATTCGAACAGTGGGATCCTGTAACACAGGATGGGGACGTGTGAGGACTCTAGTGAGACTGAGGAAACTGAATCCTCAGACTCTGAAGGTTTGTTCTGCCTGAGGAAATAATCTCCCCACCCTTAGCAAAGGATGCATCCCCACCTCACTCACTGAAGTAATGTCCTCTCTGGTCTTGCCTGAGGGAATCAGAACTTTGAGACAGGGTCTCAAGCACTCCAGGGTCATCTCAAACTTGGTAAGTAGCCAAGGATGATCTTGAACATCTGGGATTACAGATATGCACCACCATGTCTAATTTAGGGGGTACTGGAGATAAAGCCCAGAAGTCCGAGCAAGCTAGGCAAGCCATTTTCCTAAGCCACAGCCTCTGCCCTAAATTGTAAAGACTTTCCTAGTTACATCTCTTAATGAGTCCTTCAGCCTATGAAGTCGAAAGCAATTATTTTTCAGCAAAGAAAACACTGATTTAGAAGCTATTTCTCACTTGGGAATATTGTATCCTTTAGCATTTTACTTAGAAATTTATTTGAAGAATCATAACATGAAACTACAAACAATTATACTCACTAAAACTTCAAACTTTTTCTATCACTAATGAATGTATGGATTTATCATCATCTGATTTATACAGGATTACACAGCCAATAGTACAGTTGACTAACCACGTGGTTTAAATATGCAAAGCCTTTAATGAACAGATCCTGTATGCCTTGTTCCTGGTTCTCTGTCATCACACAGTTAAGAGTATATGGCTTCCACTTAATGACAAATGGCAAATCACCCCTAAGGTCTAAGCAACAACTATCTCAACCTAGTGGACTTTGACTATACTCTCTACCCAGTTACTGCAGAGCACACACTATGGGCAGCAAAGAGAGAATAAGAAAAATAAGGCAAAGAGAGAATAAGAAAAATAAGGGAACACAGTAATGCTAGAACAGTCCATACAACAGTGGATTTCCTGCATTGTGGTTGAGAAAGCACCAGGAATTCTTCAGGTCCCCAAAGTCGGTTTCAGCTTTAGAACTGAACTAACAACAAACTAATCACAGCTTCAGGACCCCTCTCAGTGCTCAAAGGAAATCATATGAGAGTGAATCGTATGAGAATCCTAAATGGGAGAAATGGCACCCAAGAAAACCATCACCAAACTGCAAGCTGCCCTAAAAGACTTGAATCTTTGTTGTTGTTATTATTATTGTTGTTGTTGTTTGACACAATGTGTTCCTGGCTTGTGGTAGCTACAAAAGACAAACCCCAGCCATGTCAAGTGCTGGTAAGTTGGACCTCCTTGATTTTCTCATATTTGTACCTGAAATGTTTGTTCTTCTTGAGATTTCAAGAAACTATGTAGGGTTTCCATCCAATTGAGAGCAGGCGTGATACCAACTACCAGAAACACGGGCTTGAGGAAGTCAGCAGCTGCACTCACCAGCTCAGTCCAGCAAGAACATGGACGGAGAGTGAGGTAGAACACCAGTCACGGTGAGTGTCCCAACAACCTTGTGGCCCCACCTCTAGCCTCCTAAAGTGGCCTGGCTGGTTTAATGCCCTGTGCCAACACTGGAGTGTGATGAGGACACAGGGCTATCTGCAGCTAACTCATCACAGCTGTGGTGATCCAATAGAGTCGTGGCTGTGAGGCCTTATGCAATTTCAATTCAAGCTGAACACAACAGCAGGTGTGGGCAAGAAGCTCTTTAAGCCCAGCCACTCTCATCATCTCACTACAATTAAAAAAGAGAAGGGAAAAAAAAAAAACCCTGCTGACTTCCATATGCAGGGCCCAACTCCCAGTCACACATTTTTACCATGCTAGGAGTTACTCTCCTCCCCATTCCCTCCACAAAGTCATCAAGCATAAATTGGCATGGGCTGCTATGACTGTGACACTAAAGTACCAGTCTACCTTCAAGCCAGTAGTGAAGAAACACAGACCAAAGGCGCCGGGAGGGCAGTTTTGTGAGAGGAAAGCACACACATCACAAACAGAACGCATGGAACATGCACGCCCATCTTGTAGTAAGACAGTGGCTCAAATACTCCAGTCATCACACTGGACCATCTCTGAGCCAGCACTAAGACCAGAAATAGAAGACGGCTTGTATCCTACAAGATCAGAAACAAGATCTTCATGACAGAGCTGTGCTACCAAGCGAGCACTTGTGCTCGGCAAAAATAAGGGGGAGATGGCAAAGAATACTTTGTTGTTTCCACTGTAAAAGTTGCAATGTAAAAATTCTTAAAAGTAAGTACTAAATCCCCAGTATCAGGAGAAGCATTACAGTCTGTCCTCAGGGCAGTGAGGTTCTTCACATCTGCTATGACACAGATCAGAAGGAAGTGGGTGGCCCGTGTAGCTTTTCATCTGTTTCCAGCACAGAAGGGAAGGACTCCTCCCCACCACTCTCCTCTCATCCTGGAAAATTGCCTTTAGAGCAGATTGCCCCAGCCATGAACTCACTCTGTCTTTGTCATCAGCAACATCACAGAGGATGTCATCCAGGTCTAGAATCCCTCCGTCTCCATGCTCCAAGCGATGCACCTGTATCCAGTAATTTGGATCCTGAACAAAAAGAGCAGAAATGTCAAATACGTTAGCACCACCAAAAGGGAATTCAACAATTTAAACTCTAATAAATTCCTGATTGTTGAAGGTACTGTCAATAATATTACAACCAACTGAAAGTTCAGGCATGGCTTAGAGCATGATAGACTCAATTTTCCTCTTCCAAATTTGACAAGGTCACTCACATATACTCTTCCCCTTAGCCCCATGTCATTATTATGGCAGGAAAACTCACAGCCTCAAAGATACTGATTTCTCTAAAGTAGATCAGACTTTCCATTGTCTGATACACAAACTATACAAGACCCTGGCAAAGCAATCTATAGAAACACATTACTAAGCAGAACACATTCTGCATCTGAAACCACACATTTGTTAATCTGCAAGTAGCATATTGCATACACTTTAGAGTAAATGTACTCCTCTCAAGCAGGCCTGAAAGAATGGACAGAGCAGCTGACAAGCCAGCACATGGACCAAGAAGACTGTGTTGTGAGCCTATGCTCAAAAGGATCAAACTCAAGCCACATTTTATATGTACAAAGTGAACTATTTAAAGCAATCCACCAAAATATGCAGGTCCTGTTGCTCAAAAGTGGAGTTGGAGAGAAAGGAAAAAAGATCTCACTTAAAACTTTTTAAATATGGGGAAGGGAGGGAGAGGGAACTGGGATCAATATGTAAAATAAGAAAAAAAAATATTAAAAATAGAAAACACCTTTTTTAAGTACTAATTAGGAGATTGTGGCATATGCCTTTAATCCCAGCACTCAGGAGGCAGAGGCAGGTGATTTTCTGTGAGTCTGAGGCCAGCCTGGTCTACAAAGCAAGGTCCTGGGCAGCCACAGCTACACAGAGAAACCCTACCTCAAACAACAAATAAATAAATCACACACACACACACACACACACACACACACACACACACACCTTGTAATTTGGGAAGTGATTTAAGAAGGACACAGTTGTTCTTGAACTCCACAATAACTCTGATATATATGCTCATATGAAAATACAGGAAACTGGGGGATGGGGAGATGGCTCAGAAATTAAGAAAATACAGGAAACTGTTGCTGTTATGAACTGATTTAAAAAAAAAAAATAAAACCAGAATTGCTACCCAAAAGTTGTGTAAATGCTCTTTTATTTTGTGTTTTGTTTGTTTGTTTTTCCTAAGAAGGGATGTTTGATATAGTCTTATCTTGAAAACAAAAGGTGATTGTTAGCTTAAACACACATTCCAACAGATCAATGAGCCAGGATGATGCAAGGTAGTGGCAAAGTTCAGCATTCTCTGGATACTGCCCAAACCCATCTCTAGCACAGGCATGCCTTAGATCCACTAATACTTAATATGTGTCACAGAAATGGAGAATTACTCTCTTTGTCACTGTTTAGCCAGCAAGACAAGCAGCTCAGACCTTACTAGTCAATGCTATAACCAGGGCTGTGCACACTGCCTCAGCTAATGAGAATTCTGTAAAAGAAACTGTTCATCTAGAATGAAACACACACACACCAGATATATACACACACAGCACATACAAACAACATACACATGCACACACCACATACTATGTTAGTTAGGGTTCCTAGTAATGTGGTAAAACACTATGACACGAAAACAATTTTGGGGAGGAAAGAACATATACCATTCACTTATATATTCTGAGACACAGTCCATTAAGGAACCTGGAGGCAGAAACTCAATCAGAAGACATGGAGGAATAATATGTATTGGCTACTGGCTTGCTTTCCATGGCTTGCTCAGCCTGCTCTCTTATACCATTCAGGATCATGAGCCCAGCAATGGACTGCTGCCAGTGAGCTAGACCCACTCACATCAACCACTTGTAAAGACAATGCACTACAGACTTGCCTATAAACAAACTATATATTTTCTCAACTAAGAGTCTTCCAAAATTACTATAGCTTATGTCATAACCTACATACAAACCAAAATACAAATGCATACATACTCAATACACTACATATGCATATACACACACATACAGACACACCATAGGTACATATAGAGATACAAACAAACATATGTACACATGCACAAAACATACACACATACACACACACACACACACACACACACACACACACACACATACAAAAGCACTGTTAAAAAGCACCATGCATGGTGCCATATCCTTGTAATCCCAGAACTGGTATCGAGGAGACTAGAGAATCCCTGGGGCTATGAAGCCAGCCAGTCTAGCCTAGATAGTGAACTACGAGTCAATGAACAATTCTACACAAAGCATATGAATAGCATTCTTAAGAATAACATGTGGGGTTGTCCTCCAGCCTCTGAATACATACATGGTACATGTACATACATAAAACATTTTTGCATAATATGACTGTTGGTTCAGGCTGATCTCCCACAGTCCCACTGCATGCAGGCATCCTCCCACCACACTCCCAAAGCTGCTCATTCAGTCAGCACCAGCTTCTGCATTGCTATATGCAAGTGGTCTTCTCTCAGTCCTTGGTCTACCAGAAAAATCTGACGCTGTCAATCACTGTGTCTTCTGTGAAATAGCTCATACTTTTTTTTTTTTTTTTTTTTTTTTTTTTTTTTTTTTGCATCATCCAGTACCTGAGCATGGTTTTCTGAATTTGAGACTTGTGGACTCCACATCAGGAGGGGCCCTGATTCAACAGTCAGAACATCACATGATTGCGACATCCAGCTGTTATGTGTGCAATGGAGTGATTTTCGGAGCAGAGGAATGATCACATGACTGCCTCTCCCCATGGAGTACACCTCAATAAAAAAAGCAGAGGTAGGAAGGAATGACCTCCTTCCACAGCCTGAAGATCAGGAAGGGCTTTATTGCTGCTGCTGTTGCTGCTGCTGCTGCTGCTGCTGCTAGTAGTAGTAGTAGTGGTGGTGGTGGCAGAGCTGGTTTTGTTTTCTTTTTAAATTGGGGCATCACTCTATTCATCCCTGGCTTGTCTGGAACTATGGAGACAAGGCTGACTTGAACTTGTGATCTTCCTACCCCAGTTTCCTGACTCTTGGGCATATAAACTCTCTCCCAATCCTAATACATAACTTCCCATTTCACTTTCCACCTATCCTGTTTTCTCAAGTTTTGAATATTCTAATTTTTCGTGTACTTTACAGTCCCCATTATCTCCATTCCTAATATTTTCTTTTATTAAACTCGTCTTTTAAAACTTTACAGTAAGCATCCTACCTGCTCCCACCATTTCTGCTGTTTTTACAGTTGTGTCAAAATTGATAGTGGGTTTTACTGGATCTGACTCATTACTCACAGCAGTCATTACTGTTACTTGTTCCCATGTCTGTGCAACACTGGATGTGTGTGAGACACTATACACTGCCACTGAAGTGCACTACCAGGCCAGAAAGACTCAGCTCTATACATAACACATCCTTGCTCAAACTTCAAGTAATGCTTTACCACAAGAATGGGGGGAATTAAAACACCATCATGGGAGTTAAAGATCAAGCAGGCAAGACCAGAGCCTGAAAAGCCCATTCCTGGACATGCACTCCTATTGCAGAGAGCAGCCAGTAATGGACACCACAGCCATGAGAGACTATGGCACAGGTACCTTTTCAGAATATACATCAATGAAGAGTAGAGGAGTAATTATCAAGGGTTTATACCCCATATACTGCAGCATCCACAACACACTTATGTAGTCTACTATAAATGTCACCTGCTCCTCTAAGAAAGACCTACAAAGAAAACAGGAGTCTCAGGCCCAAGCATAACATGCAATGTGTCAAAATATAGGAATTACCACCAAAATAATGGGTAACTACATGACAAAATACAGTTGGAATACATCCAACATTTTACAACAATCCACTATCCTAAAAGCCACTGCTAATAGAGACTATTCCCTGGGTAAGAGCTCAGTTGGTAGAGTTCCTGCTAGCAAGAATGAAGTCCCAGGTTCCATCCCCAACAGGACATAAAAGCTCGTGTGGTGGCACAGGCCTATAATCCCAGCACTCCTACGGAGAAGGTAGAAGGATGACAGAAAGGAGAATTTGTGGTGGTGGTGGCACACTTGCCATGCTTGTCTAGCGCTGCAGTTGGGGTGATCAGATTTGAGGCTCAATGCTAGCAGGTATAGCTGAATGGAAGAGATCTGTGCTCATTGAGACCCTGTCTCAAAGTGGAAAATGGATTGAGACAAGATACCCAAAGTCAACCTCTGGCCTCCATGGGCACAGGCATACATATATCTGCATGTGTCCTCACGTACACAGGAACATACACCCGCAATAACAAGTAGATACAACACTGGGGTGTGTGTGTGTGTGTGTGTGTGTGTGTGTGTGTGTGTGTGTGTCATGATAACTTGTAGAATTGCTTGTCTCCTACTACTGTGTGGGCTCCAAGGACCAAACTTAAATAGTCGTCTAGCTTGGTAGCAGATGAGACTTATCACCAGTTCAACATGCACAATTTTTTTTAACTTAAAAAAAAAATCAGCAAGCTGCAGTTGACAGTATTCTAGTAACTTCAAGATTCCTCAAGAAACACTCTATCATAGAAGGCCATGCCTTGCCTACTTGTAAAAATTTAAAAGATGGAAAAAGAATTCTTTAGAAATGTAACCTTCATTGTACCTTTTTCTGGAAAGACTAGAAGATGTGTTCCAACAAAACAAGGAATAGGCTATGAACAAGACTGACATCACTCATGAAGCAGACAGTGTGAAGAAAGAGAACTCCCTGAACTAAAGAGATCACTGGCAGGCTGATCCTGAATGGTGACAAGAACCCAGAAAGGTGTTGGGGGCGGACACAGAACATGACCCACCTAAAATGAAGCTGTCTCAGCATGATGTGGAGAGAACACTCAAAACACCCAAACCCATGAGACCACCTTCCAGCAGGCGGGGCTGGGGCGGGACTGGGAGTCATACCACAGAAGGCTTTGGGAACAGCACAAGTGTGGAAACAGGGCTGTGCAGCTCAGTTATAAGCAGTATTCACCAGGAAGAGTAATTTACCTAACCTAACTACATTTGGTGGAAAGCAGACTATTAATAAGTATATGAATATGAGAGGGACCATGAGGGGGATCCAAGACACGGAGACAAAGTAAAACACACACTAGGCAAGGTACTCTTTAAAAAAAAAAAAAAAAGAGTCAAGAAGAAATAATATAGGCAATTTACACAGGCATATGCTGGTACATTCCAAAAGAATGAGTCAGAGGGTAGCTTCTGCTCACTGCCATTCTTGAAGACGGATATAGATATAGATATGCAAAACACAAAGTTTGAGAATTTCTCTTCAATGTTAACAACCACTTAACACTAAGCATCCATTTAACCAATTAGCCACAGGGTAATTACATCCCTAAGACAATGAAGCCACTGTTGCTAATGACAGAACAAAGGGAAAACATTTCAATTTTGAAAGCTGGTAGAACCAGTCAAAGGAAATAGTCTTCATTCTAGGCAGTGCTGCAACTATGTATCTATGTGCACCAGGAGGGAGTGTTGTAACTATGTATCTATGTGCACCAGGAGGGAGTGCTGCAACTATGTATCTATGTGCACCAGGAGGGAGTGCTGCAACTATGTATCTATGTGCACCAGGAGGGAGTTCTGCAACTATGTATCTATGTGTACCAGGAGGGAGTTCTGCAACTATGTATCTATGTGCACCAGGAGGTAGTGCTGCAACTATGTATCTATGTGCACCAGGAGGGAGTGCTGCAACTATGTATCTATGTGCACCATAAGGGAGTGCTATAACTATGTATCTATGTGCACCATAAGGGAGTGCTATAACTATGTATCTATGTGCACCATGAGGCACCACTATAACCATGTATCTATATAAGTCACTAAGCAGTACTGTAATTATGTATCTATGCAAGCCACAACAGATATTTAAACCTGCAGTCTAACTGTAGTGTAGTGGGATATTCGCACACTATAGGGCTGTTTAATGAAACATTAGCATTTCAAGGCAGCATGACCTACACAGCTTTGGCTGATTTAACCGCATTTCCACTTCAGAAATTAATGCCTTTACCATAAACTTATAGAATTAGTTTAGCAGTTTGCTGTGGTAACAGCTGAAAAGTAAACACATTTTTGTTGCCATCTCAGCAGGGGTGGAGGACATGGATGGTCATATGTCATGCCTGACATTCAACAATGAAATGACCTGCTTTCCTGTTGGAGAATGACTAATACTGAATGCATGCACTCCTTACCCCCTCTTCTCAGCCCTAAGTCACACCCACACTAATGCCTCAACACAGCCCCAGCATACAAGAGAACCACAAGTCTGTTGTCCCACAGGAGAGGATGCAGTCACTTCTTTTGGTGATCGAAAGGGAGGGGTGTTAAAGTCCAACTTCATGAAAATAACTTTGCATGTCTTCTTCCTTTAGAACCAGGCACCAAGGATGTCATTGGCCTCCTTTCATAAAGACAGGCATGGAAGTCTTTGATTTCTCCCTCTTCCACACCAAAGGAGCCAGGCCCTTTGACACAGATTTCATCTCCATTCTAGCAGCAATAGGACCCTTCCTGAATCAACCCAATCAGATTATAACCTTCCCTAAAGGCAGACCAGGGGGTGGAGAACCCAGTAAGCAACCAGACAAAGCTAAAGGGTTTTGTTTTGTTTTATTTGGTTTGGTAAAGTTCGGGACTAGGGGAGAGATGGCTCAGTTAAGAGCACAAACAGCTCTTCCAGAGAACCCAACTTTGGTTCCCAACATCCAAAGTCACTCACAACTGTCTCTAACTCCAGCTCCAAGGGATCTGACTCCTTCCTCTGTCCCGTGTGGGCACTGCACATAATGCACAGACACCTGCAGGCAAAACATCTGTACAATAAAATAAAAATGAATAAAATGTAGAGAAAGAGAGCCCACTTCAGCCAATCTAAGAGCAGCACAGGGCGCTAAAGACATAAACCTATGAAAAGGGTAGTTAAAGAAACATGCCATATCAAATGATGAATTATGGTGTGAGCAATATACAGCAGTTAAGTAAAGCACGCTGTTTGAAGGGAATGCCTGCTGACGTGGTTATGGGTGAGAAGTGGCATACTAAAAAAGCAGCATTTGTGTAACATGTGGTTATGTACTTGTGAGGTTAGTAAGAAGGTGAATACCATTAGATGTCAACAGCTAAGAAGCTAGGCAATGTGTGAATTGGTACTTCAAATTCTTTTCAAAAAAAATGCCAAAAGTCTGTCATTTTCAAATAACAGGGACTGATCAAGATCCAAGGGACTACAGAAGCATGATGATATTCAAATGTGGCTCTTGACTGAATCCTTGCTAGAATTTTTACAAAGAAAAGGAAGTCAGGCTAAGATGTGGCTCAGTGTTGGAGCTCATACATAACTAAACAATTTCCATCCAAATACTACACAATTTTTTAAGGGGTTGTAATACTGGGGAATAAACCTGGTCCCTAGGCATGCTATGTAAGCACTCTAACACTGACTCAGCTAATGTTCTCCACTTAATATTGAGACATTGTCCCACTCAGTTTCAATAGATGGTATTAAATTTGGTCTACAGTCCAGGCAGGCCTGCCTTGAACAGCTAGCTGGGATTACAGGCCTACAATAAAGTTTAAAGACATCTTGTGGACTACATGAAATCTGTTTTAAAGACATCTTGTGGACTACATGAAATCTGTTACCATAGATTATATATCAAATAATTATTAGAAGTTGTTAATTTTCCTAATTGTAATAATTATTTTGTAAATATTGAAGTAAATACCTTTCTTAGAAAATGTTATAAATTATTTGTCAATGAAGTGTCATAACATTGGCTACTGTTTTAAAACAGCTTGTTCAAGCTGAGGGATGGCTCAGTTGGCAAAGTACTTGCCTTGCAAGCAAGAGAATCTGAATTCAATCCCCAGAACAATGTAAACCTGCCAGGTATAGCATCTTGTGTTTGTAATCCCAGTGCTAAAATGGAACAGAAAGACCTCTGGTGCTCACTGAGTCTGAGAAAGCTATGTTCCCATGATGACAGACAAAAGGAGGTGGCAGCATAGCCCCTCCTGTGTGCCAGCCAGTGGAGTGTGGGAGTACTGGAGCTGGACTATGAGGAAAAGCTTCTCTACAGAAACTGAGCCCAGGGTGGGAGGTGGGATCTGTCCTGCAGAGCATCATCACATGACTTCCATCTGTAGCATACCTCCCACTGCTCAGCCTGACCAGCTGTCAACAGATACAACTAAACCCCAACTATCCTTGGACTGTGCATAACAAACTAGAAACCAGAGTAACTTTAAACAAACGTAGTGACTGAGTTAATGAGAATGCAAGAAGCCAACATGATCAGTGTTCCAGGGTGTAAAACTGTCAAGCACATAAGAGGGGAACCTGGGGAATGGAAATTTTTATTGAATGCTAAGGATGAATACAGGACATTACATATGCAGGGCAAGGAATCTACCCACTGAGCTGAACCTCCAATCCACTAGTGCAAATTTAGGGGAGAGATCTGTATCATGTAAATATTTTTAAAGGCTTAAAACTTAAGATATCTATAGATTCAATAACTAAAAATGTAGAGAGATAAATGTGCAGTTTTCTAACACAATACCCTCTCTTTAAAAAAGAAAATCCTCAAAATACTCTTAGTTCAAGGGAAGTCAACCCTAGGATCCCTACAATTTGGAGGTGCTACACACACACACACACACACACACACTTACTTTCTGGTTTCCTCTAATGAAGCTGATATAATCTTTGCTGTTTAAACAACTGGTGAGTGCATTTCTTCCCTTCTTGCTGTTTGTCAGTCTTACTCAGTCAGTAATTACTGCCGCCTCATTTCACTGTGTTCCTGCCCCATCTTACTACCATAACAGTCACAGGAAGAGCACACAACACCCTCCCCAGCCTGCCTTCCACCTCCTGGAACATACCTGTCCTCCACCTGAATGCTGCCATAGCTGCATTCTGAACTACCCTATCTGTATTAACCTCCCCATGTATGGTGGGGAAACTTCCGCTTTAACATGGGCCTCAGCCCTGGGTACTCATCTAAACGCTGACTTGTACTGAACAGCCTGTTTCCTTTGTGCCCCTTTGGTATTCTGCTTTTCTCACTGGTAAAATACTAAAATGGACTTTTATAAGCTTTTTTTTTTTAAAGTACAGAACAAAGAACAAAGCACTGTGTTATATAAATGCTGTGTACAAAAGAGACAGACTAACTGTAGTATGCAAAGGAAAGGCTTCACATGAGTGCTTCTTGGGAAATGTGATCAACAAACAGCCCTGTGCTTTGCTAACATCCCAGAAAAGCACATGGTCAAGCCTGCCACACATCCTTCACCCTCCACTTCTCCAGCCTAAGGAATCCCCATTGATTACTTTGTCTTATAGTCAGATGACACCTAGTATAAGGCTGTCAGAATCCAGACAGACAAACTGTAGATTGGACACCTTTGCTTTCAATCACAGGTTAGTTTCGTCTAGAAGTCAGAGTACCCTGGCATCTGGCATCCAGTCCCAGTGAGTGTGGCGTACTGGAATGAGGCCAGTACAGCCACCTGACAGAGAGAGACAAGGCAAGGAAGTGTGTGAGGAGGCACTGGATGTGCAGGGCATCCAAACCAAAGTATTAACAAGGCAGACTACAGCCTCAAGAGCTCCATCCGCTACTGTCACCATGAGCTTCCTGAAGGCTGGCAGCAGGCCGTGCACCCATCTCTCTCAACCCCTGAGTTCACCAGGTGAAGCGCCATAAGTGGGGCCAAGGTGGGGGTGGTAATGAAGGCAATATTGTATCTAGGGAAGAGCTCAGCTGGTCAAGCGCTTGTCTCAAGCATAAGGACTTGAGTCTGGTCTCCAGGAGCCATGGCTTTTGAAAGAGACAAAGCATGGCAGCGTGTATTGGTAATCCCAGCATAGGGGCTCACTGACCAGCCAGCTTAGCACACTGGATAATTCCAGGTTCAGTGAGAAACTGTCTCAGAAAAGGATGAACAAAGACTGAAAAACAACATGGGAGGCTGATCTCTGTCTCTCTCTCTGTCTCTCTCTCTCTCTCTCTCTGTGTGTCTCTCTCTCTCTCTCTCTTTCTCTCTCTCTCGCATGCACACAGACACCAGCCATCACCACCACTAGCATCACCAGCAATCAGACAATATCCATCACTTCCTAGAGTGTAAGGAATGATGTTTGCACCTAGTTATAGGCTATGATTCCATGAAGATTGGAGCCAAACTGCAGACACAAAACAATCCAACAACTCAAAATAGAAACAGGGACTGTTTCTCTCATACACAGCAAAAGAGAACCCAGATAACCACCTTAGGAGGTCTTTAAAGACAGCTATCAGCTGACAAAAGAAAATCTACACTCACATATCCACTACCCAGCCAGCAAAGAGGAGTCCCAACACAGACCAAAGGGAACTCTGACCTTAGAAAGAACACCCCCCACACACACACAATGAAATATGACCCAATTTCAACAAGGCAGAATTCTCTGAGACCAACAAAGCAATCTGAAAACTGCACCCTTCTCCCACTTAATCCAAACCCACCTCTTGGCTTAGTCATGTGTACCAAAAACAAAGCCTGTCTCAGATTACCCCATCACAATCACACATAGTAATCCCATACACCTGGATATCCTAAACAAGATGGAATCAAAAGGAGTACTCCTAAACTCAGGGATGAGGAATTAAAGGAAAGCCTGAAGACTCGATACCTACCTCTACTTTCCCCCTTGGAAGCCTGGGGAAGCAGTGAGCCAACTGTAGCTTATGGCTTTTCCACTCAAACTCAGCCCAGCTCACCCTGTGTCGGCTCTGGGTTGGGGCCCCACAGCACCACATTGTCACAATGCCAGCCTAGAACAAGGCAGGAAGGGCCCCAGACAGTGGTGCTCGGCATGCAACTCAGAACAGCCCACAGGAGAGTGGCAGGCCTGTGCTCCCAGGTCCCTGGGACTGCTGATGCCAGAGGTGGGGTTGCCTCTCCTCCCAGTCTTATCCTCTGTCAAGGGAAGGATCCACGATAGTATCTTCAAAGGATTGCAAAGACAAAGGTACTCCTTCCTGTGGCTCCACAGGCTACTGGCAAGTAACATTAATAGTCAGAGCTGAGGTAGCAACAGAGTCATAGACCAGATCTCCATGTCTGTCTGTCTGCCCCTGTAGACCAGGCAGCTCCTACTAAGCTCTCTCTCTCTCTCTCTCTCTCTCTCTCTCTCTCTCTCTCTCTCTCTGTGTGTGTGTGTGTGTGTGTGTGTGTGTGTGTGTGTGTGTGTGTGTTTGTGTTTGCCTGCACTTCCTGGAAAATCAGGCTCACTATTACCCACTGCATCACCCTTGTGCACGCTGGACTTCTAGCATAGATCTACTCTTCCTGACCCTGGTCTTCACCCATTCTTCTTATCTATCCCAATCAATCCACCAGAGTTGAAATGACAGACACCACATGCTGCCATTTATTACCCTGACAAATATTTAGGCAACATTCTTCACTCATTTAGGGGGGCTTGGAGATGGCTTTACTCTCAACCAAAATAAGGACATTTTTACTATATTTTATTAATTCTCAAAGAATTTCATATCACATATTTTGCTCAAGTTTACCACCCACAACTCCTCTCCCTGACTTTTCCCAGATCTACCCACACCTTCCTGTCATGCCCCCAACTTCATGTCCTATTTATTTATTTATTTATTTATTTATTTATTTATTTTTAGCTAATCCATCGTATCCAGTATGTGCTGTACATATACTCCTGGGTATAGGGCTATCCACTAGGTTCTGGCTGATCTACCAGGAGCTGCTAAAGAAAACTATCTCTCCTCCAGAAGCCATCCCGTGTCCATGGCTCCTCAGCTAGCCCCATCCTACTGGAATATCAACTGGCTTGGTTTTGCACAGCTCACAACAGCATGCCACCACAGCTGTTGTGAGCTGATGAGTACATTGGTCCTGTCGTGCCCGGAAGATGCTATGTTGACCCAATCCTCTTACAATCATTCCGTGCCCTCTTCTGTGATGGTCCCTGAGCCTGGGGGCAATTGTGTGGCAGAGATGTCCTATCTGTGGCTGACCAACTTATTAACACTTAGTCTGTTATAGGGGAATTATTTTGAAACAGGGGAATTTTAAAATAAGGGATAGCCCCACATGCCTTTTCTGAGCAGGTTATAGTTCCATATTTACGAATATATTTGTAACAACATTAAAGAAGCAGAGTCTATGAATTTGAGAAATAGCAAGAGGAAAGGAATATGGGAAGGCCTGAAGAGAGGGGGTGGAAGGATGAATGGGTTCTATAATTATATTTTAATATTAAAAATGTTTAAATATTTTCAAAAAAGAAACAGCCTCAACATATTTCCAGAGGAGAATGACAGCCACAAATACCAGGTAATCACCTACACCAAGGGCTCCAGAAACAGGACCAGCCTCCCAAAGTGACACTCCCAAGCACACTTCAAGTCCCTTATAAAATCCTGCTTAGAAACAAAGAAACAAATTAGCTGTGTAGGAACTCCAAAGGATGTAATTACACAGCTGGTAATTAGGAAACAGACTTCCTCAAATGGCAACACTGGGGGAGGGAGAACACTGGAGTAAAACAGGTTTGTGGGGCTTCGCCAAGGAGGTAAACAGTGGAGAGTGCCAGCTGCACAGGGCAGGCAAGAGAAGAGTGGAAGCTTCGTGGGGACAGCATCAGGGAGGGGACTTGACACGAGAGAGTGGGGAGTGGAAAGTTTCCAGACATGGGGCCAGACCAGGGCCCTCATGACAGAGCCAGAGAGTGGTGGAATGCTTGGATGAGCAGGGCACCCTCGGGCAGCTGCTCTATCACTAACCACTGTATGGCGATGAAATTGTCCCGTGGTCTGGCCCTGCCCAAGCCACTACACTGAAGACACCACAGCCCTACAGTCTGAACTACAGCCTGAATAAAACACACTCCAGGAAGATTTTTTTTTTCATAAATAAGGATAAATGAGGTAACTGCCCATACACACACACACACACACACACACACACACTCACACACACACATACATACACACACTTTATGTCATGTAAACAATTCATGATGCACAATTTACACTGTATTAGGGGCTAGAGAGGTGGCTGGGGGTTAAGAGCAGCGGATGCTCTTCGAGAGGAACTGAGTTCCATTCCCAGCACCCACATGGCTGCTCATCATCTGTAACCCCAGTTCCAAAGGACTGATGCCCTCTGTGAGCCTCCTCTGCCATCACATACACACATGGTACACAGACATACATGGATGCAGGACATTAAACACACACAATATTAAAATCAATTAAAACAAACCACTTGTATTGTTTGGCTTTTCTGCTGTTATGATAAGACACTTACCAAAAGCAACTTGTAGAAGAGAGAGTTTATTTGGTTTACATGCCTTAATCACCAATGTCATTTAGGGAAGCCAAGTCAGGAACCTGGTGGCAGAAACCATAGAGGACTACTGCTGCTTACTGGCTTGCTCAGTTGCATTCCTTATACAAACTAGGACCACTTCTCCAGGTCAGCACCACCGCTGCTGGGCTAGACCCCCACATCAATCATTAATCAAGAAAGACTCTCCTACAGGGTAATCTGATGAAAGCAATTCTTCAACTAAGGGTCCCTCTTCTTGGGTGAAGCTAGTTTGTGTTAAGTTGACACAAACTAACCAGCTCACCACCCTACACTGTCTGTGACATTCTCTGTTGAACATACCTACAAATATGAACACTTGCAAAAACCAGGTTCTGGGCTACATGAAACCAGCCACCAGACAAGCTTTCCAAACCCAAGATCCCAGCTCCACCAGACCCCTGCAGAAGACTCTCCAAGTAAACGCAGTCAAATGTATTGAAGAACCCCTGCATGGCACCCACTTCCAGAGGACTCGCTGAACCTCAGCAACAGGCAGAGATGACAGCATTTTGTGTGCACACACCACTATGCACACGACATGAGCCAGGCCCTGAGTTCTGTCCCCAGCATCAACAAAGAATGAAAAGGAACCTGGGTCACCCAGTCTGGAAGTAACATCATTTTAGAACAACCAGGTTCATGGTAGGTACAACAACCAGTTCCATGAGTGCACTCCTGTTCTCCATGACTTAAAAGCAACAAGGGCCTAAAAAGTTCAAAAACACCACCCAATTACAGAAATCAAATGCCAACACCTGGATAGAGGGATCCCAGAACTGTGAAACCCTGACAAGAAGGGACACTTCCTAAAGACCCATCATTTCATTTCAATCGGGGACTCTTAGGAGACAGATGAGGGCTTGGAATAACCTCTGTGTGTTTGAACAGGACCTGAGCACAAGTATTCCCACCCACCTCACCCCTTCTTCCAGAAATGGTGACGAGTTGTGCTAAGCTGACCACGGCCAACCCCTGGCAGAGGAGACCATGTGAGAGTGTCCGGTCCTGGCCCTCGAGCATCACCAGCGCTGCTTTTGTGTTAAGGAGGTGCCTGTCTGGGGAGCAAAGGCAAGCACAACAAACCCACGAGTTACAGCAGAAAGGAGGAAGGGTGCGAGAGATCCCAGGCTACAACTGTTTTAAGTTCTAAAACTGTAAAGATTTAAATGAGTAAACCTTTCTGGTTAAAATCTCCGCCCCTCAATGTGTTTAATAGTTCTTTAAACACTCCCTGAGTGGCCGGTAGTAGCTCTTCCTGTTTACCAAAAAGACTAAAATAACCAGCTGGCAAACAAGACTAGACAAGGAAACAAAACTTGTTGGATGATCAAGGCCACAAATATGTGCCTATGAGTTCCAGAGAAACCACCAGGAGAAGCCACCCATGAAAGAGTGTTGTGTGACAGCAAGCAGAACAGCCCTGCCACCTCCAGCTACCTATAGCCCAAGCCCTCCAACCTCCACCACAGCGAGGACCTTAAAAGCAGTCTAAGACATGCATCCTGAAGTCAAGAACAACGAGATTTCAGCTCTCGTGTCCCAGCATTGTCAGCATGCAACACATGTGAAATAAACATCAGAGTTCATGTACTGGTAATCCAGTTTGGATAACCACTCATGGGGTGAGCCTGAGGGACTATAATGTGTGTTTGTTTCTCTAAGGGGCCTGAGCTTTCTTCCTGTACTGGCCTGCCCACGGTCACCTGGCATTCCTGCAAAAACTTGTCTTTCCTTTGTTTGAATGCTCAAAGAACAGGGTTGGGGCACAAAGCACCTTAGAAATACACTGCCCCTCAAGTCAACTGAGTCCAGTGTGCTTTATGAATCTTCTTTTTTAGTGCTGGATTCTGTTGTTTAAGAAGAGGAGGAAGAGGAAAGGAGGGAGAATAAGGAAGAGAAAGAAGAGGAGGGTGAGGAAGAAGAAGAAAGAGAAGAGGAAGAAGAAGCCCTCTTCCTTTGGGGGCTGAGAAGATGGACCAGCAATTCAGAGCATTTTCTCCAATGTCAAAGAGAACCAGAGTTTGGATACTAGCATCCACATAACAAGTCAGGGATCTTTGCAACCTGTAACTCCAACTTGGAGAGGAGATACAGGGAGGCGTGAACAGTGATAAAAGGATCAGGTGCTTGCATGCAAGCTGAGAAAACAGGAGCTCTAGGATGAGAGAGAGTGTGTGTCCCTCAAAGGAAAAAGGCAAGAAGTGGTAGAGAACACGTGACACCTCTTCTGGTCTCTGCGACTACACAGGCTTGCACACAGTCATGTATGTGTCTGGACATACACACATAAACAAATCAGTCTTCCTTAAGATTCCTTTTATAATGCCTACTCATGCTGGATAAAAACTTAAGACACACATGGTGGCACACACATGTAATGTCAGTACTTGGGAAGCTGAGGCAGGAGGGTCATGAGTTTTAGGTCCTCCCGGAATAAAGAGATTCTGAGTGTCACAAATTAGGAAGAAGGGAGAGGAGGAGGGAAGGTAGGAATGACATCATGAAAATGATCCAAAGTTACTTAGCAAATCTGAATCCATTACAAGTTCACATGTTATAATGAAATAAAACACTATTCAGGGGAAGACAGGGTACCAGCTGTAAATACATTCTGTTTTACACTAGGGAGAAGGTCAAGTCTGGGACAATGGCCACACAATCATGAGGCCCTATCACTAGGTGCTATAGAATCCACCTACAACCCCAGCCCTGGAGCTTGGGGACAGAGGGACTGGTATATCCCTGTAGCTCATTGGCCAGCAAGCCTATCCAATTGCTGAGCTCTGGGTTGAGCAAGAGATAGTCTCAAAAATAAATAAATAAATAAATAAACAAACAAACAAACAGAGAAATATTCTCTCTCCCTCTCTCACTCTCCTTTCTCTCCCTCTCCCCTCTCCACTCTGCCTCTCCTTCTCTGTCTCTGACACACACACACTTTTTTGTCAGCTGGGCAATAATGGCAAAGGACTTTAAAAACGATAATTCATTTATTCTAAACCAACACCAAATCATCAAAGGAAAACTACATAGAACAGTGTGATCTCATGGCAAAAATTAACTTGGCTCTAAGTTTTAGGCAGTGTAACAAGCTTTACAAAGACCCGTGAAGAAACCAGGTCCAGAGTTGAGAACAATACACTTATTCTAGGTGGGGGAAAGAACCCTAATCTTTTAAAATTGCTGCTTCTTTAGTTACACCCCTATTCTTCCACGGAAAATAATCTAACCATGCGGGAGGAAGGGAGTGTGAAGTAAGCCCTGTGAAAGGAAGGCAGAAAGAAGCTGGTTCCACAGGAATGTGGCAGCCTGGCAGGTGGTTGAGCTTCTCATCCAACCACAAGGCACCAGGTTCGGCTCAGGGCTGAACACTTCGAGCTAGGTGGACTGGAGAAGGAGCTGGTGAGGCAGGTGAGGGCACTCCTCAAAGCTGCCCGGGGTCTGCTACCCATGAGTTCACATTTCACATCTGATGAGGCAGCCAGAGGACGCCTGTTCACATCTCTGGTCACAGACAAAAGCGCTGAGCAAAACTGTCCTGGAGGCATTGGTGCCAAGCTGATTTCACCAATTAATGATTGTGGCCAGTAATATATGGAATTTCAGACATATGGTGGTAGATACAGCCAATGCACTAAGTATCCCTCTAACCTGGATGTTAGACAGCCCTACCAATATCTGCAACCGAGCACACATACGATGTTGTAAATACACATTAACTTAACAGTAGAGAGAGAAGAGAGATTCTCCACCAGCAACCTGCCATTCATCCTTGCAGTTCCCCTACCTTCTGACAAACACAAAAATAAAAACACAATTCATACCCAGTGCTCTGCAAGAAATCACTGCCAATTCCATGCACAGAGAAATGAAACAAACACAAACATTGCCACAAGCAAGGTGTAATTACTGTGTCAACCCTGGCCAAAAACAAAACAAAGAAACGAACATAAAAGCCATGGAGTTAAGATGACGATGTCTGTATCCATGACAATGTGACACATCATCACAGAAGATGAACCTGCACAAGGGCCACAACCTTATACAACAAGTACCTCAAGAAGGCCATCTGGAGATGGCACAGGGACACATACTCATCACCTCAGCACACAGTGGGGCAGAGGCAGAAGAACTGCTGTAGGTCCGAGGCCAGCATGGCTCTAAAGAGAGTGTCAGAGTCACCAGCACTACATAAAAAGACCCTAGCTCAAAAGGCGGGAAAATAAAGCCAACTGGGTCCAGAATCTGATATCCAATCCAGGACTGAAGTTGCTCATTACGAATCATGGCAGCCATAGGCCAGTGCTTCAAAACGTTAGATATAGGTGCTGGATAAGGTGCTTGCCTCATATATCCGAGGATCTGAATTAGAAAGGTCATAAAAAACCGTAACGAAAACAGAGCATGGTGGCCAGTGCTTGGAATTCCAGTGCTGGGCAAACAGAAACAGGAGAACTTCAGAACTCACTGCCAGCCAACCTAGATAAATCAGCAAGTTCTTGGCCAGGTGAGATACCCTGTCTCAAAAAACAAGGACTGTTGGCACCAAAGGAACAACTAATATACCTGTATGAGTGCTTAGACAGACAGACAGACAGACAGACAGACAGACAGACAGACAGACAGACACACGCACACAAACACACACACACACACACACACACACACGGGAAGGGGGCACACCTGGTATAACCTTGTATGTTTAAAAAACTTCCTACATTTCTTGCTGCCTTTGTGCGCTGAAGTCATATAACCCCTGTGGTTCTGTTATGCACTCCCCACATTGTCCAGGCAGGTACTGTCTTGGCTTCACAAGCATCTTTCATCTTGGGTTACTTGTGATTTTGAACAGTGTCCTAAAAATCAAAATGTTATAGATATTAATCCAACCACAGTAATTAATCTCAGCTTCCTTTTATCAGAAACCTTCTAAATTTCCACTTTAACAGCTAGTTCCCAGCATAAGGAAAATGAAAATACAACCTCTTCATAAATCTTGCGTTACCCTGGTACTCAGTGCTTTGAGATAAACTTGGGTATTGATTACAGTGAGACAGACAGGCACTGGGGCTGCAGGCTTGGTCACAGCCTACAAGGTGCAGGGATGGTTCCTCTGCCTTAAGTAGCTCCTTGCTTTCTGGGTAACACAGTGGAAAGCCTGAGGCCAGGCTCAGGCTGCTTTGTCACTCCAACTTTACTTTGCAGACAGGGCTCTTACTGGTGCCCAAACCCAAGCCACCAGCAGATGGCACTATCTGAGCATAAGACGATGTGTCCATTCTCTGCAGATAAAAAAATGAGGGCTCTTGGATCAATCAAGGAAAACACACACACACACACTTAAAGGAAACATGGTGGCTGGCATTCAAAGACATGAATAACTGAAATGTTCATGGTAAAATTTAAAAATTGATTTGAAGCTTTTACAAAGCAAGTAACACTATTTAAGGTATTTTTCTAGGTAATACTTTTTAAGGCTAAACAATAAAAACCAATGCATTGTGATGGGGAAACTATGGTATGATCTAATGATTTCTCTCTGCAGTTGCCATGGCCTTGGGAGTTGAGACAATAATCCCAGGTGTAAAACATTGGAAGTTCATAGGGACCTGAGCTCAGATCCCTGGCACCTATGTAAATACTGGGCACAGTGCAAAGCTGTATTACCAGGTGCCAAAGAACAGAAACAGGAAATCCCAGGGAAAAGGTATGCAGACACCAGCAAAAATGGCAAGCCCCGCCTTCAGTGAGAGACCCTGGCTCAAAATCTGGGTGCTGTCCAGAAGACATAGTGGGGAGTGGAACACGGTAGAAGGAAAGAGACAGCTCCTCCAAGTTTCCCTCTGGCTGCCACACACTACGACACACTACGGAGGCACACACGTGTGCACAGACATGAACAGTCATTTAAAAACTAACAAGTCAAGTGGACCGCAATACAAGGTAATTGCTTACTTACCAAATACACATGCATCTGGTTATCTTTCTCTCTCTCTCTCTCTCTCTCTCTCTCTCTCTCTCTCTCTTTCTCTCATACACACACACACACACACACACACACACACACACACACACACACCTTTCCCACTCATCTTCAGCTGCTTGCCCACCATCCATTCTCTTGCAGGGGTTCTATTTGTTTCCCTCCAGTCCTCTGACACCTCATTTCACTGGAGAAGTTTGTTTTCTTTACAATACTGAAGTGGAACCCACAGACTCCAACAGCCAGACAAGAATACCACTCAGCTCCACCCTGGCCTAATTGTGTTGACTGCTGTGTCTTTAATGCTCATGTTTTTAAATTTGTTAGTTTAAAAAAAAAAAAAAAAACTGTCCAGTAAAATATCAAGTTATATGTCACAGTAAGCAGGGCGTAAAAACACAACAGAAAATACTAATAAAAATATGCTTATTAATTAATTAAATGGGCCAGTTTTCATAAACCAGATATCCTACAATTAGGCACATCATATTAATCTGTATATTTATTATGTATCATTTCAAAACAATATAGAAAGGATTGTTGCTCATGGGCTACTTCCCACAAGCAGTCCCACAGACACGGAATAGTTTTATGTCAACTTGACGCAAGCTAGAATCACCTGAAAGGAAAAACAATAACTGGGAAAATGGCTCTAAAAGATCAGGCTGCAGGTATTTAGTGGTTGACTTGGGAGGGCCCAGTCCACTATGGGTGGTACCATCCCCCAGGCTGGTGGTCCAGGGCTCTCTAACAAAGTGGGCTGAGCAAGCCATATGGAGCAAGGCAGTAAGCAGCACCCCTCCATGGCCTCTGCATCAGCTCCTGCCTCCAGGTTCCTCTACTGACTTCCTTCAGTGATCAACAGCAATGTGGAAGCATAAGCCAAACAAACCCTTTGCTCTCCAGGCAACCTTTGATCATGTTGTTTCATCACAGCAATGAGAACTCTAACTAAGACACACATCACTTTGCTTATCCACTGGATGCTGCGGTCCAAAGGACAAGCTAAGCTAAGGACATAACACCCATTATAGGCACAGCAGAGCTTTTAAAATCAGCTTTGTGGGCTTCCTGGCTACTCTCTCAGGCATGAAAATGGATGTGTAGGAGAAAAATATAAAAACTGTTAGAAGGAACACTTCTCAGCCACTTCACAGTCTCCACATAGAGAAATAAAGCAAGAACATCTAATTTGCATAGCTCTTACAAGGATTAGATGTGCCCAATACATTTTAAAGTACTTCAGATGGGGGAGGTGGCACACGCCTGTCCTCACAGTATAAAAGAAGCTGCTGTGGGAGTGTAGCGGACTGAGATTCCAGTCTGAGAGTAAGGCCCTGTTCTCAGTTAACATGTAATAATAGTGGACAGATACATAGCAAAACGGGTATTGTGATTATCTGTGCAATTCAACTATGAGATACAAGCTTTACAAAATAAACCATTTCAAACAGTTCAGGGCCTTTAGTAGCTACTCAGAAGGTACTGATTGCTATTTTGTGAGCCAAGATTTTCAAAAGGGTCCTTGCATTTCTCGACTTTGGGAACTTGTGTCCGGCCCTTTAAAAATTTCTGGGAAGACATACATACTCAATGCAACCTATCTTTAAAGTAGTTACCTCCCAGGCTAACCCAGACCCACTAAAGGAGAAATTCAGGTGGGGCCAATAGGATGTCAGATTGCTCTGGACTAAGTAACAAAAATTATTGTGCAAACAGGCAACATCTCCACAACTCCTAGAGCAGCTCTTGCCCAATTGCCTGATGTGGACTGATTCTGCTGCCTTGGTAAGCACTTTCAGGGATGGGAGGAAGGAGGGAGAAAGAGAAATCCCACACTTGCATATAAAATGAAAATGAAGTATCTAAGCATCAGTTTCTAAAGACAGGAACATATTTCAGTCCTTCCAGGTTTAAAGATCTTTGTGGGTAATCAGTCTATCACAGAGTTCTGCCTAAAATGTGTTTCAGCCTTCCACAAAAGCCATATCATTTCCTAAAGCTCTCTGCTGTGACTATTTTTCGACCTAGGTTAGATACAATAGAGGTAATGACTTCTGAAAACACAAGTTTGCCTGTCCCTGGCATCACAGCCTTACATTCCCCTCCCTGAGCACAGACCTTTGTGGCTTCTGTAACCACAGGGTCTCCAAAGTCGCAAGGACCTCTTTCCCTGCCTGTCTGCAGACATCCCTGTGGGTCAGTAACAAACTCAGTGGGTTTGGCCAATAAGAATCCTCAGCTGTGGCCCCACCTGGCCAGTAAAGAGCTGGTATTTAAAAAAAAAAAAAAAAAAAATCATTCACAAACATCAGCACAACCTGAGCAAGGGAGGTAGCTGAGTCAATAACACCCTCTGCCTTGGAGCATGGGAGCCTGACTTCAATCCCCAGGACTTATATAAGGCCCAGGATAGTGACACATACTTGTCATCTTCAACAGGAAGATGGAGACAGGTGGGTCCCCAAGGTGCAAACACATATAAGGAGCCCAAGCTCTGGCTCAAAACTCTCTAAAGAGGGCCTGGAACCGTGGGACGCCTTCAGTGCTGTCTATCCCCCCCTTCCCAGGCTGTGTGACAGACGGTGTGAAAGCCATGACATACCAACACCCTCTCTGCGGATAGACCCTGGCTGACCAGAGACCAGCAGGTCAGCCCTTCTACACTGCGCACATGTGAGGTACAGAGTGACCTCCTTGGACTTTGGAAAGGGCTGGAACTCATTTAACTGGTGCAAGTCTGAACACAGAAAGTCAACAAGCTGCTGGGTTCATTTGTAGAAAACAGTGATCCAAGTTTATGTACATGATGATTTATGAGCACTTTGAAGTACTTAAGGTTTTCTTTCTGCTCTTGCATCATCTCTCTCTAGTCCAAATCATACACATGGGTGCCACAATAAAAAAGAAAAAGAAAAAGAAATCCTTCCAACGTTGTTGTCAAACATTCTCCAGTTTGAGAATCAAATGTGGGGTGGGTGCTCTCATTCTCTCCTGGGCCGGCACATGGTAGAACTCCATTCCCAGGAAAGGGAGGGAGGGGGGAGGAGGGAGGGGAGGAAAAGAGGGAGTGAACTTACAAACCTGGTGGCACACCAACAGGATTTGCTGAAAGAGGTAGAAGCAGAGGGATCGGGAGTTTGGGGCCAGCCTAAGTTACACATTTAGAAAACACTCCCAAACAAGGCAGTCAACCAGATTACATAGAGCTTCAAGATGGGCTAGGTGATTCAGCAGACAAAGACAGTTGTCACAAAAGCATGACAACATCTGACCTCCATACGGGTGCCATGACATGCACACATGCACCCACACAAACACACATATACTCACAGTGAGATACATAACTCTGACACAAAGTATCATTTTTAAAATTCATCAAACTAGAAAGATGGCCCTGCAAATTCTGTTCAGTCCTGATCTGTCCTAACGAATGAGCAACGGAAGCCAGACAAGTGCCACCGTCTATGCTGAGGATAGCACAGCGTTGCCTGCTTCAACTGCTCCTTATTAGATGTTGCCACTGCAGGAGACAGGAGATGGTTTTACTGCCCAGGGAAATTTAACCATTCCTGAACTTTCCTTTCACAATCCCTAAGAGCACAAACACAAAGCTCCATATGTTCACTGAGTATATGAATTATTTAAATAATCCGTTGTGTCTGACATAACATTGGAAGTTTTATGCCAGGAAAACTTCCCTAATGATCCTGAAAATGCTCCTATCAGTCTACTTCTCTGAAGATTTGAAAATACCAGAAAGAGAATGGCTGTGAGAATCTGAGTATTACACATGTAAAATAAAAGCTAAGTTTCTCAACATAATCTAAGTTGTAGCACAGAAGGGTCTAATGCAATAAACAAATCTGAATACTAAGTGCCCAGTGCACTTAACTGAAAATTCATTATGGAAGTTACAGTAGCAAGTTAACTTAATTACATAAGGATTATGTTCTAAAGAAACCAGACCGATCTATACCCACCAGTGCTCAGGGAAACTCCATCCTGACTGCATCTCCCAAAGAGAGATAGCATTTAAAGGGATGGCGAAACAAAGATCCTTCTAATCCACATGGGTGGAAGCAGGGGATTGGCATGGCTGGTTAACAGCACTGGCTGCTCTCCCACAGGTCCCAGGTTTGATTCCCAGCACCCATGTGGCAGCTCAGTCCCAGTAGATCTGCCACCCTCTTCTGGCCACCATGGGCACTGCACTCATATGGGACAGACATGGCCATGCAAAAACATCCACACACCTAAAAAGTCAATAAAATTAATTTTAAAATAACTACCCTATGGATGCCTCCTAAGGAAACCACGGCCCCTCTGATACAACCTGAAGAGTGTTATCTGGTTTTAGCCTAAGTAATAAATGAAGGGAAGTCAAAAGAAAGATCACATTCTTCTAAAAATGCTCCGGAATTCCTCAGGATCCCATGCTGGTCTGAGATCATGTGATCAACTGTATACCACCAGAACCACAGATATGCCCATTACTTCTCATACTCTTGGATCTTTTTTTGTTTTTTGCCTTCCAAGACAGGTCTCAGGTATCTCGGGCTTTCTTTAAACTCTATGCTATGAGAAATGATCTTATTCTCCCATCTCCTGCCTCTACTTCCCAAGGGCTGGGATTACAAGTATCTGGTTTACTGACTCCTGAGAATGGAACCTGGGGTTCCATGCATGGCAGGTATCTTTTAGAAACCACATTCTTTTGGATCAACAGAGACAGGAATACAGAGCGCAAGAGTCAATTAAAGAATCTTTTCATCTGGAAAACATGTACAGTTATGCCCAGGATTTTGGGAAGTTAGCTTACCATGGCTCTCCCAAAGCACATGGGAAGATCCATTTTCACAGAGGTGTCTCTTTAGCCTTCTCCACCCTAAAGTCACTGAATATATTTGTGGTTATCAATCTGTCATGGTTTCTAATCTATCACAACCCAGTGCAAGGAGCACTTACAAATCTATCTAGTACGTAAATATGTAGATATTGGTGTATATGAATGGAAATAATCCACAACCTAATATATAGTTCAGTCATTAAGTACTTGTTGCCAATGCACAAGGCCCTGGTGAAGTAATACACTCAGGAGTTAGAGGAAAGAGGATCAGAAGTTCAAGGTCACCCTCAGCTGCACAGAGTTTGAGGCCAGCCTGGGCTATATAAGACTTTGTCTTCCTGTAAGTGGCCTGAGGTGACCTATGAAGATGGTTCCATGCTCTCTCAACCCAGAAAACCCTACAAAATCAAGCAAGTCAAAAGGATTGAATCTTCAGGTTCACTTTAAGAACACCAGTGAAACTGTGTTCTTGATGGCGGGCCATCAAGAGTGTGCATATCAGAAAAGCCACCAAATACCTGAATGATGTCACTTTGAAGAAGTAATGTGTGCCATTCCAGTGGTACAATGGTGGTGTAGGCAGATGTGCCCAGGCCAAACAGTGGGGCTAGACACAGGGTCAGTGGCCAAAAACTAATGCTGAATTTTTGCTGCACATGCTCAAAAATGCAGACAGTAATGCTGAGCTTAAGGGTCTAGATGTACATTCTCAGGTCATTGAACACATCCAGGTTAACAAAGCACCTAAGATGTGTGGATGAACTTACAGAGCTCATGACCGGATTAACCCATACATGAACTCCTCCTGCCACATTAAGAAGATCATCACGGAAAAGGAACAGATTGTTCCAAAGCCAGAAAAGGAGGTTGCACAGAAGAAAAAGATCTCCCAGAAGAAACTGAAGAAACAAAACAAAACAAAAAAAAAGAGACCTTGTCATGAGGGGATGGGGGGTGAGGGGGTCCAGAGATAACTGAAATCCAGTTAATCACTATTCTTATAAATTAATTAAATGCAATTCCCATTTCCAAGTGATGTGTTACCCTAGCAGGGACAAGTTCTGTTGGGGGCAGTATGGTGATTTGGTACTATGTCAAGGCGTGCAAACTCACCCCAGGAACAGTACAGAATGAGGCAGAAGAGAATGGGGTCAAAATGTCAAACTTTAGTATTTGTTTCCAAGCGGCTAATCTTGGTTATAATTTGACTACATCTAGACTCAACTAAAACATAGACAGCCGGGCACACCTGTAGGTGATTTCTTGATTAGACCACTGAGCGGAGAAGGCCCACCCTAAATCTGGGCCACCTTCTAGTGGCAGCCCACATCAAAGGACATGAAGGGAGGGTTCTGCTTTTTGCTTGCTTGTTTGCTTTCACTCTGGCAAGTTCACCTACCCTGCTGCTGAGGCATTCTTTTGCTTATACTAGAGCATGCTCCCTCAGGATTCTCACACAAATAAAGGGCATCTGAGACATCCAGGCCTACGGAATAACTACCTGATCCTTAGCCTTTCTGTGGGGAGACAGCCACTGTTGGACTAGCCAGACATAGATCACTCCAATAAACCCCCTCTTGATACGAATATATATTTATTTCATTCTACCAGTACTATTCCTCTGGAGAACCCTGACTGATACAATTCCCTTGGGAAATTTTGTGAATAAAACAGAATTTCATGACAAAACTTGAGTGCATACCTGGACTCTGTATGCACACACAGAGACTACTTATGGGTAGAAGTCAGAGTCTCGGGAAGTTAAGTCACATTCCCATCGATTTTTTTTTCTTTTGAGTTGCCCAAAACTTGTGAATTTACCATTTGAGGGAGAAATGAGTTAAGTTTCCTCCTCCTGTGAACTACAAGCACCTCTCTGCTGACTTGCTTTATGGCTTTTTATTCATGGCTTTAGAGTTACCCGTGCATGGAAGGAAGCATCGAGGAACAACGGTGTCCATTCCCTTCCAGTCCACTCCAACCCCTGCCCCAAGCACACAGAACACAGAGTCCAGCAGCAAAGTCTCCTTGGCTCCTGACCAGAGGTGGAGATCTGTGTCAGCCCAGTGCCTTTTCTACCTACAATTAGAGGGAAAGGGTTAAGTGCATCCAGAATGTTCTCACCACAAAATGAAGTTATGGGTCAGTAGTGGAGATCCTAGGAAAACCTAACAAGTTGTTTACATATTTGAAACTTTGGAACCTACTCCTTGGTAGCCGATGGGTAAAAGAACTCAGAAAGATTAGAAATATTCTGGACTGCATGAAAATCAAACTGTAACCTCCTGTAATTTGTGGATTGCAGCTAAAACCTGAAAAGGAACCTATAACTCTAAACACTGGCAGCAGGACCACAAAGAAATGAAAAACAATTACCTAAGTGTGTGCCTGAGGCACTTAAGGAAAAATGAGAAATGAAACAGGAGGAAATAATAAGGTCACACTGAAAAATAACTACATAGAAAATGAACAGCCTTACAATGTCAGACAGACCCTGCATCCTTGAAATTCGGTCAGGACTAGCTGAACCAATCAAGGAAGAGAAGAAAACAATATAGTAATAGGCTGAAAAGTCAGCTAAGTCAGAAAGTGCTTGCCTTGAAAGTTAGTTCAATCACTAAAACTCATGTAAAATGCCAAGCTTAGTGATAGCACATTCATGTAATCCCAGCCTTGGAGGAGGGGACATCTATGGAGCTCGTTAGCCAGCCAGCATGGCATACCTGGTAAATTCCAGGCCAGTGAGAGATCTTGTCTCAAAAAAAAAAAAAAATTCAATTTTTAAGAAAAGGTAGACAGTGACTGAGGAATGACACCCAAGTTGGCCCTCTGACCAGGCAACACACATACCTGTACACACATATACCCACACACACACTTAAATTACACATACACACAAAAATCTTAATACTAAAAATGCAATAATAGCATTATTACCCATCATATAGTTGTCAAAGGCTACAAATGAAATTCTACAAGTAGATATATTCAGACGATTTTGACAGCTTAAGTTAGGTGGACCAATTACAATGAAAATACAACTTACCATAACTAAGATAATATGCAAAATCAGAATTATCCTGTATGTTTGTAAGTGTACATTCATAATCGGAAACTTTCCCACACTGATAGTCCCAAGCTCAGACAGCTCCACTTTTGAGTTTCCTTCAGAAAGAACTATTTCATATCAGCTCAACAACTAGCACAGGACATGTCTCAACTCACTGCCTAAGTTCAGCCCAGGCCTGATACGATCTTAATTTTTATCAGATCAATTCCAGGAGTAAGTAAAAGAAAAAAAGACAAAGTCAGGCTATGACACAGAGGCATGCAGTCAGTCCATAGCCACAACTCTCTTCCCTAATGACCAACCAATTGTTTGTGGAAGTTAACAAATGGAGTTTGTAGACTGGAAAGAATTGCTAACCGTAAGCTGCCTTGTACAGCTGCAAATCTGTATAACGAGGAACTATTTGTTTAACAATCTCCAAGCCAGGGTAGAGAACGGAAATTTTAACACTATGGCAAAACCAGAGGCAGTACTGAAAAACCGGTGGTCTCTAGAAAGGATACACGAGTGCCGTCGGGATTCCAGCAGCCTTGAGGAACACACAGACACAAAGCCACAACTATTTCTATTACCACCAAAAAATTTCTTTTGTTCTTTTGCAGTGAAACCTAATAAACTTTGTCCTCAAAGCCATTTTTTTAAATAAATGTAGGTTTGAGTTTTAAACATATGCTTATTTTAATGTGTATCGATCAAAGAGAAGTAGCCTGTTTCCAAAAGCAAGCCAAAAGGGTGAGGGACTTGATCTGGCTATACACCTCTAGTAATATAAATTACAAAACTAAGTTCCCCAAACTCCCATAGGCAGTCCCCAGGCAATAAAGAAACCTCCCTCTCCCAAATGTGTACATGGCACTAGATCGTGGCTACAATCAGCTAGAGGATAGCTCTGGGCTCTTTTAAATAATTTATTTAATTGTATCATCATCATCATCGTGCATGTGTATATTAAGGGGTATGTGCATGTTGCTGACAGGTCAATCTGGTAGGAGCGTTTTCTCAATTGAGGTTTCCTCTTTCCAAATGACTCTAACTTGTGTCAAAATGACATAAGACTAGCCAGCACGTAGCTATAAAAGGATATAAAACAATAGACTGTCATTAAAATCAATGAACTGAAAGACTGCAAAGTCTCCAGAGGCATCTCTCAACACACCGGCTGAAGCTCAAAGACAATTACTAGTTGGATGGCAAGACCTAGAACTCCTCTCGTCATGCCACCTACTTCTGCCTAAATAAAACAACGAGAAAAGCAAATAGGCTGTGAAGTGACAAATCTCTTCAAGAGAGGAAGACAAGGGATTATTAGTTTACTGAATTGATAGAGACCAGGACCACAAACAGGATCCCAAGGCCTGCAAGTCTTGGAATTTATAAGTGATAACCACAAGAAGAAAAAGAATGATGCATGACCGGCACTAGAAAAAGAAAAGCTTTTTAAGAAATGAGTCACAGTGATGAACCTTGACTTGGAAAATGTAAGGCAGAGGGAGTTTCCCATCTTGACCTTTGGACATTAGAGGACACTTCCCACACTGCTGCTGAAACATGCAATCCAGAAAAATGACACACCGCAGGATAGCCACCAAGAGTCTTACCAGTGGTGTGGTGAAGCCTGCAACAACATCCACTTCTGCCTCCTGACTTTGAGCTCAGAAGGAGCACAGTGGAGGGCAGAAGGCAGTGTGCTATACTTTGAAAGCTCCCTTGGTGACCTGGGCTTTGTTATTTAAATGCATATAAAATTCACATCCTCCTCTATGATATAAGCTGAGCCTTCTGATAAATGGGCAACCAGCTCTGACAAGCCCACAGCTGCTGACAGTGCCCACACTCGGATGAAGTGCATCGCTGAAGGCCACGGGACAGAGGCAACCGGCCAGGAGAGAACTTGGTGCCACCCCTGTGCTTTCAGCACCAGGCACAGCGGGGACTCCAGTTCATCTGGGACCAGACTCCTACACACTGCTCGGATCAGCCCCTCTTTCTTACCCAATACGAGAAACAGGGTGACTCTACAATGTGGGGATGTGAACCAAAGTCTAATCAGAAACATGAAGTGTCTACGGAACACAAGGTGCTGGCCACGCCTCTATCAGCTGACAGCAACAAGTTCCACTATGAAACTAAAACACCGGGCTCTCTGCCAGTAGACTTTAAACCAAAGTTCAAAGGCATCACACAGGATCAAGTGCAGGATGACTGCCCAGACAGATATTGCCTAAATCCACACTAGAAGTGAACCTGACCAGGAGCCCAGGAGCCCATGATGACCATCAGCTCAGAAAGTTCAATGTTGTCACTTTTCAAAAGATTCTTCCATTATAAGACTAAATTGAGAGTGGATGAGCATCACAAATAACATTTTCTGTTCTACCAGTTGTCTAAGATTTTAATCCAAATGTATTTCTATTTGTAATGATGAAGGGAAAAATAATACAGTTACAAGAAGGGAGGGAAGGAGAGAGGGAAGGAGGAAGGCAGGGAGGGAAGGAGGCAGGGAGGGGGGGGGGAGCCAGGCATGGTGCTGTATGCCTTTAATCCCAGCACTCAGGAAACACATACATTAAGAAAATATAAAACAATTTTTTGAGAAAAAAAAAAAAAGTCTCCCCCAAAAAACAGAAAAGACAAATGGAAAATTCTGTGAAGATGAATATAACTATAAGAAAACAGTAAAACTCCACCGTGGCTAGGGAAATGACTATTCACTGACAGCTGGTAGAGACAGGCTGGCGAGCACAAATGCAGAGCTAGCGATTCTTCTCTAGTGCCATTTGCTAGGGTCTGATAGAACATGGCACGCACACCTGTGCCAAGCTTTTCACATGCCCTACAGAAAAATCACTGCACAGTAGAGCTGTGAGGATGCCACGGGATTTCCAGCAAACAACAGAAAACATATTACCATTATTATTAAAAGAATTATTAAATAAGTCCCCTCCACACCATGAGAGAGCCCACTTTTTTTTTCATCAAGACAAAAGGGACTATACTCACAAAACTACACTACTATAATAATTTACCTTGTTTTTACTTATTGCTGTTAATCTCATACTACACTTAACTAAAATTAACTATTATTGTAGGTATGTGTGTCAGTACAGTCATCCCTCAGTATCCCCAAGGATTGGTTCCAGTATGTTTGATTACTAAATCTGCAAGTGTTCGATGTTCTTTCACAAAATGACAGTGTCTGAACAGAACCTACGCAGGTTCTCACATAAGCTGTAAGTCACATCTACATTACTTATTGTCCCTTACCCAGCCCAGTGCTAAGTAATAGTGGTTGCATTGCGTTGTTTCGGAAATACTGATGGGGAAGGAGTCTACTCATGTCTAGCAGAAAGCAATTTTTTTCATTGTTTTCTACCCATGATTAGCGGGATGTACAGATGCAGAACTCACAGTCACAATGGCCCACTCACTGCATACACAATGCTGCAGACTGGTTTTAGGCCTCCACTGAGATCTTGAGATAGATCACTATGGAGTAGAAGATGTGTAGGCTTCTGCTGCCTCCACCTCCTCATCCAAGGAAACCTTTTCCCTTTTTTTTCTCCTTAAAAAACAAAAAAACAAAAAAAAATATGAACAGACAGAAGAACTAAGTCAGTGGTTAAGAGCACCTGCTCTTGCAGAGGACCTGGATTCAGTTCCCAGCACATACATGGTAGCTCACAACTACAGCACTGGATGTCTTCTCTGGCCTCTGCAGATGCTGCACCACAGATGCAACATGCTTGCAGGCAAAACACATATGCACATAAAATAAAAATAAATGATAAAAAACATAAAAATACAAACACCAGAGGAGATAAAATATAGACATTCAAATATCTGCACCATCCATAAGATAATTTGCCTTTCTTTTGTTTACAATTGAAAACAAGACCAAAAAATTAGCTTTGGCTGAAGTCATGATGTGTTCCATATGCTAAAATTTGCCAAATCAAGCACCTAAGTACAAATTCACTGCTAACGTGAAATTTCATCCATTCACTGCTCCTTTTTCTTTTTCCATGTTTTAATTTATTCTTGTTTGTTTATTTTAGACAACCAGTGAGTTGAAAGTGCTATCCTCTCTCCAGGGCTCCCAACACTACTGACCTATCTCTTGAAAGAAAAACAAACATAAAGCTAGGGTTTTCAAACTACAGCAAAAAATCTGCATTCCATGCAAAGGGAGAGGGAAAACAATCTGTGCTTCAACCGTCCTGATACAAGTTGCGCTCAACTACCTTCAACGCCCTTCCAGTGTCAACTTTACTCACTAATGAAACACATCCCCTGTACTCTCAAACACTTTCTCCTGGTATCAGACAATAATCTGAGCATAGAGAAAGTCGAAGCACTGTCCAGGGAACACAGCCACCCACTATTCATTTACATGCTATACTCCACACTCTGTCATAACTGCTCTATCACAAACTTATCCATCAGCCACTCTTTCCACCCGTTATTCCAACTTACAAAGGTGATTACAAGCAACATGAACTTTGCCCCTCATCCATTCAGTGTGCACAGCATTAACTAGAGATCAATACTTAAAACACAGAGGTTCTTGTTCAGGCATGTTTTCTTCTTTTAACCATAACCAGAGTTCAAATCTTATGACAAAAAGCAGCCCGAAGCTGGAAGAATGAATCCTCCATGGGAAAACCCAAACAGGATCCAATGCTTGGTGGTCCAGGGACAGCAGGCTGTAGAGCTTCATCCATCCCACCTCCAACCTCCCATCAGGCCACCGGGATGGTACTCAACCAGCAGTGTGTCCTCTGACCCCTGCCCGAGGGGAGACATTTCAAGAGCCCAGATGAACTCTGCCTGGCTCAGGATTAGCCTGACAACTCCATGACTCCTATATAATTTGAAATTGCTAATATCTCTGCGTCTGTTAGCTTCTCAAGTAGTCCCTTGCCTTCTAAACAATAACCACTCTCTACAGTGGTAAATGAACACAAAGCATTGCTTTAATTCAAATACATGGCAGAAGGCCTGAAGTAAAGGCCTAGTTTTGTATGTTGCTTACATACTTGGGGAAATCAGGAGGACCTCAAGATCTTAAAGCAAGGACCTCCCTGCACTAGATCCCTGTGGATCAGGCCCCAGAACCAGACAGTAACACACTTGATCATAGTGACAGGTTCAGTTCCCACCTGCCCCAAAAGTAAGCCACACCTAAATTTAACCATTCCCCATGCTGTGCCATATAAGTGCTCAAACAGGACAGTCACACACTTAACAGAAACCTAGGGCCACCTTGACCTCTAAGCGCTATCAAGGCCGCCTCCCACTTCTGCTAGCTCAGCAACGCACAGGTTCCTCCCCTCCAGGCTGTGAGCAGGGTGACTGATAGACTGCATCAAGCATTTCTGTTCAGCCATGCCCTAGGGTGGGAATGCTCCCTCACCCACAAGGTGAAGAAATAATCAAGATAAAATGTCCATTTCTAGTTAATACATAAATAAGGATGGGGCACAACATAGCAAATGGCCACTATAATTGTGAAATAAATAAATAAATAAACCAACAAAAAATTATCCTGCAAAATAGACAACTGTGAGCTAGTGGGTAAGGTGAGCTACCCTACCCACTGCTGCAGCCCCAGCATGAGGAATGCATGCCGGGACTAAGAGCACACAGTCTGTAAATGTTTTTAGGGTAGGTAAGTAAATGAATGGAAAACTGGAGTCTTTGAAGGGGGCAGCCCCCTTTCCTGAGCCCCAAACACTTGTAATATGAATTTGGTCCAAGTCAGCTTAACAGTGACTCCACTCTTCATCATAGCAGAGCAAGCGACAACATAAACAAGACACGGATTGCCTAGGAAAGCGATCCTGTCTGCCACAGCTTTTACAGAAAATTGAAGCACACAAAGAAACAAAGGCTATTTTAAAATTTTGGAAATGAGTTCCTTTAGTCATTCGAAAGCTTGAAAAAAGCAGTCTCCCGTTGCCCTGAGTCTGATGTATATGCTCCGAATCCCAGCTGGAATATCAAGATCTAATCAGAGAAGCAGGAAGGGTAGGGAAGAAAGGGGAGCACAAAGACAGATGAGAAAGGGCAAGAAGCATGGATAGGCTGCCAGGAATTCCTTCCACAGAGTGTTTGTTTGTGTGGCTGAGCTTTAAGTCCACAAAGTCAAAGGCTCCTCAAACACGAATTGTCTTTTGCTTTTCAACAGACGCCAAAGTTGATTATGTGGTCAGGCAAGCAGACTTCCTAGGTCTGAGCTCAAAACAGTCCAAAACTAAAAGATTTCCCTGGCACTTTGGCAATTCTGCCAGAAAGGTTTGCCTTCCCACTTCCCACTGGCTGGGACTGATGTCTGTCACTCATGGGCCACAGAGCAGAGCCACACCCCTCCTCTAGCAAGTACAACCAACCACAAAGCTATGGTTTGAATGTTTGTGTGCCCTCTAAGAGTCTGGTTGAAATTTAATCCCCAAAAGCAAAAATGCTGAGAGAGAGAGAGAGAGACAGAGAGAGAGAGAGAGAGAGAGAGAGAGAGAGAGAGAGAGAGAGAGAGAGAGAGAGATTACTACTACCACCATCCCCCCCATTTGGTTTTTATATTAACTATTCATAATATCGGTTTTATGATGGTTTGGATAAGATGTCCCTCAAAGTCTCAGGTATGTGAATACTTGGTCACCAACTGGTGATACTGTTTGGGAAAGATTAAAAAATGTTGTGTTCCTAGAGGAAGTATGTCACTGGGGTGGGCTATGAAGTTTCAAAAGGCTAGAACCAATCCCAGTCACTTCTCTCTTGTGGTTTGTGATTCCAGATGTGAACTCTCAGATGCTGCTCCAGCCACTTGCCCTGTTACTTCTGTTCTACCATCATGGACTCTAACCCTGGGAAGTGTAAACCCAAGATAAAACCTTCCTTCTGTAAGCTGTCTTGGTCATGGTGTTTCAACACATTGATAGAAAAGTCACTAAGACAGGCTGGCTTCACAATGACATTTTCATACACCTTTGTAAGAAATCTTGATCATAATCCACCCTCCTTCGCCCTCTCTATCCTCCTCCTATTGCCACTAATCCAGTCCCTCTTCCTAACTACCCCACCCACCCACCACTTAAATGTCTCTCGGTGGAGGGGATTCATTAGGGTTGCTCACAGGGGCATGGATACCTTGCCAGGAGTTGCACAGCTGAAATAAATGGCTCTCAAGAGGAAGGTCTTTTAGGAATAGGTGAATGCCTTGTAAAAAGGCCAAAGGGAACTAGTTAAGCCTATTGGTTCTCTTCCTTTTGCCATGTAAGGATACAGTAGGAAATCACCATCTTGGAAACAGAGACATACCCTCCCCTTACCCTTCTAGCCTTCAGAAGTGAGAAGATAAGAGCATGCTGCTTATAAATACCATCTGTTCTCAGTATCCCTGTCTAAGCCACACGACAGTCTAAGACAGAGAGCTAAGCTAACAGTATATATCTAGGAGTCTGGAACACAAGAGCCACAGCAGAGGTTTGCAGAGCCTCATGGAGTCAGGCCCCTGCATAAGCTGATGCACCAAGCCAGACCACGAAGGAGAGGAAACCAGCAAGAGAAGGCTCTGAGCCAAACATAAAGGCTGTGTGGGTCCCACTAGGCTGGAATGAACTCAAATATTTTCTCTTCTGTATTTTTGTTAATCCTTAACCAACCCATAAAATTGTATGAAATGCAGCTCCCAGCTTTAAAAAGTAGATGTTCTGAACCAATTTTGAGTGACCATGGCCCAGGGAAAGGGGTTCATGTTGCCCCAGATATCACCACTGGAAGGAGTTTTTATTAGTTACCCACAAAAGATCATAATTCATTTACAACTGTGTTGCTGGGACAACAGATAAGTGGATTATAGCAAGGGAAGAAATCTCTGCTGTAGATCTCTGATACTATCCAATGACATTCTTAGCTTTGGGCTTGGTGGGAACTGGAGAAATGCTAAAAATACATTTCAAAGGTTTTATCTGATAGTTAAAAATATGTTCGGTCAATACAGGAATGCTCAGTGAATGGCTATTAAAGGGACTAAAGATAGCTGAACATTGTCTGGCTCTTGGATAGGCAACACCTTAACTCTCCATCACCAGAAAGTTCTAATCACTCAGATACGGATGAGAACCTCCTCCTCATGGAGTTTACATGTGTTGTATTTTGATGCATTGCTTTACTTTAGGGTCAAATTTAACTCATAAAGAGACACAATCTCTTTACTGCTGTCACTATGGGGGAGGGGGGGGCAGTGGGCAGGGAGGTGGTGGTGATGATCTATCTTGCAGCTTTCTAATGAGATCTCACACAGTGAGAGCAGACACTAATGTCTGCCTGAGTTTTCTTTTCACAAATATTACAGAAAACTGTGTACCTAGCAGGGTCTCTACACCTGGAATGCAAAGCACAGTGTGTCGAAATCATTCCCTTCATTCAGAGGGAGGCCGAGAGTCAGAGAAAGGAACAAGGGCAATGAGGACCACAGTCTCCTCCCACAGCTCACTGAGCCCAGGAACCCAGAAGCACTCAGAAGCAGGGGATGGGATCGTGCCAAATGACTGGGAAGAAAGAAAACACAGAGAGCAGCAGGTCAAAGGCACCGGACTGTACCCCTCACCTCACTAGTGATGAGGAAAGGACTATGAAAATTCTTCCAGAGGTGTTCCCAATGCCTGCTATCTCAGGTCTCTTACAGCATCAGTTCCCTAGCTAAGATAGAAGTATCCAAGGACACAGGGATGCTCTGACAGACAAATGACTTTAAAAAAAAAAAAAAAAAAATCCATTGGTGGATCTGGGACCTCAGAAAACATGTTTATCCTGAGTATCTCAAAGTCTTCAACCTTCCAAATCAATGGCAGTGTCCCCCCAAGAACTCCCTTTGTCAATCAGATAGCCATTTACAGCAAAATCAGTCATCAGTCACTGACACATTGTGAGATGTTCAAGTCACTTATTCCTTCCCTCCCCCCCCCCCCCCGCCCCTGCCCCCCAGGCCTCCTCCTCCTGCTGCTGGAGCTTCAAGATGTGTCTCCGACCAGCCCCATACATCATAGAAACAGCAAACGAAGATCCTCCCCTGTAGTAAAACAATTCATCTAATGAAACTGTATTCACAACAAAAATAAGGTTAACATGGATCTTTTTCATTTGGAGATCTACATTTCACAGCATAATAAAAATCCATTAAACCTACTAATTAATTAACTACACTGAGTAAAACATGGCCTAAACATGTGTAAATGTGAAACCTAACTTTGTAAGTATTTACACAAATAGCACTACATCAACATGCCATGAGCAGACAAAGTATGTCAATAACTTTAATAAGCAGAAAAAAATGCAAAACATGTATTTAAAGAAACAAAAGGGGTCTCACGTTGCCCAAGCTGGACTTGAACTCTACTTAGCAGAAGGTGACCGTGAGCTTCTGGCCTCATGCCTGCAACCTCTCTAGTGCTGAGACTAGGGGCATGCACCACCAGTTTCTGTGTCACTGGAATCATAACCTCCTGCCTCCTCGGCCAAGTACTCTTCCACTCAGCTACACCTACCACCAGTCACAAAGGAGAAAAACTGACACATAGAAAGATTGTCTTAATGGAACTAGTCTATTTGCAGATGAGCAAGCCAATAAGCTAAAGAATTAATACCACACTTCACAAAAGAAGCAATTACAATTAACTTACTACTTCTGGGAAAGCCCATGGCTGTGTTTGCATGGGACTGACATTTAAGAATATCTGTAGTAAGAAAAAGAACAGTCATTCAGGTTTCACTGGGTTTTGTGTACTCCATACATTCTAAGTTCTGGATAGTTCCAAGTACACCTCCACTTCTATGCAGGAGGGACTTCCTTTTGCAGACGAGTGGAACTATCTGCAAGAAACAGAACCATCTACAACCGACAAAAATACCCAGTCAGCACAGGACCTTTCTCATGCCAGCCAGTGACAGTGTGGAATTGTTTTCCTGGGGCAGGAGAACCTGTCTGTTTCACTGTGTACCATGCGCACATACATTCACAGAGTTCCGGGCTCTGTCCCATTGTGCATCATACTAATAAGCAGCAGGTATTACATTTCAAGAAGAAATCTTATACACCACCAGATATCATAACAGCCTAGAGAAATTAGCTACAGAAGGCTAAAGTCTGTGTGTGTGTGTGTGTGTGTGTGTGTGTGTGTTCTGGCTTTACAAACTCACAGGACAACTTATAATCCATAGAAGTACATTAAGGTGACAAAAAAAAAAAAAAAAAAAAAAACTAAAGCACACAGTTTAACAACACTAGGCCGACTTCTAACTTATAGGCTCAGTATTGATATTTAATAGCACAACACATTTCCATCATGTCACCTAGTCCAATAACTGTCTTTTTATTCTTCAAAGTATTTTGGCTTCTGCTGTCTCCACAGTTGCATCCAGAAACCTGGCAGAATGTATATCCACTCACTGCCAGCCTGTGTGAGTTACAGAACATCCTGTGACTATTAACAGATCCCTGACGTCCATTAACCCAAATGCTGAGAATGTCATCAGACAGCATCTGAGGTATAGAGCAGGGATTCCCCGCTTTGCTGTGTAACTGGCCCATCTGATGACCCCACCAATGTGTTTCAAAAGTGCTCTAATTTATAACAATAAGACTTATAAGATTGTTACCTCATTAGAACATGGAATTTACAGTAAACTAAATTTGTGTTCCTGGAGCTCAGTCACTCATAATTGGCTCCAGAATATCCCCTTTGGGGATAAGAAATATATATATTTCAATGACACCTTTTGTAAGCACAAAAAGAAAATACGCAATTGGTTGAGTTATAAAGTTTGTGTGCTGCATCTGGGGAGATGGTCCAGAGGGAAAGTACCTGCTGCACAGGCATGAAGACTGAGTTTGGATGCTGAGAATCCATATAAAGAGCTGGGCGTGGTGGCATATACCTGTAACCCTGGTACTGGGGATAGAGAGATCCTTAGATATACTGGCTGACCAGTCTCAACGATCAGTGTACCCCAGAATGCATTGGCTGGCGAGCCTCATCAATCAGTAAATCCCAGGTCCTGGGAGACCTTACTTCAAAAATATGGAATAAAAACATGGAGGGAGACAATCAGCCTACACACACACACATACACACACACACACACACACACACACACACACACACACACACACACACACACAGTATGAGTGCTGAAGGATGAGAATTACAGCTAAAACTAGTAGATATTGGATGGAAATTTATCATGAGCACCTCATCTTCAAAATTCCATTCTATTTTTGTACCAATCAGAAAGACTCTGGGAACATATAGTTTGCAATGACCACACATACACAGAAAGGACCAAATCCATGAAGGACTACACTGCAGGCCATCAGGCTTGCCTGCCTCTGTCCTCAATAGATGGTGAACCATGTCCTACGGAACCTGGCAGAGAGATCACCAGGTGTTAGTCCTCCTTGCTCTAACAGGACAAATGGCTTATTATGATTTTGATACCTTGGAGGTAATGGGGTATAGGTTGTGACCAGCTTCTATGATGGGACTTGATACAGAACACAGCCATCCTCACAGGACTGAACCTTAGCATCAATCCCTCAGCAGAGCACACCCAGCACGTGCCTTCAGAATGAAGTGAACTCCACATGCAATTTCAGGTTCTGCAAACCTCTGCCAGTTCATCCGGAGCACAGAACCACAAACTCAAACAGCCAAACTCTCCAGAATCTGAAATCTACTTTCTCAGAGCTACAGACGCATCTTAACAAGCTTCAACAGATTTTTACACTCTGTGCCAACTGGCAATGGGCATCAGAAAGTAAAGTGACTGTTCTAGTTAACGTGAAGAGTCAACTTGCATATCAGCTACCTCAAATGCCAAGGCTGGAGGAAGAAAAGGGGAAACAGGGAAGCTGGATAAGCCTCAGGCATGCCCCTAGTTGCCATGAGCTGCTCTACCCAGCGAGGAGCATGCTATGCCCTCCCACTGCACCGCTCCCCTGCCAAATGTAGAAGCACTTCCCTGGCAGACTTCCTATATGCTCAAAGCTGCCTGCAAAATTGCTCAGAGTAACAGCATGCCTCTGCTTGTTGAAGACATCCCTAGACACTGCCCTCATGAAACCAGCAGCAAACAGCCAGGCCTGGCCAACCCAGATGACAGACATACAGTGGCAACTGCAGCTGCTAAAAGTAGTCAGTGAGGGCCTCACCCCTGCACCTTCCTGGACCACAGTGGTTCTCCCTGTGTCCCTTAGAAATAGCAGTCAGTAGCATGGCTCTATTTTATAGTCAAAAGACAAGACAACGTTGTTCTCTAACTATGTCCATGTTAGGTCAAGATTTACAGGATCCATGTAAACTGGAATATACAATGATCCATCCTCCAGAAGAGGTTAGCTTGATGGTTCCCAGAAGCTGGAGCAATGCCAGAAGAAGGTAGGAATACAGAGGTGGACACTGGTTAAAAGTACACTTTCATAGCTGGGGTGAGTAACTCTGAAAATCTCTATGGTTCAGAAAAGTGTCTGCGGAAACACTCTATTCTTGAATGTACAGAGCAGGCATCACACACTGTTGCCACAAAAATGACAACTGTGAAATGACAATCAGCCAAATGGCACCATTCCACAATGTATATTTCCTTCAAAACTCCTTAACAGAGCATAATCATATGATGATTTCAGTTAATTTTTTAAGTAGCATAAAAATAAAACACAGATCCATTTGCCTCTGCCTCCCAAGGGCTAGGATCAAAGGTGTGTGTGTGTGTGTGTGTGTGTGTGTGTGTGTGTGTGTGTGTAAGAGAGAGAGAGAGAGAGAGAGAGAGAGAGAGAGAGAGAATTACTACACTCACCCCTGAGGCTGTTTGTATGCTAGTTTCCTACAACTATAAACACAGTCGAAATCAGCATGAACAAGCATTGTGTCTAGCTTATCACTGAAGCTCTTCTTTAAACTTACAAGATTCTTGGCTTTGATGTAGTTATTTTGCAATGAGAACTACAAAGAATTTTAAGGTTCACAAGAGAGTAAGTGGAGCTGGGTACAAATTTAACAAACAATTCGGGAAAAGTAATATATGAATCGCAACATTAAAAAATGTCAAATTATAAATAAAAATAAGATCATTTGGGCACTCTTCCTGACATGTTCAACCTTTTGCTGTGATACAACAATATCAGGAAACCTCACTGCTCAGTTGAGTCCCCAAAATTAAACTCAGAAGATCTCATGTTTTAAGTAAGTTTGTAATTTTGTTATTGGGCCACGCTCATGGTTATACTTGAAACATGTATGTGTAGCTTGCAATTTGAACACACATGAATCATAATCACAGGCTACTCTGGTCCCCTAGAGTCACAAGCATCAGTGGACTTGAAGATGGAGCACATGCAGGCACCCAGGAGTCTTACATTAGAGAGCCAGCTCCCCACCAGTCTCTTCTATCTCCTGCAGAGGACATCACTCAATCTGAAACACAGTGCTGCCCCAGCCATCCTTGACCAACAGATACTACAAGCTGGAGGAAGGGGAGGCCAAGGCCTCTGGAACCTCCCAGATATCCAGTTTCTGAACTGAACATAGATAAATTAACAATAACATAGCAATCAACCTTAACATCTTAAAAATAAGAATGACAGGGGCTGGGAATGTTGCTCAATGGTAGAGGCTTTGTCCAGCATGAGCAAGGTCCTGGGTTCAAACCTAGTACTACTCAAAATATAGATAGATAGATAGATAGATAGATAGATAGATAGATAGATAGACAGACAAATGAGAAACTCTGACTCAAAAAACTTAAGAAATGAACATATGCTCTGAACCTAACGATTGTTAGCACAAAAGAGGCAAGCTGTAACACGGCCAGCAACAAGGCTGTAAGGTGGCCAGCCACCCTGACAAGAGCAGTCCTAGGGGACTCAGTAAGTGGACAAGCTATTTATCAAATGTGAATATGTGGGGGAGGGAGAGGGAACTGGGACTGACATGTAAAACAAGCTTGTTGCAAATTTAAATAAAATAATATTATCAAAAGATGTGAATGTGTAAGTTTCTAACCTGCAATTTTTCCCATGTAAAGATCTCTCTTCATCTATCCTCTCTGCTTTATTGTTCTTTATCAATGAAAATTAGAATAGCAAAAGTAATAGTCTCCAAAACAAATTCTAATGTGACTCTTTGCCCTGATCTGAAGGAGCTGCCTTGAGAATGCATGTGTGCAGAAGGAGGTGTGGGGGCGATGGTGTCGGTGGCAGCAGCGACTGCAACAGCTGGCCTGAACTTCTGACCTTCCTGTCCCCAACTCCCAAGTGCTAGATTATGGTATGTGCCAACACACCCAAGTTATGTGGTATAGGGGACTCAAACCCAGGACTTACCAAGTATTTAGGCAAGCTCTAAACCATGTTAGCTACATGTCTAGCCTTGCATTTCTAAATTTTGACCTTTTTTCAAACTAAAAACAGTATTTTAGCACATATCTAGTCAGGAAATGGTTTCACACATATGCCATAGCCAATCTGCCCTTCTATGGTCCAAAGCAAAGCCCCATCACTCTTAAAAGAACAAATGGAGAAGACTGACACATCCTAAGTAATGTATTGTTCATTTATCTCATCACTGTGACACAATACCTGACAGGAGCAGCTCAAAGAAGCAAGGGTTTGCTTTGGCTCACAGTTCAAGGGTGCAATTCAGCATGGCAAGAAAGGCAAGATGACAGTAGTATGAGCATCCGGTCACATTGCATATGCAGTTAGGAAACAGCTATGAATGCTGGTACTCTGCTCATGGCCATTTTATTCCGTACAGGACTTCCAGTTCATTGGGCAGTGACACCTCATTTATCTGGGGTCTTCCCACCTCAGCTAACCCACTCCAGAATTCACGAACATGCCCAGAAGTTGTCTGCTAAGTGGTTCTGGATCCTCTCACTCAGGTGGACAGCAGACATGAACAAATACTATATCTAAGGAGCTAGGGATAGCTTTGTTATACGTGCTTGCCATGCAAATCCCCAGCACCCATGCAAAAAAGCAGGCCAGTGTGCTGCCCCTGTAATCCAGCATTGTGGAAGCTGAGAGAGGATTCCCAGAGTTTTCCAGCCAGCCAGTCTAAGCACATGGTGAGCATTGACTTCATTGAAAGACCCTGTCTCCAAAAGATACAGGGGAGAAGTGATTCAAAAAAGATGCCCAAAATCAACCTGTGGCACATACATCTAACTGCAGTGCACCCACATACATGTATACACACACACACACACACACACAGAGAGAGAGAGAGAGAGAGAGAGAGAGAGAGAGAGAGAGGGAAAACCAATCCCCATAGTACCTTAAGCAACTCAAAAAAACACTCCAATTGTTCTTTGTCATTCATAATAGAGTAGAACTTCCTGGTGATGCAACTGTTTGGGGGTTCACTACAGACCTGCAAGTGACCCGTCACTCATGTTCTATAATAAGACCAATAATTGTATTAGTTCACCAATTTGGCCTTGAGCATAAGTCTTAGTTTGTCATTGGTGCCTTATCTGGAAATTCACTGGCCCAGAGTTTCCAAGGCTAGTACAGGCCAGAAATGCAATTATAGTGTGCTCACATAAAGGCTTACTCATAAAAATTTGCTTAATCAAAGGTTTCAGGACCAACCTGATTTTGAAAAGCACCTGTGAAAGACATTGCAGCAGGCTCACAACCTGGTGAGTAAAACATGCAAGTTATAAGACAGCTCTGCAGTGAGCACTGTAACTTCACATCCTGCCCTAACCTCCCTTGCTCTGGACATCTCCACAGGGCAACTGGAAGAGAAAAAACTAGGACTCGCTTTTCCTTGCAGCTGGGCATATCCGCAGGACACCGTTTTCTAAATGAGATCCACTATCAGTCATTCATGGGGCACAGTGCCTAGGACTGAATTGAGGGCTGTGGCTTTAATCACCTCTACCCTGTCTGAATCATTGAAAATGTGGAAAACCTAAGATTAGGTAGCCAGATTAGGGCCCATCTTGTATTGGCCACAACCCACACCACCTCATCCCACCAATCTTAGAAGCCCTTCCTAGGTTACTTCTGTGTCCTTGCCTGCCCTCACTCCTCAGCCAGCGCCCACATCTGAACACAGCAGAATGAGTCACCTGCATCAAAGTCTTCAAGCAGGATTCTCTCTCCTCCCACCCTCTCTACTGACAAAAGCCCAGCACATGCCCTTCACCACTGTGCCAGCCAAGAGCCAGTTAGCAATGTCTTCGTTCAATTACTAATGCAGACCTGGGCACAACATGGGTGTTGCATCCAGTTCCTGCCATGAGGACTGTAGGTAGCAGTGTGGTGTGTACTTCTAGTAAAATCCTATGATATTTGGTCACTGGAGGCACATTAACACAATCTAGTTTCCACTGCACTAATAACCACACAGCGAATACCTTTTGCCATTTTTTGAGAGAGGGTCTTAGGTATCTTGGGCTAGTCTCTGACTGGCTATGTAGCTAAGGATAACCTTCAACTTTGATACTCCTGAGTTGAAATCTATGACCCAAGGACAGACATGTGGCTTTGATAATGGAAAAACACAAACAGGAGCTGGGGCACCCTTGAAGAAGCTGGCAGACAGGTTCCAGGGGGGAACAAACCATTGGTGCCAACTGTGACCTCACTAGGTTGCCACATTTGACTATCCAAACACCAATGACTTTATGTTATGTTAACTTTTCCTGAGGAGACATGAACAAATGTCTATGCCCCAATATCTAGGCACCAATGATAAAAGAAGGCCTCACCCAAGCTCAAATTGGTGAACTAAACAGTTCATTGGTCTTACTACAGAACATGGGTAATGGGTCACTTATAGGTCAGTAGGAGACCACAAAGTTCCACTGTACCATGGATGGCAACCTCATGGAAACTACAACATAGAGTCCCACCCCCCCCCCCACCATGTTAGTTAACTCTGAATCTGCAAAACCCTTTGAAGCTGGTGAAAAAGAAATGGCTATGATCCCAGATGGGGGCTTCTGAGGCTTCCCTCCTTCCCGTCAGCTACATGATATCAATAAACTGCTCCATTACCACTACCATAGATCAGTCACCAAATAGTTTTGCTCATTTGGTTACCAGACTCCAAGATGGCAATGACATGACTATGTTATATCTGTTATGCTCAGAGAAAAATGGCATGTTTCAACACATACATTTAAAATAGTCTTCAGTGATCCAGGATCACAAACGTACCCTTGGATTGCAGACACATCAAATGTCAAAGGCAGACAAGTCCTTCTGGAGCCCCTACTGCAGAACTAGCACACAAAAAGTAACCATACTATGGTGAATAAGGCAATCTGTACTTCTCTGTTGCCTCTCTCCCATCGGTGTCTAATTTTGCTAGTTATTTCTTGGTAGCCACATTTTCAGAAGTGAATTCAGTATCTCAGAAAGGGGAGAAAAGAATTTCTGGAAGTGCTGACCTTCAATGTTTCTTTAAAGGAATACGTACTTGGCAACCACACATTCCAATTTACAGCAAGTGAAGAAGGAAGAGAAAAATGACCCATAAAAAGCGATGCATGTGTATAACCCCGGTACAGGGGAGCAGAAGGCCAGTCTGGGCTTCACAGCCTGGTTCTTGGGATGCTGTGGACTGAGATCATTAGTTAGGGCTGCCAATTCCACACTCCATCACCTAAGACCAAGACAAAAATATTTAGAGCAAAACTCATGTTAAACACTTCAGCCGGAATAACATGCTGAGATAAAAACCAATATATTAAAGATTACTGAGCAAAGGTGCCCATGAGAGCAATTCACAAGTGAATGCATGTCATATATGAAATAAAACAGAAAATAGTCTCAGGTCTTAATTTTTAATATAATAAAAAGCTGTGCATATACCATTAAGATTTCTGCTTTCTCTCCACTATAAATAATCAGCTTAGAATTCATGAACAAAAATAAATTTAATTTCCCTTGGAATAAGACTCATTCATTCTCACCCATACACACACTCTAGGGATGGAACCTGGGGTATTGTACATGCTCAACCCTTTTTATTCATTTCTACAAGTATAAATCAACTAAGCAAAATCTTTCACACAGCCATCAGGCACACACATTGCAACAAGTCGGATGTAACTCCTGTTTCATAGACCATGTTATAGAATGAAAACAGTCCCTCATATCCTTCCATCTCCTTGTGGTCATATGCCTGAACAATCACCTCCCTGGCCCCTTCCTAATGAATAGACTATGACAGAAGTGACATGCTGTCACCTCCAAACTAGCTCATCAAAGCTACTCACTGGTCCCCCTTCAAGTCCCCAGCTACTAGAGTGAAGAGGGGCTAAGAACTGCTGCCAAGCAGCCCCATGAGAGAACCTCACATGGATTCTTAGCCCTGCCCAAGCCACGGGAAGGCCACAACCCCCTAACACACAGCCAACCATTAAGACCCAACAGTACCACACCTAGTGACCTGGCCACAGAAACCATGAGTCCAGAAAGTCTGGGTTTCTTTTGAAGCCAGTAAATCTGGGGAGAAGGTCCCATAGTGTGATAACAAAAACTACACGAATGAGACAAACAGTTAAATTATTGAGTCTGTTGTAGAAGACCTATCACTGTTTGGACATAATGTTCATCAAAAGGGGGAAAGAGCACAAATAATCTACCATTGTTAAAAAAACAGAAAGAATCATAATTTAAATTTATTGTTTTCTGAACATTAGAAAAAGTACACATTCAGGGACTGGAAAGATGGCTGGAGAGTTAGGTGCATGAATTTCCCTAACAGAGGACCTGAGTCTGCTTCCCAGCACCCATACTGGTTGGCTCACAACTATCTGTAACTCCAACTCCAGGGGATCTCACACACTCTTTTGGTATCTAAGAGCACAGTACATATAATTTTTATATTATTGCTGATTTCTAATGATGGGTATGTATGTTCATATGAATGCAATATCCTTGGAGGACAGAAGACGATAATGAAGCCTCTAGACTTGGAAGTTTCAGGGGTTTGCAAGCAACCTGATATGGGTGCTGGGAACTGAATTTCAGTACTCCGGAAGAACAAGCAATACAGGCTCTTAACTGCTCAGCCATCTCCACATCCCAACACATACACATAACTTTAAAAGTAGAGCAATCATAACAATTTAGGTTCCCTATGTTGCATCATCCTTAATATGAAGAAAATTAACATAGAAATTTTTAATTAAAGTCATTATTACTTATATCCTTAAACTTTTATTTCTTATTTTTCTACTCTAAGAAATGATCACTGAGACATCTTAGAAACACGACCAAATTATAAAATACCTTGAAGAGTTCCTGTGGCAAAGAGTGGAATGCTCTGACTCGTGGGATGATGCTGGCATGCCTCCACTGACACTTGAAGCAAGCACATTCCCGTGCAGGGCTGGGGTGAGTAAAGATGGACACCTTCCCCCTATTGTGACTGTGGCTCTTTTGGATATTCTATGCTTTTCTCCAAAGAAATGGCTGTGGATTGCTACCTAAGAAAAGTGACTCTGATGCATGTGGTGGTGCACACCTGTAATCTTAGCACAGGAGGGAGAGGGTGCGGAGGCAGACAGAGACCAGCCTGATCTACATAGTGAGTTCCAGGCTAGCCAAGGCTACATAGTCAGACCCTGTTACAAAGACAGATGAGAGAGGGAGAGATACAAACAGGAGAGTTGAGACTACTCTGGAGAATATTGCCACATCCAGAAGAAGCATGATAAACAGCCTGGGGAGAGGGGGGTTTGGAGTCTTCAGCAGTAGGATGAAGGAAATATTTCCACCTGTGAACATACTAGCATGGAGTTCATTCCTACAGCACACACATAATATGGACTCGGCCACAAAAGCACTAGGTTCACCTACCAAGGCTCATAGTTTATACACTTTTACTGATGGTGCAAAATTGTCTTCAAAAGTAAAACCATAAAAATAGGCACTCATCTATAAATCAAGCTCTTAGAAGGGGGATGAAGGAGATACAGGAATTTAAGGTTATCATAACTCCATATATGGAGTTTTTAGAACAGACATGGACACACTGACCTTTTCTCAAATGGATAGATGATAGATAGATAGATAGATAGATAGATAGATAGATAGATAGATAGATAAAATCTCACCGGATTTTCACTTCCAGTACTAATGAGGTTTTGAATCTCAACCCATATTATACAGCACATATAGAAGATGGAATGTCTACAGCAGCCCTAAGGCTACCCACATCTGGTCTTCCTAGAAGCAAAGGAGGATTGCCCTCCTGGGTGAGGCTGGGAAGCTGTGAGCTACTCCAGGCATCAGTCAAGTGATATCACAGTGAATTCTCTACATCTTCTTTTCGGGATTTGTCTGCAAGACCTTCACGAAATAAACAAGCTTCTAAAGGCACACCATCTTTTAGGCCATACAATATGTCCTATAAAAAGCCAGGTACAGTGGTACACACCTGTATGTACTTCTAGCATTGGGAACCTGGAGCAGGACCTGTACATCTGAGGCCAGCCTGGGCTACGCGGTGAGACCCTGTCTCAACAACAAAATTTGAATTTTTTTTAAACTTTGTAACACACATTAAAGCTTTCTGTGACGTGCACAATAATTGATGATGGCATGTTTAGGAGAATTGAATATGGGAAAATGGGGTGGATAAGGAAGAAGTTAAAGATCGAACAGGATGGCCATGTGAGTATTTTGATAGTTGTGGAAGCTGACAGGCACCCAGGAGCTTTATTCTGCCCTGTGGCCATTTATGTGTAAACATTTCCACAGTGGAAAGCTACCCTCAAAATAGCTTGGTGTATGTGAGCCGTGTTGAGAGGTAAATGTATTACAGGAAAGTCACCCAAAACTGAAGCAAGCAGATCGTAAGTGGGTATTTGCCAAGGGAAACACTTCAAGGTTTTAACGGCTGGGATTCAACACTGACATCTGTTCCAACATATGTGACCATCTGCTTCATAATCACAGACAGCAAAACATTTCAATAGGAAGTGTCAGAGGCGATTGCTAATCAGAAGCCAATTACCTACATGTGCTTCCAGCCTAAAGCAGATTAGACACTCCTGGCCAGAAGTTAATGGAAAAACCACAAAACCACAATGCAGGTACACATTCTAATGAGGGTGGTTACCTGCAGAGATTCTTGCCAGCTCTGATATTTAAAATATTTAATTAAAAGGGCAAAAAAGGAAAGAAAAAAAAAGGATATAAGACCAGAGCTGTTGAAAAAAATGTTCAGAGGTAAGAATGAAGAGTTGGGAAACAAAGATCCCCAAGTGAAGGACTCAGTGGCATTTAAGTCCCCTAAGCATAAAGCACTCACCCAGGGACTATGTTGAATGAAACCAAAATAGTCCTATACCCAAAGGGCTCATGGCCAAAAAGGCAACACACACAGGTTACAATGCATGAGCAACTACAAGGCGCTTTTCAACTAAAACAAATTCCGGATACTAGCGAGGACATCAGGGAGGGCTCTATGGCTATGCCTCCTGGCCTCCTCAGGTGCAGTAGGTAGCCTGGCAGGAAAAGGAATGGGCCAGCATCACAAGCCCAAGCAGGAGCTGAAAGACAGGAGTGGCCAGTGACTCACAAACGGCATGAGATGCAGTTTGTTCACAGACCACAGAAACTTCAGGGGGCTTCCTGGAAGGTACACACTCAATGCCTTTTAGGAGACAGAGATGGTCTTTGGGAGCTAGATATGAGTTCTAAAAACTAATGAGGCATGACACAAAGACAGAAAATTAGACAGACATGGGAGGAAACGGAGGCTCTGTGGGAGACTCTGAAGTCAGACTGAAATCCGTGACCAGCTAAGAGTCAAGAGTTACAGCAGACACTGGACAGATGACTCAGCAGATAAAGAGTATCGGCTCTCCCACAGGACCTGAGCAAATCCCTGGCACCCACACAGCAGCTCACAACCATCCCTAACTCTATTTCTAAGGGATCAATGCCTTCTTCTGGCCTTCTCAACCACCAGGGACACACATGGTGCACATTTATGTGTGCAGGCAAAACACTCAAACACATTAAATAAATGTGAGAAATACAGTGCTGCACAATTAACACTAACTGTGAAGGATGCCTCCAGAAGTAATATTCCTTTTATATTGATACTTTATGTGAAGGTAATGTTCTTACATGTCTAAGGCCTAAGCCTAACTGGCCTTACTCCTGTCCTAGATATTAGGAATCTCAAAATATAAGGTTAAGACTGTTTACAGTAAAAAAAAAAAAAATTATTAACTTCCCCTTTTAACGCTTGTGACCTCATCATCTATGATCCTGTCCAGTGCAAACCAATCACCCAAGCATCTCACTTAGGCTGCTTAGCAATCTTTGAGCTGCAGTTTAAAAAAGGCAACCAAAACAGAATTTGTTTTTTATGTTTTTAAACATGTGTTTGACCTTCATGTATGGATGTTCACTATGTGTGTGCCTGGTGGCCATGGAGGTGAGAAGACGGTGTCCGATTCCTTGAAACTGTAGTTCCAGAGAGTTGAGAGCCTCCCTGTGGGAGCTCGGGGGTCTTACAACAGCAGGAGGTGCTCTCACCTCCTGAGCCATAGTTCCAACCTCCATATGGCCACCTGTAAAGACACTTAACTATGGTTCTTGAGAAGTCCACACCCTGGGTTACTTTCTTCTCAAGAACCTTTCAAAAATGCAAAGTGTCTTTTAATAAGCTCCAACTCTGCTTCATACTGGCTTACCTAAAATCCTTTTCTGGGGCCAATCAAGAATCTGGCTTTACCTAACTTTATGTTCTTCAAAGCTTAAAGAAACTCCCCAGTCTGATACAGGGGACAGCAGACAGCTGGGCATCCACCACTGACAAATGGTGCTTGCCATAGAGCCTGACTCCAGGGTACCAAGTCGAAATCAAAACTGTGACATGACTTCAGCTATTAAGAAAGTAAAAGGAAATGAAACAGGAGGGAGGGGTAGGGATGCTTCTTAATGAGCCCAGAAGGTGGCTGGTGTGGCTTCCAGAGAAGGTGGCCTAGGTTATCAGAGCAGCCCTCAATGAGGGCTGTGGAACCCTCCAGCCACTCAGGAAGACTCTCTGACTCCACATCTCTTTAACTCAACCTTGTAATTGAGCTAATGAAAGGCTGCATGCAAAAGTACTTGTCATTAATGTAAGGAGTACAAGGATCTTGAAAGTGGCATCGAGTTCTCTTCGGGATTCACCTAACAGATAGCTCCTATTCTCCTCCTGCTGAAAGGAGGTCACCAATGTGCCCCTCACAAAAACGACTCCGGGAAGCAGAGAGCCTCCAGGACGTCTAGAAAGTGCAATTTAATAACAAGATACTTATAGTATTAGCAAACAAAACCAGATGAAGCATACACCTTCACCAGTGCTGCTATGCGGATGACGCAACTGCACCACAGCACACTGGGAACAATGCACTGTTCCTTTTGAGTCAATAATTCCACTCATGCAATCAATAGATAAAATTGGATATTAAGATAAATAGTATCATAAAGATAACTTCAGTGTGGTATTATCCAGAAATACAAGTTGAATATTCAATAAGAACAATCAAATAAACATACTATTACAACCATGGAAAGAAACATGTTAAGCATTAATAGTGTTGAAGATATTAATATAAAGAAAAATTTATGACTTTAAAACAGTAACTATATTTTGTATGACCTTCAAATCTCAACTAAGTGATTTTAGCAGATTTCAAGGTTTGGGTCACTGGTAATATAATTTGAAAGGCTTGGATTCGATCCCAAGCACCAAGAAGGGAAATAAAAAAAATAAATAAAATGGTATGCAATAAAAATTCCAATTTTTACAATTTCTATATTTAAAAAAGTATGAATTTGTTTTTTAAAACATACATTTTCTTCTTTCTGAAGCTACACATTTAATCTCTAGTTCCCTTACAGAACTGAATGTAAGAGTTCTCAGGCTACCCAAAGTTCCAAGGATGACATATCAGAGCCCTATCAGGGGCAGGCAGAGGAAGAAAGGTAGCCTGTTCATTTGGACTGCTCTTATTGTCTGAACTCTAGATGACAGAGCAACACATATGCCTGGATCCCTTGATCTTGGCCCTGGCTACAGGTCTGCACACATGCCACTGTCTACAGAGTGCAATCAAGTGTGGCTCCACCCCTGGGCAAAGTGGCAGCTCAAGGTAAGGCTTTGACTCCTTGGGTTAAATAGGTAAACAGCCAGTTCCCAGCACTGGCCTCTCTAGCAAGCTCCCAGTTATCACAACCCCAACTTCTGCCTCCTACCCAAGCTGCACAAATTCCACTGGCCTACCCTGTTTCCATCTCACACTGATGTTCTAGTCAGCAAATGCTCACCCTCTTCAGCTGTTGACATGGGCTGCAGGCACAGCTAAGCTCAGCACTTCTATACACTCAATGCTTGTAGACTTCTAAGGATACAGAGTACGCCCAACATAATGGCTTCCTGACCAATTCCTTGACCAAATCTGCCACACAGAGACATATAATTTTTTTTTAATTTTAAAAATAAATCTTGAGATTGGAGAGATGGCTTAGCAGTTAAGAGCCATATTGCTTCTCCAGCAGCTGAGTGTGGATCCAAGTACCCACAATAGTCAGCTCATAACTGCTTGTAACTCCCAAAAGATCCAGTGCCTCCGGCCTCCAGGAGCACCTGCATTCACATGCACATTCTCACTCATATATACACTTTTCAAACTACTCTTTTGTGACTAAATGCTGTGGCCTTTGAAAGCAAATGTAGGAAAGAACTGAGGATAACAAATCTTTGAGACACAGGGATTGCCACTCAAGGGCCACCATCCCACTGTTTAATTTCACACTGCCCAGCTCAAATAACACTACCAGTCACACCTACCAGACAGTAAGGCAGTGATGTTAGTACCCTATGGGGAACACAATCCCTGGCACATAGGATCAGTTACTGTTACCAGAATTTTCAATATGGGCACTGTAAAGCTCCACACTTCACCTGACGCCATGCTATCAGCACAAAGCAATTTTTAAAAAGAGTGAACATATGGGGCTGGAGAGATGGCTCAGAATTTTAAAAACACTCGCTGCTCTTTCAGAGGACTGGGTTCAGCTTCCATCATCCACATGGTGGCCCACGGTCATGTGTATCTCTACGTCCAGGAGATCCACTGCTCTCCTCTGATCTCCACAGGAACCACACATGTATGTACATGGTGTTATATATATATGCAGGAAAAAGCACTCATACACAAAAATAAGTCTTAAAATACTGTTTTTAAAAAACAGAAGATGCAAACATGGAGAAAGGAAAACCACATGGGTCTTTCCAGCCCACACACTTCTTGAGCCACTTGCTGGTTTTTCTTCAGTTTGAGATTCTGAGGTCAGGCAGGGAACATTTTCCCCACTGGCTCTTGCTAATTCTGTGGTGTGCCTTATGAAGCAATAGGTGCTCAGTCAAAGACACACAAGTCCGGGCTCGTATATTAGGAGTTCTGATATAAATGAATGTCCTGTGCCTTTAGGTGGAAACAAAGGAGTTTTTCAACACTGTAATAGCCAGTCTAACTTCCTGGAGCCTTACATATACTCCTGAACTGATAAAGGATGATCTGCCCCTGGAAACATCATCTTACTCTGGGCAACAGTGAGAGAGAGCATAGATGTTTGCAGAGAGCAGAGGACCAAGGGGTTCAGTCTGGAAGGCAAGACTGTCCAGCTTCATCCCCACTAGCCATCAACAGTGCTGGCTTTCCTAACAATTCCACAAAGCAAACACACCAAACAGCTCACTCACTAAGGAACTCTACCATGTAGCATAAAGCAGAGTCTGTGCAAACTCACAGAAAGGAAGTGTGTCGACATTGGATAAAAACATAAACAGACCCTCGTGTGTGCTATCACTGAGTCTGGGCCCACTCTATCCAGACAGCAGATCTCTCTGAATCTCTGCATGCTGTAGAAAACTCACTGTGAGGGTTCTCAGTCAGTCTGACACAAGCTAGAGACTCCTGGGAAGAAGGAGCCTCCACTGAGAAATTGTCTCTGTCACATGACCCTCTGGGCATGTCTGTGGAAGCATTTTCTTGATTAATGATTAACTAGGGGAGGAGGGCCCAGTCTACTGTGGGCAGTGCCAGTCCTGGGCACACAAAATAATAGGCTGAGCAAACAAGTAAGCATTAACCCTCCATGGTCTCTGCTTCCGTTCCTGCCTCCAGGTTTCTGTTTCAAGTTCTTGTCCTGATTCCATCATTCTGTGATGTAGTGTGACCTAGGAATTATAAAATTAAATAAACCCTATCCCCCACAACTTGTTTTGGGTCAGTGTTTTATCACAGCAACAGAATAGAAACGAGGACAGAAACTGGTACCATGAACACGGGGTATTCCTGTGAGAGACCTAACCATGTAGATTTTTTTGTCTTGAACGGTTTTATGAGAGGACTTTGGGGCTTTGGGCTAGAAAGGGCCTTTGAGAGCACACAGTGTAAGGGGCTGTTATATGATAAACTTGGAAGACAGCAATGTTGAAAGAGGTGCAAATGATGGAGACCCAGCGTGAAGTTTCAAAGGAAAGCAAAGACTCTACTGGAGTCACTTATGTGATATTTTGGATTAAGAATTTGCTTTATTGTGACAATCAGTGCTGACCAGCCAGGGCAGAAAATCAGCTATGATTAAAAGGGGACCAACAACACTAATATGGAATCCTCTATAGAGTGCTTCCTCATAGTCCGCTCAGATAAGCTGTGGCCCAGATGGAGTCAAGGCTGCATCACAAGCTGGGAGCTGACCTTGCCATTACGTTAAGAGTCTCCCACATGGTTCTAGTACTGGTATCATGAAAGATGCAGTATTGACAGGGTCATGGAGAGAGGCTGAAACGTGTCAAGGCTCCTGAAGAGAGCCCACTGGTGACAGTGCAGCCTATGCTTCATTAGAGACCCCAGAGTGTTAGTCATGCCAGGACCATGTAGGAACCACAAAGGACAGTGGCAAGTGAAGAGTGGACCTAGCCATAGTCCAAGATGTATTATGCATTTTGTGGATGTCAGAGCTGAAGAAATGATCTGCCTGGGCTCTTTAGAGCCTGAAGATCATAAGTGTTGTGAAATATTAATTTAACTAGGCAAAAATGTATCATACTGGTTTGTGCTGTGGAATTTTACTCCAACTGTGTAAAGTTGTATTTCTTTTGTCTGTGCTGCATTTGTTTAACGATGTAAGGATGTGTGTTTAATTGTGTGAGGATATGTTGTGTTTGCTTCACCTTGTCTGCCTAAGCACTGGATTGGTCTAATAAAGAGCTGAATGGCCAATAGCTAGGCAGAGAAAGAATAGGCAGTGCTGGCAGGCAGAGAGAATAAGTAGGAGGAGAGAGAGAGAAGGGAAGAAGAAGAAAACAAGGGAGAAAGAGAGAGAGAAAATCCTGGGGTCAGCCAGGCAGCTGCCAGCCAGTAGACACAGAGTAAGACATATAGAATGAAAGGCAAAAAGCCCCGAGGATTAGCTAAATTAAGGCCAAGCATTCATAACTAATATTAAGTCTCCATGCCATGATTTGAGAACTGGTTGGTGGCTCAACAGAAAAGCCTGCTACACATGAGTGAATATCAGATATCAGATTTTTCTTGATTAATGCTTGATGTGGGAGGACCCAGACCACTGTAGGTGGTACCACACCTAAGAGAGTGGTCTTGGAATTTAAAAGAAAGCAGGTTGAGCAAGTTCCTGGGATGCAAGCCAGTAAGCAGCCGTCCTCCACAGTCTCTGCTACAGTTCCTGCCTTGGCTTCCTTGACAATGAACTAGACAACCTATAAGCCAAATCAACCCTTTCTTCCCCAAGTTACATTAGGTCAATATTTTATCATAGCAACAGAAACAAAATTAGGACATTCACCCACCCCAATGGGTAAGGGATTTCTTAAAGGAATGGGTAGCAAAGTCTGTGTGTCACCATGGGCATCTGACTGTGAGTGCTACTAAAACCAAACTGAAGGGAATATTTACAGGACATTATACAGCCCATGCTCATGCATATGTATGTGCACAGTATATGTGTGAGGGGTGGGGGCTAATTGCTGCTGCTAAGGGTAGATGATTAAAAATTAGAGCTAGCAACAATGTAAACTAGCTGCAACAAATGTTAACTATACCTTTAAACAAAGGAAATCACATGAAACTTGGAAAAAATAAGTTATATTAAATATGAATAGAAAATACGCCACATAAGTCAAGTACACATCCTTAACATAATGTTAAAAGTATATATTGATTAATTTGGTAAGGCCATTCTTTATATTGGGTGGACAACTAAAACTTTTCAATCATCTTAAATGTTGATATAAAGTAATTAACAAGGAAGAACTTCTCCAGAAACATAACAGCAGGTGTGAAAGGAAATGGGGATAGGCATCATCGTTTGGGAAAAGATACAGGGATAAGGGCATCATCACATGGGAAAGGATACAGGGATCACAGGCTTTACCACTTGGGAAAGGATACAGGGATCACAGGCATCATCACATAGGAAAGGATACAGGGATCACAGGCATCGTCACTTGGGAAATAAGAGAATCGTCACTTGGGAAAGGATACAGGGAACACAGGCATCATCACATAGCAAAGGATACAGAGATTATGTGGGAAAAAATATTAAAATTCAGACTAATTCCCACCTGACCTGTTCTCTTTATTAATAATTTCCCTATAGTTCCCCCTTACTTAAAATGTCTATTTTTAGATATTTCTCTCCAGAAAGATAATTGGGATTGAGGCTCCCAAAGAAGGACAATTTCATTCCTTAACTAGGATTACTTTTCTAAGCAACTAAAGTCATGTGACACCAAAATGTGACATGTTTTGCTAGTTAAAATTATCATGTCACACACTACCACGATAGGATAGTAGAGGCAGAGAGGCAGACAGACTTCCATGACTGCAAGGCTAACCTGATCTAGGCAGCAAAGTACATCCTAACAGAAACTACATAGTGAGATCCTGACTTAAAACCAAAACCACTAATTCACTCCTTAGATTAGTCACAAAATACTTTGTTCCTTGTGATGTCAAGATTTGAAAGTCAAGATTTGAAATAAAATGATGTCACTGTTTTGTTTGAGGGCTTTTTGTTTTTTTTCCTTTGTTTTGTTTTGTTGGTTAATTGAGTGTGTGTGTGTGTGTGTGTGTGTGTGTGTGTGTAACCATCAAAACAACTCTGCTAATTTTCCACGATACTCAGCATGGCAACTTGCCAAGTCCTTTGGAAACATAGGGTTTTACAGCCAGTATTCAGCCCTTGTCAATCTATAACACTGGGCAAAATGGAACAGTTCTTGTTTCCAATACTTTGGTAAACAAGGAAAGTATACAGAAAATAACATCTGCTCTCACTGCAGTATTCAAATGACAGTAAAACCAAGGCACAAGAATTTACACCTACCATCAAGGTATGTAATGTATTCCCACTGTAGAACCTGCTGCCCCCAGCCAGACAGGTTTTTCACCTTAGAATTTACAAAGAGACGTGCTATCAGGCCCCACCCCAAGCCTGTGGAATAGGATCTATACCTTCAAAAAGGTGGGAGGAGGAAAAGACTCCTGCAGGCTGTGTTCTGACCTCCATAGGTACATGCTCACACATATATACACACATACAGTAAAGAAACAATTTTATAAATAGACAGACAAACAGACTGTCTTTTTACACAGTCTTTTTTTAAACGGTGCCATAATTCTTACTGGGTGACAGACTTGCCTCCATTGTGAGTTTCTCAAAAGCACCTCCATCTGTGATTCCAAATGACTTAAAACCTTTTCGATGAACTAAGGCTGCAGCTTATTGGTAACAAGTACTATCGCCACCACTGCAAGAGTAACTGGGCCCTTTCCAGAACTATCTTCCAAAGACTAGCAATGCCATCTCTTCAAACATCCTTGGGTCCATCTTCTGTCCCATTCAGCCTTTTGTCATCTTCTCTTGCTTACCCTCCACAGATCCCAAATGTGCTCTGTGCACTGCACCAGCATATCCAATGCCATTCAAACTTGTCCTGACCTAGAATCTGTCACTCAGATGCTGCCCAATCCTCAAGGCCAAGTCCCACATCCTCTGTAAAGCCACCTTTAACCAGGCAGTGGCCAGGGCTCTCTTGTGTCCTACACCTCTCAGGTGAATTCATGCTCAGGACACCCACCTAGCCTTCTCTTGCCATGCTAAGTCTCAGCAGGGTAGGAACTATTTTGGGGGTCCCGTTAATGACCATCACAACATGGGATTAATAAACACACTAGGAATAAAACATTACTGTCAACCTGCAAGATAGCTGAAGAAGGAGGCCTGGCATTCAGGAATCCTGCCCTTAAAGATAGAGTGGGAAGGCAGCCCAGTCACTAAAGTGCTTGTCTTGCAAACTTGAGGACCTGAGTTCAATTCCCAAAGTACACACAAAACAAAAAGAAGCATACATACCATTGCAAGTTTGTAATCCCAAGAGCTGGAGAGGTGGAAAGAATCCCTGGGGCTCACTGGCCTACCAGCCAGCTAGCCTAGCCTAACTGGCAAAAGGAACCCCTCTCCTAAAGCAGAGTAGACAGCATCTGAGGAATGACACCTGAGGTTGTTCTCTGGCCTCTACATGTGTGTGTGTGCACACCCTGCACACATATGCAGCTGCAAGCACACACAGACACTTAAAAAGAAAGAAGTGGGGAGGGGAATCCATCTACATTGATAACAAAACCAACACAAGCCAACAAAAGATCCGTAAACAATTTTGTTTCAGGAAAAGGGGTAAGAAAAAATAGATTGGAAGCTTTTCTATCATGTGTTGTAGTCACAAAGGTAGTGTAGCCCTTGTTTATTTTTTAAAAGGTATGTCTTACAACAATTATTTCATTCTAAAAGCAAAGATAATCCCCACTCCTAATGTCCCTGAAAAGACTGAACAAGTGCTAGTGTCCTACATACACCTAGGTACCTCACCAGGTGCCTGGGACCTAATAATGCTGGCATGTTCGCTGAGTCAGAAATTAAAGAAAAGCATGGGGAGCACTCGGTACAAGGGGAAGGAGCCAGGGTTTCCAAAATATGTATGGCTTTTTTTGTTTGTTTGTTTGTTTGTTTTTGCTTTTTTTTTTCTTTTTTGTAAAGTAAATTTAAGTTTCTTCTACTCCAATAAAGAAAACTGTACAAAGAAGAAATGTGACTGGGAGTGGGAGGGTCAGTAGCACAGGGAGACCATGGACCCTTTTCATGGCTAAGAGCCACCACAAATGCATGAATAAGCATTTGTGCAAATTTCAGCATTCATCCAAACACGTGTGATCTCAGACAGAAAGTGTATACACTTCCTAAAAGCATCAGTCGATAGATTATTTATAAAATCATCCTTAAATGCTGATAATACCAGATAAGAATGCTACTTTCAGCATCTAAAGATGATGCAATATATATAAAATGATGACAAGTATACACAAAGTATATAAAATAGCCAAAGTATATAAAATTATATAATGCTTCAAAAACAAGTGTAAAAAGATTCAGAGGTTTGATGAGTTAAAGATTCACTCTAAAATGCTTTAAGAAAAAAATAAACTATTTCCACATTGTCCCATAGCTTGTATTCTCAACAGAGGACAGAGCTTGCAAACAGGACAGACTTTCCATCTCACTTCACTAAAATGATTTCTTGTTTGTTCAAAGGCAAGGAGGAAAGCTACACCCACCGACAGGGCACATGAAAACAGCAATGTACCAGACATCCCCATCATCTCATTGCACCCTGCCTTCTGGTTCTTTTAGTGTTCTCTTCACATTGACGAAGATGGCTGACTAATCACTAAAACAATCAGGGGGAAATACACCTAGAGCTCTCTGCCCTTCAACACAGAGGGTCTGAGTGTTCACCACACTGCTCTGCTCACAGGTTCTTGGGATTTTGGTCTTTAGCTAGCACCAATATAACCTTTTTCAATTTGAGAAACAATTCTTATGCCCGTTTAATGGTTGCATGCTATTTGTCCTGATGGACAAACTATAGCTGACTTGACCACATCATTGGCCCTTAGAGGTAATTGTGATTGTTTCAGAAATTAAATAATGCTAGATCAGATATCCTTATCTATTGTGCCGATTAGATTTTTGTCAACCTGACACAAGCCAAGGGTTATCTGGGAAGAAGAAATCTCAACTGAGGAATTGTCTTCATCAGTCTGGCCTGTAGACAATATGTGGACGACTGATATGGGAGGGCGGAGACCACCATGGGCTGTGCCACTCCTGGGGTGTATAAGAAAGCCCTAAGGAGCAAGCCAGTATGCAGTTTTCCTCCAAGGTTATCTTCTCAGTTCCTACTTCCGTGTTTTTACCCTGAGATACTAACCTGACGTCCTTTTCTGAAGGACTGTAAGCTTTAAATTAAACAACCCCTTTCCTTCTCATGTTGGTACCTAGAGAGCCATGATTGCACTTTCCTTGGGATACAGAATATTCCAAAGGAATGAAAGAGAAGGTATACACATCTTTATCCATTTTGTAATATTGCTGAGTTACTTTACAAAGGAGATGTGCTGTCACATGGGATAAAGCCAGCAGTGTGCACACACATCAGTTTGAAATATGAACACACAGCTCATACTCCACTTTTATTATTTATTTGGATAACAATTTTATTTCTGAGTCTTTGAATACTAGGTTTGATCAATATCTTAGTAAAGGTTACTATTGCTATGATGAAGCACAAAGTTGACAAAATACAACTTGGGGAGGAAAGGGTTTATTGATCTTCTAGAACAAAGGACCACCAGCCCAGGGTGGCATCATCACCAATGGGCTGGGTTCTCCCCCAGAAAATGCTCTATAGGCTTGTCTGCAGCCCTATCTTATGGAGGGATTTTCTCCACTGAGATTCCCTCATCTCAAATGACTCTTACTGTGTCAAGTTGACATAAAACCAGCCAGTAAAGTCAACATTTTGTGGAGAGTCTTTTGGCGGTTAATTCCTTCTTCTGCAAACTGCCTATCTGAGTCCTTTGGGCAAACACTCATGGACTCTTAATGTTCATCTCATCAATTTGATGGAGAACAAGTGCACGATAAGTGCTCTGTATTTTCAATTAGAAGCTTCTATATTAGAATAATAGAAAGTTAATTCTATTATGGATCAGTTGTTTAAGTGTTCAGAAGTAAAGATGTCAGAACTCCCATAGACTTCCACACCTGCAAAATAAAGTGTGCTTTACTTTAAACTGGCAACACTCCACAAGGCTGAACACAGCCCACACTTCTCTCCCATCATTATTTTCCAACAGAGCAAACTCAATCATAAAAACCAATGCTTACAACCTATATTAACTGAAATGAGGAAATGACATTTATACAGAAATTGTGACAATGACAATTCACGCTTGAATGGGAAAGGAACTAGGCTGCACTTTTACTTATTAGGAAAGTATACCCCTAAATACTACTTACAATAAAATGCATTATTTCACTTTGTCCAGGCATTTGGCCTTGAGTCCCATTGTGTACAAGATGTGGCTGCTAACATGAAGCAAATGTTAAAACAAAACTGCCCTAGGAAACCTTTTAAACAGCACACACCATAGACACTTGGGGCTTTCCTAGCAGTGCATCCCTCACAGAGCACAGCTGTTGCCTCTTCAGTGTTGGAAGACATTGCTGCTTCCATTGAAAACCCAAACCTCGGGCCTACCCTTTAAGGAATGCTGCATGAAAAACAGCCATGATTATTGTCTAAGCATCCATTGGAAGTTGGGTTAACAAGAAATGCATGTATATGACACAATGTAAAAGAACTGGAAATATAAAAGCTAGCAAAAACAGCAGTAAAAACCACAACCAACTCCACATGCATGGCTCAGGTACTGAGAAGACATCACTCTCAAAACATGGATTAAAAGTAGCTGCATGTGCATACTGTCACTGCTTAGCAGTCTTGCCAAGTACTAGTGGTCGAACTTCAGAGTACTGACTTTGAATAAAGTAATGTAATGATACATATATTTTGATTTCAACAGATACTGAATTTCAGAGACTTATAGAAGATGACTGTTACAGATGGAGAAGGTGGAAGGTTGCTTTGGTGCTCTGCGGGCTTCTTGTTGACCTCTTTCTGCTCCAAGTTCAAGTTCCTGAGTATGCAGGTGGCCTGAGCCCCGATCTCTACACACAGTGCCCTTGGGCTTGCTTACCAGCAATCCCTCTCACTTAGAGATCTGCCACCAAAAGGAGCAACACAAAGCTTGCCAAAGGCATGTTGCAAAGCACCTGCTCAGAAGCCAGCAGAACTCTACATTATGTGGCTTGAAACCAATGGGACCATCAAGAAGAACAAATCTTCATGGGACCCAGGATGGGCAGGCAAGTGGAATTTGCAGCTGTCAAGTAACTCAACTGTTCTAACAGGGAGAGCAAGAAGACATGTAGGTTCAAGAAACTGGGAAGCAGGGGCTGGGGATAAGTGCTCTCTATCATGTAAGCATTGGAAACCTGAGCTCAAAACTCCAAGGCCCACATGAAAACCCAGGCTTGATAGCATGTCTGTAGTCCCAGTACTGGGGGCAAGGGGAGAGATGGGTGACTGAAACCAAAGGATCCCTAGGGTTCAATGGCCAGGCAGCCAAATCAATGAGCTCCAGATTCAATGAAAGACTCTATCTCAAAAAGTTAAGCTCCGAGTCAGGAGTGGTGGCACACCTTTCATCCCAGCATTTGTGAGGCAGAAGCAAGCCTGGTCTACACAGTGAGTTTCAGGCCATCCAGAGGTACCTAATGAAACCATCCAGAAAAATAAAAGAAAAAAAGTAGAGAGCAACTGAGGGAGACACCCAGCATCAGCTCTGACATATACATGCATACATGTTCCCATGCACACACATACACACACTACAAAAGAAAGGAAGGAAGGAAGGAAGGAAGAAAGGAAGGAAGATAGATAGATAGATTGATTGATTGATTGATTGATTGATTGATTGAGGATAAGAAAGGGGAGAGAGAGAGAGAGAGAGAGAGAGAGAGAGAGAGAGAGAGAGAGAGAGAGAGAGCTCTGGCATTAGAGTTTGCCATTTAATGACCAGAGAAACCCAGGATGCAGTAACAAGGGCTGAAAATGATGAGCACAGTGTGACCCCACCTCTGGGGCTTAGAGAAGTTCCAGAAGCAGGTATATTACTCGCAAGAGATGACTAAGTTTGTCACAGGGGAGAAGCAAAAATACAACAGTCTAGGGAAGAAAAGCAGCAGCATCCAAAGCAATGAATCTGGCCGGCTGGGGACCTTGGCTTTCAACAGTAGATCTGAGAACCTGAGAGTGGGCACACAGCTAAGGAAGAAACAAACATGTGGTGGATATACAGAGCACTGTGTCAGGAAGATAAGTCCCAGGGTTCCCTGAAGCTCAAGAGCAAACTCCTTCCTAGCAGGCACAGGAGGAAAATAGGTTTTAAGAGATGCTGCAGTGTGGAGAATGCTGCTACTATGGACCTGTGGTTCTTCTTCATCTCTAACAAACTATGTGAACAGAAAATCAGAAGCCACTTACACCCTCAGCCCCAACACCACGCCAACACAATTAAGGCAAAAGCGTCCGAAACCCTGCCTGTTTGTGTCATTTCCAGCTTAGTGCACCCCACTGTACTCGGGAGGAGACGCAAGTTACTCCGCACCACAGGTTTGTATTCAGCACTGCAGGTCCATGTTCTACCTTCTTCCTCTTATGGACAGACTAGTCCAAAAGGGCCTCAAAGGCCTCTGCACAGTGTGATGCCTGCCATCAGCTTGGGATGTCATAGGAGCCTTCCTGGGGCTGGCAAGATGGACAGCTCTGCAGTTAAAAGCACTGGCTGTTCTTATAAAGGACCAAGTTCTGTTGCCAGCACTCATGGTGGCTCACAATCATCTCTTACCACATACATGGTGCATATACACACATGCAGTCAAAACACTCATATACATAAAATAATTTTTATTATTTAAAAAAAAAAAAAGCCTTCCTGTGTCTCCAGGTAGAACCATGCATGTACCTCCTGCCCCAATGGCCACTTCTGTAGACATCTGCATGGCCATTTCACCCTGGACTGGGAGTTCTGAGGACATCCTTCTAGAAGACCCTTTTTTAATCAGACCCAAGACCACAGCAGGAAACATTCATTACAGGCTAATTAATCAACCTGCCAGTGTTTTGGAGAATAGGAACAGGATGCTGCCACCCACAGTGCTTTGGGGAGTTCCTCTAACATTTTAGGGACTTCAACTGCTAAAACCAGGATTTGTGGCTGTGGTGCTGGAAAAGATTTCAGAGTAGGCCATATGAATGAAGCACAACTGAGGTTTAGTAAAGACATCCTAACATAGACTTAAGCTGCAGAGTTAAGGGAAAGAGAGATACTGGAAAGAAGGTCAGACCCAAGAGCATGATTTTTCTCCCCAAGAGAAAATCCAGGTTCAATATCTTTGCAGCAGTTGCATGTGTAATTGTGGTGGGATTCAAAGCTTTTATCTTCAAAGGGTTGCTAAGAAACCTAAATGAGATCAGTGGGTGGTTGCTGAGGGACCACTGATTGCAATTGATAAAGTAAAAGTCTAACACTAGGATGCAGCAAGACAGGATATCTTTACTATCAACAAAGTTAACCGTCTTCTTTGATGTCCTAGTGTCCCTTAATTCCATTCCCTTTAGAGCTGTGAGTCGTGAATGCAAGGGAACACATGAGGTCTAAATTGTAAATAACATAAAGCAGTGATAGTGAAAACACAATAAAAGTTGCAAACTTCTGTCCTAGTAAAAGATGTCACCCTTTAGAAGCAGGCCTGCAGCACATGGCATCAGGGTACCCCCAACAAAGCTGTGGGAACACTGTTTCACCGTGTCCAGAAGAACCCCCCCCCCTTTGCAACTCTAAATTCCACTGTGTAGATTTATGAACTAAGAGACCAGGTACTGTATTGATATAAATGACAAACCATGTTTTCTTGTGTGCGGGTATGTATATTGTGTTTGAGTTTGGGCAGAGAATGTGTTTATGTGTGCATGTGAAAGCAAACGGTCCACATCTGGTGTCACTCCTCAGAAGACAGCCATCTACCTTGAGGTTTGGTGTGGCAGTTTCTTCCCGTGGGATAGGTCTCTCACTGGGACCTGGAGGCTAGCTGGTTCAGCGACGCTGACTGGCCTGCAAGTGACAGAGATCTGTGTGCCTCTGCCTCCTGAGCACTGGAGTAACATTGTGCATCCCACCCCTACCTAGTAGATTTTTCCATGGATGCTAGGGTTCCAAACTCAAGTCCTTATGTTTACACAGCAAGTTTACATGCTTACTCACTGAGCCACCTTCCCTTGTCCCCAAAGAGTGTTTCCAATAGCATTAACAGCTTGCTGTTGGGAGCACCTGGTGTTTACTTTTCTCTTAGTGTTCAAGGTTCCTTCCTTCCTTCCTTTCTTTAATACTTCTCATTGCACTTTCCAAGTTTCATAAAAAGAAGTGGGCCAGCATCTCACTGATGACAAAAATGCTGACCAACAGCAATCAATAGAAAATTTAGCATCCAGTCAGGCCTGGTGGCACACACCTGGAATCTCAAAGCTGAGAAGTGAAGGGCTAGACAATGCTAGTTATTCAGGCCAGCCTGGGGTACAGTTTCAAGGCAACCCTGGAAGAGCTAGAACTTGCCTCAAAACGTCAAGGACGACCAAAGACTGTAGAGAGGGCTCAGTGCTTAGAGAACTGGCTGCTCTTCCAGCGGTCCCAGGTTCGATTCCCAGCACCCACGTGGTAGCTCACAACCATTTGTAACTCTTTTCCAGGGGATCCAATGTGCTCTTCTGACCTCCATTGGCACCAGGCATACATGTGGTACATGGACATACATGAAGGCAAAAACATCCATACACAAAATATAATACTAAAATAAATAGTTAAAAGACTTCTGGATGGGACCCAAAATCATCATTGACCCCCCCCAACCCACCCTTCGCAGAATACTCTGTTGTTTTCCCCCTCCACTTCCAGATGCCACTATATACCTGTGGGTTGGCCCCCACGGAAACTACAATGAACATGACAGCAGCTACATCTTTTGTATGAATGGCTTTGAAGTTACCAAAATTTGTTCTGTAAAAACATTAATTTGTCCTTGACAAAAATAACCTGGGCTATAAGTCTACAAGAACACTGTGCTTTTCAACCTCTTGCCCCCCAAATATGGATACTCTCCAAAACTGTAGTCATAATTACAATTTGTGAAACACTTTAAGAGTGCTCCCGGTTAAGCCCCAGTTCTGGTTTATGGCTAAGGTGTTCAGTGCAAGCTCTCTCAAAATAGCTTCAGAATGATGTAGGATAAAAAGTGACAATTGGCATGATAGGGGCATGAGCACTTCCCTTACCCTAGCAATCAAAGCTTGTTGGCAGTATTTTCAGGCACAAACATCTCATTATTACAAGCCCATAATCAGAAAGGTGTCACATGCACCCTGCACTACAGAATTATTTCTCAGAGGTCACCAGGACACACAATGGGAGGAAATCCGGCTCTGCAGTGAGAAGTCTGCTGGGAGTCATTAATAAAATCATTGGGAAGGAGAAATTTAGGCTTTGGTCTCATGCCTGCTTTATCCCCTGGGCTAACAATACACTCCTAGTCTCTTAAATGTTTTCACAAAAGCTGTGCTTCTTAAAATATAAAAGAGGGGAGAGCTGTTATCCCAAATTGCTGTTATTTTTCTATTCTGCTTCTGTGTGTAAAACAAGACTTCTAAACTAACAAAAGACAACAATCCAGAAGGAAGACGACACAATGCACCATAATAAGGAAATGTGGAAAAACACCACTCACAGCATCAAGTATAAGAAGAAACTGAAACTCAGTGTTTGGGTTAAATCACCAAGATTGTTTTGTTACAATGGCAAACTTAGAAGCAACTTAGGATTTCCTATAGATGAAGAGTGTGTTTACACTGACTTTGTACTTGCTGGGAACTGGGGACAGTAGCTTAAGCTCACAACCCACACCTCTTAGTTCAATTTCAGTATCAAGATGAAGCTGTGGGCCTTTGGAGACTGGGAGCCTTGCCCCTCCTGGCCCACCTGAGTGGCCCATGTATGCACAAATCAAGGACAGATATCATGGTGGGTTCCTCAACCTCAAACTTTCTGATTATGGTGTTCCCTCCCTGGTGACTGAGATGTCTTTGCAAGAGGGAGCTATTGGATTTCACTTGCCTCTGTGACCAGAGCTCATGCTCCCTATATGAGCTTGGGGGGGGGGGTGGAATGTCCTGTCTGTTCTTTAGTCGTTTCCCATTCTCCCCCCCCCATTTTATGGGTTTCCACATTTGGAGAAATGGAACAAAATAAACAGACTTCAGCATGTTTTGCTTCTTGCTACCTTGTTTCTAACAGCTAATGCTTAGACTGAGAATGTTACTCCATTGGTAAGTGCTTTCCTAGCATAGATGATATACAATGAAACAAAGCCAGGATCTCCTGTGAATATACATGATATACAATAAGACATTTCCTGTGGATGCATGATACACAGTGAAACAAAACCAGGGTCTCCTGTGAATACATGCATGATACACATTGGAACAGAGCCCAGGAAGTCCTGTGAATGCATGAATGATACACTGTGAAACAAGGCCAGGGTCTCCTTTAGATGAATTATACACTGTGAAACGGAGGTAGAATTTCCTATGAATGTATGCATAACATACAATGAAACAGCCAGGTTCTCCTGCCCCAGGAAAACATTCCCCACTGTCACTGGCTGGCATGAAAAAGGCCCTGTGCTAACCTGGAAGCAACCTAGATGCCCCTCAATTGAAGAATGGTTAATGAAGATGTGGCACATCTACACAATGGAATACTACTCTGCAGAAAAAAATAATGGTATCTTGAAATTCGCAGACAAGTGGATGGCACTTGAAGAAACCATCCTGAATGAGGTAACCCAGTCACAAAAAGAGAAACACAGTAAGTACTCACTCATACATGGATTTTAGACCTAGATCAAAGGACCACCAGCTTATAATTCACATCACCAGAGGAACTAGGATACAAGGTGTATTCTAAGAGATTCATATAAAGTCCCTCACAGAACTGGGAAGGGACAAGTCCCCCACCCCAGAGCTCAGGGGAAGTGGGGGGGGGGGGCAGCGAATGGAGAGAGAAGTAGGAGAAAACGAGGGGGAAGAAAGGAAAACATGTGCGATCAGGAAGATTGAGACTGGTTAGGAATAGAAGACAGGAAAGAGAGAGAGACAGAGACAGAGAGAGAGAGAACATAAAAGAGGGAGCCAATATTGGTTTGAAGATAAAATTGAACACAAAGAAAGGTCTAGAGAACTACAAGACTGCTCCCAACTAACAATTTGAGCTTCCATGGAAAGGCTACCATAAATGCCCTTCCCGGAGAGTGAGATCAACAACTAACTTATCCATGGAGCCCTCAACTAATGCCTGTTGGAAACAGGATCAAAAACCCATACATAAACACTGAGTCGAACTAGAACCCAGATGCAGATGGAGAGGACAAGACCATGCGGCAGAAGCACATAGAGACAGCTTACCTGAACAAGGAGGAGCCAACAGCCACTAGACTGATAGCTGGGAAGCCAGCATGGGACTGACTCAGGCCCCCCTGAATATGGGTCTCAGCCAGAAGAACTGAGCAGTCTAAGGGACCTCAGACAGTGGAGCCAGGATGTATCCCTGGAGCACAAAAGGACTTTGCGAACACATCCCCCATGGAGGGATAACTGCCTTAATCTAGAGACAGGAGAGAAGCCCTAGTCCCTACTTCACATGACCTGTCAGATCTACATGACCCCAACTGGATGGCATTCCCCTACAAATGGAATTGGGGTGGGGGGATGGGAGGGGAGGGTGGTTAGAGTGCAGGTGAGAGGGCAGAGAGGGTAAAAGGGAGAGAGGGACGAAAGGAGGGAAAGAGGGAAGGAGGGAGGGGGAACTGGGATCGACATGTAAAATAATAAATTAAATTTTAAAAAAAATGCTTTGACTCCAAAATTTAAGTTCAAGGACAAGTTACTGGGGAAAAGGATTTCTATTTTTGTTTCCACAGAAAATGAAAAGATGTGGATTCCTTCCAGACTAATGTGGTTTGATCAAGCCAGACCGCCTGAAACAGAGTATGAGGTGATCCTACATTCAAAACAGCTGGACAAAGCAGCCTTACTGACTACAGCCAGGATTTCTGAATCTTCTTTGAATCCCCCATGACAGCACCCCTTACCAGCAGAAAGTAGTTTGGAAAGAACAACGCCCAAATTCCCAAATATTGTCTATAAATGTTTTTTTTTTCATTGAAATTGACTTTGTTATATAAAATAAATTTTAAAAAAATTAAAAAAAAAAAAGAGACAAAGAAAAAGGCCCTGTGCTGATTAGGTATTTTTGTCAGGTTCTGTTTCTTGCAGATAATTCCACTCATCTGCAAAGGGAAGTCCCTCCTGCATAGAAGTGGAGGTGTATCAGGAACTATCCAGAACTTAGAATGTTTGGAGTACACAAAACCCAGTGAAACATGAGTGGCCATTCTTTTTTTTACTCACTAAAGATTTTCTTCTAAGATCAAAATGTCAGTCCTATGCAAACACAGTCCTGGCTTTTCCAAAGGCAGTAGTTAATTCTAAGTCTGACATTTTATTGCATTTTTGACATGTGGTATTCAGTACCCCTCCAGCCTGTCAGGTCAGCTGCAAATAGATTACTTCCATTAAGACACATTCTTCAGAGCTGGAGAGGCGGCTCAGTAGTTAGAGCACTTAACTGCTCTTGCAGAAGACCCACATTTGGTTCTCAGCACCCACATTAGATGGTTCACAAATGCCTAGAATTCCAGGCCTATAGAATTGGATGCCCTCTTTCCTCCAAAGGCAACTATACTCATGTGCACATACCCATATACAGGCATAAGGACACACACATGTACACATGATTTTAAAAAAAAGACATTCTTTTTATGTGTAATATTATTTAGTGTGGCTTAGGAAGATAGCTTAGTTGGTAGAGTACTTGCCTAACATGGAAGAAGTCATGTTCCATCCCTAGCAATGGTACAGCATACCTGTTTCCCCAATACTATGGAGATGACAGCAGGAAGACCAGAAATTCCAGGTAATCCTCCTTGGTGACATATACCAAACCTAAGCCTAGCATGAACTATATGAGACCTTGTTGAAACCAAAACAATGTTTTACTAAAGGAGAAATTAACAGGAAAGTAACAGTAGCAAAGGAGAACTAAAGGAAATGAACAGTTTCAGACTATACATACAGAATAAAAGACAAAATTTTGACTCTGAGCTAGAATCAGAGTTGCAGCCAAGCTGAGGGATCTGAGAGGGTACAGTAGTGTAGATCGTCCACACCTGAACTGCAGGGCTCCAGCCAGCAACAGCACACAGCCAGGGAGACAGATGGCTTAATTAATGGGATTTTCCTTGGCCACCGTTCAGCTCTGAAGACAATGCCTCCAGCCAGCAGCTGTGAGGAACAGTGGTGTGGCTGGTGGCTACAGCTTTAGGTGTTTTAACTTAAAGGAGAGGATACATATGGCTTTTGGTCTGGAGATTTTTCTGTTGTTGTTTCCTTTAAATATCATCCTGGTTGGCTTCTGGACCCAAGTGCTGGGATAATAGCAAAAGAAAAGCTAACAATTTCTAATTTTAAAGATGTTTTTAGCCTGGCGTTGGTGGCACACGCCTTTAATCCCAGCACTTGGGAGGCAGAAGCCGAAGGATCTCTCTGAGTTTGAGGCCAGCCTGGTCTACAGAGCAAGTTCCAGGACAGGCTCCAAAGCGATACAGAGAAACCCTGCCTCTTTAAAAAAAAAAAAAAGAAAGAAAGAAATGTTTTTTTACTAAGCAGCACAAGAAAGCTACATGCATCCTTGAGGATCCTGAGAAGTTCTAGGAAAGGCAACATAGGACCCAGCTACCACAGGACCTGGCTAGCAGAACCCAGCCAGCACTGGTCCTGGGTCTTAGAACACAGCTGCCCCAGCACTGATCCTGGGTATGGGACCAAGTTTTATAAAGGTAACCTATGAGAACTTGGGGGTGGATCCTAAACACCCTGGTAGAGAACCAGGCACAGTAAGATCAACCTGAGGATATGGGAAAATCTTTGGTGAGAAATGCTCCATTTTCTAGTTTCCAATTGCCAGAATCAGCCTCATACCCTTTAAAAAAAAAAAAAAAAACTTTCATCTGTGCAATGACATCAAAGCCTGTCTGTCTGTCTGTCTGTCTGTCTGTCTGTCTTGTCTGTCTGTCTGTCTGTCTGTCTATCATCTATCTATCTATTTTGAATAGGATGTCAGGGATCCCAGCCTGGTCTTGAACTCTATGGTCTTCTGCATTCACCTCCCCAGTGTCAAGATTGAAAGCATATACTACCTCATCCAGTTTATGCACAGCTGGGATCGAACCCCGTGCTTCATATGTGCTGGGCAAGCACTCCATCGATTGAACCACATCCACAGTCTAAGATTATTTTAACTAAAATAAAATGACTGACTTTGAAGTATAACTGAGATGTTGCAACTCCCATCTAAATATCTAAATATGCTCTCTAAAATATACTTATTGTCCCCTACAACATTTAAATAAAAGCAAGTGTTTATATAGTCTAACTTCATCACAAAAATATTACCAGCCCCATCATGAATTCTTCAGGAAAAGTCATAACCCCATTACCCTATGTAAATAAACACTGGCATTGTGCGTCTATGTCATTTAAATGACTTCATCCCTTTAATTAACTGTTTTAAAACCCACTCAAAATAATGTATATCTCATATGTAGCTTCTGAAACTGCTCATTTTTAGATCCATAATTGAATTACTTAAAGTATTCTAAAATGTTAAGAACACTGAAGTCCTCAAATGCAAATGGAAAAATTTAACTAAAGAAGATGAAATGGCTCAGGGTGTAAAAATGCTAGTGAGTCCTGAAGGTAAGATTGTTCCTAGTATTGTCAAACACGTTTTTAAATCATTTCTTCCCCTTTCTTTTCCCATTTCTTTGCCTCTTGTGGATATTTGGGAAGTGTAAGGGTAAACTGTCCCAGACCATGAAGTAGAAACACTTGTGTTCTCGAGTGCAAAGCTTTTCTTAACCACAGTAACATTCCTGGTGGGCAGGCATCCCTGCTCTCCCTTCGCAGTATGCTACTGGAAAAGTTAAATGATAGGGGATGGGCAGCAGCTCTAGGTTCTGATCCAGGGAGGGAAGGAAACAATGAGTGTCAGAGAATTAAGGTAAGTCTGAGGAGATAGCCCAGTGGCAACATGCTGCCACAGGAGTATGAGGATTTCAGTTTGGATCTGCAGAACCCAGATGTGGCAGCATGTATCTGCAATTTAGCACTCCTGGATAAGATAGGAGCTGGAGATAGGGCTGGCTAGCTCAGCATGGTGAGTAAGACACTCTCTCAAACAAGGGGCAAGGGGAAGACGGACAGACGGATGGACGGACGGACACACACACACACACACACACACGTGCACGCAAACGCACAGTGGGGGGTAGAGAAACAGAGACAGAGAGAGACAGAAAGAGAGAAGGGGCTGGAAGTGAAAAGGGGCAGAAAGTGAGTGTAAGAAATGTAACTGTCATCTAAATGTCTCCTTGCCTTGGAACTGCTAGAAGCAAAGTGGATACTGGTGTTTGTTCCAATTAATTTACAAAAACAAGTAGCTGCAGGGAAGTTCACATGCTGTACGTTAGGTAGGGGTGGAAGGACTCTCAACGGGGGAAGTGGTAACCGCAGCTTCACTTAGGAATGCTGTCAGTCTGTCAGTCTGTCAGTCACGTGGCAAGGCTATATCTTTAACAAAACATACAAGTGAATGAATGACCTTACTCTATTGAAAATGATTTTCCAAATCTCCCAAAACCTGCAAGTTCCTCAAAATTGGACCTTTGTGACCCCAGAAGCATAAATCCATTGTTTTCCAAATATCCCCTTACAGGATCCCAAGGCCAGCTGCTAGGTTACCTGGTGCAAAGATGGCTGTTGTGACTGTCGATCATACCTCCTACCCATCACCTTGACTCTAAGTTGCCATAATGCTGCTGGAACAGCTCAAACAAAGAAAAATCCCACAGTGTAGTAAAACTATACATTTACAGCAGAGCCCCTGAAAGGGGAAGGCACATGTAGGTTACAAAGGAATTAACTACCAATCCCCTCACATTCTGAATGGCTTTATGACTACTACTGCCATGAAGGTGGGCAGACCAAGGACTTTATGAATGACAGATGAAAGTAACTAGACACAGAGGTATCTCAGTACACTGGGGGTTTGGGAGGGGGGGGGAGAACATGCCTTCTAGCTGAGGACTGGAGCCAGATCTCCACAAGGTCCATGACCCATTACTGGCACTTGCTACATACTGTAGGTCTTCTAGCAACCCAGAAAGCTGGGTTTTGGATCATTTCTGATATACACATCTATACTTAAAATCCTTTCCAGTATATACATATAGATCTCTTTCAGTACTCCAAAACTGACATGAAAAGTTCAAAGAAAAAGCAACAAAGTAGTATCCCTATTCTAGATAAACCAAACATCAAAACTACTGTATATGTTTGCAGTGAACTGTAAAAAAAAAGGGGGGGCTGTCTTTAAATTCAACTGAATATTCCCACCAGCCCCCAGCATGGTGGCACTCACCTATCATCCCAACACTTGGGAAAGGGACACAGCAGGATTCCATCATGCATCCTTGGAACAAAATGCAACTCAACATTTAAGAACTGTTTACTTGTGAGATTATAGCTGTTGCTAATGTAGTTTTTGTTTTTAAGACAGGAACTCATATAGCCCAGGTTGACCTAAAACTCATCCAGAGGAGGAGGACTTTAAACTTCCTGTCCTTCAGCCTCCACATCCCTAGTGCTGAGAATATAGGCATGCCCAGGGTTATGTGGAAGCCTGCATGGTGCACACTAGGGAAGCACTCTACCAGAGACACATATTCTCAGCCGGGAGATTTTCCACTTAATATTTTATATTAGGACTGACCACAAGAAACTGACAACACAGAAGGAATATCGGGATGAGGAAGGACTGCTCTCTATGTCTCATTCAAACTTCAAAAGTCAACAGTAATGATGATTATAAAGTGTCAGTTGGGATCTGGCATCATCTGTCATGGTTGAACCTGTCCCTACTCACCCAGTAGGGCTCCCAGCACAGGCACAGTGCAATCACCTTTGCAGACCAGCATGCACAGATGTAACTAGGCGAATATCAACCCATAGACACAGACTGGGAACCTTGTAGCTCCCTACAGTACAATCCTACCTCAGCAAGTTTAAATACTCTATGCTAAGGAACATTTTTGTTTATAGTCTTTGTTTTGCTGAAACAAGTTCACTATGTGATTCAATGTAGCCTGGAACTTGCTATGTAGTTCAGGCTAGCCTCAAACCCACAATCCACCTGCCTCAGCCTTCCAAGTACTAAGATTACAGGCTTGTACCACCATGCCTGAGGACAAAATGTGAAAAGATTTGCACCAATGACAAGGATCAACAGGTAACAGCACCCGCCACACAAGCCTGACAGCCTTACTAAGTTCCATCCCTAGAACTCATGGTTGAAGGACAGAAACAACCAAAAATTGTTCTCTGACCTCCACGCATGAATTGAGGTACACAAACATGCACGTGCACACACGCACACATGCACTGGGCAAGACAATATGCAGAGCACACACATTATAAAAATTGGGAAATAAACTAAATTCCCAACAATAGGTAAATTTTTATAAATCTACACAGTGAAATGCTATATAGCCTTTAAAAATTATCCTGAAAATTTTAAGGGACATGGACACAGTGCTGATATGTTAAATAAAGTAAGTTGAAGTAATTACATGTACTCTGTGCCATCAACTATTTTAAAAATCATGTGTGATGACAGAAACACTAATGGACGGTGGAGTGTTCAGCAAGTACAGAGTCCTGGGTTCTAACCCTAGCATCCTACCTACACACACCTACAAACACACAGGCCTCGAGTATCTACACACAAGCACAGAGAAAGATGGAAAAGGTAGTCTCTTAAACTTTAAATTATTGTGAATGCTAGGGTTACTCATGATTTATTATCCTCTTTAGAATCACCTAGATTCCCTAATTTCATACAATACATATTTGCTTTATTATAATGAATACAGGGGCTGGAAGATGGCTCAGTGGTTAAGACCACTTACTGGTTTTATAGAGGGCCCAGGTTTGGTTCCTATCACCCACATGGCGGCTCCCAACCATCTGTAACCACATTTCCAGCAGGATCAATGCTTTCTTCTGACTTGTGCAGGCTATAGCACACACATGGTGTGCACGCACACACATATACATAATAAATTAATAAATTTTCTTTGAAAATGTCCAGTATGGTTGCTCACCTTGTACCTCTGGTAGAATCCTGGGCTCTAGAGTAGTAAACTGTAAGGATGACATGCACAGCTCTGGGCTGCAACAAGACTGTCACAGCACCATGAATCTGGAAGTGACTTTGGTTATTAAAGATGCAGTGTTCTCAAAATTAGCATCAACAAGCTCTGAGCCTGAAATCCAGTGTGGGCACCCACCTACATCTACACCATAATAGAATGAAATTCTCATTCAAACAACAAAATCCAATAAAGCAAATTGTAGAGTGTATCTGCTTAAAGAAAACACCACTTCCACATTGTCTTCCACCTCCCTGGCAGCACTAATTTACCAATCAGTCAGATCCCTGAGGATGCAGGCTCAGTATCGAATCTGATAAACAAGGGGGAAGAAGACGCTGGCACCATTCCACCACCCACGGCACAGAGCACCGACTCAAAACAAAAGGAGGGAAACCTGGACGCTTCAGGCTCCCCCTCCGCTATGGAGCCCGCCCTTCTTCATCCTGATTTCAATACCCTACTCACTGCTACTGCAGTAAGCAGGATTCAGACATCACAGTGGTGGAAGCAAAGGGAAGATGTATCAGAGAGGGGAAAAAAAAGTAGTGTTTTTTCAATGAAGCAGGGTGATAAGTTACAGGAGAGTTAACAAAAAAGAATGAAAAAGCTGGAAAGCTCTATTGCAAAACTCTCTCTCCTCTCTCTCTCTCTCTCTCTCTCTCCCTCTCTCTTTCTCTCTCTCTCTCTCTCTCTCTCTCTCTCTCTCTCTCTCTCTCTCTCTGTGTGTGTGTGTGTGTGTGTCTCCAGGAAATTATAAGTATCTCAATATGAATGTTTTTTAAGATTTATGAGTCATACAAAACTTGAGTTCACTTCCGTAATCCACAGAGTTACACAACAGAGTCAGTCAATGATTGCCTCAGAGACACTTGAAAGCCTGTGGCTGTAAAAGAAGCCCATAGCCCATCAGCAGTGGGAAACAGCTTGGTAATAACATCCCTTCCATCAGAGCCCCCACAATGCACACATTTACATATGCAGACCACAGGCACACAAGGGCACACAGACTCACAGGCATACATACACTAAGAGGTAGACACACAAATATATACACTTTGGGATAGTTAGCATCATAAAATAAAAACCAGCTCCACTTGGAGAAAACAACACAAGTCACAGCCACAGCCACCCTAAAAGCACAGTCCTCTATTGAGGTGGGAAGTGCACAGTATGATTTTAGCAGCCGCTCAGCAAAGATGGCTAGCCACCACGGGGCCCAGAAAGCTGGTGTCTCAGCCAGGACTGAGCTCTGCTTCAAGGTGAGTATACAGAAGCAATGCTTGGACCTCCTTGGAGAGAAATGACAGAGAATACCTGTGCAGGTGGGTCAGCACATCCCCACACCCACTGTCACGGCACTGGCAGTCTTACGACACTAACGGTGCCTCCTCTAGCTCTAGAGCTCACAGGTACCAAAATGCTGTTGCTGGGCACATGGGAACTCTTTGCTGTTCCTCCTGTTTCTATAGCTTCCATTGTATGAGGCACATACAAACATCTATGGATCACAGACAGGGCACAGGCAACAGACCAAAGAAATGATTCCAACCAGCTCTAGATTGCTGAACCACTGGGTTTATGGGGGTCACTAAAGGAGCATGGGTGACTACGCAGGAAAGCTGCAACCCTGCACAGATCGTAGACAATTCCAATGAAGGGCCCCACCACCACCACCGGCTTATATAGCCGTGGGCAAAGGCCTTGTGAATCTTCTAACGTTCCAACCTGCTCATCTGGTAAGTTTCCTTAGCCTCCTGAGCCCGCTTCCTCCCTCCAGAAGGCTACGTTTCTATGTGGACTGGGGCTGGAGGTTACAGAATACAGTGCACGGGCTTTTAACAAATATGTGGGAAAGGAAGAGAGGAGGGAGGAAGAAAAGGAGAAAAGATCTAGCCAGCTGCTGGTATAATTACCTAGTATGATCAAAAGCTCTAGGTTCAATCCCCAACACCAAAAACAATGAATGTACAATGATGAATTAATGATTCAAGGACCAAGCTCCAGTCAAACATTACTTCCAGGAATACAGCAGCACATATACCCACCCCCATGACCAACTTGTTACTAACTCCATGCTGCACATGAAACATACCCCAGGCTTAATTACAGGGGCTCCTCAAACCTGGAGGACTATTCCTTAATTGCCACTTGCATTAGTCATGAGCACTGCAGTTCATAGCCTGATTCTAGATGAAATATGTCAGCCCTACTCTTTACAGTGATGTGTGGGTGCCACCAGTACAAAAGAACAGGCCACATAGACGCTTCATGAGGGTGCATGCCAGGGTGAGGCCCCACACCACAGAGGAGGGGAGGGCAGAAGGGAAGGGACAGAAGAAGGCGAAAATAGGAATGGGGACTAGTGGAGGATATGCCAGCCTGGGAAACAAGTATAAAGGAAACTCTGGTCAATGCTATAGAGTGTAAATATCCAACACTGCCATCGGTGCCCACCATCCACACAGCCACATCTCAAAAGCGCAGATCAGTGCTGCGGTTCTCAGCAATCCAGTGTTGCAAGGGTGCCCCTCTGCACACTGCTCTGCAGTGAACTGATGAGATCATCACTTTCCCCGTCAGAGCAGGAACTCGAAGGGTACTGTAGATCACTTACCTCACAGGACATGGCCATAATGGAGTCTCGAGTGGCTCAGCCACTTTGAACCTCACAGAGAAAGATGCCACATAAACCTAAGCTATTATTATCATTATCTCTCTCTAGCATGTGGCCTGGGAAAGCTGTCAGGTCGTTGGCTCATGAAATATATAAACAGACTACTACTTACGCTGTTCAGCCTCAAAAACACAGGACATATACTTTATAATCCTGGAATCCTGGCCTATATCAAAACAAGGGCAAATTTAAAACATGACAAATCTCAATTAAAAGGACGTTTGAGTCCATATTCAGTACATGCATGTATGTGCATGTACACACACACACAGAGAGAGAGAGAGAGAGAGAGAGAGAGAGAGAGAGAGAGAGAGAGAGCAGGGTCCAGAGAACTGCTGAAAGTTACTTGACACCTCTGATTTTGAGAAGTATGAAATCTGCACAAACTTGGCGACTGACTGAGTACTTACAAGGACAATGTTGTTGTGCTGCTAGCCTCCAGATCTCAGTCTCAAGAATGGCAGCTTCCTCATCCTGACCTGAACTCACTCTAGGATCTTGAGATATAGCCAAAGAGCCTCATCTGGGGACCTGCATGTTTAACCAGCTCACACAGTGCTCTAGCTAACAGGGGCTACTGAGTCACACCCTTAGGACATCCCTACCACACTAGACATGTACACTGGACTCGGAAGAGGAGGAGAGGAAGGGGAGGACTACCAGTAGCTATGCTAACAGAAAGAACAATGCCTTATACAGACAGACCATCTTAGGTCTTCTGAGGTTCACAGGTCCCTGGTACTTTGGGGCAGGGGTAAGAAAGGTCCTAAGAAGCAGAGCACAAAATTATATAAATGAAATGCTCTATGGCCAGCCAAAAAGTGTCTCTGGGCATCTCTGGCATTCCCTGTCTAGCACGCACTTAGTCCAGCACTCAAGCCTTCTCCCCAGCTGTACCACAAAACAAACTTAGCTGTCCTGTGTCCATAAATTGCAGACACCAAGAGGACCCAGTGAGACTGGCCACATGGTTTATGTTTTCCTCCAACAGCCTTTTTTTCCCCCTGTCCTGTCCTCTTTACTGTCTCCTAGCTATCTTTGCACTGCCTCTTCTCAATATCTAAACCCAGCTATGAGTGTTAGAGGAGTTACTAGCCCAGACTACACACCAGTGAGAGTCAATACTCGGTCTGGCTTGCACCACAGTGGGAAGAGTACTTCCATGCACAACATATTTGTGGGTGTATCAGGAAGAGTTCAAGGTCATTCTCAGCCACACGGTGAGTATGAGATAAGTCTGGGCTACCTAAGTCTGTGTCTCACAAAAAAAGACAACGAAAAGTAAACAAAAGGAGTTTATAACTAGGAGCTATCAGGACAACTTAGTGGGTAAAGGTGCCTGCCACCTGAAATTGATGACCAGGGTTGGATCCCCAGGACCCACACAGTGAAAAGAGAGAACTGACTGGCTCTCATAAGTTGTCCTCTTTTCTCCAAACATGTACACACGTGGGTGTACACACACACACACACTCATAATAAACACTTTTAAAGAATTTGTAATTAAAACCAAAGGCAATGTGCTATCAATTGTTTGCACAAATAAACCAGTAAAATTGCCAGGGAGAAAAATGGAGTGACTTGGAAAGTGAGACAGTACAATGTACGTGGGCAACTGCCATAAAGAGACCAACCCTTGAGCTGACATTTCCCACTGATGCACGGGACAATCCAATACCCAGCAAAAGGCAGCTTGGACCCCACATCCCAGGATCCAATCACCTGAGAGATCTGCAGACTGCCACAGAGCACCCTGGTTGCACAGGCCCCTACATGAGCTTCGCAAAACTGTTGGCACCCAGTCCTTACTCAGGTTCCTTTGCTATGTACAGCCCAGGCAGTGGTCTTAAAAATCCTATCAGGTGTACAGCCCAGGCAGTGGTCTTTAAAATCCTTTCAGGTGTTCCTGCAGTGCAAAAAGGTTGAGTTCTGACAGTTTCAAGAACACTTGCCCATCTATGTAAAATTCAGACTCTGAAACACAGGATTAAGAGGCTGAACTTCTAAGCAATGTGACTTCTACTGGCCCAAGGTCCATAGCTAAGTAACCAGGGACTTTGACAGCCAACTGATCCTTAGCAGTAAAAGTGCACTTATTTCCTGAACCCCTAAGTCATCCAAGCAAACTTAAGATAGATGAGAACATGCTCTTCTGGGGAATTCCTATAGATCTACAATATCCTATAGTATGTGGCCATACAGTGTGTCCTGTGCAGGGTTTCCTTTCAAACTTTTCCTTCTCTTGCCTCATCTGTAGATAAGGCTGGCCTCACATTTGGAGTATTCCACCTGCCTCTGCCGCCCCAAATGCTGAGACAAGTGAGTACCACCAAGACCAACTTCTACCATTGTATCTATCAAATACGTGTCTAGAATGTTTTTGAAAGCACTGTTCATCGTTTTATTAGCAAAGCACAAAAACGACCAGAAATATATAAAACTCCACCTTTGATTTTAAAAGACAGGTAAAGCTCCACATTTCAGGGAACTTCCTGTGCAGCAATGTTTACAAATAAATGCCGAAAGGGAGAGTGAAAAGAACATTGTCCACGTGAGCGGCTTTATTAGTCTAATCACTGCTTAGCAACATCAATAGTCTAGGTGAGGACAAAAGGAAGCAGGATTTTAATTAATACAGACTCAGAGGTAGGAACCAACACTGTGCTCCAGAGCAGAGAGATGGGAAGAGATGGTCCTCTTGAACACAAAGCCATGTGCCCATGATGTTGTAAGTCTAACCTAACAACACCTCCTGCTCCACCCAAAACTCAACCACACCCTCAAGATAACACTCCCTATTTTTCATATGATAAATGGGTCAATTCTTGGGTGAAGTCAAGAAGTGATTGACAATACTTAGCTGAACTAAGTATTAGAAGATGTATCAATAAATCTGCCAGCCCTTACAACTATACAAGCAAAAGATGTTCTGTGTTCCTATATGCTGGTGTGGTGTTGAAAATCACTATCTTGAGGTTCGCAGAAGAGTACAAAGGGACTATGGGCACAGAAGTTATAGACATCTATATAACAAAGGCTTAGAGCAGTCACTAAATATCTCCTTTCCCACTTCAATTCCAGGGCAGGTGCTTTCTATCCCCCAGAGTAGTCTCAGAACTAATTAGTTAAGTAATCCAGTAGATCTTTAGAAGCCTCGTGTGTGTTACAAATAAATTACACTCACAGTTCCAACTTCTATACTTTCCAAGTTTCAAAAGATTTTTTAAGTGACAATACTGATTTGATGCCTTCCAAAATGTTCATAGAGACTCGGTTGGTAGAGTGGCTGCACAGCACTCCCAAGGCCCTTCATTCCAGTCCCAGCACAAAGTAAACTGGGTATGGTAGCAATCCAAGCACTGAGATATGGGCAGAAAGGCCAGAAATTCAAGGTCACACTCAGCTACACAGGCACTTTGAGGGCAACCTGGGCTTCATGCGACTATCTTAAAAATATCAAATAAAGAAATAATTCAAATATAGCAAATAACTGTATGCTAATTAACTTTTATCAAGTTGACATAAACTACAGTCTCCTGGGAACAGTAACTACCTCCATCAGATTCGCTTGTGGGCATGTCTGTGGGGCACTTTTTTGATTAATGATTGATGTGGGAGGGCCCAGCCCTTTTGTAGGTGGTGCCTCCCCTGGGCAGGTGGTCCTGTATTGTGTAAGAAAACAAGTTGAGCAAGCCATGGAGGAGCCAGTAAGTCGCACTCCTCTGAGGTCTGTGCTTCAGCTCCCACCTCTAAATGAGCCACAGGGCTAGAGATTCCTTTCAATAGAAGACCCACACAGCCCCCTGCTACTGGCCCTACCAGTCCTACTGAGGTTAGGTACAAGCTGCCCAGGGCCTGAGTGAGCTCATAGCAGAGTGACCCCTAACCTCATCCCTGGGGCCTGCCAACAGTGAGTAGCCCTGGAGCAAGAGGACCTAAGGCTGTCAATGTTCCTGACTTCTCTGGAGTCTTGAAGACCAAGCATCTGGGGACAGCTTAGCACACCTTCTACAAGTGAAATCCTAATGAGCTCCCCATGATGAGGGACTGCGGCCTGAAAACTGAAAATAAAACCCGTACTTGGTTTTTGTTTGTTTGTTTGGGGTTGCTTTGTTTTGTTTGGTCAGTGTTTTATCACAGAAAGGCACCTTGACAAAATATTAGTCAATTTCCTTTAACACAGCAGTATGACACCTTCCATTGCTGTAGAAACTAGAAGGATTAATGGGAAATCCAGCACAGGGCCAGAAGTGTAACTCATGGTAGAGAGCAGGCACAGCATGTACATGTGTAGGCCTCTGCATCCTATCCCCAGCTGCTTCGTACAAAAACAAAAAGAGAAAAAAGCCAGGTAAGATCAAGGAGCAGATAATCGCCTCTGATCTGTTGCACCTACTTGGCTTCTGTACATTGTGGGACCCAGAATTGTTTTTCTTGTTTTCCAATGATTTATACACCAAATTTAAATTTCCATATAATGTCTAGAAGAAAAAGTGATCCTTTAGCAGACCATCTTGAAAAACAGCACTTGATATAATAAATCCGATAAAAACTAAGCTAATCAATTAGCCAGCCACTAAAACTGTGTCTAGCCAATAATTAAAACCTGAGGAGGAAGAAAAAGATTCAGTAAGACTAAGAATCTATCACACAGCAAGAAGATGATACGAAATCACTTACTCCTCATGAAAGCCCAAGAAAGACAGCATTACCAGGCAAGGAAGAGAAAACAGGCTCACTGCTGGTACGAGGGGCCACACAGAGCCAAAAATGGAAGCTTCCTCTAGGAACACCTCTGCAGCCTCCAACTGACCAGTCAGATGTGAACATCACTTAGAATGGTTTTATAAGAAAAGCTGTTCATATAACACACCCAACTGTCCACACCAAGGACTGTTCTAACCAGGGTGAGAAGAAACACAAATCTATCTGAGTGGTCCTTATCAACGACAAAATACCAAAACTGAGCAGTGGTTCCAGCTAACATAACTCCATCAACTTCTCTCAGCACCTGCCCTGCACACTTTCTCTGTTTTGGATGCAGCTTTAGTCTGAGTCACCTAACCAGTGTGGTACTGGGTTCAATGACCAACACATGCTATTAACAATGGCAACAAAAATCATTCTCTTTGATCCCTGGCAGTGAGATCAGGAACATTCAATACCCAAGATCATCCTAAATCCCTTGTCACTTTGACACATCTGCTACTTAACAAGGAAAACTCCTCCTGCTAGACTTTCCAGTTTCAGCTACCTGAAACTGGATGTGTTTCTGCAGACATCTAGGTTGTCATCAGTAGACCATAAAACATGAACAATAAAACTAACATCATAGAATGCTTAGCGGTTAAGTAGCTTTCCAACTTTCCTTGAAAAAAATTAAAAAACCTTTTAGGATGTGTCTTCATTAATTAAATGTGTTCTTCAAGACTTGAATACTGGAATGGCCCAGCTTCCAGGTCCAACTGTTTAAATGGTGAGCAGACCACAGGAAGAAACTCTCACAATGGAGCCTGTGGTTTTTCTGGAACTTCAACCAATGGGTGAAAATCCCAAATCCTTCATGTAGAGTCAGTAGATTTAGTGGTTAGTTACACTCTGGACACTCCACCAGGAACCCATATCCTGCCCTCTCTGACTCTTCTTTGGGCTCTTAAGGCTAGAGAGCTCTCAGCTGAAGGATAACCTGAAGAACAGGAATCTGCCCCCATCACTCACGGCAATCACACTGGGTTTCAGAATTATAACTTATACATCTGAAATGCCTTTGTAGTATAAGAAAATGTTTCCTGAAAAAGAGCTTACATTAGAAAGTAGGTTTAATGTTAGACTTAGAAATAACAATTATTTTAACCGTTAAAAAGTAAAACAGGAGCTTATGCTTATATCAACCATCTACACAAGACCAGCAGTTTCTACTTCATGGTTTCCATCTATTAATAACACCACATTGTGGTGAGCTGGGCAGTTTTGTTTTGCAGGATGAACAGTGAGTTACTTTGTTAGGTATAGAGAAACATTCATTTTTTAGTGTAGGTGATCTTAAAAAGGCCTTTCGGAACCACAAGAACCTGTACTACACACTAGTTTTCTATTCTAAAAAAATACAAAACAAATACAAGCAAAAAAATTACCCAGGCCCAAAACTCAACTATGCAATATCTGAATACAGAACAGAGTGAGAAAAACTACTGCTCTGACATTGCTAACTACTTATAGTTACATACCATGAAAATGTTGCCTCTGTATATGTATAGACATATGGAATCCATTTAGCACCAGGTCGTAGCAAATATTAATTAAAACTCACAAAGGGGACAATCTGAGGAGACCATCTCTGCACATGTGATCCATCTTCAAAGACACATATCCTGAAACAGTGAGATCTGAGAACACCCTAAGCTACATTTACCCTGCCTCCCACCAGCAAGAGGGCAACTAAGGGAGATAACACTCTTACCACACAGGTGAGGGGATTGAGATCCAGGACCCTGTATGCTCTCTGGCAAAGCCCATGCAGGTCACAATGGCTGGATAACCTTACGGCATGTTGACCAGCCCTGAAGACCAGAAATGCGAATGGAGCTGCCCAGCCCTCAAATATGGTGAGAAGAGGGATGGGGAGCATACTACTGAGAGACAAACACAAACATACATAAAGCTCTTCCTCCATTTCACAAAGGCGGCTGGGGAGCTGAGGAGCAGGGCTGAGGTAATGGGGTAACATCTGAGAAGTCTTCCAAGGGGATATGGATGCAGATGTTCTTCAGGTGAGAGCTTCCCAGGCAGACAGCATGGTAGACTACACTGGCCCAAGGAAGCAGGGTTAATTTCGCCCACTGTATTTAAAATCCCTACAACTGGTTGTCAGTTGGGGTATTTGGTTATCTCTGACACACAAAGACATGTTTTATGGGACTCATAGAACTATAAAATACCTAAAAATTAAATCCTATTCATACTGGTTTAATTAATCTATTTTTAACATCTTTATAGAGATAGAATCATAAACCATAAAATTCATCCACTTAAACTATACAATTGGGGTTAGATAGATAGTGCATTCAGTTACGTGCTGGCACACAAGCATGAGGGCCCCATCCCTTCCCTCACACCCATGTCAAAGCAGGGCTTGGCAACACACACCTGTAACTATGAGGACCACTGAGCTCACCAGCTGCCCAGTCTAGACAATTCCATGAGCTCCAGCTATAGGGACTCTGTCTCAAAAATTAAGGTGGAGTACAACCGAAGACACTATACCAACCTCTGCCCCTCCCCCCCACACACAGTATACAATTAATAACTCTGAGTGCACTTGCAGTTGTATGACCTTTATAATCACCAATATTTAGAATATTTGATCTCTCATAAAAGGAATAACCAGGATACAGAGATGGCTCATATGGTTATCATCATTTCTGCTCTTTCTAAACTACCTATAGCTCTAGCTCCAGGCTACCCAAAGCCCTTTTCTAGCCACCAGGATTACCTGCACACCCATGGCATACACACAAACACACACACCAAAAAAAAAAAAAACAACTTGGGGCTGCAGAGATGACTGAGTGGTTAAGAATACAGAGGACCTGGTTTCAGTCCCCAGAATTCATACTGTAGCTCACAACCATTTGTAACTCCAATTCCAAGGGTTTCAACACCAAGCACACAAGGTGGGCATACATGCAGGCAAAATATTCATACACATAAAATACATCAATCTTAAAAAAAGATAACAAAAATAAATAGGTAAAGATCTTTTAAAAAATGAACCAGTTCTCAGTCATTCTGCATCCTCCTTGCCCCAAGCCAATACATGGACCATATGTCAGGTGCTTAACACAGGGACTATTTGGTGCCATGATAACTAATGCTGCAATGAACACTTATATCTATTTTGTGTAAATGTTTCATTTCTCTTATCTATATATCAAAGAATTTAAAAAAGAAAATAAGCAATATTTTAGAACATCTAGATATGAAGCTTAAAGTTTTATTCTTAAGTGCCAGTATTGATAGAGATCAGAGAAGAAGCAAGAATATTGGGTTTTGTTTTGTTTTGTTTTGACACAGTCTCATATAGCTCAGAGAAGCTTTGAACTTGCAATGTTGAACTTCTATCAGATCCTCCTGCAACTCAAAAGAGAAGGAATTACAGGGGTGCCTCACCAAACCTGGTTCTATGCAGCAAAGGAGAGTGAACCTAGGGTTCTTGTGTAGGCTAAGTAAGCAGTCAATCAAACAAGCTGATCCTTGAGCACAAGAGTGTTACTTAATGGTGCAAATCACCAAAAGATGTAAGGGCAGACATAGGAAAGCATAGCACCACGAAAGAAAGGCATCTTCACACAGTCTTTCTGAAGTTTTTAAAGCAACAGAGGAAAAACATCAGACACTTTCCTCCTTTAGTTACTAAATATTACATGTCTTTTCATTAGAATTTGACTCTCTAAGGCCATGTACACCCAGAACTTAGAACTTAGAAGATAGTGGTTAGGAGGCAGAGGCAGGGGGAGCACTGTGTGTTCAAGGTCAAGGTAGTCTACTTATTGGGTTCCAAAGCAGTCAGAGCTACATAGAGAGATCCTATCAAAAAATAAGGGAGAGAGGACAAGAAGGGAAGGTGAGAGGGAGTGAAGAAGGTAGGATGGAAGGAAGGGGGGATGAGAGAGACTGTGTAAAGAAAAAAAAGGAAAGAAGGAATGATGGATGGATTTTCTACCAAGGTGTGGTGGTACATATATGTAACCAAAGGCAGGAGATCATCCCAAGTTTGAGGCACCATGAGCTGAAGAGTAAAACAGGGACTAAAAAAAAAAAAAAAAAAAAAAAAAAAAAATCTACTTTCTGTATCAAACAAAAAAGGCACCAAAAAGATTTAGCATGCCAACCACATATCCTACTCTACTGACCTAGGTCTAGATAGGAAGGTAGAACTGAATTGAATTGACAGCTATGGAGGAGGGAGGACAATGTGTGTGCCTAAAATGCCAACTTCACCCAGTGGAAAATAACCTATGGAAAGAACCTACTGATCTAATTATCCCCATTTCTTTCCAATCCTGAAAAGAGAACGTGTGTGTGTGTGTGTGTGTGTGTGTGTGTGAGAGAGAGAGAGAGAGAGAGAGAGAGAGAGAGAGAAAGGTAAGAACCTCCTAGGACAGATGGAGAATCTGTCTGTAGGTTAATGGTCCATGTGGGACTTTAAACATTACCTCCAACAAGTAATTCATCCATGAGGAATTAAAACCACCATAAGCCAAGCAGTGCTTCTCCTCAGCCAGATTCATTCTGTGAATATCAAATCCTAAGTACTTGCATTTGCTTCTGGCCCAGCACCAAGGATTCACACTGAAGGAAACAGAGGCACCAGACCGAGCCTAAGTACAGTCAGGGCCAGATTCCCACACTGCTTTGGCCACATGCCTTGAACCTGACCCAGTGCACACTCCAGGACTAAGTTCTGCCTGGTCTCACAGTCAGACTGACCTTCTTGAAAATAGATGACATGAAAGAATCTTCCAGGTTGTCCAAACTCTCTTGGTCTTAGTTCTGATTGCACGCTGTATGCACTACATGACAAACACACAAGCCCAAGGTCCTTCTAACTAGCAGGTGGAAATCAGTATCTTCTCGGAAGGTCCTTCCCATATGGTATTAGTGTGATATGTTTACTCTCAATTCTATTTACTCATACTTTATGCTGGCTTTGTAAGAGAGATTTGCTGAATAAGTGAGACTGAAGCAAGGCACTTGCATCAGCTATCTGACCGGGAAGAGGTTCACAAGTCCCATTCTACATACCCTTGAGTCCCTCCAGGTACAAGAGCTACAGGAAGCCCTCAGGAGAAGCACCAAGTAAAAAGAGCCTCAAACAGCCAAGTACACACAGCCCACTCCCAGGGAGGGCTAGCAAGAGCTGAGGGTTAAAGGAAGACTGCAAAAAGGTAATGAGCATCCTAGGAAGAAGAAGCAAGAAACAGCAGAGGCAGGGAAATTCAAGGGGCTGAGACAAGGGGTATAAAGTGTAAAGAAGACTTCACAAGAAAGCAAGAGGTCACTAAAGACACTTGGACTTCTGAGACAGGAGGTCAATGAGAGCTGAATTTTCAAGTAAGCCTTTTAACTTTGTTTCTTTTTCCTCTTTGGAAGACAGAAAATGTTGCAAATAATGAAGTGCCTTATACTTCAACTATTTCTTTTTTATTCTTGCCTGTTTCTTCTCTCAATCACAGCTATAATGTAACTTCCATCAAGTTTTCAGTAAGTTTGCAACTGTGTGGCAAAATGTTATCATGCATTCATTCACAAAAAAGGAAAGAAGGAAGGAAGGAAGGAAGGAAGGAAGGAAGGAAGGAAGGAAGGAAGGGGAAACCATGCCAACTACCAGGCATTTCTTAAAAACCCTAATTCATAAGTTTATTAATTAACAATATCCCAAAAGGAAGTAGGTGTGTGTGTGTGTGTGTGTGCGTGTGTGTGTGTGTGTGTGTGTGTGTGTGTGTGTTTTAAGTTCATGTCCATAAGTTGTTTTGTTTTGTTTGTTTTTGTTTTTTGTTTTGTTCTTTGAGACACTGACTGGCCTGGTGGGACTAACTATGCAGACCAGGAACTTGTGACCAATCCTCTCTCTCCCAGCCCTTGAACCATATCCCCTCCCTTTAAATTGTATTTAAACAACAAATTGCTACTAACTCACCCTTATGAGACTGGTTTGAGAAGCGGAGGCACAGCTAGCCCATCTAGTAGCCTTAGCATCCTCTGTTCCCTAGGCTTACTGAATCAACCAGCCCTTCTGATTGTACCATTGCTTAGGCAGTTTTAAATAAGCCAACTCTTCAATTAAATTACACTCTAAACAAAAGAGAAAAAAGCCAAGCAGGAACTATGGGATAGAGAAAAGATGAGTATGCTCTGTAGATAAAATGTTATCAGTGATTCAATCTTTACTGAGTAGCTTCTACAGACTACATCTGGTTCAGAAGAATTCATATTCATCATGTTCAACACATATTTTATTTCTGCAAGGGAGATGAAGAAACAGAGTTAGCTTGCCCAAAGTTAAACAGCTAGCACAATCAGGTTCCCAACATTTTCACCAAGACAAGGCTATAGGAGAAGGAAGGTGAACCAAGGGGTTCCAACCTACCCACTCTCACCTGGTCTTCAATCCCTTCCCCTGTCTACAGGAGCTTTTTCTTCCAACTAAGCCAGGCTCATCCAATCAACTACTTGTCCTGTCTTTTCTGTGACCAAACCACATGATATCCCAGAGTCTCTCCCGGGCATTTCCTGTCCTCCACAGCCTGATCCTAATGTTTCTGTTCCCATGATTCATTCCCTCACACTTTTATGATGGCAATACTCTCCAGGTTCACACATCATGACTCCACTACAGACCTGCAGGTATAAAACCCTCCCAGTGCAAGGTAGATACTTTCTGGGGTCACTCAGCTACTCGGTTACAAAACAGGACCCTAAACATGGTTAGCCATCCCTCCCACCAAACCCACTGCAAACCTTAAATGACTACAAGATACCCACCACCCCTCACTGCAGAATGGTGGCTCCTTCTATGCAGTCCAGCACAACATTTATTACACAGCTTTCCTTCAATAAAACCCATGCTTAAAGCTAAGGTTCTGTGAGTACCAGAAATGGTAAGACTCTGAGCACACAGAGACACAAATGGTCCTCCAATTGGACACACTCAGAAACATACATATAACCTGGTTCTCAATATCTAACACAGCATATACTCAAACTGGGTCTTGATGATGGTAAATAAAGGAGGACAAACAGCCATTTTAACCCATCACCATTCATGACTACAAAAATATTACTACACTAGTGTAAAAATATAGATTACAGCTGGACAGTGGTGGCTCACACCTTTAATCTCAGCAGCAGAGTCAGGAGGCAGAGTCAGGTAGATAGATCTCTGTGAGTTCAAGGCCAGCCTACTCTACAGAGCCAAGTTCCAGGACAGTCAGAGCTGTTACACACAGAAACCCTGTCTTGAAAAACTGATAATAGAGATATCAATAAATAAAGATAGATAGATGATAGATATTTAGATAGATAGATAGATAGATAGATAGATAGATAGATAGATAGATAGGGATAGATAGTTGGACTGACAGACAAATGGAAGATGAATAGACTGATGGACAGATAGAAGGACAGATGAGACAGACACAGAAAGATTGCACATGACTAAGGGTAAGTGGTATAACACTGGCTTCTTAAGGACATTTCTATTGCTAAAACATGGCATTTTCCTGGCCAGAAATTGATTTGTTCAACCTACCGAGAAAACAGCTCAAATAACACAAACAGAATGCCAGAAAATTCACCCCACCACACCACAAAGTACTTAGTGCACAGAAAACTTGGTGCTTTTTTTTTTCAGCTTTTTCTTCTTTTTTCTTCTGCTTCATGGGTTTTCATACATTGAACATGCTCTGCCTGCCCACATTTTCCCCCAGCAGGTGGGAGCTCATCATGTCTCCTGTCACCTAGCAACCTAAGCAAGATTTTATTACTATCTGGCTACCCAGTTCTTCACACAGAATCTATCCTTCTTATTAAGCAGAAGAAATAAGAGAACAGAAGTTGCAACAATAACAGTGTTGATTGTTTGTTCCCTAATGACCTTATGGGAGAAGTGTGAAAGGCTAAAGATTAATCTCAGTCATTACCTAACTATCCAAGGGGAAAAACAACAAATGGATGGAGCAGCTTTTGTGTTAATCTGTGTTATGTGTGTGGATGTTTTGTCTGCATTTACCACACTCCACACTCAGGTAGTGCTTGCTGAGACCAGAAGAACATTAGATTCCCTGGGACTGGAGTTACACATGATTGTGAACCACATTGATGAGGGTGCTGAGAATACAACCCACTTCCTCTGGAAGAGCAGCCCTTGCTTGATTTGTTTGGGGAATTTTTTTTTTTTTTTTTTTTTTTTTTTTGAGGCAGGGTCTCATTATGTAGACTAGCCTTGGGTAGCCTAGAACTCACCCTATAGATGAGGCTGGCCTTGACTTCACAGAGATAAACCTGCCTCTGCCTTACAGTTCTGGGATAAAGCTATGTGTCACCAAGACCAAACCTTTGTATACTTATGAGTCAACTTGTGATATAATGGTTAAACTCCAAATACTGAAAAAATCTATGGTGGAGGGAGGCGGTATACAGTCCTGGCTGGCCTGGAATTCCGGGTTCAGTAAGACTCTATCTCAGAAAAAGAAAGTGAGAAAGACTAAAATAGACAACAATGACCTCTGCTCTCTAAACACACACACACACACACACACACACACACACATACACACACATCACCTCCTAAACTGAACTTTTTGGAAGCTAGTGAATCATCCTTGACTCTCTTATCTCCAGCAATCCTTCTCCCTTCCCTCCTGCTCATCTCAATCACTAATTACTCACAGCTTCTGCTCTTTCTGTGACCTCTTCCCCACCCCGATCCTTCACTATGGAACAGCCACTGCTGATAGTGACCAACAGTCCACGTCTATCAACAAAGACGCTCAATTCCATCCATCCAACATCCCAAAGACATCTTTTTCCCACAGCACAGGAGAGCCATACCACAGCTGCCTTAACCTGAGGGATCACAGGAATCTTGTTTTAGATTTTCACAGTCCATCTTCTACAAAGAAGCGGTCCCTTAAATGTCTAGTGCATACAACACAATAAGTGATTAATTTGACCTGTGATAGTAAATTCTTAATTTCTATGAAAAAAATTAATAATTCAGCCAAACAGTTACCTGTGTATTCTCCAAACAAGCAACTTGACCAGGGTGTGCAGGATGAAACACAGCTGGTTTTACAAACAAAACCAGCAAAGCAGAGGGCACAGCATCAGACTTTCTGCTGTGGAACTAGGCACAATTCTATGCACTATATGTTGCTGCCATTTTTCTTGCGGCCCCCAACCCCCACCCCAGCTAACAATGTTGGTCTGCAGAGTACAAAGACAACCTGGTTATTCCCTTACAATATTAAGCCATTAACTGTCAATCAGAAATGATGCTTAGAACACTTAAGTGTTACTGTTACTGAGGATTTCCCCTCCTGTCAACTTTACAAGATAAACAGGTGCCCAATTTCTACAAACGTTGTTTGATTTTCAATGAATTCGACCAACTGGAAGAACACTTGCTGTTGAACTCAGCCATCTCCTACCTCGGTATCAGATTCCTAACCATCCCCCAAAGTTTCCTTAAAGGGGCAATTTTGTTATTTTTTTCCAACACAGAGTAAAAGCAAAATAAAACAGAGGTATAACCATTTTGCCCTTTATTTTAGAGAAAAATGGAGGGTGGCCCATGAGCATTCGGCAGACAAAGCCACCTTCCCCCTCTTGCTTGTTCCGAAGTCACAGAAGGCAGGCCACTCCACTACTGAACAGACAACAGACGGGAAATACCAAAGGGAACACATTCCACTCTGGTACAAAGGAAATATCCTCAGGTGCTAGAGCGAAACTTCAGCGTGGGCTGTTGTCAAACAGAGGGTAAAACAATCTAACAAAACACCCTTCCTCTTCTGCCCCATTACGGAGGGATGCGGTTTAAGGGAGACAATGTTACTACTCCAGCAGGAAAACAGACAAACGACTCTCCTCCGACCCCAGGCCCTTGTGCAGCCGGGGCTCCCCACCCGAGCACATCCCGCGGGGTGAGGGTGAAGGTTCGGAGGACAAGCGAGTCCAAACTGAGGTGTTTCAAGGAGCCAAACACCGATGCCACTCCATCACCCCCACCGGAGCCCACGAGCCAGGCCAACCCAACTAGGGCTGCCTGCGCGACCCGGAGATCCCGCAAGAACACAGAAGGTCCCCGGCCCGGCTGCGGCTCCCGCGTGCACGGGATCACCCAACTCTTTTCACACCCCCAAAGTTCCGTAGCCAACCCTCCGCGGCAGGCCTGCTTGGGGAGAGGCCTGGATCTGGATTGCCAGGGCCCGCGGTCGGCCGGGCAGAGGCGCCCCGCCAGGCTACGCCGCGCCTCCCGCGTGCCGCACTCAGCCTCGCCCGGTGCCGGCTCCGGGCGCCGAGCCGCCCACTCCGAAGCCCCGAGGACCCAGGCAGTGTCCAGAGACTATGCGGGTGGTGATCGCGGCCCAGCCCGAGCGCGCCGAGAACTTTGCGGCCGCAGGTCGGGGCCGGGGGGCGCCTATGAGACCAGCCCGCTGCAGCACTTTCCCTTTCCCCGCCTCCCGATCTCCCTCCTCCGTCTCCAGGAAGCGCCATATTGATCCCCGCGCCTTCCCCGTCCGCTCCCCGCCGCGCGCCCCAGGCCACTTACCTTGGCCACGGCCTTCCGGTAGCGGGTCACCGCCTGCTGGATGAGGCTGAAAACTTTCATGCGGCCGTCTCCACACGGCACGACCACCCGGGTCCTCCCGAAGCACACGGTCACTTTCATGCCGCCGTCCCTCGCTGGCCCTGGCCGGAGCGGCGCTGGGCCCGGCGACTGTACGCAGGGCGCGGTGGGGCCGCTGCGCCGGCGCGCCGGCGGCTAGGGGCGCGAGCAGACGGCGGCACGGGGCCGCCCGGTTACCATGTCCAGCCCGGCGCCTTCACCTGGCCTCGCCTGTCCCCCGCCTGGACGCCTGCAGCCTCCGGCCACCTGTTCGGCGTCTTGGCGTCTTGGCGCGCTCGGCGGCGGCCCGGGGCCGTGTGGCGCTCGCGCTCAGTCGGGACTCCGAGGAGTGGACCGCGAGGCAGGGAGGAGGAGCAGCGGCGGGCCGGGCGCACAGCACCGCGCGCAGGCGGCAGGAGGAGGCGCAGGGCGGGGCGCCCGGGAGGCCTCGGCCGCTGCCCGGCCGCTTGGGTCACCGCACGGCGATGCGCATCGCAGCCCGCGGCGCAGTGCCTGGGCAGGGCGCGTCCTCCTCCGGCCCACTTGCTGTAGAGCTGAGGCGAGGCCCACTCAGGGACGCCCCACCCACGCCCCCAAGAGCTCCATCGAGGTCCCCTCCCTTTCTTTGTGACTTTTAGTCCCCTTCCTGGGAGAAAGCAGTTTAGACTCGGGGACGCCTCTAGAGCCCCGCAGCCACAGAGTCGCCCCGGGGAGGATAGGGACTCTACTGCGGACGAAGCTCCGGGCTAGGTCTCTTTCTGTCCGCAGCAAAGCAGGCTTTCAGTCCTAAGAGCCTGGCTCCAGCGCAAGGCCGGGCGGCGCTGTTCTGTAGCAGAGATTAATTGGCTGCTCCCGAGAGAGTTGGAGACGCTTGGACGCCCTGGGACTTCCTCTTGAGGCCACTATTTACCTTAAAGTTTCTTGGTGACCCACTTGTTTAAATTAGTAGGACTTAAAACCGCAGTTCAAATATATTTGTTTCTTAACAATTCTTCAGTCTAAGCAACTTAACACAACCCTCTGAAAAATACACTCCGGGCGCTCAGAGAGGGGACTGTTCTAGGATATTCCCTCTTTAGGCTGGCTCATAACTCAGCCACTACTAACACACCACCAACTCCATAGGGAATGAGTGACGTGCAAACTCTAAGGTGTTTAATAACTACGTGGACCAAGTCTAGAGAAGTGACTGAAGCTAGTTTCTGTGTTACAAGATGTGATTCCTAAATAAATGTGTACCCGTTGTCTTCAAAGGATGGCAAACTTAAAGAGAGTCGCTGTTGGCCTGCGTTTGTCCCACACTATACAGATAGTTCACTTTGGCAGTTAATTTGAAAATATCTGAGCTCATTGAAGAACCTGTGAGCCCCAGAAGAACTTGAGCACTTAAAGCTGGCTCTAGGGATCGTTCATCCATTTACTCCTCCCTTTTTAAAATAATAAACGAAACAAAGAAGTTCCTTGGCTTTTCAGAATCCTGCACTTTGAATCTCCAGGTCTGACTGCTCTCAAGCCACCTGATGATCACCAGTCCCAGCAAATGACTCCATCATGTACCCTCCCCTCTGACGCTGGTCAAAAAGGCACCCTCCCAAGCCCACAAGAGAATGCTTGATAAGCACAGCCCTATTACTTCTATACGGCTGCATCGTTGAACTTGTCTCTCAGTGATTGTACGGGTCATGCTCTGCCAGTAACTCCTACTGCCATTTCCTTGCTTCAGACATTATCAGTACTTGGATCGATGGGCCAGCAAGATGGCTCAACCTGCTAGGGCACCTGCCACCAAGACTACCGAAATTCCAACCTTAGAACCTACACAGTGGAAAGAGAGAACTGCCCCTGCAGGTTGTCCTCTGGCTTTCACATACACACACACTAATAAGCAATGCTTGAGCCCACAATAATTATGAATAATTAGTTAGAGATGATGTTTCTGTTTTTACACATGGGAGGAGTATAAAGTTGAGAATGGGTTTGTCATAAAAGCTAAAAATAATAATAATAATAATAATAATAATAATAATAATAACAACAACAACAACATGGCAGTGGCCTAGGTTCAGGTCTAAGTTTAAGCACTAATGCCTTCAACTGTGATGTTCACAGCCTTGCCTTTTCTACCTGAGGAAATAAATTGATGAGATCCATTTCATAAGTTGTGAGGAGCAAACAAATTACATATTAAAAGTCTTAATACCTGCTACTGGGTGGAGCATGTAACAGCAGAATCTAGTGACCATGATGCAAAGGGTGGTAACAAAGCCTAGTCTGGGATAGCAAATGACTGGGGAGGGGTGAGCAAGGAAAGCTCAAAGTTGGAGAAATAATTAGACATAGGCTAGGGATATCCTCAAAGAATGCTTCTCTAGTATGTCCAAAGCTCTGTGTTTGATCCCTAGCACTCCATGAAAATTGGCTATGATAATCCACACCTGTAATCCCACCAAACACATAGCTAGTAATTTGCATATACATAAGTTCAAAAATAGCCTGGGCTGTATGAGACCCTGTATTGTAAGAAAATAAAAAAAAAGTGTAAGACTTTATCTGGCTAGTTAAAAAGAAGTGTGATTATCATTAATTGTATGCATCATGCTTGAAAATTTCCCAAGCTTTGATTAGCAACAAAACGTGTGTCAAATGTTGTCTTTCTTGAAAGCATATCTCCCTCCCTAGTACAGCCATAAATACTGTGCTCATACCTTCAACTTGAGGTTTTGAAATGTAATAGCATCTTAAAATATAATTACTGGGATACTTATCACATTCTAACCTTTCCATAACTCTCCTGTGTAGTTCTGTAAACTCATCAGAGCTTTGCCTGTAGCAGCCTCAGTACCTACAGATGATGTTGAGATCTCATGAATTAGGTACAGCCTCAGAGACTGCTTTCCATTCTGATCCTGGACCAGCCATATTGAGTTCTTGTATTGAGTGATTTCTTTTTAAAGATAGTTTCTCATGTTCCAGACTGACCTCTAACTTACTATGTAGTTGAGGGTGACCTTGATCTTCTGAATCCCATCCCTCTACATACGCTACCACCCTTGGTTTATGAAATGCTGGTGGTAGAATTTAGGATTTCATGCATTCTGACTAAGCACATTACCAACTCAGCTTATATTGTTAGTCCTGTGTGTGTGTGTGTGTGTGTGTGTGTGTGTGTGTGTGTGTGTGTACTGTATCTCTTTATATTGAAATTTTGTGCTTTGGAATTTTAGATGCCAGACCTTTTTCTGTCTTTTAAAAAAAAATCATAAAATTCTATGACAAATAATTAATTTATTTTCACCACTATGTTCCTCAAATAACATCTAACCATAAAGATGGATCATAGCCAAGCCACATTCATGTCAATAAAATGTTCAGCTTAGCAAATAGCTTCTAGTCTGAGGTAAGCAGTAAAGCAACCCAGTCTCTTTGAGAAGAAAAATTATCAAAGTCAGGGGTCAAATGTTGTGTAAATACCTTGAAATGGATTTACTTTCTTAAATTCTAGAGTTTCCAGTTAGAAAATAACCATGGTCTTTGTCTGTATTTCTGTTTCACAGTTAATTGGTTATGAATACCCCAGAGGGGTCTGAGAATTAATTAGGGTTTATCTGGGCTTTCTGCCTATGTGCAGGTGGGCACATGTGACCACACAGAATATAACATCAGTTCTATCCAGCTACACTCACACCACTCCATGTGTATAGGGAAATTAGTGTACCAAGCACCCTTAGAAAGTTAATAATTGAAGATAAGGGAGGTGGAGGATGGAAAGATGGCTCAGTGCAGTTCCCAGGGGTTGGAGGAGCCAGGTTTTGCAGTGTACTTGTAATCCCTGTACCTAATCTCCATGATGGGGAGGAGGGAACAGGTGGGTCCATGGGGCTCACTGACCTACTTCCAGAGTGCTTGTCTTGAAAGAAAAAGAAAAAATATATGGCCAGTACCTGAGGAATGACAGCCAGGGCTTATTTGACCTCCCCACACATGCACACACTCACATGCATGCACACATATGTGAACACACATGAGAATAAGACAGAGTGTGAAAGTTGTTTTTTTTTTTTTCAGTCATCCTGTGAATATTATTATCTTCAAGGAATTTCACATATGTGCAGTGCTTACTTTACTTTTAGATTACATATCCAAAAAAAAAAAAAAATGCTTACAGTGCCATATGCCTGTCCTCCCATGAATTGGGATTGACAGATCAATCACACTCATTGAGTAGCAGTAATGAGTTTTATGTCAAACTACACCTAAACTACACCTTTATAAGGTTCTTCCTCAAGAGGCACCCAGTCTGGTAAACATTTCATAAATTAATGAACAGCAACTGAAGTATGCCTACTTGCTACATAGTAGAAACCATGGTGATACCAAAGAAACTACTCACTCACTCCAACAGAGAAGGAAACAGGCCTTCTAATTTTATCCAAGCAAAATATACTGTAACCATATTTACATATTAGAGTAACAAATGGCCACAAATGGAATTAATTATAACAGTGTATAAAAATATTAATCACTCAGTCTCTAAAGTGCTGCATTTGCACATGCACAATTTAATAAGTCTTTGTACTTGTAGTTCTTGGCTAGATCATTTTAATCCTGTGTGTCACTGATGTTCAAGGCACAGCTCAATTTGGACCAGCCACATTTGCAGAGCTCAATAGCTGTCTGTAGTCAGTGGATGCCATATTCAACAGTATAGCTCTGGAGTTCAGGTCCACTAGCAGCCAAGACTACAATGCCATGTCATAGAAGAGACTCACTAATGGATTGAACTCTTTGAGGCAGAAACTAGTTTTCACAAGGTAGATTTGTTTCATGCATTGTGACTAGGTGAGGAGTGTGTGATTGACTAAATATGGAGGAATGGGTGACAAGTGACATCCTGACATGCAAATTGCACAGCAATTCAGAGTACAATAGGCAAGGATGGGGCTGGGCCTAGAGCTCAGCTGTCAGAGTGCTTGCCCAGCCTGTACAAAGCCCTGCCTAGATTTGATCCACAGTTCTGCATAAGCCAGGCATAATGACGCATACTTATAATCCCAGAACTCAAGAGGAGGAAACAAGGAGAACAGAAGTTCAGGATTGTCAGGGAGTTTGAGAGGTGTTCAGCAGTTAAGAGCACTAGCTGTTCTTTCAGGGGACCTGGGTTCAATTCCCAGAATCTGCACAGCTGCTCACAACTATCTGAAACTCCAGTTCCATGGGATCTGGCACGCTCACACAGACATACATGCAGGCAAAACAGCAAGGCACATAAAATAAGCATGCAGGCAAAGATTGTCCTAAACTACATACTGAGTTTGAGGCCAACCTGGGCTGCGTAAGAACCTGTTTCAAAAAGAAAAGGAGAAAGAGAGATGGCTCAGTGAGTAAAGTGCCTACTATGCAAACACCCCATAAAAGACAGCTCTACAGTACACTGGAACACTGGATGGCCAGAGACAAGTGGATCCCTGGAGCTCACTAGCCACCAGATCTAGATGAATGAACCTTTCAAAATCTAAGGTGGAGGGCTTCAGACCTGAAGACATGAGTTCAGTCCCCATTATCAGAAGGAGAGAAGCAGATACCACAAGTTGTTTTCTGGCTTCTACATGCATGGCACATGCACACACACACACACACACACACACACACACACACACACACACACACACAAATACATAAGAAGTAAGTAATGTAAATAAAACGAAAACAGAACAAAATAAGTCATGAAGTAAAGATCTATCTGGATTCAATTCCCCGCAGTATAGAAATTTCAAAACTCTGAAAGTGGAGGCAGGAAAATCAAAAATTCAAGGTTGTGCTAAGATTCTGCCTGCTTAGAAGCTCAGATTCATATTGGGTTCAAGGCCAGATGTGGCTTCAAAGGAGCAAACAGAAAGAAAAAGACCTGAACTCCATTAAAAGCCGTTTTGCTGGAGTTGAGGAAGACATCCAAAATTGACCTCTGGTTCGTTCTGCATATATATGAATATACACACACACCACTCAAACATGAGGCACATAAGATTGTACAAATGTTCAGTGCAGCCTCCTATTGTTAAGGAACATTTTAAAAATGCAAGTAAAAATGCAGCATTTCCCCCTAATGATGTAGGAGCTCATGTGATCAACAAAGTCAGGCAAAACAAACAAGAAGGGAAGAAAGAGTATTAACTTAATGATTCTTAAACTTTCATACACAAGTATGAAGAAGGACCTGATTCAAAACAGGAGTGCCACAGGAGTGAAAAGACCCTGCCAGTGGTCCTTGGTCCAAATCATCTCATGTCTAGAACTTTGATCTCCTCCTCCAAATTTATGTCATCCAAATGTCCTGACTCAGCAGCGGGAGCTGAGAGCACATGCCCTGTGTGCACTGACTGTCTTCCATCCAAGTGCTCAGCTGCCCAAACCAAATTCAGCTCCCTTTGAAATGCTCCTGGGTCAGCCTCTCCAGGTACATGCCACTGTGCCTGCCTTTTTATTGGGTCCTAGAGGATGAACTCAGATCCATAGGACCCTTTCTATATAAAAACAGACAAAAAAAAATCTCAACACCATTAAAAGCCATTTTGGCGCTGGGCAGTGGTGGTGCACGCCTTTAATCCCAGCACTTGGGAGGCAGAGGCAGGTGAATCTCTGTGAATTCAAGGCCTGGTCTACAAAGCTACACAGAGAAATGCTGTTTTGTTTGTGACCTTGTGAAGATGAAGTGACTGAAATTCTCAAGTCCTAACACAAGTACAGACAATGATGGGAAGTTTTCGTTGTAGTGGCAGCTGAATTCACTAAGATCCTGCCCATGACCGACTCATAGAATGTTTTACACACATGCTGTCACCCACAAGCTAAAGGTCACCAGCACAGCACAGCTCAGCACCTGTGCAGTGAGTCTCACAGCTAGACCAGTGTACATGCAGCCTGCAGCTGTCCCCTGGGTGGTGTCAGACACTCGTCCGTCTTCCTCTGATAGCTCACCTGTTAAGTTCAAGCTTGCTGTCATGGATCTCTTGCTTTGGAAGGTCAGTGTCCAACAAAACACTCTATGCTTACTCTGAAGAAGGTATACTCGGGGAAAACATCATGTAGCATGCTTCTCATCACAGATTCAGACTCCACAGCAAGGATCTTTGAACCCAAAACAGTAACAACAGATCTCCCTTTTATGGTTCAGGCCTCCTTTCCCATTGGTTAACTTGCAGGCCAAAAGTGTTGGTTTGAATGAGAATGCCCCCTATAGCCTCATTTGTTTCACTGTCTGATTCCCAGTTGGTGGAACTGTTTGCAAAGAATTGGGGGGGTGTGGCTTATTGGAGGAGCTGTGTCACTTGGGGCGGACTTTGAGATTTCAAAAGACCTGTTTCAGTCCTGTTGTGCTTTCTGCCTCCTGTCTGTGGGTTTTAGATGTCTTGGCTGTTCCTGCCAGCATACTTTGGTTCTGCCATCATGAACTCTAACCCTCAGGAACTGTAAACTCCATTAAACCCTTCCTTCCGTAAGTTGCCTTTTTCATGGTGTTTTATCAAAGCAATAGAAAAGTAATTAAGACACTAGTCTATGTCATTTTTCTGCTCGGGACCCTTCAGAACTATGTACACCATTCAGAAGCAGAGCCCCTATCCTCACAGTGATTTCCAGGGGCCCAGGTGATCTGTGTTTAATTTCCAACTCCTTCCTCCTCAGCTCCCTTGTTCATTATGCCCATTATGCTTAGCCTTTCTGCTGATCCCTAGACAGATTGACTGGACTCTTGCTTCAGGGCCTTCGCACTGCTTCCAAATTCCAAAATGTTCTTCTGCCTGGTTTCCAATCCCATGTCCTTCAGGCATATACTCAATGTCATTTTCATATTCCTTGAACTTCTACCAATAGTAAATTCTCTCTGTCCCTCTCAAGGCCTGTAATTTTATTCTGTTTAGCACTTAGCACCATTTAATATCTAGGTGGCTATTAATTAGCTACATGTCTTTCCAAAAAAGCTAGTACACCCGAGAGAAGAGAGCTCATCTGCTTTGTTCAGCACTGTAGTGTTTGAGTTGTTAACTTCACAACAGAGCCTTAATCACAATTAAACCTCAACCACAAAGGACTTGATGACACTAAGAAGATCTCAGTAGGTAAAATGCAAGCAACCTGTTAGAAATGACATCTGGAAGCTCATTTTCAAAGGTGTCTCCAGCCAGCTTACACTCAGTTGCAGATGAATATAAAACACTAGACTCCTGTGAATACTTCAAGCCCAACTACCCAACACATACACACACACACACACACACACACACACACAAAGTTAGGCATGATGTTAATGCATGCTTGTGATCCCAGGGATAGAGGGGTGGAAATTGGAGAACTCTTGGAGTCTGATCTCAAAAAAAAAAAAAAAAGTACAATATCTCCTGAGAAACTCTGAGGTTGCTCTCTGGCCTACAAATGCACACGTGTACACCCCTGAGCACGCACGTGCGCGTGCGCGCACGCGCGCACACACACACACACACACACACACACACCACTCACAGCTGTGACCACCATTGCATTTGTCACTTGCAAGTTTTTTTGCCTAGTGAATCCATGGCATTACCTTCTCTTCAGAGAGCTGCTTTATGAAGTAGCTCTCATTGTGACTCTGTAGCAGGAGTTTCTTTCCATACTGGCCCCATAGCCACTTTTCCCCAAATAAACATATGGACACTATATTAATTATAAAACTGTTAGCCGGTGCCTAGGGCTTCTTATTGGCTAACTGTGTCCTAATTATTAACCCATAACTACTAATCTATGTATTTGAACGAGCCCTTATCTTACCAGAGAACTTCTGGTACATCCTATCTTCCCAGTCTCTATATGGCTTCTCTTGAGGCTTCTCTCTCCTCTTTTCCCCAGAATTCTCCTCATTCCCTAGTCCTGCCTATCTTCCTGCCTCTACTGGCCAATCAGTGTTTTATGCATCAAGCAATAAAAGAAACATATATACAGAAGGACATCCCCATCATGAGTCCTAAGTTATTGTTATTTTATTTAATTTTCCTATTTATATTTTTACATGTATGGGTATTTTGCCTGTGTGTATATCTGTGCACTACATGCATTCAGTGCCTGCAGAGGGCAGAAGAAGGTATTGGATCCCCTGGGACTAGAATTACAGATGGTTATAAGCTGTCATGTGAGTGCTGGGAATTGAGCCTGGCTCCTCTGGAAGAGCAGCCAGTGTATTTAGTGGCTGAGCCATCTCTGCAGGCCCAGTTGTTATTTTAAAAATAGTAAATGCCAGCTGTATGTGCAGCAGTTGTCCACTGAGAGTGGGGTTGGTCAGCTGTGGCCTGAAGTCCTCATCAAACCCACCATCTGTTTTTGGGTAGCCTGTAAGCTAAGAATGGGGGAGTTGTTCTGGTTTTGGTGGCTGTGAAAAAGTCACAACAGCAATAATAACTTGTGTTGTGAAAATTACATGCAGTTCTCATGTCGGTGTCTATAGATAAAAGTTAGCTGGGACATGGCTGTGCTTGTTTTGGTGGTTGGGGCTGGCTGATTACATACTACATTGTCAGATTGAAATTGCAAAAGGGAGCAGATGGTCTATGAAACATAAGTCTTCACAGTCATTTGTGACAGATGTCTACAGGTCTCTGGCTTAGAGCAAGGCATAGTGATTAAAAGGTAAAGGCAGGCTTGGCAAAGACAGCTCAGTGGCTAAATGTGTTTGTCACCAAGCCTAACGGTCTGAGTTCTATCCATGGAACCTACATATTAGAATGCAAATTCTTCTGTTGTTGTTTAAGATGTGTAAGATGTTATATAGGGTAGAAGGAATATTTCCTTCAATCCTTGGAAGCAAGAGCTATGTCCTTCTTTTATTCCCGCTGCCTTGGGATCTTCTCAAGAAAATGACTGTAAGCCTCCTTGTCTTTATCAGTTGTGGTAGAGATATCCCAATGACAAAGCAATGCTACGCAACTTCTCTCACCCTGTATAGACGGAACCTGTGGCTGAGCTACAACCAATATGAGGTGGCTAATTTTGGTTGTCAACTTGACCACATCTGGAGACAACTAAAACCTAAGCTGTTGTACACTTCTGTCAGAGCTTTCCTTACTCAGATGATTTGAAGCAGAAAGGCCCACCACAAACCTGGGTCTTATCTTCTGATGGTATCCCAGAGAAACAGGACGTGGAAGAAGGAAAGTGCTTTTCACTGCTACCTCCCTCATTCTCCTTCAGGTCACCTATCCTGGTGCTGGCAGTGTTAAATCCCACTTCCTTAGATTCCAATGTAGACTGAAGACTGGCAGCTCTCCAGGAATCCTCCAGGACTCCACTGCCATATAGTAGTCATCCTCCTGAGCTGAGTAACTATGGTATTCTCAGCCTTTCTACATAAGATAGCCATTGTTTGACTACCCAGACCCTGGCCTGTAGGCAATTTTAATAAACTCCTTTAATATATACATTCTTTCTGCCAATTCTGTTCCTTTAGAGAGAGCCCTGACTGATACACAGTAGAACTGAAAAATGTGACGTCGTCGTTGTGACTGTGTTCCATAATATAAGGCTCTATAATAGCACACCAGAAGCACCATGCTGTCAGCTGACTGTAGGAGGGGACCATGGGTAAACCATGGATGACCGCTGAGAGACTAGGACAGTTTTTGCTTACAGCAAGTGAGAAGCCAGTGTTCTTCATATCAGTGTCCATACATAAGTGTTTGTGGGACATGGAGTCATGACCCACAGAGATTGTGAGAAGAAATATGTGCCATTGCAAGTCACTGTGTGGTCATTTGTCCGCACACTAGAAAACTAATACCGCTATACAAAACAGTGCTTGAGTTGTGATTGCCATTCTCTACATTCCTCAGGTTCCTCTTTAAGCAGTGTGGCCTGATGCTAAGTCGTCGGGAATGCTAGTGGACAGTACACATGTCCACAGTCCTCTCCATTATGGTTCTACAGATGTAATGTGAGGCTGAAATCTGCCCCCAGCATCCTGTGTGAATTTCATCCCTGAGCAAAGCTAGAAAATACCAATGTTGAAAAAAAAAAAGTGAAAAAGGAAGTTAAGTAACCATGAGAGGAAGTGGTTGGAAATGAAGTGACCACAGAATGGATGACAAATGGAGATATTTGTGTGTCAAACATACATATTGTTCTGGCTGGGCCACAGTATGTTTGTTAGCTAGACTATTGTAGGTAGGGATCCTAGGTAGTCCTGTTGGTATAAGTTTATAATGCCAGCAATAAGGAGGCCGAGATAGGAGGATTGTTTCTTTTCCTTTTTGTTTATTTTTGTTTTTGTTTGTTTTGGGTTTGTTTGTTTGTTTGTTTTTTGAGATAGGGTTTCTCTGTGCAATAGCTCCGTCCGTCCTAGAACTCACTTTGTAGACCAGGCTGGCCTTGAACTCACAGAGGTGAAAAGGTGTGTGCCATCACACCCATTGTTTCTAAAATTTTTAACTTGTTATTTCTCTGTGTAGCTTTGTAGACCAGGCTGGACTCAAACTCACAGAGATCCACTTGCCTCTGCCTCCCGAGTGCTGGGATAAAAGGCATGTGCCACCAACCATGGCTAAAAACAATATTTTAAAAGAATTTTTAAGCTGTTCACATTTTCAGTTTTACTTTTCCAGGTGATTTCCAGAGGACACCCTTTCAAACAAAACACCCACCCACCCCCCCCCACACACACACACAGAGAGAGAGAAAGAGAGACCATCCACTCACTGGTTATAACGTATCCTGCTGTCTGTTAGTTCTCTGCGCTTACAGTTTGTTCATGTCCTGATCATTCATTACCTGATCGTCAGGGGTCATGAACATCCAGTACAAATAAGCACAGAGCAAACCGCAGTTCCATGATTTTCATGGGGACCGTATGTATCTCTGACAAGATCTGTTCTGTCAGAGGCAGAGCCACAGACAAGTCAGGACCTGTGACTGTTTAAAATGGAGGAACACAGAACTGGGTGCAGCTACACTTGCGGAGAGGCCAAGGCTTCAGTGTCTGTGACCGGAAAGGAAGGCAGAAGAGAAAAGGATTTCTTGTAGGGGTTGTGAGAGGTGCTCCAGAAAACGGTTAGAGCTGGGCTTGGTAGTAGCACACACCATTAATCCCTGCACTGAGGAGGCAGAGGCAGGCAGAGATTTATGAAGTGGAGGCCTGCCTGGTCTACAGAGTGGGTTCTGGAACAGCCAGAGCTACATAGCCGGGATCCTGTCCAGGGGGGTAAGAAAGAACAACTTGACAATTAGTGGGTCAGAAAAGGCCCTTGAGAAAACCAATCAAACTAGATGATATTTTTGTAAACATAATTTCTCTTTTAGAACAACATTGTCAAATAAACCAAGAAGTAAAACTATTTTGTATAATTGTGTTAGTATCTTCTTAATACAATCTTCTTAAATACAAATGTAAAAGCTTCGAGTGGTGGCTCAAATACATGCTGAGTTCAAGGCTAGCCTGGTCTACATGGGGCCCAATAAAAAAACCCAAAATGAAAGAATAATTAGGAGCTGGGCAGTGGAGGCACACACCTTTGATCCCAGCACTCAGGAGGCAAAGGCAGGTGGATGTCTGAGTTCGAGGCCAGCCTGGTCTGCAGAGCAAGTTCCAGGATAGTCAGGGCTACACAGTTAAAAAAACACAAATAATAATTAATCAAATAAATAAATAAGGAGTTGGAAGACTGGCGCTGTGGCTAGGAGCGCTTGTTCAGATCCCAGCATTCACTTGGTGTCAGCTGGCCTCTGTGGACAAATACACATGCCAGCACGGCACACACACATACAGAATAAAGTAAATCCATTTTCAAAAGAAATTTTAAAAAGAATAATTAATGAAATAAAGTCAAGGAGTTTATTTTTTCACATTTTCAGTTTCAACTTTCCAGATGAATTCTAATGAAATAATTTCAAAATTAATAGAACATGCCCCATTGGAGGCGACTTCAGGAAAGTACCTTTGTACCTTCAGGTCATCAGGGTTTCTTGCATGGCACAGAAGCTCAAAGGCTAACAAACTGTTCCAGTTTAGTAATTGATTATTCCCAGTTGGGGTTAAAAATGGAAGAAAGGCTTTTTCCTGTGAGTATTTCATGACAATGAAGTTCTTACTCCCAGGAGGACTTTGTGACCCAGATAGGAGGAGGCACAGTAAGAGTCTGAGCTTTCTATAACTCTTTCCCATGAACTGACAGATGCTCCTCTATTGAGCACCATTTTTGTGTACTGAGGTCTTGGAAAAATAAAAAAGATTTAAAACAATGCAAAACATACTTCATGTTCTCAAGCAGATTGCAATGTGAACATACTATAGTTATTTGTGACCTTCAAATAAGTATAAATAGAGAACATATAAATAACCTTAAACACAGCTTGCTAGGATTTGTCCTGAATAGACCAGATTTATTCCCAAAAGACCTTTTGTTTTAAGGCAGTGCTTGGTATGTGAAAATAGCGCTTTCACCGACAATGCTAGCAATTTCAGACATGAGAGAAAATGTAGTGATTCCAAATTAGAAATGATGAAGCAAGCTTCTAAAGAGGACAACAAGGCAGGCTCTCCCATACCCTGTCAGCCATCACATCTGTGGTAGGAGCCCAGCATGAAGAAGCATCCACAGGAAGGCTGCTAGATGGAAGTCTGGGCACCGCTGGACAATCAGCACTTTGACACCCATAGGGTTAATTTGAATTAGAACTAGCACTTGTGGAGTTAACTCAGGAATCCTCAACTTCCTCATTTGTAGAAATTGAAAAAACAAACAAACAAAAACTCATATTCTATATATTCATCTAGATGTTGTCTCAATAATAAGGTAAATAAAAATAAAAATGCAGAGTACTTGATTACACAATGTGCTTGGTAAAAAATGTCTGATTCTGCATAGTCACTCTTACTATTAACATTCATTTTGTAGAATGACCTCAAAGGTTTCAGAGTGAACTTTGGTCACACTCTTTGTCAACAACATGAACTCTGATTCTTCTCTGCTTTTATCTCAAATACTTTGGTATCAAATTTTTCATCAGTATTTTTCTCCCTGTTCAGTCATTTCTCATTAGAATACAAAGTGCTAAAGTTCCTGTCTTGAGCAATGATAAGAAAGACCAAACATCTTCCACACAGAGACCATCTCCATATCACACCTCACTAGAGCAGAGGTTGATGACGGGCCTCTTCAATCTCTGGTCAATGAGATCATATTCCTGTCAGTTTCACTGAAGTCATCCTTGTTAAGTCACATGACTTCCACATTTTCAGACATAGTCTTCCTCTGGGAATTCTAGGTATTCATCCTTTTGGTTTGTTCATTGTTGTCGGTGGTGATGGTGGTTCAGTTTGGTGTCTAAAACAGGGTCTCAGGTAGCCCAGACTGGCCTTGAGCTATCTAAGAAGATGATAATGACCTTTAAACCTTGACACTCCTGCCTCCACCTCTTGGTGCAGGGATTATAGGTGTGAGCCACTACTCCAGCTGGAATCTTCATTCTTCAATCTTCTGGGATGAGCTTGTCAATTTCATATCTCATACATATCTGGGGATGAGTTTGTGGATCTCTATGTAGGAAAGGCAAAGGAAGACCACTTGAGACCTTGAGTCAAACAAATTCATTTAGAAATCATTAATATATTGATCATTTTTCTAATCAATGACACTTTAAAATGCTTTTGTGTAGAGCTTGCTCATTTTGGAGTATTGGAGTATTTCTTCCTTGTTATTCTATACTTCTGCTGCTACTAGAAATGGCTTCTTTTTTTTTTAATCCCAAGACAGGGTTTCTCTGTGTAGCCCTGGCTGTCCTGAAACTCACTCTGTGGACCAGGATGTCCTCACACTCAGAGATCTACCTGCCACTGCCTCCAGAGTGCTGGGATTAAAGGTATGTGCCACCACCTGGTTTGGCTTCTTTTTCTTAAAAAAAAAAAAAATAGATTTTACACCTGCACATTAACACATTTTGCAATTGAGTTTCCCAAATTTGGGGAAACTGCCGATATGAACACAACTGGAATGTGATGGATAAACTTCACTCTGAGAAAGTCACCTTGTGGTCATGGTGTTTCCTTGGCTATGTAAGTTTTCTGTTATTGTTAGTTTTTCTCATGGCTGTTGTTTGTTTTGAAACATAGTTTTACTAAATATTCCAAGCTGGTCTGGAACTCACTATATAACCCAGATTGGCCTGGAAATCATGGTAATCTTCTTGCTTCAGCCTTCCAATCTGGGATTATAGGCAAGTACCGTGATATCATTTTCAAAATTACACGAGAGAGAGAGAGAGAGAGAGAGAGAGAGAGAGAGAGAGAGAGAGAGAGAGAGAGAGGTGTCAGGGACCATACTCACCACAAACTCACAGAGATAAACCAGCCTCTGCCTCTGAAGTGCTGGGATTGAAGTTGTGCACCACCATGCAGCGCCTTCAAAATTAAAGCTTTAAATTTTCTTGTACATAAAATAACAGCTGGTGTTTGTGCACTGATTTTATATATTCATCAACTTAACCAACTTCCCTAAACTCTCTGTAGATTCTTTTGAATTTTGTATGTATAACATCAACATCAAAAAGCTTTGTTTCTTCTTTGCTTTTACTCCTGTCTGTCCAGGAACTTTTAGAGAATATTAACAGAAATGACAACAGATTTGTATGCTTTGATCCTGATCTTGAAGAAAATGCTTCTAGCCTGTTAATATTAGGACTTAATTTTTCTCTTAAGAGAAGTCTTCTGCTATCCTTGGCTTTCTAAATATTTGTGAGTTTAGGTTTTAGGGGGAACTGTTTGTTTTAGTGCTACTGTTGTTGTTTTGAGGCAAGAACTCATGTAGCCAAGGCTGGCCTCTTTATGTATCTTAAGTTGATCTTGAATAATTGGTCTTCCTGCCTCTCCCCCCCAAATACAGGGGCTGTGGGTGTCACATCCATGGCTAACTTTCTGGGGTGCTGGGATTAAATACAGACCTTTGGGCATGCTAGGCAAGTACTCTACCAATTGGGTCACAGCCCAGCTGCTAAGTTTTTTGTTTTTTTTTTTTTTGTTTGTTTGTTTTTTTTATCATGAATGGATGTTGTAGCCATACAGGTAGACATAGGCTTTTAATCCATTAATGTAATAAATACATTGATCAAATTTATAATGTGCCCTTTCACCTTGTTTGGGACATTTGTATCAGTAGAGGTAAAATAAGATGGGATGGCAATATTCTTTTTTCACACTGATCTGTATAGTTTTGATAGCTGGACCATAATAACCTTGATAAATTAACTATAAAGGGTTCCAACTTTTTATGTTCTCCAGATAGAAGACTATAGAAGATCAGAATTGTTCCTTCAATTGGATGAATACTGTTTCTTCTATACAAATAAACTTCCAACAGCTCAGGTTCATCCAAGAGCCTACACCAGAGAAAAGAGCTCATGCAACTCTGGATTGTAGGCTGTGGTAAGGAACCAGCGCGTAAAACCAGGAGCACCACACAATGCCAACTTCTGGAGACCAGCAGGAGATGCAACTTCAACACAATGACTATATCCAGAAGAACAGGTTGGCTGCAGGAAAGAGTTCCGACTTCACACACTGATGGCAAAGATAGAGGAGCCTTCAGTGGTGACATGCTGGGTGAGGTCTTGCTACAAGAGTGGTTTCTGGAAAGCTGACCAGATGAAGACAACATGGAATGAAAGTGCCCATGAGAACAGTACTGAGCTAATGGCTTTATCAAAGGGGGGCTTATTAGACTGGCTCACAGGATGTAGTTCAGGTAGTCTAATAATGGCTGCCTCACCTTGGAGAGGCTGAGAACACTGTAGTTGTTTCCAAACCTGGAGGTCTGAGCTGTCCAATTCTGATTTGAGGCCAGGAGGATTTCTGGAGAGCTGATCCAGTGCAAACCTGGATCAGGTTCTAAGATTGGTGAAGAAATGCCTCAGCAATAGGATAGATGGAGTTGCCAGCAAGAGTGAGGGCAATCAGGCAGAAAAAAAAAAAAAAGGAGAAGAAGGAGAAGGAGAAAAGGAGGAGGAGAGAAGAAGGAGGAAAAAAGAAGGAGAAGAAGTTCCCTTCTTTCATGTGCTTTTGTCTGTTCTGCCACCAACACCTGATCGGGTCTTCCTGCTTCAAATAATCTGATTAAGAAAATCTCTCACAGGAGTGCCCATCAGCTTGTAGTTTAATTGATTCCATATATGGTCAAGCTGACAACCAAAATTAGCCATCGCACTCACCTAAGATAGCTCAGTGGTTAAGAACACACACCAGGGACGCTGAAGTTCAGTACACAGCCCCAGGGTTAGACAGCTCACAGCTATATGTAACTCCCGCTACAGGTAACCTAACACCATTTTCTGGCCCTTGCAGGCACCTGCACTCACATACACACACCAACACATACACTCAAATGCATGATTAAAGCTAAAACAAATCTTTTTTTTTTTTAAAAAAAAAAAAAAAAGAGGTCTGTGAGGTTTATTTGGTTTAAAGTATGATGTAATACAACAGGGTATTAAGTCTCCGAACCTTGATCCCACCACAAAGCTCCTAAAAGCTTAGTAATGTCCATAGTAATGTGTGCTAGGAGCATGTTCTGCTGAAATATTAAACCTTATTCACCAGTGCCTGACACAAGAGCTTTCAGGTGTCTTTTAGAATATCGATGAGCTAACAGGTGGCTGAAGTCCAGGTAGCTTCAAGATGGGTCTGGTTGACAGTTACTCCCTAGTGAACGTCCTTCCATCACTAGACCCCACCCCTAAAGGTGCCAGTAGGACCACATGCAGGCAACCTAGCTTCTAATACACAGACTTGGAAAACAATGAGTCCAAATCACAACAGTTATCTATGTAAGGAAGTCCCCCATAAAACCCCTTAGTAACATGACTCAGAGAGCCTTGGGTTTGGTGAATGTATCCATGTGTTAAGAAATGAAATGTCAGCAAGTAAGAAAGACAGGTAAGTAATGAGTGACTTGCAAATACCTTTATTTGGGAGAAAATATCCTGAGGAGCTGCTGTAAGAATCAACCTGTCATTTATCTACAAACCGAGGCTGTTACAGGACAGAGTGGAGAGTATGCAAGAAGCGTGAAAAGTTCCTTTTGGCCAAGAGTTGCCACTGCGGGGAATAACCCATGAGTCAGTTAAAGAACTTCATCTTTCTTGGTGGCTATGACTGAGGTACATGGGCAGGGAGAACAAGAGTCTAGAGGAACAAGCCACTTTAGTTCTGGAAACCAGACTGCTATAGTTATGGGAATTGTCACCATTCAAAATGAAGGAGCTTTACAAGATGGTGTGGCTCTGGCTCACAGGAGGGCAGTGCTCTTCAAAGAGATGGATGTTTCTGCACTTGCAGCCCTGCTGGACCATACCCTGTGTGTCTACTCATGCACAGTCACATGGATCCTTTTGACATACCTTCCCACAAACAAAGAAGGCTGTGTTTCCCTGAGTTTATGAGCCACAGTCATACATGTTCAGTTATGAAGGGAGGGCATAGTGAGCCCTACTTTGTAGCCAATCGGTTAGAAATACACAACATCCTACACTGATGAAAACTGGAGTCTAAAGCATGGGCAGTCTTGTAGGACTGAATTAACACATAAGATCCATGCTTACTCCAGGGAAATAGTGTGATAATTCAATGGAAATTAGTTTTAGGACACCGATCTGAGCCTGGGGATTCGAAGAGTTGGTTGTTAGTATGGAAATTCTTCCACATTTCTTCAGAAGTACTGATGACAGACAAGCATGTTTTCCTTTGATGAGACAAAGGGAAGAAAAGCTTCTCCTCTTGGACTCTGTCTGGTGGCAGATAGTGTTCTCACCTGGGACTATTCAAAGAAAACAACTTAAATAAAGTAATATACATGGATTGGTAAACTTGACTTGTTTTTACCTATTAAAAAATGATGAGGTTTGATAATTCTATACCTTCATGATCATGACCTTTTGCAAGTGGTGCTAATAGTGTCCTCAGTCTACACTATGCACTTTTGAAGTAAAATATCTATTAAGTGTGAGGATGCAGATTTCCTTCCACAGAGTTTTGGAAAATAAGAAGCAGTCTTGTCATTGGATTGCTATGGGTCTCCCTTTGGAACTTTGCTGATTAACTGCAGCCAGCTTAGAGCTTGTGAATTGTGACAGGATAGAATTCTTACTATCCGGGTTACATATTATCATGCAATACTATTCCTGGGGAATGTGAACAAACATCCACTCACCCCAGACATGGAGCCAACAACAGAAAAAAGTACAGATGCCACCAACATCCAGGAATATGGCGGAGGGGTTACTTCCAGGAGCAGAAATGACTGAGGGATAGCTGTATCAACAAAATACACACCAGCATGGGTGACAGCTCTTGAAAGCTAGAAACCTGTGCTACACTGCACATCCTGTAGGCAGCTCAACAGGGTAGAGAGTGCCCTTCCTTGGTAGATCTCTGCCTCTTCCTGAGAGCTCAGCCCATCAGCAAGTCTCCCCTGCAGCTCAGTTGGTCCCTGTTTCTTTCAGGAAGGTTGGCAACATGCAGGCAGACACTGGAGCAAAAGCTGAGAACTACATTCCGATCCAAAGAAAGAGACTCTGGGCTTCAAATGGGCATTGTGAAACCTCAGAGCCCACCCCCCAGTGACACACTTCCTCCAACAAGGCCACACCCCCAATCATTTCAAATAGTGCCTTCCCTTGGTGACCAACTCTTCAAATCTATGGGCCAATGGAGGCCATGCTCATTCAAATCATCACATGGGGCAAGACTACAAACACTTAATGCCCAACTGCAGCGAAATACTTCTTCAAATAAAGCCACATGTCCTAAAGGTTACACAACCTCCCCAAGCAGCGTCACTCCACTGGCTAATTTTTATGTCAATTTGACACAAGCAAGAGCCATTTGAGAAGAATAAGATCAGGCTGTAGGCAAGCCCGCAGGACATTGTCTTAATTATTGATGTGGGAGGACCCAGGTTATTGTGGGTGGTACCACCCCTGGGCAGTGGGTCTTGGGGGTTGTAAAAGTAGGCTGAGCAAGCCCTGGTGAGCACATCTCACCTTCGTGTCTTGAGTGCCTGCCCTGACTTTCTTTGGTAACAGAGTATGATGTGAAACTGTAAGCTGAAATAAACCCTTTACTCCCCAAGTTGCTTTTGCTCATGATGTTTTATGAAAGCAATAGAAGCCTTAAGACCAACTGGGGACCAAGTATTGAAGTACCTAAGTCTATGGGAATCTTTCTCATGCAGACTACCACAAGAGGAACCCTGACTCCTCTCAGTCTTAAAGGCACTTGTCATTTAAGGTTGCTTGACTCATCAAAGCAATTCCACCTCTAAGTTCTGCTCCCTGGCATGGTTCACGCTGTCCTAGCCACCCTAACTAGTTGCACTGTGTTAACTTGGGTTAAATCAAGGCACTTGTTTGGGTTGAATTTCTGCTATTTCCTGGATTTGTGTCAGCCACACAGTCTTACAAATTGCTTGGATGAGATCTGTATTTGTCATTTTCCTTTGAAACTGTGAATCACAGTGTGCATGCTTTAAACAGAATCCTCCCATCCTGGAAGACTAAAAAGCTTCTTTTAAAAAACAAGCTGCAGCACAAGCTGTCCTCACAGGGTTTCCATGCAGCACTCTGGGACAGTCAGGTTTAAAGACAGAGTACATGAAAAAAAATCTCAGTTTTTTCTTTCTGTATTAAATGGGGGAACAGAATGTAACTTTCTACCACCAGGGTGCCCAAGACAAATCCAGTCAGCTGAAAAAACAAACTTCTAAATGAGAGCTTAAGAAAACAAAACACTGACCACCGTCCTAGCCATCTTATGATTCGGGTAAAATGTGTTCAGACAGGGTTTCTCAATCTGGTAAGAAAAGGCAATGATCTCTGTAGATAGTTTAGGATGCTCTCTTCCTGTGTAAGTCTGATATGTGTAGGCACAGTGGTGTAATTATTTGCTGCTGTTGACTGTGATCTCTGTCCTTATTTTACATCATGCTCTGGTTGACAATTTTGGTCAAGTTGACAAAAGCTAGTGTTATCTAGGAAGAGGAACCCCCAATTGAGATAATTCTTCCATCCAGATTGCCTTTAGCAAATTTGTGAAGCATATATTTTTTAATTAATGATTAATGGGGAGGGCCCAGTCCACTGTAGGCAGTTGCCATTCTTGAGTAGGTGATCCTTAAATGAGTGATAAAATAAAAAATAAGAGGGTTTCAAGCTTTATCACAAACAAGTAGTATTGATGCTGACTGTACTGCTGGCTTTTATGTCAGCTTGACACAGGCCCAGAGTCATTTTGGAAGAAGTAACCACAGATGAGAAGATGCCCTCACCAGATTGTCCTGTGGGAAAGCCTGCGATGCAATTGATGTGCCAGCCACATGCCACAGAGGATGTGCCAGCCCTGGTCAGTGGCCATGGGTTCTATAAGAAAGCAGGCTAAGCAAGTAATGGGGAGCAAGCCAGTAAGCCTTACTCCTCCATTACCTCTGCATTATTTCCTGCCTCCAGGTTCCTGCCCTGCTTAAGTCCCTGCCCCAACTTCCTTCAGTGATGGACTATGATGTGTATGTAAAAGTAAAGGAAAAACAAACAAACAAACAAAAAACTTTTCTCCCCAAGTGGCTTTTGGTCATGATGTTTTATCACAGCAATAGAAACCCCAAGACACTGACACATGTATATTAAATATATTTAATGCTCACTATTGAGACAAGAGTCATGCTAACCATTGTACACTCACACACACACACACACACAATTTTATTTAACCCTATGATGAGTCTTTAATCTTCTTGCAAATATCCATGGCTAGAAAAGATGGCTCAGTTGGTAAAGTGTTTGCCATGCGTGCACAAGGATACGAGTTTGATCCCCAGCACCCATAAAAAGCTGAGCATGGTGGTGTGCATTTGCAGTCCTTGTTCTGGAGAATTGATAAAGGACGATCACTGGAACTTACTGGTTAGGTTCAGTGAGAGAACATGTTTCAAAAAATAAGGTGGAGACCAATTGAAAAAAGATGCCAGATGTCATATGAATGTATGTGTATAGGCACCCACACCCACACTCCAAATATTTTTAGGGAGCTCACATTCTGACAAAGCTAACTAAACTCCTCACAAAAACCCTTGGGGAAACAGCAATAAAACAGGCAGAAATTGTCCCAACAGTTCAGTGTTTCTTCCTATAAATAGAACCATGCAGAGTTGTTGGGAGCAAGGACCGAGCCAACACTTCTGGATTCACCCGAAGACCTATAAGGGAAGAGTTGGATTGATGTGTTGATGGTCTCCAGATTCCACATTTCACTCCTCTGCACGTACATGCACTCTTTGTATTTAGTTCCCCTAGTAGACACTCCCAGCTATGATTCAAGTTTAGTAGACTCTAGTCTGGACTTGATCCCACAGTCTCAGGAGTCCTCATAAGAGACCAGGTTAGGATAAAGATGTAAGACCTCAGAGAATTCTACAGCAGAGTGGCATTAAAGAGCTAATAACAATATCAACAGCTCAGCTCTGGCTAATTCCCCATAGCTCATATTATTATGAACTGAAATTATTTCTATGATGCCCCCAGTAACACCCTCCTCTTCCTGCCCCACTCAGAAGTGGAATCCATAGCTTCCTCACCATCACTAAGGAAGTGCTTTGTTTATGACCACATCCCCAGTCCTTGTGCTGCATCTTCACAGAAAAAAAAAAAAAAAAAAAAAGCATACATTAACTTGTTTGGAGAGCTACAGAGGGACAGACTTCCTTCTCAAGGGTGTGGCAAGCCCTGCCTTCAGTTTTTACATGTCCCAAGAGGCATTAGCCAATTTGTTGAAATCCAGAGCCTCTCACTGTTGACACAGCACTTCTGTGCAAATATTTGCTGCAGAGAAAATATCTTTCATGCCCATGAAACCAGTGAAGTGAACTGGAGAATTAATGAGAGCATTAAAATAATTTCTTCTAAGAGCTCAAGCAACCCCTGCTTGGCCTCATCCACAGCACAGCTTTAATGAGCCTTTCTGTCTACTCCTCCTCCCTACTTTGCTCCTCTAATAAAAAGCATTCTGTATCTGTAGCTCTGAATTAAGTTGCTACTTGTCAGCTGGTGTTGTCTGACTTAATATATTTCCAATGAGCTTCGAAATCTCCCTTTGGAACCTGGAATTTAAATATAAGAACAAAGACAATCTAATGGAAGAGAAGAAAAGAGAAAAGGAGAAAATTGGATATTTCCTAGCCTCTCCTTTTATTTTCTGTTTTGACACAGCATTTTGAGACAGGCTGGCCTCAAACTCTCTATATAGCCTGAGAATAACCTTCAACTTTTGATGTTCCTGCCTCCACCTTCTGAGTGCTGGGATTATAAGCATGCACTATCACACCCAGTTTTGTTTGGTGTTAAGGGTGGAACAAAGGCTTTCTGCATGCGAGGCAAATGCTCCACCAACAGAGCTATAGCCTTAGCCCAGCAGTTCCTTTAACCACTGACTCATTTCTCCAGCCCTGAACAGTTACTTTCCATGGGCTGAGTGCAATCTGTTGGCTCCCCTCTATCTCATCTTTGTCCTCTGAAAGTTCTTGCTTTTTCTTTCATCCTTCATAATTTAATCAAAGAAGAAACACATTTCTTTATGCTCAGGCTTCAAAACAGACTAATCTTAATGTCTTAATGGAATTTGATGCCAGGAGTCTGGAGTCCATATCATAACCCTACTTTCAAGTTTTAATGTCCAATATATTTTTCTAATTTACTGACTCAGCAAAACTTTTTGAGAATTGTGTCTGACTGGTATCCCTTTATATTATTATTATTATTTTTATTATTATTATTTCCTTTGAGATGGCCAGCAGAGCCTAAACCTGCTGTGTAGTTGAGGATGACCTTGAACTCCTGATCCTTTTGTCCCACTTCCAGAAAGATGGGATCACCAGCATGATTTGACTGTTTTCTTTTTTGTTTAATAGTGAATGGCAAGGAAAAAGTGAAATAATAAAATCTATTAACTTGCTCAGCAGAAAAACAGCCCGTTTTCTTCCCTCTTAGTAATGTGAAGTGTTATAATTAGCATGACATTCTCTAAGACTTAAATAACAAGTACTTTGCTGCTATTAAAGTGAGTTACTTTAAGAAGCAGAGATAAGTCATCCTCATCTACTAATAAGTGATGTGGTTACTTTAAGTGGGGGTTGAAGCCACTTTGACAGCCACTTTTCATTTGCCAAAAACCAAATTGCTGAAGTCTTAAATAAGAAACAAGGGAGAAAAATCCATCTGACAAATCTGTAACAATAGCAAAATCAAGTTTGGGACTCTTTGGAGAATTTATAATCTGAAAGTGAGGACAATAGAACCCATAGATGAAAATGAACTAAGACAAGCACTCCACTAAGGAAGGCTTCATTGATGAACTATGTCGTGACATGGCCTTGAACATCTGAGAGATGATGTTTTGCTTCCCAAGGGGAAGGATGAGTTCAGGGTGGGAAGCAAACTTCATCAAGCATACATCCATCCTCCTGGGATGGTGCTGTTGTCAAGACTTCTGACTATTGCATTCAGCTTAGAGTCACAAGGTCTGTGATACTTGGGAAAATAGATGAAATGTCATTCCTGCACTAACAGGGCTTGTAAATGTCTCTCTAATCACTGAGGGAAAACTTTCCTGATCTGGGGAGTTGGGAAGGAGAGAAGTTTGTATGTTCATAAGAACTTCTTGGGACATTTGAGACTGTAATGGGACACAAGGCAATATTTAAAAATAAACAGCAATAAAGAAAAATATAAAATTTGACAGTAAGTGGATAGAACTGGAAATGATTTTGAGTGAGGTAATCCAGACCCAGAAAGGCAAACACTGCATGTTCTCTCTCATAAGTTAATGTTAGCTTTGAATCCTTAATGTGTGTGGAGTACCCACAGAAGACTGGAAACTAGTAAGGGTCTGTAGAGGTGGATTTCAAGGAAAGGAGGATGGAATATAGGTGATTAGTAAGGTGTCTAGGATGGGAATGCAGGAAAGAGAAGGGAGTATGGGGAAAGATCAATAACATTAAAAAAAACTTTGGAAATGTCATACAGAAACTTACTACTATAGAGGCATCCTAATATACATAAATACACACACACACACACACACACACACACACACACACACACACTTACAAAAGGAGTTTAAATGAAGTTACCCTTTAATGGGGGAATACGACCTCTGCCCCTAAACACCATTGGCTGTCAAATAAAAAGTCTGATGCCAGGTACAGGTTACTTCCTCTTGAGTTGTTGGTCAATGGGATCCCATATGCCCCTTCCCAAATGTTACAGGATTTTTACCATTGCTCTTGGTTACCCTCCAGATAATCAAGACTCTATTTCTGCCAGGTATAGGGGTATACACCTTAGTCCTAGCACTGAGGATTCAGAGGTAGGCAGATCTCCGAATTCAAAGCCAACCTGGTTTACATAGCCAGTTCGAAGCAAGCTAGGACTACACAGTGAGACCATGTTTTAAAAACAAAGTAACTAATTAACTAATAACTAAAGGCTAAATAGCAACAAACGGATCTGTTGTTGAAAATACATGAGTTACAGGACATGGAGAAAGCACTTAGGTACTGATCTGGAAACTTCATTCCTATTGGTTAGCTTTCATAGGATTGAAGGTTCTATGCACGTTACCAGGAGAGAAAATCACCAGTTGTACTCAGATGTAAAATTGAGAACTACAATAACCACTTGCCCAGAAAAATATTATGGGAGCAACCATTGCATTTAAGCCTACTTTTTAAGATTGGCCCCATGTCTGGGACCATTAATTCAGTCAAAAAAAAAAAATCAGTGGCTGACTAGGTCACAGACCCTAGGGGAGAACTTACTACAATTCTATTAAATAGACACAGGAATAAACTGCCTCCTAAATTCTTTTCTTTATTTGAGTAAGCTAGTACATCTCTCAGCTGTCATCAGAGAAGCTTTTATTTTTTTTTTTTTAGTAGATTGTGATTAATACAGAGGTCAATGACTGATCCATGTGAAGAGAATAAGAGACCAAGGAGTGCTTAGCTATAAATAGGACATCTGTATCACACATCCTCCTCCTGAGGCAAAGGAATCATCACAAAAGAGGAAGTGGAAAGATTGTAAAAATCAAAGGAAGTATATGACTATAACCAAAATCCATTTTCCAGAAAACACAGTTGTATACACGAACTCACAGCAACTCAGACAGCTTGTACAAGACCTGCACAGGATCAAGCCAACTGATATGAAACCCAAGGTGCTCATGGAGTCACATTCCTTTCTGAGGAGACATTGGTGGTTACTGGGAGAGGAGAGTTATCTTTTCTTCAGGGGTGTGGGCCCCTGAGATACTCTCCATGTTGATGTGGCCCATATCTTGCACAAGCAGCCATCACTAAATGGACTCAGTGTCTATTAAACTTTTTAAAAGATCACATGAATTTGGGAGGGGAAATGGGGGGGATAGGGAGATATTGGAGGGAAGGGAATATGGGGTAGATTGGATCCAAGAGCATTATATGAATGCATGAATATTAACTAAAATAATTAATAAAATACCTTATTAACCTGAAATAAAGAAATTAGTGGCTATAACCTTGAGAGCAGTGCAGTACAACTTAGAATACACAGCTTCAGAAACTATAAAATTAACTTGGAATAATCTGACAGTAAAAGAAAGCTCAAGGCTGTGAGTGATACTGTATTTTCTAGTAAATAGTTAAGTGTTTTAAGAGGCAGTTTGAGATGCCAAGGAGATGGGTTCTGGGCTGCAATCCCAGCATTCTGGAGATGACAGCAGAGGCTTGAGTCCAAGGATATTGTCTATCACACAGTTGTCTGAGATTCCCATGAACTACAAGAGATTCTTGTTTGTTTCCTCTTGTTTTTTAAGGATGGCTTATGGACTGTCATACAAACCAATGCCTTTTCTCAAGAGCTATACATGTACATGAAATGAGCGGTGTATCCTAGTGTATCTGTCTTCTGCATCTGGAAGTAAACCTAACACCTGCCCGGAACTATCAATAAAATAGTGACAGCTCCCTGCCTAAGAGCCACAGGGGCAGCAACAGTCTGAGCGTCACTGGGAACATCACCTTCCATAAATGGCACTAAGAATATGGACACAGGTGGTCCCTTGGACAGAAAGGGCAGTTCAGAATGAAATTCACAGGAAAAGCCTGGAATGAGAAGCTACCTTCAGCAGAATCCCAGAGCCAGAGGGAAGCCCTTTCCTGTAAAAGACTAGAGTGTGGCTAGGCAAGAGCTCATGGATCCTCTGATGTTCTTTGGGATGCAGCTACCTAGTACATGATCCCAAGGTGCCTGGAGTTTTGAAAAGTGAGAACAGAGATGGGGTAGGATATCAAAGCTAAGAACTGGTTAATGATGATACCCACTGGGAAACCAGGGTTTCATATTGGGATTCTTAGTCTAGTTAGTAAAGGACTGACTTAAATGGAATCTTGAGAACATATTTATTAGGGTTTAAAAGAAAAACCCCAGGGCAGGCAAGCTATAAAATCTGCTGCTGCCTGGAGGAGGAAAATGAAGAAGAGAAGGAAGAAAACTCTACAGAAATGAGCTATGCCAGCACGAGGTCATCCACATAGTGACAGGCAGTCAGCTGTATGTTGGAGAGGGGAGCATTTCAAAGAGTGAAGCCCAAAGTGTTAGGAAAAGCGTGGTTAGATTAAAAGATGGAAGAAATGTAAAGTTAGAATTTTTCTGAATAATTCAGAAAAGTGGAGAGATTGATGAAGCTTCATGGCTTTGGCCTCCTGTAGTAGGGGATGAAAATTCTGGGAAGGAAGTGCATCATCTCATTAAAGGTGCAATTATTCTGCCTATCTCATTAGCATGGTGTAAGGTTGACTGGCCTTCCTATAGATTGTACTGCCTTCCTGAGGATTGTCCATTGGCCAGGGATTTTGTTTTCCTAGCCATAAGGAAAGAGTTGTCCCAAAAAGGACTTTGGGAACACATTCCCCATGGAGGGATACTCCCTTAGCCTAGAGGCAGGAGGGAGGGCCTAGACCCTACTCCAAATGACTTGATAGATTTTGATGATCTCTCCTGGAAGGCATCACCCTCCCTGTGGAGTGGGGGAAAGAGGCATGGGATGGGAGGGAGGGGAGAGGGAGGGTGATGGAACTGGGATCGATATGTAAAATAAAAAAATAATAAATATATATATATATATTTTAAAAGAGTTGTCCCTTAATGGACCTTTACTGCTGTTGTGTCATTAGGGCTTGTCTTGTTTCTATGCATGAGAGTACATCACAGGAAAACTGAGTCTCTAGTAGACTAGGCGAGGACACGACCACCCCAAGGTAGGAATGAGGAAAAGGTTTTTATTGTAGCTATAAGAGAGAGTACAGCCAGAGGCAACTGGAAGAGATGGAGAGAAAGTAGTAGACTAAACATGACCAGTAGGTTGAACTGAGCCATGAAATGGGAGCAGTGATCAAGAGAAGAGAGAGGGAGCAAAGGAGATGGAGAAAGGGACAAAACAAACCAAGAGGGCACATGACCTAAGTGGCAGGGTTATACAGGAATGAGAAGCTGGGAAAAGGGATGCCCATGAGCTGGAGAAGTTTAAGGTTAAGAAAGAAGTCAGGTGAAAAGAACTAAGAAGATCCAGGATACCAGGTGGACTCTGCTACAGGTACTTGCTGAGAGCTCCTAGAGGTCAGTATGCCAATAGAAACCACAGTCAGCCATGTATCCAGGGTTTCTTTTGGACCTGCAACAATCAAGCAAACAAATAAACACCTACGGTTTTGGAGGCAAGAGAGATGGCTCAGTGGTTAAGAGCCCTTGCAGAGAACACAGGTCCTGTTCCCAGCACTCACATAGTGGCTCACAGCCATCCATCCATACACCAGTTCCAGGGACTCCAACTCCCTCTTCTGACCTCTTTGGGCACTAGGTATGCATCTAGTGTACACACATGTAAGCAAAACACTCATACACACAAGGCCAAATAAATTGAAAATATAATGTGGGGGCTGGGAGAACAGCACAGTTGGGAGAATATACACACACCTTGAATGCATGAAGCTTTGGGCTCCATTCCCAGCTCTGCATAAACTGGGTGCAGTGGCACACACTAAACCCCATCGCTTAAGAGCTGGAGGCAGGGGGATCAGAAGTCCAAGGTCATTATTATGCAATATGTAGAAAATTCAGGCCAGCCTAGACTACACTGAACTCTGTCTCAAAAAAAAAAAAAAAAAAAAAAAAAAAAAACAAAAACAAAAAAAAACTTATAATAACAATTAAATTAAATGTTAAAATTCTCACTTCTAACTAAATAGCAAATGTGTTTTGTTTTGTTATATTGAGACAAGGTCATGCTCTGTAGCTCAGACTGGCCTCTCCATCAGTCCCAAGTACTGGAGTTATAGACATGAGCCACCACATCCTGCTCAAAGTTTTGTGTGTGAGTGTGTGTGTGTGTGTGTGTGTGTGTGTGTGTGGTTTTAAGTGTAAGTATGTGGCAGCTGAGTTACAATTAAGCTTTCCTAGCCTGTGTGAGGTCCCAGGCTCTGTAGTGAGATATCCACCCACCCACACCTGTTGCACTGAAACACATCCATTTGGGCATGGGTACAGGTGCGGATGTGACAGGGAAGGCTAGGTCTGGGGTCCTGGACCCCAGCTGGCTCTCTTGCTTCCTGGTCAGGTTGCTGAGAACATCCAGGTGGCATCCGTGGAGCAGGAACCCACATCAGTCATCTGTTTCATGTGTAAGTGAATTCTCCCCGAATAAACCACACTTTATCCTATACTGAGTCCAGTGAATCTTATTTCCCACGCTTTAAGGTTCCATGCCCAGTACTGCAAACACAGAAAAAACAAAGCAAAAAAAAAAAAAAAAAAAAACAAAAACAAAAACAAAAACAAAATATATGTACCTTGGATTCTGTGCTTTCCCTCATCATAGCCTTTCAACTGGGGAGCAAAATTCACAAAATAGCTATTACTAATAGATATAGATAGGAGGGTATGAGAAATGGGAGACTCCTGGTTCAAGAGGTCCCTGGGATTACAGTGATCACACAGCTATGAAGACGAAAAGTTCCCCAGGCTACTGGATGAAAGATGGAGGTCCTGTTTTATTGTCTATTGTCTCCTTTGGTTATCTTCAAGCTGTTAGATTTGATTTGCAGTTCCGACTGTGGTAGCACAAAGGAACAGGTACGTTTGTAAGGTTGAGAAATGAACATGTGGATCAGGGAGATGACTCAGTAGTTAAGAGTGCTTGCCACGCAAGCGTGAGAATCTGAGTTCAATAACTCCCCAGACCCATGTAAAAAGCCAGGCATGGACACACAGGCCTGCAAACCAAGTGATAGAGGCAGTGGAGGGGCGCCTCCCTTCTCAAGGGGCATTGTGGGCATTGGGAATAGTTGTCTGCTCTTTCTTTTTTTTTTTAAACTTTCTTTTGACTTATTCTGTGTGTCTTTCGTGTCATCTAACCTGATCACATTCATTTCCCTGTCATCCCTTTGCATCTGTTCTCCTCCCCTGCAACCTCCTCAAAAGGAAACAAAATTTAAGAGAAAAAAAAGAAAAAAATTAAAAACCTCGTCATGGAAGCTGCAGGGTGACACAGTGAGTCACACCATGAACCCCTTTGTCTATAAATCTTTATTTGCAAGTGTTCATTGCAGAGAGGCCCAAGGCCTCTGGTTTCTACTGCACCACCGATGCTGTGCACGCGCTGGGACTCTTCTTGGATATTGTGTTGTGGAGATCCTGCAGCTTTGGGTGTGTGGGTCAGGTTCCTTCACATGCTCCAGCAGATGGGGTGGATTGGGATCTGGCAAAGTCATAACCCTGGATCTGGACCTGGGCAGCTGCAGGGTTGGTCAGCCCGCCAGCTCTCTCCCCTGTTCTCACCACCAGGATGAGCTCTCCAGCACTGCCCCCCCAATACACCTCTTGCATCAATGAGCAAGGAGAGGGGCCATTCTCCTGTTTCATGCCCTCAGGGTCAGCCCTCCCACACCATCACCATCAGGGCCAGCCCCACTGTGTAGCCCAGGTGGGCTACAGGAGCCACTCTCTGGAATGCTGCAACTGGTGAGGCGTGGGGACAGCCCTCCCACTCCCATGACCCCAGCGCAAGCTCCTCCACCTGTCCCAGGTGATGATACGGATGGTTGTATCTCTCTTCTTCCCACGCTGCCACAAGTCAGGAGAGCAATGGGGACAGCCCCCCTGCTCACAATATCAGGACTGGGTCACCCACACCTTTGACAACAGGGCCAGCTCTGCTGTGCTGCCTGGGGCAGGGCTGCTTTCCTGAGTGCTGCAGCTGGCAAGGGGGTCAGCTCTGTCTGTTGCAAGGGTAAGGGGAGAGGGCTGGGGGCAGGGGGGACCATCTCTCTTCTACCCACTCAGCTCTATGACAGACATAGCAGGGACAGCTCCCCCACACTTACAACTCCAGGGCTGGCTCATGCATACCTCCACACCTCTGCTAATGGCTGGTTCTATTGTGTTGCCCAGGCAAGGTTCATGTCCTGAACTCCTGAGTGTTGCAGCTGGTGAGGGACAGGGACAGCTCTCCTGTTCCTATGTTCACAGCGCCAGCCCATCTGTTTTATTTTTGTTACCATCACGATGCAAGTTTACCATGAGCAGCCACAACAATAAAAGTGTGCCAAGAGTGCAAACCAAACCGAAAAAGACAAAGGCACATTGAGGTTTTTGTTTTTTCCTGTTTCCAATTTTTAAGACTCATACTTGCCCCAGGTCAGTGTAGTTGTATCGCTTAGTTTTCTTGTGGGAATATTAAGAAAACAAGTAGAGTTTGGTTTGGCTCAAAGTGTGTCATCCAGTGTGGGAATTTAGAATTTCCTGGTTCTCTTCGAGTGAGGGGGTAGGGTGTAAGGAGTTCCAGACTGTGAGCTACACTCAGTCACAGGTAACCAGTTTTACGGTTTGTGCAACTGCTGTTACCTGCACCATGATTATAAGTAGTTTGACAGCCCAGTGTGTGCCATCTCTTGACTTCCTTATTTCGAAACAAAAGAGGACAAAAATGTGTTAGGGGAAAGCACAATCCACAATACACAATACCCGGGAAACAGGCTTGACAGAAGGTTGTACATTTGTTGCCAGGGAACACGGCACTTCTCGTGCTGTGAAGGATAAAAGAAAACATCGACTGGTGCTCCCACAGGAGACACCTTAGATCAATCTGAAAAGATCTTCACTGCTAAAGCAATTGCCACCTGGTGTCCCAGGCATGAAGGCTTGGGGGACAGCCACTTGGACCTGACACAAACCCCCCCCCCAACTGAAGGCAGCAGATGATCTGGTTAAGTTAACTACTTAGGTGAATCACTTATTTTTTTCTACAAGATAACAACAATTTAATCTTATAAAATGGTTTAATATAATGAGTTTTGTTTTTGTTTTTCCTCTTAATATAGGTATTTTTTCAAGTATATATCTACCTTATTGATTTATTGCTCGGTTTTTCATCGAAGGGCATACATCGGTGAACTCGTGCTCTCAAATTGATATTGTTTCTCCTTTTTGTTTGTATAAACAACACTTTTGCTCAGACATAAGTCAGAGTTTCCAAAGTAGCCCCAAGGCCCTCCCTGTATGCATTGCCCCAACCCTGTTCTCCTACTATTGACCTTCACTCTGTTTTTTTGTTTTGTTTTGTTTTGTTTGCTGTCATTAAGCTTATTCTCCAGGGCCTCTACTTATGCTGTTTCCATTTCCTAGTGTACTCTTCCCCAAGACTCTAGGGCTGTTCTTTAACTCAAGTCTTTATGAAGATGCCATCTTCTCTGTGAGCCTCGTGAGGACATCCCTCAAAAATGCTGGACTCCTGTAGTTAAAGCCATTGTCTGCCTTCACTGCTTGACTCTCATCCAAGTTCTTCCTGAATTCTGAAATTAATGTCAGGGTCATTATGGAAAGACTAAAGGAGAGATGACAGGAAAAAAGTGGACCAGAGAGAGAGAGATAAATGGGCTAAGCCAGGTGCAGTGGTATTTATCTGTTACCCCAGTATTGGAGAAACTAAGGCAGGAGGAGGACACTGATTCCAGGCCAGTCTGAGACACATTCCGAGACTCTGTCTCAAAGAACAAAACCAAATAACCAAAGAAACAAAAGCCTAGCAACAACAACAAGCAAAGCCCAAATAACCTGAAGAAAAGGATAAAGAAGCCATTTCAACAAAGATCAATATAATATTTATGTTAGAAAAATCTAGAATTTTCCAAAAAATGTGTGTGATGGCTATTCTTGGTTGTCTACTTGCCTGCATCTGAAACTAACTAGGTGGCTGGGCAAACCCATGAGGGACTTTTCTTAACTGTATCATTTGAAGTGGGAAAACCCACTTTTGATCCAGATCTTTGAGGCAGGAAGATACACATTTAATCTGAACCACACCTTCTGCTGGCAGCCTATATAAAGGACACAGACGAAAGAAGCTTGCTCTTGCTGGCAGGTCCATCCATTCACTGGCATTAAAGCCTGCTTCTTCAGGATTCCAGCATGTACTAAAGGCCAGCTGAGACATCTAGTCTCATGGACTGAACAACTATTGTATTCTTGGCCCTTCCATTGGTAGACAGCCATTGTTGGACTAGCTGGGCCACAGCCTGCAGGCCATTCTAGTAAATCCCCTTTATATGCATATAGAGAGAGTCATTCTATCAGTTCTGTTCCAGTAGAGAACCTTAACTGATACAGTATATAATCATTCTTAAAGGAATGATAATTGGTAAGAGTACATTTGATTTGCTATGCACCCATATCAAATAGACGAAGAGTCAGGTGTGGTGGCATATGTCTTTAATCCTAAAATTTGGGAGGCTGATTCAGAGAGATTTCTGTGAGTCCCAGGCCAGCCAAGGATATATAGTGAGATACTGTCTTTCTCAAAAAAATAAAAAAGACAAAGGAGCTGGGCTACATCTCAGGGCTGAGTGCCTGCTAGCATGCATAAAGCTGATAGGCTTCACCCCTGGCACTGCAAAGTAAACAAACAGACTAATGTGAAAATAAGGCACGGTAATCTTGTGGGAACTGGGTCTCTTAGCAGAGACTTATGGTCATGGTCAGGGATGTTTTTTTCTTGCCTGAGGACACTGCCTTTAGAGAATATTGACCAAGTGTGTATTCTTTAAGAAGTTTCCAGTATGGTAGCACACACCTTTAATCCCAGCATTCTGGAGGCAGAGGCCAGCCTGGTCTACAAAGAGAGTTCCAGGACAGCCAAGGCTGTTTCACAGAGAAACCCTGTCTCAAAAAAAGAAAAAAGAAAAACAGAGGAGGAGGAAGAAGAAGGAAGGAGTTTTTTTCCTGGTGTAGGGAGATGTCAGTATGTACTCTTTCTTTCAGTTCTATGGGATCAAGAGGTAAAGAACAGATTTTCAGAGATGAATTTGTCCTGCGGCATCACCCAGCATCTTCAACTACACCCTGCTGAACCACCTGCCAGCCAGCACCTCCTGGATCAGATCATAATCCCCTCAATTCCTTCCCTGCCAAAGACTGGCTTCCCAGAACAGCCTGACCTAGCTTTACCTCTCCCCTGCCCACCAGTACTACTCATGATCCTCACAGCTCACTGTCCCCGGGTACTTCCCACTCAGGGCCACTTGGCTAAGCTATTTAGACAGGACTCCAAAGAACACCTCCAGAAATTCTCATAGCCTGTGGGCACTGGTATCACTTTCTGAGAGACAAGAACACCGAGTCTCACTCAACTAGCAAGAGACAAAGAGAGAGATCTGAGAGATGCATCAGGGACTGTCTGTACCTGAGCTACAACAGCCCTCTCTCCTCCAGCTGGCCTGTTCCCTTCATTCTGTTTACAAATACTTTCTGAATGGCTTCCATTGTTCTAGGAGAGACTGACACAGCAGAGAAGAAAATAGACAAGGCCTGGGCCCTCAAGGGGCTTATGATCTAATAGAGTAAATAAACAAATCCTCCCTCTCTGCGTATATTGGCATCTACACACTATAAAGATACATGACACGTATACTAAGACAATATAGGATAGAAGCATGATGGCTACTGGATGCTTGTTTGTTTATTTATTCAATTATATTTGCTTTTAAGAGAAGTTATAGTGAGATATCCACCCTGTTCGCACCTGTTGCACTGACCACACCCACTGGGGCGTGAGGACAGGTGCAGGTGTGTAGCCTGGAGGGACTAGTTCTGGGGTCCCAGACTCCAACTCACTCTCTTATTTCCTATTTGGAGACAGGCAGCATCCTTGGGACGGGAACATGCAGCGGTCATCTATTTCTGATGTAAGTGATTTCTCCCCGAATAAATATCCATCAGTCTATCATTTTCTAAATTCTTATTTACTACGCTATAACAAGGTCTCACTATGTTGTCCTAGCTTACTTCTAAACTTCTGAGGTCAAATGATTCCCATGCCTCAATCTCTTGAGTAGTTAACTATGGGTTTGTGTCACAATATTTGAACAAATTAATTCTTTTCTTTTTGTATCTCCCCCACCCCCTTATTCTTTCCTTCCTTCCAAGTTATATGCCAGCCTGATTCTGTTTAGATAGGGGGCTAGAAAAGTTTATCACTGTGGTGATGTTTAAGCATAATCAGCACTCCTAAATGAAGGTGAGAGAATTGGGGGTAGGGGTGGTGTGGTTTAGGGCCACCTAGCTGTATGTCAAAGTCAAGAACAGCCTAGGCCACATAAGACCTTGTCTCAAAAAGAAAAAAAAAACTAGAAAATTTGTGTAGTATAAACAGCCGAAGATCAATAGGAGACATCATAGTAGGGCTCCTATCTTGACTAGTAAGAAGGTGACCAAGGGTCCTAGGGGACTTGCTGGGGACTTTCAATAGAAAGTGTCAGAAAACATAACCAAATGAGAACTCCTCATTGCAAGGTTGGATGAAATGTTTGATCAAAATCTGGGACAAAGTAGGTGCCCAGTGAATGAATGAATACTTCACATTATATAATTGTAGGAATTTTGTTCACTTCTACTAATGAGCAAGTTTTTTTTTTTTTTCTTCCTGAGGAAATTATATCTAAATGATGTTTTAGCTGATGTAACACAACAACTAATTCAAGCATGTAATGCCAACTAATTCAAGTTCAAGTGTCAATCATGGGAAGGTCACACATCAACAGTCCAGCGTGTGTAAGACTGATGCAGAAAGAGCAAGTATAAGAACAGTGAGGCTACCTGTGGAGAAACATCTCCAAAGTGAATAAACAGAAATAAAAAGGAAAGGATAAGCATTCAAATAAACCACAGCAATAAACTTTCACAAATCAAAGGCAGGAAAATGAGCAGGGCTTTAGTGGGCTGCAGAGGTGAAGTGGGGAGACTTGGGAAATAAAGAAGAAAAGTCAGGCTCTTCCAGATGTTGCTTTGCTGCAGCTATAAGTGATGAAACACAAACCACAAAACTCAACAAACCAACATGGAGTTTATTGAGAAGGGGAGTGAAGGAAGAGGTAGGTGTTGGCCAACTGGGAGCAGAAATGGAAGGGGGAAGGGAAGAGAAAAGAGGTAAAGAGACACAGAGACAGAGAAAGAAAACAGAAACGACGAGGGAGACAGGAAAAGTCCAGTCTGTCTCAGAGGAACAGCAAGAAAGAGAGGAGAGCGGGAAAGAGAAGAGAGCAGAAAGAGATGAGCAGGCAAAAAGACTGTTAAGGGGGGGGGGTCCTTTCTCTTAAAGGGGTCCTTTGAACCTCCATGGAACCCTGACCAAGGTTGCAGCCTGAGTGCATTCTGCCACGAGACAGGGGCAGGCCAGCATAATGCCTGAATTTATACTTTCTCTTCTACTTTATACCTCCTCTGCTCCCTGATCTCTTTCTCTTCCTTCCATCTTTTTTATTTTCTCAATGCACATGCCCAGCTTTATCACGACTTCATTCTATCTGCAGGCTTCTTCCGCACAGGTCACAATGACCACACTCCAAAATGTCTGAGCCTAAAAGTAGCACAACCGACTCAGTGTGCTCATCACAGCCACTTAGTTCAAGCTCTCAATTCTCAGTCCTGGGAGGAACCTCGTACTTTAGTCATGTAGGTGTTAATCATGGTAACCTGAGGGGAACTGGCAAGATCAGGCAATGTTTCCTCTCTAGAACCGTGTATTCATATAGATAGGACGATGGTTACCTGTGGAGGGAAGGAAGTTGAGGAAGTGATTCAGACAGCTCTTTATTTCTGCTTTATTCTTAAACATTAAGGTGAGTTTCCCGATGCTTTTTATCACTTTCTTAGACTGTTTTGATGTCTGATTTCTTCAAAACTTGACAAAGAAAAGGAGGAGCTCTTTTCTAAACTGAAAGAAAAAAAATGTCTATGTAGTTGCATGGATATAGACAGAAACTCCTCCACCAGTGATGACATTTTAATAGCATTAGTAGAACAGTCAATGTCTTTGAACTCTTGTACACTGGTAGTTTTATATGGGAATTGGTAACCCAGTCATCCATCCAATGAATATTAATATTAAACATCTCCATCTGGTAGTCCAACTGGAAAGCCCCAGATTTACAGGGGCTCAAACCAGGTAGGGAGAGTATAGCTGCTAAATACTTCGTAGATGGAAATAATTTTTTTTTTATTTTTAAGTCTGAAGTGAGCTTCTGTTTAAATATTATTTTATATGTATGTGTGAGTGTCTGTGCCTATGTATGTATGCCATGTGCATGTTTGGTGTCTAAGGGGACCAGGAGAGGTTGTTGGAGGCCCTGGAACTAGAGCAGTTGTAAGCCTTCTGATGTAGGTGCTAGAAACTAAACCTGAGTCCCCTATAAAAGCAGCATATGCTCTTAGCCACTGAGCCATCTCTTCAGTCCCGGGCTTATAGAAAGGAAAGGCCTCACTTATTTGGGGGAAATTGTAACTTTCTTCCGACAAAAAAGAAGTTGTATAAATCCAGCCACACTGAACCTCTTAGAAAAGAAAGTGGGAGGTACCCTTGAACAAACTGGTACAGGAGACCACTTCTGAACAAAACACCAGTAGTACAGACACTGAGATCAACAATTAATAAATGGGACCTCCTGAAACTGAAACGCTTCTGTAAGGCAAAGGACACAGTTAACAAGATAAAACAGCAGCCCACAGAATGGGAAAAGATCTTCACCAACCCCACATCTGACAGAGGGCTGATTTCCAAAATATACAAAGAACTCAAGAAGCTAGTCACCAAAACACCAAATAACTCTGTTAAAAAGTGGGGTACAGAACTAAATAAGGAATTCTCAATAGAGGAATTTAAAACAGTTGAAAGATACTTAAGAAGATGTTCAACATCCTTAGCCATCAGGGAAATAAAAATCAAAACAACTCTGAGATATCATCTTACCCCTGTCAGAATGGCTAAAATAAAAAACACCAAAGACAGTTTATGCTGGAGAGGATGTGGAGAAAAGGGCACACCAGGGGCTGGAGAGATGGCTCAGCCGTTAGGAGCACTAACTGTTCTTCCAGATGACCTGGGTTCAATTACCAGCACCTTACAATTCCCAGCAACTTACAATTGTCTGTAACTCTAGTTCCAGGGGATCTGATACCTTCACCCTAATGCACATAAAATAAAGGTTAAATAAATTATTTTTAAAAAGAAAAGAAAGGAGAACAGTCCTGCATTGCTGGTGGGAGTGCAAACTCGTACAGCCCCTTTGGAAATCAGTATGGCGGTTCCTAGGGAAAATGGGAATCAGTCTACCTTAAGATTGAGCAATTCCACTCTTAGGCATATACCCAAAAGATGCACATACATACAACAAGGGTATCTGTTCAACTATGTTCACAGCAGCATTATTTGTAATAGCAAGAACCTGGAAGCAACCTAGATGACCCTCAACTAAAGAATGGACAAAGAAAATTTACACAGTGGAGTACTACTCAGTGGGAAAAAAAAAAAAAAAACAATGGAATCTTGAAATTCGCAGACAAATGGAGGGAACTAGAAGAAACCATCCCGAGTGAGGTAACCCAGTCACAAAAAGACAAACATGGTATGTACTCACTCACATATGGATTTTAGAGATAGAGCAAAGGATTACTAGCCTACAATCCACACCACCAGAAAAGCTAGGAAACAAGGAGGACCCTAAGAGAGACCACATGGTACCCAGGAAAAGGGACAAGATCTCCTGAGCAAACTGGGAGGAGGGGAGAGGGAGTTAGGAGAAGAAGGGTGAAGAGGAGGGGAGAATAGGACATGAGGGAGCAGGAAGATTGAATCAGGGAAAGAATAGAGGAGAGCAAGAAAAGAGATACCTTAATAGAGGGAGCCATTATAGCTATAAAGAGAAATCTGGCACTAGGAAAATGTCCAGAGATCCACAAGGATGACACCAACTAACATTCTAAGCAGTAGTGGAGAGGATTCCTTATATGCCCTTCCCCAATAATGAAATTGATGATTACCTTATATGCTATCCTAGAGCCTTCATCCAGTAGCTGATGGAAGCAGAAGCAGACACCCACAGCTAAATACTGAGCAGAACTCCAGGAATCCAGTTTCAAGACAGGTAGGAGTGATGAGCAAAGGGGTCAAGACCAGGCTGGAGAAACCCACAGAAACTGCTGACCTGAGCAAGTGGGAGCTCATGGACCCCAGTCTGATAGCTGGGAAACCAGTATAAGACCCTCCCAGACCCCCTGAACGTGATGTTAGTTAGGAGGACTGGGCAGCCTATGGGCCCTCTGGTAGTAGATCAGTATTTTATTTATCCCTAGTGCACAAATGGACTTTGGGAGCCCCATCCCCCTAGAGAGATGCTCCCTCAGCCTAGACACATGGGGGAGGGCCTTGGCCTTGCTCCAAATGATATGACAGACCTTGAAGATCCCCCATGGAAGGCCTCACTCTCCCTAGGGAGCAGAAAGGGGATGGGATGGGGGTTGGGAAGAGACAGAGAAGGAGGGGAGGGTGAGGGAACTGGGACTGACATGTAAAACAAGCTTGTTTCAAATTTAAATTAAAAAATAGTATCATTTAAAAAAAAAGAAAGAAAAAGTTGTCCTGGGCTTGGTGGCAGAGTCCTTTAAACACAGCACTTGGTAGTCAAAGGTAGGTAGATCTCTGAGTTTGAGGCCAACCTAGTGTACAGAGTGAGTTCCAGGATAGCCAGGGCTACACGGAAAAACCCTGTTTCAAAAAAACAAAAAATAAAATAAGGAAAAGAAAGCATGCTTAAACCGCATATGTGCATTTATGAATGTGTCTTTACTTCCTTGCTGACCAAGTTGTTGAGTCACTCAAGAAAACCTAGGAACTTCACAGTGAACTCTGGACTAGCCTCAGGCAATGGGGTAGGGGACTATGACCCATCACAGTGTCAAGTGCCTTTAACAACACAGGACACAGATGCAGTTTACAAACAGAGTGAAGATTGGATGTGGCCTGTGTTTGGTCTCACTCTTGTCAAAAATATCAAGAAGATGAGATGTCATGATGGCATCTCATAAAGAGTTGAAGACCAACCTGGGCTATATGAGACTCCATTTCAAACAAAACAAAACCAACAATAGAAGGAAGACTGGTCCCTTCCAGCTGAGTTAATGCCTCCAAATACTTTGGCTCTTTGATAGAGGAGAGCCCAGGACAAGAAAGGAGGCCCCTAGAAACCTGGCAAGTGGAAACTGGAGCCAGTTCTGACTTGAAGGGTAAAGCATTCTGAATCAGTCTTCAAACTGGAGAAGCAGGTCATACCAGTCAGACACAGAAATCAGAGGGTAGCTTCAAATTGCATAAATGCTAAGGCTGTAAATCTCATGTTTCACTGGGAGAATAATAGGGAGATTTGTGTGGATTCGGGAGGGAGCAGAAAAGGGAAGGGAAGACATGGCGCAAACCTGTCAGGCTAGAGTCAGGTTTGGAGCTGTGGTTAGCATCAATTTTAGGGGTAGAGTTAGGATCCTGGCTTAGAAACTGTTATTATAATTACATGGGCTGGGCTTAGAGAGAGTGCTAGGATTAGGGTCAGAGTTTATGGTTAGGCTTAAGGGTTAGGTCTGGGGCCAGGATTAGGGATAGAGTTAAAATTAAACAAGTTTATGGCTAAGGCTGGGGTTTTGTGTATGTCTATGGTTACAGTTTGAGTTTGTCTATGGTTACAGTTTGAGTTTGTCTTGTGACTAGGGCTACAGATAGGTTTAGAGTCAGGCTTAGAGTTACTTGTAAGTTTCAAGCTAGGGGGTAGGGCTTAGGCTAGTACTAGAGCTATGGCTAAGTTTAAGGGCAAGACCTGTATTAGTGTTATGGCGTGGGCTAGGCTTAGGGTCAGGGTTAGGATTATGTTTAAGTTTATAGTTAAGGTAAGGAATAATGCTAGATTTAGTAGGGTCAGAGTTAATTTTAAAGCTGGGGATGGCATCAAGTTAGGGCTGAAGCTGGAGTTAGGACTTGGTCAAAGGTTAGGATTATGGTGTGGTCTAGGTTTAGTTTTAGTATTAAACTTTGTTTAGTGTTAAGTTTGGGTACAGGATTAGAGTTAGCCATATATTAATCTTTAGGGCAAAAGTTAGTTTTAGGGGTAGAGGTAAAGATATGGTTTAGGCTTTAGGCTAACATGACTATGGTTAAGGTAATGGGTAGGTGTAAAATTAGGTTAAAAATTAGGGCTAGGATTAGTTTAAGGGCTAGTGTTGGGCTAGTGTTACCATGGGCCTTTTGTTAGATTAGGGCTAAGGATAGTGCTAGGATTAGAGATCAGAGTTAGGTTAGAGGTGCTTTTAGGGCCTTAAAATTGGGGTTAGGATTATTGTTAGCACTAAAGTAAAGGTTAGAGGACAGGTTTCAAGGCTATACTTAGAGTTAGGGCTAGCTTTAGGTTAGGCCTCATGTTAAGATCAGGACTAGTTAGGTTTAAGGTTAGGCCTATGGTTGGGTTTGGGGTTAGTGGTGGGGTTCTGTAATATCTAAGCTTACATTTAGTGTTGGAGGCTCAGCTCAAACTTAGTGCTAGATCTATTCTTCATGAATACTAGGGTCAGGGGTGGGATTCATGTTAGTACTAGGTCTCCATTTAGGGTTAGATTCAGGGTTAGGGTTAGAGATGGAGTTATGGTTAAGGCTGGGGTTCAGATAGGGCTGGGGATAGGGGTGGGAATAAGATTAGGGATGGGGCTAGGGTTAGGGATACGGTTAGGGTTAGGAATAGGGTTAGCGATAGATAAGTTTATAGTTAGGAATAGAGGTAGGGGTAGGGATAAGATTAGGGATAGGGTTAGGGCCAGTCACAGATAGGTTTAGTGTTAAGGTTAGGGTTGGGGACAGGGTTAGGATTAAGGCTTAGATTGGATTTAGGACTGACTCAGTTGTGATTATTCCTACGGCCAGGGTTAGTTAGGGTTAGAACTTTTTTGGCTCTGTCGTTAGTGTTGTGTTAGGGTTTGTGCTAGGGTTGGGGTAAGGTAAGTTTTAGGGTTACATCTAAGTTTAGTGCTTGGTTTAATGTTAGGGTTGAATTTGCTATTTGTTTAAGGGATACATAAAGGTTAAGTGTAGAGCTTTTATTAGGGTTAAAGAGGGGGTTAGTTTTAGGGTTAGAGATAGGGTTAGAGATAGGTTTAAGTTGGGCTAAGGTTTGGTGTGGGTTAGGTTTTGGTGTTAGGGCTAGGTTTGGGTTTGAGCTGGATCGAATGTTAAATATTAGGAGTAGCTGTAGGTTTTGGTTGTAGCTACAGATACAGCTAAGTTTATGGTTATGGCATGGGCCAAGGTTTTGATCAGAGATAAGAATTGGTTGGCAGCCGGGCACTGGTGGTGCACACCTTTAGTCCCAGCACTTGGGAGGCAGAGGCAGGCTGATCTCTATGAGTTTGAGGCCAGCCTGGTCTACAGAGCAAGTTCCAGGACAGGCTCTAAAGCAATACAAAGAAACCCGGTCTCAAAAAGCAAACAAACAAAAAACAAAACAAACAAAAAGAATTAGTTGGCTATAGGGTTAGCAGGGTATAAGTAGGACCTCTTCTAGTGTTGGGATTACTGCACTAGGTAGGGTTATGGTAAAGGCTATGGTATGGTTTGGAGTTATGGTCAGAGCTAATATAAAGGTTAAGATGTAATGGTCTAATGATAATGATAGAGCCAGAGTTGTGGCTAGCCTTAGCTTTAGGGTTAGTTCTTTGTTAGTGCTAAACTCAGCATTAGCATTATGTCTGAGACTAGGAGTGTGTTAGGGTTAGGATTAGGTGTGTGTTAGAGGAGGGAATAGTTATGGTTAAGGAGAGCATTACAACTAGAGTATTTTATTTGTTCATTCCTTTGTTTTGTTTTTGAGACAGGGTTTCTCTATGTAACCCTGGATGTCCTGGAACTTATTCTGTAGACCAGGCTGGCTTCGAACTCAGAGATCTACCTGCCTCCACCTCTTTTGTACTGGGATTAAAGGCATGTACCATCACTGCCCAGCTTAAGGTTAGAATTTTGACTAGTGCTAGGATTAAGGATACTGGTAGTACTAAGTATATATCTATGGAGAGGCTTTAATTAGTATTAGAGATAGATAGATTTAGGATTAGAACTGAGTATGAGATTATATTTATGGCACCAAGTCGTTCTGTGGTTAGGGTTAGTCTAATGTACATTTAAGTTTATGTTTAGGACAGTGTTAGGGCTAGATTTAGGGTTAGGGCTATTGCTACAGTAACCATTAGTGTTAATGCTTGGTCAACTTTACACAAGCTAGTCTTCTGAGAGGAGGGAACTTTAATTGAGCCTCCAAAGATATGGCTGTTGGCAGGCCTGCAGATCATTTTCTTAGTGATTGATGGGTAAAAGCCCAGCCCATTGTGGGTGGAGCCACCCCTGGGTTCTGTAAGAAAACAGGCTGAGCAAGATATAAGAAAAGAGAGAGAGAGAGAGAGCATAAAAGAGGGCACCATTATAGGTTTGAAGAGAAAACTGAACCTAGAGAAATGTCCAGAGACCTACAAGACTGACCCCAACTAACAATTTGAGCAACAGTGGAAAGGCTACCATAAATGCCCTTCCCTGATAATGAGATCAATGACTAACTTAACCACCATCATAGAGCCCTCATCTAGTAGCTGATAGAAACAGAAACAAACACCCACAACTAAACACTGAGCCGAACTGGAATCCAGATGCAGAGAGGGAGGACAAGACCAGGCTACAGAAACACACGGAGACAGCTGACCTGAACAAGGAGAAGCTAATGGGCACCCAGACTTATAGCTGGGAATCCAGCATGAGACTGACTAGATCCCCTGAACATGGGTCTCAGCTAGAAAGCCTGGGCAGTCTAAGGGACTTCTGACAGTGGAACCAGGATGTATTCCTGGTGCACAAAAGGACTTTGGGAGCACATCCCCCATGGAGGGATACTCCCTTAACCTAGAGACAGGAGAGAAGGCCTAATCCCTACTCCAAATGACTTGGCAGATTTAGATGACCCCTACATGAGCATCCTCCTACATGTGGAGTGGGGGGGGATGGGAAGGGAGGGTGGTCAGGGGGCATGAGAGGGTGGGAGAGAGGGAAAGAGGGAGAGAGAGGGAACTGGGATTGATATGTAAAATAAAAAAGAATAAGAAGCCCAAAAAGCAGCACCCCTCCACAGCCTCTGTATCAGTTGCTGCCTTCAGGTTCCTGCCTCGACTTCCTTCAGTGATCAACAATGATATGGAAACATAAGTCAAATAAACTCTTTCCTCCCCAAATTGCTTTTGGTCATAGTGTTTCATCATAGCAATAGTAATCCTCACTAGAACAGCCAGAGTTAATACTATGATGATACCAAGGTTAATGTTATAGCTAGGATTCAGTTTAGCATTAGGGTTAGGGTCAGTGTTAGATTTAATTAGGGTTAGGTCTGGAGCAATGCTTAGATTTGGTCTGGAGCAATGCTTAGATTAGAGCTAGACTTAGGGTTAGAGATAGGCTCATGATTACTGTTACAGGTTTATGAATAGGTTAAGTTTATGTGTTGTGTTATGGGTAGGGCTGGGGATTGCTTTAGGTTTAAGGTTAGGGTGTAGGATAGAGTTAGTCCTAGGATTAGATTTCTGGTTAGGTGTAAGGAGATGTAGGGGTATCCTGAGGGACAGGGTTGGGAGTAGGTCTAGGGTTAATATTAACACTAGGCTAAGGTTAGGTCTAGAATAAGGGTTGAGGTCAGGTTTAGGGCTGAGGATAATGCTCAAACTTAGCAGGGTTAGGTTTGGGTTTGGTGTAGGGAAGTTTGTAAGACTGGAGTTAGATTTAGAATTTTGGTAGAATTAATGTTACAGTTTTGTCTAGGGTTATGACTAGGGCTAAAGTATAAATTTTGAGTGGGTTGTGGGTTATGGCATGGGCTGTGGCTAAAGTTATAGAAAAGGTTACATTTAGGTTTAATTTTATGATTAGTGCTAGGTAAGGATGAATATACTCCTGGGTTACAGTTAGTATTAGCTGTAGGTTTTAGGAGTAGGGCTAGGGTTAGGGCTAAGCCTAGCATTAGGTTCAGGACTAGATGTAATGGTAAAGTTAAGGCTAGGGTCAAGGTTATTATAAGGGCGAGTAGCATGGCAGGTTTAGATTTAGGGTTAGGGAAAAGGTTAAGTTAGTTCTGCAGCTGGTGTTAGGGTTAGAGCTATAGTATAAGAGTTCTGCCTAGGATTTGGGTTATAACTAGGAGTAACTTTAGAGCTGGTGTTAAGGTTAGAGCTAGGCATATAGCTAATGTTAGTGTTTGTTTTGGTCAGGCCTTGTACAGTATTGTCTCATTCTAGAGTGAGAGAATTTTGTTTAGGAATATATTTAGGGTTAGGATTTGGACTAGGGTTAGGATAAACCTGTGGTTAGAGTTAAGTTATGACATGTGGTAGGGTTAGGAAAAATGTCATGTTTAGAGTTAGGGTTACGATTAAAGCTAGTCTTAGAATTAGGTTTAGGAGTAAGGAGGGTTAGAGTTTGGTCTTCTGTAAGAGTCAGGGCTAGTCTTCTAAATTGTTTTATGGATATGGGAAGGGTTAGTGTTTGGTTATAGTTAAGGTGAGAGTTTGGTTTAGGTTTATAGGTAAGGTTTGCCTTTGGTTAGGTTTAGGTTAGACTGAGGTTAGAGTTAGGTCTTGGTTTGAGATTAGGTCTTAGTGTTAGGTTTGGGGTTAGCATTATGAGTAGGTTAAAAATTCAGTTTGGACTAGATGTAGGCTTAATTTGGGGGTGTGGGATATGGATTAAGGCTATAGTTAGGGTAAGGGTTAATTTTAAGTTAATTTTGGGGTTAAATTTAAAACTTGGGTATCACTATCATTGGCATAAGGCTAGACATAGGTTTAGGGTTAGAACGCTTAATAATAAGTTCTGTGTCACTGATAATGCTTAGGTGTCACATTGAGGATTACAAAAATCAAAGCACTCCCCCTTGGTGTTTATTTAACCTGGAGTGAGTCCAGATCTGAATTCTCTACCTCACTCTCCCTGTGTCTTCTGCTGTCCCTGTCTGTCTGCTGTATGAGTCTGAATCTAAGCCTGCCTGTAAGCTGTCTGATGACTCTCTTCCTGCGTCGTCCATATGTATCCATAACAAAGAGCTTCACTCTTTTTTTTTTTTTATTAAACAGCACAGAAAACAACATGGGAAGGAATGAGAAATACTTTACAGAAATCTTTAACAGAGTTTTGCAAGGATAGTTACATCATTGAATGAGTCATAATAGCAAGAATCCAGGCATGGACTTGTCTAAGAATTAGCTGAAGTTACCCCAACTGACCCAGTGACAGTACTACAAACATTATTGTTTATCAGACAATATCCACATATTGTCTTCAACACTTATGAATATTTGCTTTGTAATATTGTTTTCAGCCTATTTGCTGTTCCAGAAAATGATTTATCATCACTCATGTACAAACACACATGCACTACTTGGGCTATGGAAAATTACATAACTTAAGATAACAGCTGTGTAATAGTTTAAGTTGTAAATGTTGATTATGTGGGAAATCCAAGGCAAGCAATGTTGGTTATTACAAGTTTCTCTCATAAGCAGGTTAGACAAACAGACTGAGTACACAACAGAATAAGAGAGCTCAGTGTTAAGTGATCCCAAGGTGTATTAACTCTGGCTGTGAGGTCCAGCAAAAGCTCCAGTCTCTTAAAATGTAGATCTTTTTAATTATAATGCTTTGGATAGTTCCTCTTCTTTGTTTTACTACAGAAGAAACATATCACTGGATGTGATCACTGACAAGCAAATGGTGTACTGTAGGGGCAGCCAAGATCTGCACCACTTTGTTCTAGATGGTCCTTTGGAGATGCTCACGAAGAGCCAGGTATAGTAGAGCATACCATTGATCCCAGCACTTGGGAGGCAGAGGCAGATAGATCTCTGTGAGTGCAGAGTCAGCCTGAGCATGATAGGATTGCATAGAAGAGACAAACAGAATGGCTATTCCTGTAAACTACCATGTTAAGATTTAATCCTGAAAAGCAACTAGAAAGGTTGACTAAGCTAATTATCAAACACCATTTATTTGTCTTAGTTAGAATGTCTAGTGCCATGAAGAAACACTATGACCACAGCAACTCTTATACAGGAAAAACACTTAGTTGGGATGGCTTACATTTTCAAAGGTTTAGTCCATGGTAGGACATGATGACATGCAGGCAGATATGGTACTGGAAAAGGATCTGAGAGTCCCACATCTTGACCCACAGGCCACAGGAAGTGGTCTGAGACACTGGGTGTATCTTGAGCATAAAAGACCTGAAAATCTGCCCTCACAGTGACACACTTCCTCCAACAAGGTCACACCTACTCCAACAAGGCCACATCTCCTAATAGTGCCCCTCACAGGAGCTTATGGGGGTCAATTACATCCAAACTACCACAACATTTAAAAGAGTTTGTTTTGAAAACAGGAGTTTATAGTTTCTGCAGTATAGGATGCACAAGGGTTCTTATGCTCACAGATGAGCACTTGGGAACCTGCAGTATTAACCAACAGAGTTGTTCCTTCAAGGGAAGGGATGCATAACATGTTATCCCCCCCCCAGAAGGTTTGTAGCTAATGTAGTTAATAAACTGATGAATTTTGTGCTATATATGTGGCTGAGATCACACTCTATCCCTATCCCACTCCCCAGACCTTTATTGTAAGATTGTTTTTCTAGGGCAATCTATAGAACCCATCTTTATGGAAGGTATCATATGTACTTTACAAAGAATTTTACTGTAGTTACATCTGATCTTTATTTAGCTTACTTTATTTGTGCTTTGTTGTGCATGGAGTATTTAGCTGATTATCACCAGGAATGTTTAGATCAAATTGTGCTGTGCTTAAATATGCCTGAAATAAACTACTCAGGGTCAGACTCCCAGTGTTTGAACCAACACTGGCTACATAGAGAATCATTACTCTGCTGGCCATGGTGTTTGCATAGACTCCCCACATACAGTAGTTGGAATAGATTGAGTTAAGCTACTGTTGCCATGGCAGTGGTGACAATGGCATCAATGACAGTGGCAATAATGATTTCAATGAATTTTTGTAAATATATTCAAGAACATAATTGAGCTGTTTTTAAGGCATATCCTCCTTGCCACTGCTGAGTCATCATAACAGGAATCCAGTTATGGACTTCTTGTCTACGATTTAAAGCAGGATATAGAATTTCATTAATTAGAGGAAGAATTACAGTAATAAGAGGAAGTATGACAAATTGGGGTGAGAATAAAAAGTGACATGGGGCTGAAATTCAGAAAACTCAGAAAAAACAATTCCTGTTTTGTTATCATGCTGCTTCTATGATGTCAAGTCATCGTAGAATAGCTTTATCAGCCCTGTTGGAATCTGGGGAAAGCTTGTTACTGAAAGCACAGATGTGGACCCTAGACTCCAAGTTATGAGGGAACCAGGCCCAGACATTGGTTAGACCCTCAGGGAGGTTTAGCTAAACCCATGAGCTTTGCTAAATCTTCCTGCTTCTTGTGATATTTTTCTTTTTATTAGTTTCCAAAGGAGAATTTTTTCTTTTTTTTTTTTAAGATTTAAATTAGAACCAAGTTTGTTTTTTATGTCAATCCTCTCCCTCCTCTTCTCCCCTGCCCCCCCCACCCTATCCCATCCCCTTTCTGCTCCCCAGGGAGGGCGAGGCCTGAGCATCGGGGCACTGACTAAGGAGCAGCAGGCCACAGACAGTAGTTAAAATATTAGTAGATTAGGGTGCAACTGATAAGCCAGCAAAAAAATCCAAACAAATAAACAAACAAACAAAAAACAGGTTGATGTAATAGACCACAATAAAACTTAACAGATGGCAAAGATCCAGAATGTAAAACATCCACTTAATGGCAATGTGAATCCTTGGAACATGCTATGCAAGTAGGGTGGTATCTTTGACATAACATAACATAACATAACATAACATAACATAACATAACATAATTTATCCTCACATAGGTGGACTATGTAAAAGAAAAACTAGAGAAGCCAGAGGTTCCTCCTGTTGTGGAATATGTGTTACATTTGTTGGTGCTATGTTGTGGAATATGTCTTACATTTGTTGGTGCATATTCGTTGAATGATGCAAAGATGTGTTGCATTCTTTTATGTTGCATTTGTTTAATTCTGTGAAGCTGTGATACTTTGCCTGTCTAAAACACCTGATTGGTCTAATAAAGAGCTGAACAACCAATAGCTGTGCAGAGAAAGGCTGGCAGGCAGACAGATAGATGGGAGGAGTTCTAGTAGTGGAGAGAAGGAGGAGGACATTAGGGGCCCGCCACCAGCCACCCAGCCACCCAGCCACCCAGCCACCCAGCCACCCAGCCACCCAGCCACCCAGCCACCCAGCCACCCAGCCACCCAGCCACCCAGCCACCCAGCCACCCAGCAAGCCACAAAGTAAGAGTGAAAGTAAGATACACAGAGTAAGAAAAGGAAAAGGCCCAAGGAGGTAGACAGGATAATTTAAGAAAAGCTGGCAAGAAACAAGCCAAGCTAAGGCAAGGCATTCATAAGAAAGAATAAGACTCCATGTATGATTTATTTGGAACCTGCATGGTGGGCCCCTCCCCCCCCCCCAGAGAGTAAGAGTGAAAAACAACCAACTGCACCCTCAGAAGCCCAAGTGACCACTGAGGACTGGATCCTCAACAGTTCCAAAACAAAAATTAATTTTGACTACCTACATGATCTTAACTACCCACTAGAAGAGTATAACCAGGATTAAAATGATCGGTAAGTTTCTTTAACAATCCAAGCTGTCCTGCCTATTTTCATGTCAATTTGATACATGCTAGAGTCGTCAGAGAAGAGGGAGCCTCAATTGAGAAAATGCCTCCATAAGATCGAGTTGTAGGCAACCCTATAGGGCATTTTCTTAATTAGCGATTGATGTGGGAGGTTCATCCCACCTGGGCTGGTAGTCCTGGCTGAAGGGACTGGAGAGATAGCTCAGAAGTTAAGAGTACTGACTGCTCTTCAGAGGTCCTGAGTTCAAATCCCAGCAACCATATAGTGACTCAAATCATCTGTAATGAGATCCGATGCCCTCTTCTGGCCTGCAGGCATACATGCAGATAGAACTCTGTATACATAACAAGTAAATAAATCTGAAAGGAAGCAAGGAAGCATGGAAGGAAGGAAGGAAGCATGGAAGGAAGGAAGCAAGGAAGGAAGCAAAGAAGGAAGGAAGCAAGGAAGCAAGCAAGCTGGCTGAGCAAGCTCTGCATCACCTCCTGTCTCCAGCTACCTGCCCTATCTGAGTTCCTGTCCTGACTTCCTTCAGTGATCAACAGTGATATGAAAGTGTAAGCCAAATGAACTCTTCCCTTCCCTTACTTTTTTGGTCATGGTGTTTTGTCACAGCAATAGAAACCCTAACTAGGACAAATGGTGTTATCTCTCTCACTGATCACTTCTGCATTCATTATTGGGAATCTGGATTCATTTTATCTAGTATTGCTTCCAGGATTCAGAGAAAACAGCATACCAGTATGCTGAACTTCTGCTACACTGATCCACTAATGTGAAGATCTTAAACTGAGCAGTAGTGGTGCTTGCCTTTACTCCCAGCACTCGGGGGCAGAGGGAGGCAGATCTCTATGAGTTCAAGACCAACCTTGTCTACAGATCAAGTTCCAGGACAGGCTCCAAAGCAATACAGAGAAACCCTGTCTAGAAAAAAACAAAACCAAAACAAAACAAAACAAAAAACATGAAGATCTTAAACTGGGCTCTTGGCTCCTATATGTAATCCCAGCGCTCCGAAGGCTGAAGCAGGAGGATTGCCAGACATTTGGTACCAGTCTGACCCAATGCAATTCTATCAAAAGCTACAGAGCAAGACCCTGTCTAAGAAACAAAACAACAAAAACAATAAACTACAAACTTTACACCTCCGTTCAGCCCAGGAGGTTCTAGAGTAAAGTTGTTGCATATGGGGCTAATCACATTAGGAAAGAAGGTGTGGCTTACACCATTTCTTTTATTTGACAATAATTGTATCTGGTTATATGTGGCAAGCAGGCACATCCAACTTTTTGGCATAGCAACATGACACTGATAACCACATAATCAAGTTTTGAGGGAAAAAAACTCAAGTTGACTGTTTTATGTTGTCTGTCAACACAAAATAAAAACTCACCCCAAAGTGGGTAAAGAGAGTTTATTCTGAAACCAAATATGAGTGACTGTGGCCTGGAAACACAGTCATAGGCTATCCCAAATTCCACGTTCCAACAAGCTTTGATGAAGTTTATACATTAATACAACAAATAAAGTCACAATCAAGGCACGTTTCTAACGCCTTGGTGGGAACATTAAGTAGGTGGGTTAAAGCAAAAGGCAGAAACCTGTGGTAGCTCTCAGATGCTCATAGCTTTCTTAGCTCTTTTGGTTGATTACAAAACCAGTGCTCTGTGCATTCCAAATGACTTACACAAGGCTGTAAAGACAGGAACAGAGGAGGGCAAGAAACGGCTATTAAAAGATCTACAGATGGCCCCGAATAATCAGCCATCAGGCTCTGGACCTGCAACATTATTTAACCTCTCCACAATCTTTGAAATTCTAATCAGTTATCCATTCGGTCTTGCAGCAGTATCAGCTGTAGATGCAAGTTCTTCCAGGGAAATTTTTGTTCCCAAGTTGCACTCACAGCTAACTTGGACCGTATGCAGCCTGCAGGGTAGACACGTAATGCTACCCTGTTCTTCATCGTAACCTGTTGAAAATGTCTATGGATAATTTAAGTTCTAAGCCTGGGGCTTGTTGGGTCCTCTGTTCTTAATTAAATGCCTTTTCTTTGCCTTCTGTGACATACCTGGTAGCTCTTGCTTATTCATTGGCCCTTTAATGAGGTGGGCTTGCCGACTGATTGGTTCTCAAAGAGATGTGGGTTCCTACTCACTCTATTGAGGTGGGCGGTTCCAGGAGATGCCCATAGTTGGGGGGAAGAAATCACGGAAGCGGGACTACTTGGCTAGCTCTGGAGGAGTTTGCGAATCTGGCATCTGTGCTTAGTTCAGAGCTTCGTCTTCTGAAAATGCAGTGAGCCGGGAGAGGCTGGCTGCCAGGGCGACCCTGCAGGCCACTTGGAATTGCAGGGAGAAGTGATCGGAGTGCGCGCCAAGACCGAAAACTCTGGGGACCGGAAGCTTGCTGTGGCTCAGCAGCTTTAGCCCAGCTCTGATCTGCTTTGGAGACACCCTCCTGGGTGAACTGCAGATCGTGGGAACGGCCTCTGGTGCTACAGAACCAAAATGAAGAGGTGCTGTGGGTCGAGCTGTCGCTGCTGCACCACGGACCAGTGCTTCCATGTGCCTCGAAGCCACTAAGAGCTGCTGGAGGGTGGGAGAGGCAAAGCCACGCCCGCTGGCCTCCTGAGGATGCAGAAATCCAGCTGGGAGAGAACAGGGCTCCCAAATACAGTGAACTCCCTGTCATGACTGTGGACCGGCCTTAGTACCTAGATACAGTAAGCCTTAGCTGAAGATAAGTTTTCTTGCTAATTCTTGTAGTGTATTTGTCTCCTTGAACATATTAGCTCTCTTATCATCAGCTTGCCTAATGACAAGTAAACCTTTGACATTTAGCTGCTTGAAATAAAGTTAATCTTGCAACTGTTATTGATTTTCATTTCGCTTGAGTTTATTGTATCCGTGATGTCCTTGGTATTTTTAACTTTTGACCCAAATACTATATACTTCTGAACTGCATCACTCCTAAAAAATATTTTTATTAATCATTATTTCTAGTAGTATTAATTTAGGTGTATTCTCTACAAATATAAGTACTTGGCAGAGGCACTGACAATGTAAAATGACCTGATCACGTTGGGATAGATAATGCTCTTGTCTCAAATTTAGAATAGTGTCAGTTAGTGATTCTCAACCTGTGGGTCACAACATCTTATGGCCCTTTCAGTGTTTGCCTGAGACCATCAGAAATTTACATTACTATTCATAATAGTAGCAAAATTACATTTCTGATATAGTAATTAAAATAATTTTCATGGTTGGAGGTCACCACAACGATCAAGAACTGTATCAAAGAGTTGCAGAATTAGGAAGGTTGAGAACCACTGCTCTGGGTTATTATATTCTCTTCAGAAGTGTGGTTTCAGTAATGGTCTATCCTGACCCTTGGTATTTGTTTTGATCTATTGACTGCCTTTTCTGTGTTTTAGAATAGCAGTTTGATCTTTCCTATGGCTGGCTTCACGTGCTGTGGCAGCTTCCAGGCATACAGCACACATTGACAATTATTAACTAATAATTGGCATATATAGTTACTCTTTATGTGGAGCCCACCCTTGCATGGTGGCATTATTCAGACAGCAACATAAAAGTTGGCCAGAAATACTTTGCACTGTCCCTTTCCTCCAGGGGAAATCATTCATACTCTAGTTTGTAGCACAAGTTCTAATTGGTCATAATAATAAAAACCTGGAGTCAGATATTAGGGGTGGAAGCTGAAAGAGCAGAGAAACAGAGCAGCCAGCCACTAGTTCTTACCTCTACGAAATCTCTGGACCAAAAAGAGGCTGAACTCCTGTCTCATCCAGCCTTATATTTCTCTCTCCACCGAGTCAAATCACTTCCTGTCTGTACAGACCTCCAGACCTCTATGGTTAACTAGTGGCTAGCTCTGCCCTCTGATCTTTAGGCAAGCTTTATTTGTTAGAGCACAAACAAAATATCACCACACTAGTTTCTAGGTTGAGTAACTGGCATAGTAAAGTGACTAAAGGCACAGACTATCAAGAAAATCGTCTGCTCGAATTCTGTCCATTTCCGGTAGACTGACAAGTCATTTGTCTTCTGTACCTCAGGTCATAAATGGTGCATCTGTTCCTTTGTTCTTATGATGTTTACATGACCATTTATGAAGTGTTAGATATAAAACAGTTACTAGATAGAGTGTTCATTTTATAAGTAATGCAAGTGGAGATGGCAAGGGTGCTGGCTTCTCACTTTCCCAGGACACATGGTTCCTCCTGCATAACTCAAGCCACTGCCCCTCTGGGCATTAGTTCTCACAGTGCAGACTATGTTGCCTGCTTCCTCTTGAGCTGTCGCTTTAATGCTACTTATTTTCTTTAGCGAAGGAAGAGGTGTATTGTTTCTCCTCTTCTATATTCCCTACCTTTCTAGCTCATGCATGGTTTCTGTAATTTCATGTTGACCTCCACACAAGCCTATATTATTTACTATTTACCACCCTTCAAGAGATGGGTAATTTTATGGACTCCTACTTTTCTCTTCCCCTTTTATACTTTAACCATTTATACCTTCAGTCAGAGTTCCCCAATAGTATAGTCTGCAGGAAGTGTCCTAGTGGAACATCCTCCCCCAAAATACCCTCCCACAGGGGCAAGATGAACACATTATATTCCTGAAGAGTGTAATTACTACCCACAGAATGATTTTAGGTCATATAACCTATATGGTTTTCTCTCCATACCTGTCCACCACTACCATTGGTCCAGTGCTTTGAGGGTTGGGTATCATGACTCAATGTACATTCCACTCCGATATCCACTATTGTCCAAGTATCCTGCATACTGGTGATCAACCAGTAAGTCCTCAGTTCAACATGGCCCTCACTCATGGGTCACTTTTGCCACCCCATCAAAAGGAAAGGCTCTAATCCTGAGACACTGGCCCCTGGATAAGGAAGAACTGTGGAAATCTCATGTACCCCTGATCACTGATTCCACTTATTCCGGTGGTGAATGATCTGACCTAAGACCCTCCACAGATTCACCAACCAGCAGTGGGTTGCCCATCAGTTTTGTCTGTAGTGACTTCTTTGCAGTGTCCAACCACATCTGTGTTCAAGATGCCTGGAAAGGCCCTTTTGCCTGCCTCTCTCCTCTCTCACTTGCTACTTTTTGCCTTAACATATGCAACCCTGGTTTACCTGCCTGTCTAAGTCATTTAGGTAAGACAAAGTCTCTACCTCTTCATACATGTAACACCCTCCCATGGGGCTCAGCACTGCCATCCGTGCTCCATACCAGTCTCATGGTCTTTGCTGAGTCAGTTTCATTCTCAGTTCTGTAAACATGGTCCAGTTTGAGTCTGAGAACTGGGCATCGACACTGCTTCCCACATCCCTGATGGGAGATGCCATTCTGTAAATATGTTTCTCTTATTGGTTAATGGATAAAGCACTGTTGGCAAATAGGAAGGCAAGATAGCCAGGTCTAGGAGACAATGAGGGTTCTGGGAGATGGGGTAGAGGAGATTCAAGATATAGAGTCTTGAGAGAAGTCTGGACCATCTCTCTGATAAGATGAGACCACACAGAAATACTTAGATTAATAGAAATGGGTTAATATTTAAGACAGAGCTAGCCAATAAGAAACTCTAGTAACAGGCCAACAGTTTTATATCTAATACAGTCTCTGTGTGTTATTTGTGGCTGATGCGGCTATGGGAACAGGCTGGCAGGAAAACTGCTCATAACAAAATGGCACCTGCAATGTGGGTACTAAGAACTTCCACTTAAAACTTGACAAAAGCTTAAAAAGGGATTTTAGAAATAAAAGAACAGAGACAAGCAAGGCTTCTTGGTAGCAGCATTTTTCTTGGTTGGGCTATGTTTTTCTAGAGACAAGTAGAGATTCTGGTGGCTCCTTTAAGGCAGGTTTCCTGACTCAGCATAAACGGCAAACCCTGGTAATAATTGAATGGTGTGTAGGACAGCTGGCAGTGGCAGTGACCACATCTCCAAGCCAGCAGCTTGATGCTGGAAGGCAGCATAGACCAAGGCGGTAAGCACAGTTCTCAGTGCTGGCAGTAAATGTACCCTCGCCATCTTAGATAGATCTCTGCTAAAAACAGCTGTGGCTTTCATTTTAGCAATGTTGTTTGGCAGATAAAAGGCTTGTGGGCAGAAAAAGATAAAGATTTACAGTAAAGACAGATTCAGATTAAGAAAAACCTCTAAAGATTTACAGTGTGTTTTAAAATATAAGTAGGTTTGGGAGAGAAAAAAGAAACAGGCTAAGTTGGTTTAAAAAAAAATAGAAAGAGAGTAGTTGGGTGTGGTGGCACAGGCCTTTAATTCTAGCACTCAGGAGGCAGAAACAAGCAGATCTCTGTTATTTCAAAGTGAACCTGGTATACAGAGTAAATTCCAAGAAAGGAAAAGTTACACAGAGAAGCCCTGTCTCAAAAAATGAAAAAATAGACATATAAGAAATAGAGTAATAAAAAAGTCACGTGAAGATGGAAAGCACACAGAGAGTCTAGATACTGCTTGCTATTCTGTTGTCTTTGTATTGCTTGACTGCTGAGGAAATAGCAACAACTGTTAAAAAGAAATGCTGCTGAATTAATCCAATTTATATATTTTAAAAATGCTTCGACTTCAAAATTTAAGTCTAAGGACAGGTTACTGGGAAAAAGAATTTCTAATTTTGTTTCCACAGAAAATGAAAAGCTGTGGATTCCTTCCAGACTAACATGGTTTGATCATACAAGACCCTCTGAAACAGTGTCCCAGGTAATCCAACATTCAAAACAGCTGGGATAAGACAGCCTTACAGACCACTACAGCCAGGATTTCTGTGTCTTCTTAGGATCCCCAATGACAGAGTCCCCAACCAACAGGAAGGAATTTGGGAAGAACGATGCCCAAATTCCCAAATATTGTTTATAAATGTTTGTTTTCATTTAAATGGGGTTGGTTATTAATCTAGAGACAGGAGAGAAGCCCTAGTCCCTACTTCACAGGACCTGTCAGATCTACATGACCCCAACTGGATGGCATTCCCCTACATATGGAATTGGGGTGGGGGGATGGGAGGGTGTTTAGAGTGCATGTGAGAGGGCAGAGAGGGTAAAAGGGAGGGAAGGAAGGAAGGAGGGAGGGAGGGAAGGAGGGAAGGAGGGAGGGAGGGAGGGGGAACTGGGATCGACATGTAAAATAATAAATTAAATTTAAAAAAAATGCTTTGACTCCAAAATTTAAGTTCAAGTACAAGTTACTGGGGAAAAGAATTTCTATTTTTGTTTCCACAGAAAATGAAAAGATGTGGATTCCTTCCAGACTAATGTGGTTTGATCACGCCAGACTGCCTGAAACAGAGTTCAAGCTGATCCTACATTCAAAACAGCTAGACAAAACAGCCCTACAGACTACAGCTAGGATATCTGAATCTTCTTCGAATCCCCCAAGACAGCTCCCCTTACCAGCAGGAAGTAGTTTGGAAAGAACGATGCCCAAATTCCCAAATATTGTGTATAAATGTTTGTTTTCATTTAATTGGACTTTGTTATATAAAATTAAATAAAAAAAAGGAAAAAAAATAAAATAAATGGGGTTGGTTATAAATGGTTAATGGTCACAACCAATCTCTTTTTAAAGGTAAAAGGGGGATTATGGTGTAGAAATGAATACTTTGTTTTGGAATGGATTTTCATTTATTGATACAAATTCAAGGTCAGTTTTATGATAAGTATATTTCTCCTCTTGTTTAGGTATTGTGTTTATATAGCTCATTTAATAATGTAATGTATAATTAAGTACAGATTGTAGAGAGTTACCTATGATAGTCAAAACTTATAGTTAAGTTAGGTTTTCTAGATAGACAGAGATATATTTCAAATGGATAGGCATTCTTCAAACCTTCCAAAGATCTACAGAATATGGCACCTCATATCCCATCCTTTCTGCAATTCTCCTATTATCCCTGCAGTTGTCCTCTGCATTGCCCTTTGATGTCAGGTTGCTCATTACCCATAGTAGTAGTCAGGCTGCCTCTACAGGCATTTGCTGACACCTCCACCCCCGATGTGCTACTCAGTGCTTGGCATGTCTCTCCTCTAGACATCTGGCAATTCTCAAAACATGTAATACTTCCAGACACACCCCACTTGTGTGGGTTAGATGAGAATATCTCCCCATAAGTTCATATATTTGAATGCTTGCTCAACAGTTGGTGGTACTGTTTAGGAAGAATTAGGAGGTGTGATCTTGTTGGAGTATATGTATCACTTGAGGTGGGCTTTGAGGTTTCAAAAGCCCACATCTTTCCCAGCCTCTCTCTCTCTCTTTCCCTCTTTCTCTCTCTCCCTCTATCTCTCTATCTCTATCTATCTCTATCTCTCCCTCCCTCTTTGCCTCCCTCCCTCCCGCTTATGGATCAGGATGTAAGCATTTAGCCGTTGTTGAAGAGTCATGCATGCCTGCCTGGTGCCATGTTCCTCACCATGATGGCCATGGACTCTACTGCCCTCTGGAATAATGAGACCCAAATTAAACGTTTTCCTTTATAAGTTGCCTTGGCCATGCTGTCTCTTCACAGCATTAGAGAAGAAATTAAGACACCACTCATCAAGGAGATGTGTCATTCCATACCGTCCAGAAGTAGACGGATATACTGGGATTACCAACAGTTCCTGATGAAAAAGACAAAGAGGACATTAGTTGTGTGTGGGGCTGGTGCAGGTCCTTGAAGGAGTCAAGATTGTAGTTTCTGGGAACCTGACTCTTCCCCCCCCCCTTGGGTTGTGTCTGTAAGTCCTAAGGCAGTGTCTGAGATATCCTGTATTTGCTTCACCAATATTACTTACTTAGTTTTATTCTGACTCTGTCCTATTTTCCCCCTATACATGCTGTACTTCTCTCATCCCTCTACTGGAGCTGAGGACTGAACCCAGGGCCTTGTGCTTGCTAGGCAAACACTCTACAACTGAGCTAAATTCCCAACCCCAACACTGTACTTCTTAATAAACTTGCTTGGCATAAGCCATTAGCTTATGCAAGACCTCCTGGCCCCAGCCTTTCTTTCCTCTTTCTTTTCTCATCCCCATCCTCTAAAACTGTCACAGAATAATTAATTTGTCACTGACCTGCTGGTCCAGATCACCAAGTGTTGCTAAAATTCCTTACCTGGGAACATGTAAGCAATGTCTACCCCTTCTCCTAAGTCCCCATCACAAACCAAGGCACCATTACACTGAAGTACACTCTGGAGAATCAATGAGTTTATTGGGCTTCCTTACAGAGCATAGGTGAAAGGTTACTCACAAGGCTGTGGGTGTTCTTCCCCCCAAAGGCCACCATTTGAAAAGCCTTTAACCTCTAAGGATAGGGGCTTCCTCTCCATCTCATGGATGGAGAGCCCTCTCTTGGTCATCCTGTGCTTGCATATTCTAACCCTTCCCCAAGGCCACTTGCAAGGAAGGCAGAATTACATACAACTCGTGGTAGACAGCTGGATGCTCAGGCAAAGATCTCCAGACTCCTCCCACCTCTCCATGAGAGGAAGTAAACAGTGAAAGAACCCACCTGGGATAATTCTTCTGCAAGGATGTGCAGCTGAACTCCCCCAAATAGAGGTTGCTTGGCTCAGAGGACATCAACAAAACCACCCTTACCATATATTCATACATAACATACAATGCTAAGGCTTGCTCAGAACTGAGAAGTGAAACACCTTAGTCATTATAAGCCATTAATTTTAATATTATCTGTTAGATGTCAGTGGGTGACTAGGTGTTGTACATATTACTTGTGATCAGAGGAATTATTTTGCACAAAAGAATGCACTGGTGATCATAAAATTTATTGCTTTTTTTAATGAATGTGAAGCAGCCTTGATAAAAAAAAATATAATAATGGCCCATTTAGAGTTGTAATAAAGATAGAGCTGACAGTTTGCAAGTTTGAGGTACTGTCCCATAGCATAATTAACACCTTACATCAGTGGTTCTCAACCTTTCGAATGCTGCAACCCTTTAATATAGTTCCTCATGTTGTGGTGACTCCCCCAACCATAAAATTATTGTCATTGCTATTTTGTAACTGTAAATTTTCTAGTTTTATAATTGTAATGTAAATATCTGGTGTGCAAGATTTCTGATATGTGACCCTGTGAAAGGGTCATTGGACCTCAAAGGGGTTGAGACCCACAGGTTGAGAACCACCGCCCTCAAGCAAGCATTTCTCTCAAAACCAGAATGGACAGTTGCAAGAAGGAGCAGAAGACAGATAAAAGCACCCAGTCTGGGTATTATGTAGACTATCCTATTTCAGAAGTAAAATTTGGTACATTTTAGGCTTCTCCAAAAGCAGTAAGACTGCTTCAAACAAAATAGTCCCTTTGGCACTTGAATGTATATAAAATACTTTAAAAATTAAAACCTAGTAATTAGCACATTTACTGTGTATTTTAAATAGAATATAGGTTATTAGAATTAAAAGTTTAAAATATATCCCTAGGATACTTAATTTTTCATTTGTTTGTGGCTTCCACATTCATTTTTATGCAGGCATGTAGGATAGTTTGTTCCTGTGATCTGAAAATGTAATTTTTTGAAGAAAAAAAATCTAGATATGGTTTATTAAGACCAAAGGACTTTCCATTTATTTTAAATATCAAAATAACACAAAGAACAATTTCAGTATGTCAGACACCTCTTATTTTTCACAAATTACTGAATTTTTGATATACAAATATTTATATTTACAAAAGCCTAAGCCAAATAGCTATTAAACTCAAAAATATCTTCTATACAATAGACAATAATGGATTTTTGTACTTTAGATTTTCTTTTGTAATTGTTTTTACAACTGTCCTTAATTAAAAACAAAAATTCTCATTTGAGACAGAAAACAAAACACATTTCTATTTTAATGTGTGTCATCATTCTTAAACAGAACAGTTTTGATGCAGCAGTTTATAATTAATATAACCTTCTGTGTGTTTATTTGGGACTAAATGGCTGCAGGACCAGGCAGGACAGAAACTTCCATCAACAATCTGCCTATCAGGGAATCTCTCAAACCCCTAATCCCTCACTGGGTCAGAAACAAAACCTTATTGGGAAGACATGTATATGAGGGGTTGCTCACCCAGTATCTTGGGTACCCTCATATTTCCATAAACATACAGACTACTCTGGGAGCCAGTGGTAGATGATGTGAAAGTTGAGAAAGTCCATCTGAAAGCAACACATAGGTCCAACATCAAGCACATGCGCACACAGGCAATGTCTCAGGAGAAGGGGGACAGATTAGGAAAAGTTTTCCGAAATGAAGGAAGTGTCTGGAGATCAGCTGCCAACTGCTACTCTAGCCTGCTTTGTGTGTGACATTTCTGACTTTCAACCTGCAAGTATTTGGGGAAACAAAGAGAGGAGATCTAACTAAAATCAACCCTGCTTTACCATTCCTTCAAATGGGAACATTTATTATCTCCAAACTGGTGCATCATTTGTGCTTAACAAAGCCCCAAGCAATACAATACTTAAAAAAAAAAAAAAAATCAATCAGGAATAGGCAGTCTGCTTTAATGAATGGAAAATGAGCTTTTAAAAAAACTGATAAATGATAGGACAGAGAAGGAGAGAAAGGAAAGAGAAGACTTGATAGAGGGAAACCTGGCACTAAGAATCTAAGTAATAGTGGAGAGAGCACCTTAAATGCCCTTCCCCTATAATAATGAGATTGATGAATACCTTAAATGCCAGCATAGAGCCTTCATCCAATAGCTGATAAAAAGCAAAAGCTGAAATTCACAACTAAGCCAAATTCCTGGAGTCCAGTTGGAGAGAGAGAAGAGTGATGAGCAAAGGGGTCAAGAACATGTTTGGGAAACCCACAAAAACAGCTGACCTAAGCAAGTAGAACCTCACTGACTCCCGACTGACAGCTGGTAAACCTGCATAAGACAGAATTAAGACCCCTGCATGTGGGTGTCAGTTGGCAGGCTTGGGGAGTCTATGTGGCCACTGGCAATGGAACCGGTATTTATATCTCTAGTGCATGAAGTGGTTTTTTGGAGCCCATTTCCTGTGGAGAGATATCTTGCTCAGCCTAGGTACAGGAGTAAAGGCCTCGGTCCTGCCCCAAACGATGTGACAGACTATGATGATCCCCATGGGAAGCCTCACCTTCCCTGAAGAGTGGATGAGGGGATAGGATGGAGCGGAGGGTAGGGGAGTGGAAGGACAGGAGGGAGAGGGAACTGGGATTGGTTTTTGTTTATACTAAACTGAAGATAAGCTATAAAATACCTTCTTACTAGCTGGGTGTTGGTGGCACATGCCTTTAATCCCAGCACTCAGGAGGCAGAGGCAGGCGGATGTCTGTGAGTTTGAGGCCAGCCTGGTCTACAGAGCGAGTTCCAGGACAGGTTCCAAAGCTACAGAGAAACCCTGTCTTGAAATAACGAAAAACAAAACAAAAACAAACAAACAAACCTTCTTGCTTTCATCTTTCTCTGATCTCGCTTATTTCTCATCTATCTTATAGTTTTTCTTGGAAAGTTCTCCCCCCTCCCTTTTCACTTACATTACAGTATCCATTTCTTTATTATACAAACTAGTTAGTCCTGAAATTTCTTGGCCTTAAAGCCCAAAATCTCAGTTTGGCCTAAGTCAAGACCCCCCCAAAGTTTAGGGGAACTCCTCAGGCTGTTAAGGATGACCAAGTGAAGCCATGCCTGTGTCCCTAGAAGACTCATCTTCAAGTGTTGACAAGTTTCCCTGTCATTTGGCTGATCTATGTGGTTTTTGTGTTTCTTTGCTTCTGTTTTCTGACCAAACTAAATGTCTGAGTGCCACTGACACCAGAAATAGACATTTCCTAGATCCATCATACTCTGTTCCTGTCATGTCATAGCACATGGTTTTCCTAGAAATAAAACCCTATTCTTCACATATCCTAGGCCAGTCTTTTACCTCCTGAAAAGCAGCCTGAGATTCAACAGGGGAAAAAAAAAACAGTACTCCTCCTTCAGCTATTTAGTCTGAAGTCGGGGGTGTGGGGTAGAGTAGGGTAGGGGGTTGGGGGACCAGCAGACAGGGATAGGGGATGAGGAGGACAGTGTCTGTTGGATGAATTTCACTTTTTGATCTTTTACCCTAAGCCTTCCTTACATTTTAAGGAGATATGAATACAAACTTTCTCTCTTTTTTTTCTGAACTAGGTATGCCTAATGTCATGTAATTGTGTCATGTGAATCTATAATTGTTTTCATATGCTTTTGGTTGTTTTCATTTGTTGCTTGAATCAAAACTTCTTTTTAACTATGGCCACAGTATTTCTCTCATTTTAAAAATGCATTATTGTTATGTGCTAAAAATTTTTGTCATACCCAATTAAAATGTACATGATGTGTAAATTTAAATATTGTAATCATATACTAAAAAGACTGACAGATACACACTACCTTACAAATCTGGGTAGTCTAAACATCTTTAAACCTATTAAAATGGTACATTTGAATTTTAAATATTTCATAAAACCTTAAAATGCTAATTGTTTATATAAAACAACAATCATTAGATCATAAGATTTTATTACACTTTAAAATTTAATGTAACATATACAGAGATTTTGGTAAGAATTTCCTTCCAAAGCATATTCTAAATATATATATTTATATACATTTTTATGTCTTTTAGATAATGAATACCATAAAAGTCATATTTTTCAAAAATTCTTAATATAAAACTATTAAATTATTTTATTAAGGTCTTTAAAATTAAGGCTGGGCTGTCTGTGTACAAATTAATAAATATATAGTTACTAAAAATCTATGTGTTGTTCCCATTCACAATGAGGGCTATAGGAAATATCTTAACAAACAATAATATTGAAAATCTTTGCTAACAAAAATATATCTTATGAATTACTATGCATAGTACTACATATGATTATGTTTTGTTTTGTTTTCTTTTGTTTTTAAATCAAATTGACTTTAAGTAAGTGCTCGTGTAAACCGAGGTTGTTAACTTGACCCAGCTTTCTTTTGGCTCATAATAAAACTAAAGTTTTAAGGAAAAAAACAATACAAAAAAATACAAAAAGTGTATATTTAACCAATGTGACCACATAGGTAAATCAAATAGAGATGGCTAATGAACCTAAATCTCTCTTTGGGACAATAAACATAAGTTTTTAATCTTAAAAACATAAATCTATTTAAGAACAGATTTCTGGTCAAGATGTTATCTGTTTAATCCTCATCATAATTCTAGTTTTACAAGCTGTGCGGTGGTGGCACATGCCTTTAATCCCAGCACTCGGGAGGCAGAGGCAGGCGGATATCTGTGAGTTTTAGACCAACCTGGTCTACAGAGCTAGTTCCAGGACAGGCTCCAAAGCCATAGAGAAACCCTGTCTCAAAAACAAACAAACAAACAAACAAACAAAACTACTTGTGTAACAATTCTAGTTCTACAACATGTCCCTATTGCTTGGAGGCATAAATTGACTTTAAAAGATGATTACTCCCCCTTCAGGGTATGTTTTTACCCTACTGGGTAATTGCCATCCCTTAAGATACCAAACCCCTTTATTCCAAAGATTAGCAAACGATTTATGTCTCAGAATATCTGAGATCAACAAAACAAGCAACAACAAATGTTGGAGGAAACGTGGAGAGAATTCTCATTCACTGTTAGTGGAACTACAAACCAGTTCAGCTCCTCTGGAAATCAATGTAGAGAACGCTGAGAACGCAAAAAATTCGTCTACCATATGAGCCAGCTATACCCCACTCAGCCTGTGACCAGAGAACTCCACATCCTACTTCGCAGATATTTCTGACCTATGTTCATCCCTGCTCTAGTCACAATAGCTAGGAAATGGAGACAACCTGTGTTTCTACAGAGATAGATGCCCATTTGGAGTGCTGGGCCAGGGACTTGGGATTTTTCCTGGTGTCCATAAAACGGACATACAGAAAGGATAGTAGAAAATTTATTATTTCTGAGTCAGAAAGTGGGCAGGCTCAGCAGGTGCAGTAAGCAACTGCATCAAGGGAGATACCCCTGGGGTATATAAGTGCACCTCTCTTTAAGGGGATCATTTTTCCTGCCATCATCCTATTACATCTTCGGGTATATCATGTTTCCTTTAACTTTCTGGCTCCCAGCTGTTCTCTTCAAGTTGTTACACAGAATTTCTTTTCTATCTCAGGAGGTCTTTGACCATCAACCAGTGGCCAGGACATTTCTAAAGAGAGTCCGAGGATGTCACTGTATTTTTATTCCTGCCTTAGTGGGTCTTCAGACTTGTCAGGGCCCCTCAGTCTGTTTCAAAAAAGAACTTACTAGCCATGGACCAGGCCTTTTGTACCAAAGGAAGCTGACACTCATTATGTCCCACTGGACAGGAGACTACAATTCTACCTTTGTATTATTCCTTTTCTCCTCCTCATCTAGCATTACTCATTTTATTATTGTGAAATACAAGATGTCATTAAAAATATTAGGACAGATAATAGAGAAGGGGGAGCAAACTATCTAGACAGCCCAGTCTTCACACTCCTCGTAAGTCTGAAGTCAGGTGCTCAAAACATATTTCAGGTGTTCAAGTCTTTGTCATTTCCCAGTGCTTAACCTAGGTTTCTCACTTTCTTTGTGGTCAATTCTCATGCCTAGCCCCCCCCACACACACACATGCCATGCTCTAAGACATGTCATAATTTAGCTGTCACATGTGAAAATTTCTGGGCCTAGCCAATAAAAGAATTAAAAAAAAAAAAAAAGAGAAAATCTGAGTGTGACAGTTAGCATGGAGAAAATTTCAAACATAGCAACAGAATTAGACAGTGAAGGAAGTTTTATGAGTTAAGAATGCAGGTGCGCAACATATCCCCCATGGAGGGATAACTGCCTTATTCTAGAGATAGGAGAGAAGCCCTAGTCCCTACTTCACAGGACCTGTCAGATCTACATGACCCCAACTGGATGGCATTCCCCTACATATTGTATTGTGGTGGGGGGTTGGGAGGGGAGGGTGTTTAGAGTGCATGGGAGAGGGTAGAGAGGGCAAAAGGGAGGGAAGGAGGGAGGGAGGGCTTGGGGGGAGGGAGGGAGGGAGGGAGAGGGAACTGGGATCGACATGTAAAAAAAAAAAAAAAAAAAAAAAAAAAAACGCTTTGACTCCAAAATTTAAGTTGAAGAACAAGTTACTGGGGAAAAGTATTTCTATTTTTGTTTCCACAGAAAATGAAAAGATGTGGATTCCTTCCAGACTAATGTGGTTTGATCACACCAGACCGCCTGAAACAGAGTACAAGCTGATCCTACATTCCAAACAGCTGGACAAAACAGCCCTACAGACTACAGCTAGGATATCTGAATCTTCTTCGAATCCCCCAAGACAGCGCCCCTTACCAGCAGGAAGTAGTTTGGAAAGAACGACGCCCAAATTCCCAAATATTGTGTATAAATGTTTGTTTTCATTTAATTGGACTTTGTTATATAAAATTAAATAAAAAATACTCTATATGCATAAAAAAAAAGAATGCAGGTGCGCACCTGTACACACACACACACATGCACACACACACAGAGAGAGAGAGAGAGAGAGAGAGAGAGAGGGAGAGGGAGAGAGAGAGAGAACAGGGTATGAAGACAGAGAGACCTTCTACAAAGTGGAGGGAAGGAAATGGGGATGGGTGGGTGGCAAGATCCAGACTTCTCTAGGATTCGGTTTGTAGTTGTCTGTTGTTTGTTATTAAGTCTTTGAAGGATATTCTCTCAATAGGGTTTGAACAAAGACAGGATGGCTGATTAGCCCACAGTTGGTGTGAACATGTCCTGATTCTGTCTTGAACACCTCTGGTTGGTCCATGAGCAGGTGGGCCCTACTGGAGTGAGAAAAGCCTGCCAGACCTTTGTTTTAAACTGCCGGGCTCCTGATGCAGGAGGAGGCAACCAGCCATCTTGGAACCTTGCCACCTTTATTACCTAGGCATGCCTCCCCTCCCTGTCTGTCTGCCTATCAGGGAATCTGCCTAACTCCTATTCCCTCACTGCTCTCCAACTGGAGAACAGCCAAAGTCATCGGGGCTAATGCTTTTTAGCTGGTGTCTCTTTGGTGACAACTTGTTCTTCCCCAGGACTTGAGTATTTTCTTTTAACAATAGGAATCTTTTAGTTAGGGTTACTAATGCTGCAATGAAACACCATCACCAAAAACAACTTGAGGAGGAAAGGGTTATTTCACTCGTAATGTCATCATCAAAAGGAAGTCAGGACAGGAACTCAAGCACTGCAGGAACCTGGAGGCAGGAGCTGATGCAGAGGCCATGGAGGTATGCTGTTTACTGCCTTGTTCCTCATGGCTTGCTCAGCCTGCTTTCTTATAGAACCCAGGTCTATCAGCCCAGGGGTGGCATGACCCACTATAGATTGGGCCCTCTCACATCAATCACTAGTTAAGAAAATGTCCACAGGTTTGTCTACAGCCCAATCTTATGGAAGCATTTTCTTAATTGAGGATTCCTACTCTCTGGTGACTCTAACTTAGGTCAAGTTGATATGTAACTAGCCAGTACAAGGACTATGCTCAGTGAGCAATTTCCTAAGGTTATGTCTAGTGTGAAGTGCAGAAATTTAAGCAATGCTCATGCACTCTGTTCCTGACCCACATTGCTCCTCTTTAAAGGGTACTAACAGTCATGTGGTGGACAGTACCACATGTCCTGGCAGGCAGGATTGAGGAGTAGAAACTCCAAGGCAGGGGTAGTAGGGAAGAGGCAAGAATACTGCCTAGAGTCCCTAGCTGTCATTGAACTCACAGAACCTCGAGGTTTACTGATGCTCCCCAACCTGCTTGAGACTCACACCACAACCTCAATCTCTGTCTCCATTTTCTTTCTGTTATTGCATGTGTATCTATCTTTTCCAAAGAATTTTTTTCTGGAAGTATATCAGATTTTCTCTGCTCTCATGGGTTTTAAAAACACTGTACTCCAATAGCCTGTTACAAAATAAAATAGCTAGGAATAAATCTAACCAAATAGGTGAAAGAACTTTACAATAGAAAGAGATGAGAAAGACACTAGAAAAATGAAAAGACACCTCATGCTCATGAATTGGTAGAATTAATATTGCAAAACTGACTAGTCCACCAAAAGTCATTTACAGATTCAGTGCAATTCCAATCAAAATCCCTATCTCATACTTCACAGGAAGAGAGAGAGAGACCCACAGACAGCCAAAACAATCCTGAGCAAAAAGAACAAAGCTGGAAGAATTACCATTCCAGACCTCAAAATATATTACAGAGCCATAGTAAATAAAACAACATGGTACTGGCACTAACATAGACATGTAGACCAATGAAACAAAATTGAAGAAGGAAACATGTATAAATGTAACCACAGTCATCCAATATTTGACAAAGATGCCAAAAACATACCCTGGAGAAAAGACAGCATCTTTAACAAATGGTGCTGGGGAGAGTGGATGCCCACACATGGAAGGATAAAACTAGACCTATTCCCAATGGATCAAAGCCTTCAATGCCAAACCTAAAACACTGAAACTGCTAGGAGAAAGCATACGCAGTACCCTACAGGATATAAGTGTAAGAAAGGACTTTCTCAATAGGACACCATTTGCCTAGGAATTGAGGCCAATAATTGACAACTGGAACTTCATAAAAAACAAAAAGTGTCTGTACAACTAAAAGAAATAATCAGTCAGCTGAAGGAAAAAAACCAGAGTCAGATGAACAACAAAAAATGACCCATTAAAAAAGGGGGGAGGGGACTTGGCAGCCAGGAGGTGGTGGCAAGCACCTTTAATCCCAGCACTCCGGAGGCAGAGGCAGGTGGATCTCTGTGAGTTCCAAAGTTTTCCACGACAGGCTCCAAAGCCATACAGAGAAACCTTGTCTCAAAAATCAAAAACAAAACGAGCAAACAAAAAAATGGGCTCAGGATCTAAATAGAGTTCTCAAAAGAAGATATAAAAATGGCTAAGAAAGATCTTTAAAATGTGCATTGTTACTAGCAACTAGGGAAGTGGTAATAGAAATAACTCTGGGGTGTGATGATATTTATGATTTATTAAAGCTTACCTGAGGATTCACAATGAAAACCTAGCCACAGCCATGGAGATCAGACAGTGGTAATACACATTTTTAATCCCAGCAACCATAATAGCAAGCCATATAGCCAGGCAGAAGTGGTACACACCTTTAACCCCAGGACTCAGGAGACCAGCAGATGGAGTTCTGTAAATTCAAAGCCACCCTGGCTTACACAAGAGTGAAGAGTAACAGAGCTCACACCTTTGATCCCAGCACTAGGGAGGTGGAGACAGGGATGATATGACTGGGCAGAGAAAGGAATCTAAGGAGGAGACAGGAATTCAGCACTTTTGCCTCTGAGGATTTGTGGAGACAAGATTGACATTTCATCTAGGTAGAGGTAAGATCTCCTGGCTTGGCTGCTTTGCTTCTCTGATCTTCAGTTTGAAGCTTGAACCCCAATATCTGTCTCTGGGTCTTTATTTGTGCTACGCTGGGGTTTCATCTTCCCCTGGTCAGAATGGCAGGTATCAACAACACATGGCTGTACATGCTGAAGAGGCTGTGCAGAAAGGTGAACCCTCATTCACTGTTGGTGGAATCGCAAAATGATCCAGCTGCTCTGGAAATCAGTGTGGAGAACCCTCAAAAAGCTTAAGATAAGTCTACCATACGACCCAGCTATACCACTTCTTAGCCTCTGCCCAAAGTACTCCATATCCTAATCCACAGACGCTTGCTCAGCTATGTTCATTCCCACTCCAGTCACAACAGCTAGGAAACAGTGTAAATGTCCTTCAACTGACAGATAGTGAAAATGTGGCACATATATGCTACATAATACTATTGGGCTGTAAAGAGAAGTGAAATCATGAACTTTGCAAGTAAATGGATATAACTAGAAAAGAACATACTGAGTTAAGTAAGCTTGACTCAGAAAGACAAACCACATGCTCTCATCTGAGGTTCCTAGCCCCAAGTCTTCAGACATGAATACACAATCTGGAGAACCTGCAGGAACCAAGAAAGTTAAGTCCGGCCATGTCAGGGAGCAGTAGAGAGGAATGAGGGTACAAGTAATTTGAAGGCAGGAATGGGAAACATGGACCTCTAATTAAGGAGGGGTGAGGGAGATAAATATAGAAGAAGGGAAGAGGATAAAACAACAGTAAGCATGTCTGGAAAAGTTGTAAGGAATTATACTATTAACTCTCTACCTAAAACAAAACAACTGGACAACGTGCAGAGAGCCAGAGATTTTGGAACACCCTTTCCTAAATGGGCTGTCTTCATCAAATCCCTTCTCTCATGGCTCAGAGAGCTATGCTGAAGAGGAGATAGAAAGACTGTAAGAGCCAGAGGCAAAGGCTGACACCAAGGATGCAGTGTCTTCAGACACAGCAGACTGACTCACATAGGAACTCAGAGACTTTGACAGCATGTACAGGGCCTGCACAGGTCTAATCCAGATGGGGTGTCAGCACTGAGAGGAGAAAGTGGACATGAGTCCCCATCCTAAATAAAAGCTATCTCCAATAGATAACTGCTCACAAAGGAAAGCTTAGTTTTTGCCAATGGAGTTTCATTGGCTATACAATCCACACTGAAGAGCAGGCCAGATGCCAGCTGTAAATGAGCAGCACAAACGAACTCTGTTTCTCCTTCCTAGGGAAATCCTTCCCTGGCCCCTAGTCTCTTACTCTATAACTAACCTCTGTGGTTGTATGGATTGTAGTGTGCTTATAGAAGACTTAACAGAACACATCCACATATAAGTGAGTGCTCACTATATGCCTTTTGAGAATAATTTTTTTCTAGTTTCATCCATTTACCTGTAGATTTCAGGATAATTTTTTAACAGCAATATTCCATTGTGTAAATGTACCACATTTTCATTATCCATTCCTCCATTGACGGACATCTAGGCTGTTTCAAATTTCTGGCTATTAAGAATAGTAGCAATGATTATGAATGGCCAAGTATCTCTGTAGGAGGATGTAGAATCCTTTGGGTATCTGCCCAAGAATGGATGGCTGGATCTTGAGGCTGGATCTAACCCCAGAAGATTTCCACAGTACCTATAAAAGTTCTCACTCCCATCAGCAACACTCATTTCTTATCTCCACTTATGCCCCTGCTCTAAGTTGTGACTCACAGGCACGGAACCAACAGCTGTTCCTGGATCGCTGGGGACCCACACCAGGGCACAGGGCAGGTAGTGTGTGTTGCTAGTGTCAGGATGAAAAACCCCTATGTCCACTGTCATCAGGCTAAGAAGCATGCCATACAGAAACAGACTCACTGGAGCTGCAAGAGTGTCTTTCTCTAAACGCGACCCTCCTCTGCCCTCTCGTGGCAAAGACTGTCAAAGCAGAGGCAAATAAGGAGGGGCTGTTCTGAGACCCTATCAGTGGCTAAGCAAGGAGCTGGCAGGGACCATAGGGTGCTGTCACTTGTGCAGAGAGCTTGGGATGCAGGTCATTGCCATTCTGCTTGGGGTTGTGAAATAATGGCAGGAGGTCCCAGGAAGAAACCACATGGTCAACAGATCAGGGAAAAGTTTGGTGACTGAAAGGGAATTTCCAAAGTATAGATTTCCTGTACTTTAAAATCCAGAATGGGGAGCTTGGAAGATGGTTCAGTAATTGAGAGAACTTGTTGCTCTTGTAGAGGACCTGTGTTCAGTTCCCAGCACCTCCATGGCGATTCACAGCCATCTGAACTTCCAATTCCAGGGGACCCAACATTCTCTTCTGACTTCCACTGACACAGCATGAACACAATACACATATATGCATGCAGGCAAAACACTCATACACATAAAAGCAAGTAAATAATTTTTTAAAAATAGATTTAGAGTTAGACACAAAAATTTAAAAACAAACAAACAGACCCCCCACACACACACACACACAAAACCCTTGTCATCTGCAACACTGTCAACCTGAAACAACTTCTTCACATGGGAGTCAAATGTCTTAGTGCACACTCTACATCACAGTCTCTGGGGACACTGCCTGGGAAGGACACAGTTGTGTGTGAAGGCAGGTTTTGAGTATTGGACCACATGGCATTTGTGCACACTTGCATCTGTGTGCGTGCTCACACACACACACACACAAACACACACACGCACACACACAGAGAGAGAGAATTTTAAAAAATGTAAAAATAAAGATACCTACAGTCTTTCACTTGATAGTCATTAGGATATGTTTTTGCTTCTAAAATTTGTTAATTTGTATATACTAATCAATGGTCAACTAGTTTGGAACTCTTACTAAATGTTAATAATGGCTTTCCTCACTGATGACTTTGTGCTTTCCAGAAATACCATCTGTAGATAAAAAATGATTTACCTTTTCTCCTTGTATGCCTCTCTATCAGAGAGAACTGGATAAACCCTCCAATATAACTGTGTGACAGACTAGGGCCACATGCCCCATTCTAATTCATGTGTAGTCACAGGGCTTAATATCACCTTCCTGCACTCAGAAATAGTCACAGGGCTTAATATCACCTTCCTGCACTCTGACTTAGTCTGTGCTGTGTTTAAGGAGGGTCCGCAGTCAACAGGTGGGGGAACGAAGGCTGATGTTTCTGCAACCTCTTCTGGCCAAAGGTTTGTCCTGAGGCGATGAGATGCGCATTGCAGGCGTGGCACGCCACCTTGTGGAAGTAAGAATTTAGTGCACCTCGGCTGCGTTTTCTACCATAGTTGCCTTGGTCATTCCAAATCTGGCAGCCAGTAACCCTCAGCACAAGCTCAGTTCCTCTCTCCACCACAGAGGAAAGTGTCTCGGGGGAAACAGTGCTAGTCAAGCAGGAAAGGTACATTCCCTCTCCAGCGAGAGCCATGCTCACCCCTCTCCTTGGCAAAAGTCTAAAGGTCTTTTGGTCCCAAAACATGGCTATAGAACCCCAGAGCACTGATGTCATTGAGGAACTCAGCCCAATGTCTCTGCCTAATCTGTCTTAGTTAGGGTTACTGTTACTGTGAAGAAACAAACCAAAGCATGTTGGGGAGGAAAGGGTGTATTTGACTTACATACACATCCCTGATCAATCAATAATTAAGAAAATGACCTACAGGCTTGTCCGCTGATCTTCTAGAGGTATTTTCCCATTTGAGGTTATTTTCCCTTCTCTCAGAAGACTATAGTTTATGTCCAAATGGACATTGGCCTCCAAATGTCCAGCTGGAAGTTCTCTCTACAAGCCGTTTCAGATGTCACGATGAAATTAAATCATCGTCCTGATTCCCATAAAGGAATGGCATGTGTTGCAATCATCTAGTAGGAGCTTCCTCATTTGTGGTGGTGGGTCACTAAGATGCTTCACCTGGCATGATAGAGTGCTTCTTTAGTCCTGGCATTTGAGGAGGAGGGCAGGGCCAGGCAGATCTTTGAGAGTTGGGGGCCAGTCCTGGTTTACATAAAGAGTTCCAGGCTAGCCATAGTAAGACCTTGTCTTCAAAACAGAAACAGACGCCCTCTGTCCCAGTGAGTCTTTTTTAGTAAGTGGCACCACAGATGAATCTGTCATTGCAGACATTATGAAGAGCATTGGGTGCAGAGTGTCAGGTCAAAAAGAACATTCACAACAAATTCAGAAACCTAGCAACCAAAAATTATCCCCAGAAGTCAGTCCTATCCTACTTTAACAGGAAGTGAATAAAGCACTAATATAAAAATGTAAAGCCCCCAAAACTAATAGTTTTAGATGCAATACTTTGCAAGTCACATTGATAGAATTTATAATAATATAAGGAGGAATAAGCAAATTAGAAAATTGTCCCATTTCCTCAGAAACAAAATTGTGTGTGTGTGTGTGTGTGTGTGTGTGTGTGTGTGTATCCCAATATCTTCCTATATGAAAACACTAACGTGTTTCCGTTATTGAAGGCACTGTTACATGTATTTTAAGACACCAAAAGTAGAAGGGGTCACTACATCACAGATTAGTCAGGCCACAAACAGACATCAGCCTACTGAAGCATTTCACCCAAACCAAGGATGCACACCACCACCGAAGGAGGAAGAGCTCACTTTCGGTTGGTTTTATGGTTATCTATATAGGAAGAGTCAGACTCTTAGGTCAGGGTAAATGACTGCAAACCATTTTCCAACAAGCAATTCTTATTATGTACATGAGGGCATTTCTGTGGTTTGGGGTTGTGATCCTTACTGGCTGCATAATTCTGCTATTCTGTGGCTCTAGTTAGGTAAACTCCAAGTTTTCTGTCTAGGGAATGCTTTTTTGGATCTCTCTTTGTCCCTCTTCCTATCTGGTGCATTTATGTTTCTCAATTTTATTTTATTGTTTCATCTATGGGCACTTTGTTAGCATGCATGTTGGTGCACCATGTGTGTGCCAGGTGCCTGCAGAGACTAGAAGAGAATGTTGAATCTCCTGAAACTAGAGTTACAGGTGGCCATCAGCCCCCATGTGAGTACTGGGAACACACTGTTAACCAGTGAACCATCTCTCCAGCCTCCGCCCAGACCCCAGCCCTGCTGTCTTAATCACAGCCCTTCCTCTACACTTTGGTCTTTCCATAGCTTTTCTGACTCTGCCTGCCTTTTACTGCTGCTGCTCCCTGTGCAGAAGAACACGAGCAAGCTAGAACCTAACAAAGTGATCCCAGGATTACACCATTTATTAAAAACAAAAACGGGACATTCCTGTAACCACAAACTCCCTCCAGACATAACTATGGCTGTGAATGCCCCTTTCTTCTGTTTCATCATGGCCTTCTCACTACAACTTGAGGGAGGCACAATGGGGTTTCTTGGGTTAGTAGACATCTAAGAATCATTCTAGGATTCTCTCTCTCTCTCTCTCTCTCTCTCTCTCTCTCTCTCTCTCTCTCTAAAGCAACTAATGTCATTTGACAAAAAGGACAGACAATAGGTGGCATGCCAGCCTGCTATGAGTCTCCTCATTTTCCCAGGAAAAATGCATGGTGATCTATTTGCTAGAAGAGGACATCCAACCACCATCATTAATTTCCCACCTGTTGCATGGTGATCTTTACACTAAGCTGTGGTTAGCACAGTTCTGTGCTGGAGCACATAAGTGAACAAATAAATGTTTTGAGTACAGGGACAAGTGGAATGTTCCACAGTGTGTATATGAAGGTCAGGGGACAAATGAGGGTGTCCAGTCTTTCCTTCTAATATTTCCGTCCTAAGGATCAAACTCTGGTTGTCAGGCTTACTGTCTAGTGTCTTTATCCATTGAGCAATCTCACCCACCCAGAGCAATTTGTTTGTTTGTTACATGGTTTGGCTATGCATTCTTAGTGGGACTATATCTCACTACGCAGAGCAGTCTGGCCTCAAGGATATGCCTGCCCCTGCCCCTGCCCCTGCCCCTGCCCCTGCCCCTGCCTCCCTAGTGCTGCCTGGCCAGCTCAGGTGACATTTTAAAGCTCTGTCTACAAACACTAACTCGGGAAACCATCATGGATCATCCACACCACCTCCCATGAAGGGGTGGGACTAAGCAAGCACTGTGGGTCTGCGCTGTCTTTCAGGTCAATTTCACCAAAGGATGTCATGGGCAGGGGTGTTTAGCAGATGTGGCTCTCAGCTTCTGGTGCTAGTTCCAGCTTCGTGGTAAACTGAAGGCTTATGAAAGGAGTGAGCAGGGCTCTTGGGGAGCAATGGTCCTGGGAGCAGAACTTTCACCAAAGAACTCTTCTGGGGCAATCTAGAAGGTATAATACACCAGGATGACCCTTGATCTATGGCCACTGCCCATTACCATTAACAGGCAAGGTTGGGATCAGAGTCCCTAGGGTCTGTATCTCTGTCTTCTGTGAAAGAGCTACAAGTATAGAAGTCATTCTAGTCTCCCAGTCACTACACTTCTGCAGTCTCTGTGGCTGCAATTTCCCCCCTCCTTCTCTGCTCCAAAATCAGACTGCAAAGACACACAGGGAAAGCTCCTACAGAGACATGCAGGGAAGGATCCTGCAGAGACAGGCATGCAGGGAGGGCTCCTGCAGAGACAGACATTCAGGGAAAGCTCCTGCAGAGACATGCAGGGAAAGCTCCTGCAGAGACAGACATGCAGGGAAGGCTCCTGCAGAGACAGACATGCAGGGAAAGCTCCTGCAGAGACAGACATGTAGGGAAGGCTCCTGCAGAGACAGACATGTAGGGAAGGCTCCTGCAGAGACAGACATGAAGGAAAGGCTCCTGCAGAGACATGTAGGGAAGGCTCCTGCAGAGACAGACATGAAGGAAAGGCTCCTGCAGAGACATGCAGGGAAGGCTCCTGCAGAGACAGACATTCAGGGAAAGCTCCTGCAGAGACAGACATGCAGGGAAAGCTCCTGCAGAGACATGCAGGGAAGGCTCCTGCAGAGACAGACATGCAGGGAAGGCTCCTGCAGAGACAGACATGCAGGGAAAGCTCCTGCAGAGACATGCAGGGAAAGCTCCTGCAGAGACAGACATGCAGGGAAAGCTCCTGCAGAGACAGACATGCAGGGAAAGCTCCTGCAGAGACATGCAGGGAAGGCTCCTGCAGAGACAGACATTCAGGGAGGGCTCCTGCAGAGACATGCAGGGAAAACTCCTGCAGAGACATGCAGGGAAAGCTCCTACAGAGACATGCAGGGAAGGCTCCTGCAGAGACAGGCATGCAAGGAAAGCTCCTGCAGAGATATGCAGGGAAGACTCTGGAAACTTCCATGTAGCCTGAACCTGGGTACTTTAAAACATAGCACCTTTTTTGGTGGCACAAAAATCCTCAGGGACAGTCTGAAACTGCTCCTCAGATGGGCCTTGGAAAGCAGCAGGTGTTCACTGGGCTCTCGCTGCATTGCTTCTAGTTTTCTCAATTTAGAGTGTTGTCCTTAGCTTTCCCATAGTTTCATTATACAGATATATGTTCTCATTAGTCCTGCTCACTCTAGGATTTTTGCCACGAAGGCATGTTGCATTTCATCAAAGACTTTTTCTATGTCTATTAATTTCAGCTTTTATTATTTCATGCCATCTAGTGTTTTGTGTTTGCTCTGTTCTTGTTTTCCCAATTTTTTTTTTAGATGTATTGTTCCGTCATTCCTTTGTGATCTTTCTGATTTTTAAAAATGTTTTAGGGACTGCTTTGAATGAATCCTAGAGATTGCATTGTGCTATATTTTCATTTTCATTCACTTCCAGGATTTTTTTTTATTTCTTTCTTGTTTCTTTTTCAACCTATTCATTATTCAGTAATGAGTGAATTATTTAATCTCTGGACCCAGGGGATCTGATGCCCTCCTCTGTTCTCTGAGGTTATCACACACGGTGCACAGACCTTAGTACAGACAAAACACAAAAAGTAAAAAAAAAAAAAAAAAAAAAAAAAAAAAGAATGAGCCACTATCTCACATAATCATTCTAAATGTATTATTGTTTCTCACTGATAGTCATTAGCCTATCCTGCATATGACTGTTCTTCCTGTGAGGTGAGAATGTATGTTTCATTCTCCTCTAACTGGGATCCAGGGTCTGTGCCCATATTGTAGTGTATAGGATATTGGATGTGCTTACAATTACATCCTCGCTGGTCCATGCATCATCCACATGTGCCCAAATGAAGAAGGGGATCCCTGGCATAACCAAAATGTGTTATGAATTGAGCTTTTTAGCACCACCAGAGCCATCTGGAAAGTAGGAAATTTTAAGTCACTCTAAGGTCCTGCAAAATGTGTTATATGTTTGGTAATAGGATGTCACCATTAGTTTGTGGTGGGTAAACAAGAGCAATGACAACCTGTGTTTTTATTGTTTGTTTGTTTGTTTGTTTGTTTGTATTTTAGGGCTTGTTTTGTGAACAAAAACTCCTGAAAAGAAGCTGTGTTTTCAGAGGCTGATTGGAACTGCAATACTGCAGAGAATCGGAATATTGCAGATCCAGAGGCTAGTTATCTTTTCTTAGGGTAGTTCTTGTTCATTTCTGTGTTTGTACTAACATCCTGTGACTAACAGATTCAAATCCCCTGGAATCTATTAACTTATCAGAACACTAGCTTCCACCAGCCCAAAAGTTGAGACAATATCTTGGGCCTATGGAAAGCATTCTTCAACTCACTGCACATGTCTTGCTGATGTACTTAGCAATGCATTTTAAGCTTGCCTTGATTTTATAACTTTCTTTGCACTCTAAACTATAAAACTTCATGAAACTGCTTCCATGTTTGAACATGGCATTTGGGGTAACCTAAATCTATGTTTCCAGGCCATGGTCACTCAAGATTGCTGCAGAAAAAAAAACTATCTTCTGTTTCCTGTAAGATGGGAGCTGTGGTCTTTTGCATTCAAAATTCTGGCGCCCAATGTAGGGCTGGAGACGGAGCCACTTTTCGCTGGAACTATCAGCCAAATGGAAACCAGGTACTTGCATGGACCCATTGTGTCCAGTCTCTGGTGTTATTTCTTTAGATGAATTGTTGGTGAGTTTGATTGGTTTGGTTAGATTTTTTTTTTAATTTTAGCAGGTTATGAGTTCTTGTTTGTGTATGGTCTTCTTGACCATAGAAGTATCCCTGGGATTTTTGTTCCATATCCCAGGCCCTGAAACTCCTTGAATTGTGTATGGGTCTCTTTAAACAACAGTGACCTATAAACTACACTGATACAGCTATACAGGTAAGTGAGTTGTGTGATGTAATTCCAATATCTCAGACTGGGATGAAAGAAAATGGGTTGTAAAATAGAGATGTAGATGCAGAAGGATCAGAAACTCAAGGTCATTGTCTATTCACAGCACTCTGACCCTGTGTCAGAGACTGGAATGGAGATACAATGGTGGGTGGGCCATAGGATTACAGAGTTCTTAGATATGCTAACCTATTGTCTTCTGTGTAAACTACTGTCTTGTTGAAAGGAAGGGGGAAAAGGCCTCCATACTAATTTCCAAACTCAGTTTCAGCTTTTTGAGGAAACTCCCTACTCACATATATTTTAGCTTATTTGATTTTTACTTCACCTTTCTATGTGGTTTAATTTATCTACTATCCAGCAGCCCTTTTGATTGTCCTGCCTCCTTTACTCTCAGGGCTTGAGTTACATTGTGTCACTGCCTGGCTCAGGACTTCTTGAATGATTCCATGAAAGTATCAGCCACTCAAAATTATGTTTATCATATTCCTTATTACTCATAGTTAATAGTATTATCTCTTTAACCTGAACCTTCTTATTAGGAGATGGGGGGAGGGAGAAGGGGAGTCCTAACAGAATCTCTTTAGCTTTCTTTCCTTTGTAGCCATATTTTTGTTGCTATTCTTACCTGTTGCTCATCCCATTTGCCTCTTTCAACTGAACCCTATTAAAAATGCTTCATTTATTTGTGAATTTTTATTGTTTTACCCTGGATCAAATTTGTAGACATGGATGGATTTCCCCAGAATTTGCTATGTACCTACATATAATATTTGGCTGATATTTGCTTTTCTGGTTTGACCAATTCCTAGTGTTTACAGAATCAGAAGCTCACACATGAATGAGTGGTCCCACACTGCCCTTATCAAAACATCCCACTACACACAACCCCAGGCTGAGACTTGGTCTCTGATATCTGGGTCTCGGGATTTTTTTTAAAGATTAATTGTATGTGATTGGGGGGGGGGGCTAGAAGAAACTGTTGGATGCTCTGAAGCTCGGATTACAGTTGGCAGCTGCCTGGTGTGAGTGCACAGAATTGAACCCAGAAACTCTGAAGAGAGGCAAGCTTCCTTAACTGCCACTCCATCTTTTCAGTCCATTATTATTTTTTTGGTCTCTGATATTTTATTTTATTTTATAAATTACATTTATTATTTTTCTGACCAAAGTGCCAAAACAAATAAGTGTGAAAAGCATATTCCAGAAAATAAACTACAGATGGGAATTTTAACCATTAGATTGCTGATTCTAATTTATTCTAACTCTGTGTTTAAGTTAAGAAACAGAACACAAAACTGGTGAAGTGTCATAAAAACAAGAACTCAATGGTATTAAGCATGGGAGAATTTATTACTAGAAACTTTACTAACATCCATTTAATGATGAGTACCCCTGTGTCACAGAGCATGGGAACACAAGTCATTAACTGTGACCCTTGCCTTACAGAATGTCAGAAGAAAGCTGAGAATCCTGCCAGGATCTGAACCCTTTGATTCCCAACCTAAATCTTGTAAGCAGAGGTTATGCCCTGCCATACAAATTTGCACAAACTATAATAACTCATGCCTAAGTTTTGTTGATCACCATTGAATAAACACCAGAGCATCTCTAGGAATCCATTCTATGAGTGTTTTTAAAAGCCACCTTGTGCAAGCACTTACTACTCATATAAAGTCCCTTAAAACTTGGTCCTCGAATTCACTTAAAGGTTTGGAAATTAAAAATGTGCACCAAGAGAAAGTGGAAATCCCAAATCCTAACACTCTGTAATGATGAAAAGGGCAGACATACATTTAAAAAAAATGCTCACAGAAGTCACAAGCAAAAAAAGGGATAGTTTTGTTATTGTTGTTTTTAATAAAGGCAAAGAACCAGCTGATACTCCTCTTTGTTTTGTGAGCACCACAGTAACTAAGATGAAGTTAAGGCTAAGTTTGCTGTGCACTGTGACCCATGATGTCTGGATCACAGCCAACTGATTCCCTCTCTTCCTCCCTCTCTATTTTTGTTTTCCTGTCCTACCTGCTTCTCCTCTATCTCTCATACCTAAATAATAAAATTAAATCAAATACACAAAAAATTACAAACAAAAAGAAACCCATATTAGGTTAAAAATGCAAAAGGAAAAGGAGGAAGAACTAAAGGAATCAACTGAAGAGAAAGCAATGCTGCTACTCAATTAAAAAAAAAAAATTCAAAGCCGATGTGCTGATGCACACCTTGGATCCCAGCACTTGCGAGGCAGAGGCAGGTGGATCGCTGGGAGTTTGAAGCCAGCTTGGATTACACAGTGAATTCCAGGCCAGTGAGGATTGCACAGAGAGATCCTGTCTTTAAAAACCAAAGGGGGAAATATTTCAGGGGCCTGTGAGGTAGCTCAGGGGTAAAGGCACTTGCCAACCAGCCTGATGATCTGAATTCTATACCCAGAACCTGCATGATAGGAGGATAGAAAACTGACTCCCACAGGTTGTCTTCTGACCTTCACAAGATCACTCTGCGAGTGCATGTCTCATCCCACCCCTCAAATAAGGAAATGATGAGAGATGTCCTTCCGTATATATGTTTCTCTTATTAGTTAATGAATAAAGCCATGTTGGCCAATAGGAAAGCAAGATAGTAGGACCAGGAAACAAGGACGATTCTGGGAGATGTAATAGAGAGGAGTCAATATGTAGGAAGTGAGAGAAGAGGTCCGGACCCTCTCTCCAGTAAGATAAACCACATGGAAACACTTAGATTGATAGAAATGGGTTAATATTTAAGACAGAGCTAGCCAATAAGAAGCTCTATCCCTTGGCCAACAGCTTTATTACTAATGGAGTCTCTGTGTGTTATTTTGGGACTGACACTGCTCTGGGACTAGGCTGGCAAGAAACTGCACATAACAAGGAAACAAATCAAGTACTGCATGCATGGCTCCCACCCCCAGGTACCCACAGTAAGTTTTATGGGGCAGGGAGTCACAGTGAGAGCCAAAGAAGAGAGACTAGCATGGCAGGGTCGATTTCACAGACATAGAATTAAACCTATATCATTCCAAATCCCTAATATCCCAATGACTGTAGTACTGGCATAACTTTCCAATCAGTAACAGAAACACAAAGAAGTGTGTTTTGTCTTTATGGGAAGACCGGGTCTATGTAACCATGGCTGACCTAGAACTTGACATGTGGGCCAGGCTGGCCTTGAGCTCATAGATCTGCCAGATCTGCCTCCAAAGTGCTACATTACCCTGGGCATGGTATGACTTTCAATTTCAAGCTTTCTCCCTTTCTTACGAGATTTAACATTTTAGGTGGTGGTGATAAATGCCTTTAATCCCAGCACTTGGGACGCAGGGACAGCCAGGTCTACAGAGTGAATTCCAGGACAGCCAAGACATTACACAGAGAAACTTTGTCTCAAAACAACAACAAAATCCCCAAAACAAGAGATTTAACACTTTTATTGTAGCGGTCCTTCAGTTCCTTTCTTGGGTTCATTCCTAGACACTTTTCTTTTTCCAGAAGCTATTGTGACTAGCAATGTATACACGATCTCTTTCTCTTTATGTTTGTTATTGCTGCATAGATTCTGTATCCTGCCCCTTTGCTGACATTGTTGACTGGGCCCTTGAAGTTTTCTTGCAGAATTTTTTGGGATCATATATATATATGATGTTATCTGCAAATAGGGACCCTTGCTCTGGGTAGCCTCTGGGCCTGCACTGGCCCAAGCCAGAAAAGCGACCTTGGAGGGGGGGTGGGGAGGGGGGACCTGGATGCAAAACCTATCAGCAGTGCAACAGGTCATTAATCTTGGCAGGTGGCCTGGGCCACTGCTGCCATCGCCGCCATTGCTGCTTCTGCTGGACAAGAATCCTGGACAAGCTCCCTTTCAGCAGGAGTTGTCACTCAGGTTTCCTGTGCAAACAAAGTAAGAGAATATGACACACTCACAACTTGGACTTAAGAAGTTGAAGTTGGGGCTGGAGAGATGGCTCAGTAATTAAGAGTAGTGGCTGCTTCTCTAGAGGGCCTGAGTTCAATTCCCAGAAATGGCGTGGTGACTCACAACCATCCATATAGGGATCTGATGCCCTCTTCTGGCATAAAGTCATACATTCAGATAGAGCACTCATACATTTAAAAAAAAAAAAAAAAAAAGTTGAACTTGGAGAAGCAAGTACTTACTTAAGCAGTTTTTTTTTCCATCCCACATGAACTCTGCAACAATAAATGTGAGCCAATTGCTACCTTGCCATTTTTATTATTACTGACATCATTGTCTGATCAGATCAGACAAAATTTCAAATGCTCTATAATAAATATGTTCATAATTTTATGGCTTTTGGGAAGGACTCAAGTTGGTTGGAGAGTCTAAAAACACTTGGATTATGTCTTTCCATTTTGTCTTTGCAGAACATCTCAGAGAGCTATGCCAGGAGTTCCCTAAGGGCAGACAGAACACACAGTTGTGATGGCCTCTGAGTTTTTCAGGCAAATTGTACAGGTGAGTCTTCCATGTATGTGTTGTGGTCGTGGCTCTGTCATCGGCATCATGGTGTGTTAGTCGCCCTGGCAGTTCAGGAAAGGGTAGCTGATCTGAGGTCAGATAGGAGGTGATTTTAAATTCTGCTGCTTACTCGATTACTCAGGCAATTCACTTTCTCTTTTGTAACTTTTGTTTTTTCATCTCTAAGTCAGAGATAACAGCAGAACCTATATTAATTGTATAAAATCATAATTATGAGTGGCTCTTTAAGGGACTCAAACATTGTAAACATAGTGCTGGCAAGTCTTGCTCTCCCCTCCTCTCCCCTCTCCCCTCTTCTCCCCTCTCCCCTGCTAAACCATTAGATTACCTTCCTAAAGCTAGCACCCCCCCCCCCCAGGTCTTCTCACTTATTTGGCCACTTCCTTGCACCTGACTAAAACCCCAAGGTCCTGCAATCCAAAGTGACACTCATGTTCAATCAGGGCGTACAGGCTCATCCTCACATAGACTTCTCCCTTTTCTCCTTAAATCCCACTTCTGCAGAGCCACCTGCTGCTTGCTGTATTCGCCCAAATGGTAGCACCCTTCCCTTCCACTTGTCCCCTGGGGATAATGAAGTCTCCTTTGTGCTCAGAATTTGGTGCCTGGGGTGTGTTCTGTGCCAACTCTGAGGCCCTTTCAGTGTGCGTGCTCTTCAGGTAAACACACCTTGAAAATATTGCCTTGATTGAACCCAGCTGCTAAGCTGTGAGACCGGAGCTGCTCAAGAGATCATTAGTTCCTCATTAGAAATTAATTTACCGAGGCAGGTGAAAGAATGAAAAGTGCAGTTGTGTTTTGGGGGATGGGGTTGGATAGCGAGGGGGTGGGGGGTAGGAGACTTCATTTTCCCTAAGTTCGCATTTGCCTGCTTTGGACTTCATGCATATGCATTTAACGTCCACTCAAAACGCTCTAGGAAGCCTCAAAGCTCCTCGGCTGCTCACAGTGTGGTATTACTGTGCTAAGTGCAGCCAGGGAGGCCCAGAGCTTTCTTTTCCTGGATTACCCAGTGAAAAGCCTTACTTCCCACTCGTTTTAATCCCATTTTAAAATGTGGCACAGTTTCTATACTATATTTTAAATAGAATTAAAATAGGTTTAAGAGATTGAGCCTGTTAAATATCATTCTTTTTAGATGCCAGTTGAGCTCACTCCGCATTTATTTTGTTTTATGTTTGTGGCCCCGGATTAATTCCTTAAATCTCCCCACTGTCTCTTTCTGTTTCTTCTGTGCCTGGCATCCTGTGTGGCCACTTTAACTAGACACTTTGGCAGGTGTGTGAGCACTTCTAATTATGCTCTCTGCACACGTGCCTCAAGAAGATAATGGGAATGCTTTCTCTGGAAATGTTTAAAGAATCCAAAGAGCGCGCGGGGGGGGGGGGGGTTGATGGAGTGGCAGGGTGCTTGTGCAGGATCCTGGGTTCTGCTTACCGCTCAAAAACAAAGACAGAAAACAAAGAAAATTTTCAGAATGCTGTGTTTGCCAGCATTTTCTAAGGCATCCTTGCTGGTCACCCATGGTCGAGTGAGAGGTTGGGAATCTGAGAAGAGAAAAAGTGGGAGGGTAAGCGGAGGCCACTAGAATGCAGGCTTTGCTTCTTGCACTTCTTGTCTGACATTGAGCTTCACACACAGCTCCGCACAGAGTGAGAAGGCAAGAGCACACAATGGCAGGTGGAGAGTCAGAACTACATCCAGAGGGGGTTGCGACTCTTCATGTCCTTTCCAATGTACAGGGTGAACGTATGTTGGGAACATAATGCTATTACAAAAGAGTCTTAAAACGTATAAAGAGAAAGTGTTACAGTGAGCTTCTTAGTTATTGAAGAAGACAATTCGGATAAGCTCAGGGCAGGATACACACCCAGTGTTGGCACAGTGTGCAGCACTGAAGGCTCACGCTTGGCTCTGCACTCTCACCCAGGGCAGCCTCCAGTCCTGCGATCTGTTAGTCACACGTGTTCTCTGCCGGTGCATCTTTATTTATTTGCGTTCTGAAACAGGAGGCAGTGCTCTCCTTCCATTATGTGGGTCCCTGAGGATCAAACTCGGGTCATCTGCTTGGCAGCAGGCACCTTTTGTTGTGGAGTATTACCCAGAGAAGACTGCTAGGAGGTGGGTTTAAGCCAATAGAAAGTCTTTATCAGCATCCTGGCACTACACTGGGTGTCTGGGACACCAGTCAGTGCTGAGCCTTTCTCAGGGTGAGCTTTTGAGCACAGAAAAACGTTTCAAGACTTGATATACTTCAGTTAACAAAAACAGTGAGAAGCAGAACTACAGAAGCCAAAAGGCAAGGTCAGTACACTTTGAGAATTCCCAGCACTATGGACTTTTATGGAGTAGGCCTTTGCCTTAGCTTTGGCAGGTGGTGCTGAATCTGTGCTGAGTTTTACAGCCTGAACGGTACTACCATCATGGAGTCAGTTAGGCTAAGGTCTCGGGGACCTTCTAAGGTCTGGGGCCCTCTTAAACTAAAACCCTGTGAGCCATGCCTTCAGCCCCTGGAAATATACTCACACATTGGCAACCTGTAACTCCAGTGCCCCGGGTGACATTGTGTCAGAATGCTGTGGGAGCACTTTGTATCCCTGATGTACTATTCTGACTCATCAAAGGAAAGTTAGATTCCAGTTAGTGTATGACTTATGTATTTCTTTTACCCACACACAAAAAAATCAGCAGCAAAACTTCCTGGTGAACCAGGAGGTCAATTAGACAACACCATTCTTTTCCATCTTTTAACTATGTGGAAATGTACTTGGCATTATACTCACTTATTTGTATAATTTTTTAACATAGTTTTCTTATATCTAAACATAATTACAACCATGGACAGGATGTGAAAGGGGGTTTGCAAGTGGGCAGGATGAAAGGGTCAGTAGGAGGAATGCCCTGAACTAATCTTTAACTGGCTGTAAAACTGTAGCTGGAGGGATATCCTGAGCTATTCTTTAACTGGCTGTAAAGCTACAACAGGAAGACTATTCTGAGCTATTCTTTCACTGGTTATAAAGCTGCAAGCCTGTATCTAGGAATGCTCTGCTGAACATTCTGCTTACTTCTTAAGAGGCAATAATTTTCTATCTCAGAGGCCTGAGGTAGTGAGGATGGTGATGGTCCCCAACAGTCCAGAGATGAAGAGCACTTGCTGCTCTTGCAGAGGACCTGGTTCAGCTCCCAGTACTCACACAGCAGCTAACAACTTACAGTTGTCTGTAATTCCAGTTCCAGAGATCTGGTGCCATCTTCTGACCTCAGAAGGTACCAGGTACACAAGCAGACAAAACAGTTAATATATATAAGATAAAAAAATTTAAAATCTTTAAAAACAATATCAACAAAGGGGGCTGGAGAGATGGTTCAACAGGTAAGAACACTTACTGCTCTTTTAGAAGACAGAGGTTCAGTTCTCAGGATCTGGGTTCAGTTCCCAGCACCTGCATGGTGGCTCACAGCCATTCACAACTCCAATTCCATGGACCTGCCACCCTCTTCTGATCCTCCTATACACCTTACATGTGTTCATACATGCATGCAGGAAAAACACTCATACACATAAATAAATGTGTCTTTTAAAAATGTTAAAAACATTAGAGATCTTGAAACAAGCTTGCAATAGATTCTATGTCTCCCAAAGATGAATAATTCAACTGGTCTTGGTGGCACACGCCTGGAATCCCAGCACTCAGGAAGCTGGGGTGGGAGAAGGAAAAGTCTGAGTGAAGACTCCATCTCTAAAGTACTCAGTACCAGGTATAGCTTAGTGCTGGAGTGCTTGCTAGCAATCACTGGGGATGGGAAGAAGTCACACAATTGCTGTTATACGTTAGTCAGTTTCTGGGTGAGGTCTGGAATCCTTAGCACCCTGGATGCCTCTTGAGCCAATGTCTGCATCCTTACTGAGATGGAGGCTGTGCTAGTTTTGCCCTGATGAGGCTCCACTCATTCTCTGAGATGTAAGCATTTACCTATATTATGTTATTATTAAAAACTCAGGAGTCAAATATTGGGGTACAAACCTGAGTCAGGGTTTCTCTGTGGCTTTGGAGCCTGTCCTGGAACTAGTTCTTGTAGACTAGGCTGGCCTCGAACTCACAGAGATCCACCTTCCTCTGCCTCCCGAGTGCTGGGACTAAAGGCGTGCGCCACCACAGCCTAGCTCAACTGAAGTTTTTATGTCTTGCAATTATATAAGCTTTACATCTCTCTTGTCATCCTGGCTGACATACCCAACTCCCCCACCCTAAGCTTCTCTAACCCCTGAGCTTCGCTTCCCTATATTATCCAGCCACTTTAGATATGAGACCCTTGGTCTCTTGGTCCTCAGCTGCTCTCTTGCCCCCTCCACTCTCTTTCTCTCTAGCTCTCCTCCCCTCTCTCCTCTCAGGATAAGCTTCAGTCTGCCAGCCATGTGCAATCTGGACCCAGAAGCCTCTGGACATGCTTGCCCTCATATCTACAACAAAGCTTCTCCCCAACCATACCTTGGAGCAGACATGTCCTCATTTTTAATTCATAAGTAATTTTTATAAGGATTATTTTGTGTATTTTGCACAGAAGAAATACAGCTTCTTTTGTGCAGCTTGTCTTTTCACAGAGCACCACCAGGTGGCAGTCATGCCTTCATTGGCAAGGTGAGGCTTAAGAATTAGTCTTTTGGGAAAACAAATCATTAGCTCAAAGAACTTGAGGTCAAAATGGTTAAGCTTGCTGGTTGAGAATAATGAGTGTGAATTATCAAACCAGCTGAATGAAAAAGCTAAAATAAAAGAGAGGACATGACTATTCCTAAGGGTCTAAACTGAAGGTTTATTATAGATACAGTGAACATGACTGGCTGACTGAGCTGGGCCATTCGAGGAGAGGGGAAGGAGAAAGGGAGAGAGGAACCAGCACAGGGTAAAAGGGCAAAACATTGAGTAACCAAAATGGCTGTGTTATATCCGGAAGAACACATGGGGGGAAGGCAACCCAGCCCCTGGGCTGGGGAAGTTTCCGGTAGGGGCCAGGGAATGCCATCCAGGGGGACTCTAAAACAGGCAGGGACTGAGGCACATATGAGCTTATATATTCCCCATTTGGTCCTCCCTGAGTCCTAGTGATGCTCTCAACTACAGGCTTAGGACCTTTCTCTCTCCACCCATGGGAACAGCATCGCTCATACCTTCTGGCTCCCACACCTGGTACCCAACTTGAAGGGCCCCAAAGTTAGTTGCTTTTGTAACTAAATCTAGCTTCCATATCTCTTAAATAATCAGCCCAAATGTGGCTGCTTAACAGCACCCCACACACACACATGGCTCAAGGTCACGTTTGTTCTGTACTTTCCCAGATGTCCCTGCCTTAGGTTATGTCCCTCTCTTTTATCTATAATAAATTTTCTCCCCTGCCATACTTAGGAACAGCCCTATCCTTCCTTTTTTTTTTTTTTTAATTTTTTTTTTAAAATTCATCTAGTGCTGAAATTCTGGGAATGGCATAAATAAGTTCCCTCTTAACGAACTTGGCCACTCTGAATCAAGCCACTGATCTGACTTTGAAGGTATGTATGGATCATTTGTTTCTGCTGGCTTCTGCCACCCACAGAATTTTTATTCCAAATTCTAGAGTCTGATGCTTCAGCTACTGCTTCCCTTTACCTGCTTTCTAACTGTCTGTCTGTTGAGTCTCTCTAGGCTCTGGTGGGCTCTGCCCTCCATGTGGGCACCTCTGTGTGTATCTGATTCCTACAGCCTGCTGTGGCTCTGGCCTGCTGCACACACGTGGACCTCTCCCTTGTCTCCTATTCTCTCCCTTCTACTCTCTAGCTACCTGCTCTGTCTCTTTGTTCCTTCCTGGGCCCATGCATTGTGAGTTTCCTTGCCTTCTGCCCCTAGATGTCTGTGACATCCCAACGCTTCCTTAAGTCCTTCCAGCCTCCGACCTTGGCCCTCCTGTCTCACAGCTCCCTCCTGAAGTCCTGCAGTTTCTCTGTTCCTCCCTCCCTCAGGAGGAGCTCCTGTTTGTTCTGGCTTGACCTGTAACCATTCCTTCCCCATGTCACAGGTGTCTCTCTGGTTCCCGGGCCCTGTTCTGCCCTCAGGTCATCCACCACACGAGCAGGCTCTGGCCTGCTGCACCTGGCTGCTGCAGTACCATTTTCCCTGCTCTCCTAGCTTGCTCTCACCTCTCCCTAGGAACTGAAGCCCCACTATAGCCTCTCTCGGCTCCTGCCTGCAGTCCCGCAGCACCTACTCACTCGGCACCCTCTTGGCACTTATAGCAATCCGCCCCCCAGCAGAGTTTCACCTTGAAACCCTCTCTCCTTAACTCACACAGCTTGACCTCAGTACAGAACAACGACTAAAACCTGGCACACTCAGTTTCCACATTCTCACAGATTATAACTGCTGTGATTATCTTTTTTGACCACCTGTTATATTCTGCTCCTGTAACCCTGCCTATTTTCCTCCATTTGGAAAACCCCACCCCTGAGCTATAAAAGTCTTGTCTCCCTCACACCCAATGCTGACCTCTCCAACCCCTCCTTGGGGGTGGCAGGACCCTGTGTACACGGATAAAAAAAGCTTGTCTTAATTAATTTGGTCATGATAATTCGGGTTGGTTGTCTTTCTCCTCCCATCTTTGGGATTAATATTTGGAGATCCCCAGCAAGATCAAGACCCCAACCCAAATTCAGAAATTCAGAAGCCTGACCCTTCCCTCTAGCCTTCCAGGAGGACCAAGGAGCTGCTCTCCACGGGTGCACTCCTTAGAGATACTCCAAGGCCCTGAGACATGACTTCAGTTTGTCAGGCTGACTGAGAGAACAGCTACATAAATAAACAAACAAACAAATAAATAAATAAATAAATAAATAAATAAATAAATAAATAAGGAAGAAAGAAAAAGAAAAGAAAAGAAAAGAAAGGAAAAGAAAAAGCCAGAAGTTGGTTTAATCCCAACACTTGGGAAGCAGAGGCAGGTGGATATCCAGATTTGAGGCCAGGTCTACAAAGTGAATTCCAGAACAGCCAGGGATACACAGAGAAACCCTGTTTTGAAAAAAAACCAACAACAAAAACAACAAACAAACGAACAAACAAAAAAACAGCCAGTACCATTTTTTTTTTTTTTTCTTCTCCTACAGAGGCCTCTCTGGGAAGTCATAGACGCTCTTATTATTTTTATTTTTTTCTGTGGCATCTGTTTTCTGGTTCTTCTGATTCTATGGGGTCATGATCTTGGGACAGTGGGTGTGTCAGGGAGTATCTGATGAGGTCAGGCATTCCTTTGTCCAGGGCAAAGGCAGATGGCCCACTACCCACTGATTATTTCTGGTTATTTGAGAGTTCAGTCAGACCCACCTTGGGACCCAGGGGACAGCCTGGTGAGACTGGGGGCTGAGAAATCAGAGAGACCTGGAGCCTGAACACCTATTATGTAGACCGCTCAGCAGAGCTGAGGGACTGTAAGGATATCCCATGACACTGGGGCCAAGCCCAGGGTTTGGAGAGGCCCGGCGCAGGACATCAGGCGTTCCAGGATCCAAGGAGAACTCCAAAAGGCCCAGCCTAACTGAACTGGGAAAACCTAACCCATACTTAGGAAACCTCTGGTAGTGTGGTGGTTTGAATAGGAATGGCCCCATAGACTCATGTGTTGGAATGCTTGACCCATTGGGAGTGGTATTATTAGGAGGTGCCTTATGGAGTAGGTGTGTGCGTCCTGTTGAAGTAGGTGAAGCCTGTGGAAGCGGGCTTTGAGATCTTACAGTCAGTCTCAAGTCTGACCAATGTGACACACTGTCCTTCTCCTGACTGAGGATCAAGACATGGAGCGTTCAGCTCCTTCTCCAGCACCATGTGTGCCTGCATGCTGCCATCTCCTACTGTGATGATAATGGACTAAACCTCTGAAACTCTAAGCCAGCCCCAATTAAATGTTTTCCTTTACAAGAGTTGCCTTGATTATAGTGTTTCTTCACAGCAATAGAAACCCAAACTAAGACATGTAGGTTCCCTGACATCTGGGTTGTGCCGGGAGGCAACTGAAAAAAAGCCTCTTATTTGTTAAGAAAATTTCTTTGGTCGAGCTGGTGAACCTCTGAATGAGCCCACTTGTGTTGTTGCTGTCTTTGCTGTCATTTTGCTCTGTGTCTTGTCTTGTGTGTTGCTTGTCTTTGTGTGTTCCAACTAGGGAGAGTTCTGTCCATTTGTTTCCTTTCCTCTTTCCATCTCTTGTGTGTTTCTAGTCCAGTTATAGGTAGACTTGGGACCTGAACCAAACTTTAACTACCACCACTTCCATGCAGCTAGGCGGGAGCAATAAGGGCACCTCCTGCCTGCAGCATACCACTCTGTGCGCACCCTGTGTGTACTCCCCCCACCCAGTCCCAAATCCACCGCTGCTTCTTGCTATAGGTGCTTTGATAGCCAAGGCTCAGAATTCCTCAACTCTGAGCTTTCTGGTCACTGGATTAAGTTTATCAGAGTTTTCTTTGGGGTATGGGCAATGATGATGTCTACTGTTTTAATTGCCTAAAACTTTTACTAAGATATAAACCTTATCTCTGTAAGACCAATGTATGAGCTTTCTGTGCCTCAGGATTTATAAGATTATTGGATACTGTTAAAAATCCATGGAATCTGTAACAAAGATTGACTTAAAACTTACAACACAAGGTTAATAATTAGAAGGTTACAGACCTAACCCACCAATGTCTATAATTCTGGGAAAATATTCAAATGTCCTAACCTTGCTTTTAACCCCCATAGTTGTGCTTCTGACTGTTTTATTAACTGAAATATATCAACCCCCTAATATGGTTTTTAAGCTTAAAGACTCACCCTGAGAAAAGGTCAAGGCTACACTGGAATCCCAAACACCTATCATTGTCACCAGCCAACTAAATTTAGGGCCACAACTACTAAACACCAGAAACTGGGATGTTCCTATCTTATGATTTAGCAATATAATGACCTAAGGAGTCTGACAAAAAATCTATTAAATGTCTCTCCCTTATCTAAGACCTCTTCAGGCTAATAGAAACTGACTTAGGAATGTACGTCTAGCCTTCTTGTGTTTGCTAACTTTGTTAAGCCTTAGCCATTTTGATAAACTGAGTCACACAAGACACTATGATATTCTGCAATGGAGCACTATAAAAGGACCAGGAGAGTAAAGTCCCCAGTCTCCCTATGGACTGTGGTTATGATTTAAAGTTTTATTTTGATACTAAATAAGCTTCAATTCAAAGATTGTAATTTTTAAGGTTAAATTTAACAGGGATAAAACTGTAGAATACTAATTTTTTTTTCGAGACTGGGGTTCTCTGTATTGCATTGGAGCCTGTCCTGGAACTTGCTTTGTAGACTAGACTGGCCTTGAACTCACAAAGATCTACCCGCCTCTGCCTCCCAAGTGCTGGGATTAAAGGTGTATGCCACCAATGCCTGGCCCGGAATACTAATCTTATAAAAGCTAGTAACTTGTAGCTACAAATGTGTTAAACATAATTAAGACATGCAGATTAATAGGACCTTATAAATGATCACATACATTCTTTACAAGTAAGGTTTATTTAATATTAGGTATACTTGGTAGGCAGCTGTCAAAACTTTGCAGAGATCTGCTGAATATGGGATTTAAAATGTTTAATGTCAAAACTTGCTATGATAGACAGAGATTCTAACTCCTAGCAGCAACCCTGAGGTACAAAGAAGATAATGGGGCACAACTCCACTGGAATTGCAGTAAGTAAACCACCGGGAAGGACTGCCCAGGCCTCATCTGCTGCTCAGGCTCTGCTCACACTGTGAACACTGGTGGATTGACTGCTCTACTCTGCCCGGTCAATCTAAGGTCAGTGCCCCAGCTTCCTCTCTACAGGAAAGTCTCTCAGATCTGGGTCTGACAGACAAAAGTCAATGCTGTCCTGCATTGTAGCTGAAGATTTAATGCTGTCCTGTATGACAGTCAAAGACCTTCAACCACTGCCCCCATTGAAACCATCAAGACCCACCGGAGCCTAAGGCAACCATCTAGGTAATGCATAGGCCTCTGTCATTTTAATTGATATGTAAGTCATTCGGATTATACTTCCCGTTATAATTTATCCTTCTAGACCTCTGGTTGTGTTGATGGCTAACTATGGCTTCATCAACTTAACAGCAGCTGCCTGGTCAATACGTTTCACATTTAAAAACCAGGCCTTACTTTTCTAGAACTATTAGGTCACCAAATAAACAAGGCAAACTCACAGACAAAAGGTGTTAATAAGGCAAAGGCCCTTATTAACAGGCTCCACAGTGAAGGATATAACTTTTGCCCTTTAAGGGACTTGCTTTGCAAATACTGTTACAAACAAGGTATTGTAGCAGGGATTGAGGGTGCCTTTAATCCCTGCACTTGTGAGGCAGAGGCAGGCAGATCTCTGTGAGTTTGAGGCCATACTGGTCTAAAAAGTGAGCTCCAAGGCTGTTACACAGAGAAACACTGTCTCAGAAACCCCCCCCCACACACACACAACAAAGACAAACAAAACAATGGTATTGTAAGCTTCAAGGGTTTAAAAAAAAAAAAGACTTGGTTGGATCCACCTCTCACTTATCTAACAGGGTCCAGGTAAGTACCCCTGTCAATCAATCAATCAACAGCCAAAACTTCCCTACCTACTGCCTATTTCTGTGGGTGGGGGTGGAGCTTCAAACATAAACGTTTCCTTTAAGTTCTTTTACTTTAACTTCTGTCCCTAGTATGTATCTGTCTTGGCAGAGTTCCACTAAGCTGGTAGATACCATCCAGAAACCAAACTGTCCTAAGTATGATCTACACCACCCAGGTAGTCCTATAAAACCGGAAGCTCTGGACTTGCTGAAAGCTGATGTAGACCAGTCTAGACCATGTGATTGCTCCCTGTCTCTTCAGCTGGGTCAGCAATCAGATGCTTCTGATGAACACCCCATTGCCCAAATCCCCTCCTGGTATTTGGCTAACATTCCAGCCCTCCTGGCATCCTAATTTCATCAGGAGGTAGTTACAGAGGAGAATACATCATCCCTTGTCCTCAAAAAAGGGCTGGAATATTAGGTCTAAGGAAATTCACTGGTAAAGGGGACAAAATGGCTACCTATAGATATACCAAGATTATATGGCCTTAAAATTTTTGTTCTATTTATAGCCACAAAAAACAGGTGTGATTTTATAAATGAGCAATGCATTTTTGATGCATTACAAATATTGTTCCCTCTTCCCACCCCAGTAAAGAATGCTTAGATCTTCTGGGCATTGGTGGCACAGTCCTTTAATCCCAGCACTCAAGGAGGCAGAGGCAGGAGGATCTCTGCGAGTTTGAGGCCAGCCTGGGCTACAGAGGGAGTTCCAGGACAGGCTCCAAAGCTACACAGAAAAACCCTTTCTCGAAAAATGCTTAGCCCCTATCAAGTGTTTTCCAGGGATGTATAAGACAAGGGGGAAATGGAGAACCAGCCTGTCTCCACCTTAGGCTTAAAAGCTATCTTATAATAAAGAAAACTAGGTTCATTCCTATTTATAATTAAGCCTCTGTCTCTCAAAGATTGGGCTATGACCCACCTGTAACTTTTTTTTTCTAATAGTTTCTCGAAACAGGGTTTCTCTGTGTAGCCTTGGCTGTCCTAGAACTCACTCTTTACACCAGGCTGGCTTCGAACTCACAGAGAATCCCCCCTGCCTCTGCCTCCTGAGTGTTGGTTATTAAAGGACTGTGCCACCACTGCCTGGCTCTTTTATATCTTCTTAAAAACTTTTTTTGTTGGCTGGTTGGTTGGTTTTTGGAGATTGATTTTCTCTGTGTAATAGTCCTGGCTGTTCAGCAACTCACTTTGTAGACCAAGATGGCCTTGTACTAAAAAAGATCCGCCTACCTCTGCCTCCTAAGTGCTAGGATTAAAGGTGTGCACCACTGCCTGTCAAAGTTAGAATTAATATTTTAAAATTTTTATTACATTTTTATTTAGTATGTATATGTATGTATGTCATGGCACAAAAGTAGAGGCCAGAGGATATCTTGCAGGACTCAGTTCTCCCTTTCCATTAGGTGTGTCTCAGGGATTGAATTTATATTATTAGGCTTGGTGGCAGGATCCTTTACCCACTGAAACATCTTGCTGGACTTTAAAAAAAATCCACAACTAATCATTGGGCCGAGCTCCTGAAGTACAATTGAAGTGAGGGAGAATCGATAATATGAACAAAGGAGTCAAGACCATGATGGGGGAACCCACAGAATCAGCTGATTTAAGCTAGTGAGAGATCACTGACTCTGGTCTGACAACTTGGAAACCTGTTTAAGACTGAACTGGACTTCCTGAATACAGGTGACATTGTTGCAACTTGGGGAATATGAGTCCACTGGCAGTAGGTCCAAGTTCTAACTCTGGCGCACAAACTTTGTGGGGCCCATTCTATATGGAGAGATAATGAAGGGACCAGACCCTTACCCAGCCCCTTGCTTTAACAGCATGACAGGCTGCAGAAAAGACCTAACAAGACAAAGGCCCCTGATTCAGCACAAGTGGTTGGTTTACAGCCTTCTGACCTTGCCATAGCTGCCTTAGGTCAGATAGCCTCCACATGGCAAGGATCCACTCAGAAGTTAGCTAATATGCTTTACAACAACATGCAGAACATAGCAACAGCCATGGAGGGCCATAACAACCAGTTGACCAATCAATACAGGACAGGTTGCCCAGGCTCCAAAGTGTACCAAACCTGAGACTGTTGTGTACCCCTAGACACAGCCCTTATGCTGCTAATAAATTCCCTGCCTCGCCGTTCCCTTGGGGTCCTTCTCACACCATCTACTGTGATGGACTTACGAAGGGTCTGAGTTAAAGAGTTAACTCGTTAAACAATAAAAGACTCTATGCTTTTGCATCAGAACCAGTCCCTTGGTGATTTTTGGGGCTCAGAATTGGGCACAACAATATGATGGGGTCAGGTGGGGTGTAGAGCCTTGGTCCTGCTCAACAAGATGATGGGACATACTTAGTAGACTTCCTAAGGGGAGGGCTTACCCTCTCTGAGGAGCAGATGGGGGTGGGGTTGGGGGAAAAGTGGAAGGAATGGGAGGAGAGGAGGGAGGGGGAACTGGGATTGGAATGTAAATAAATAATCTTTTTTTTTTTTTTTAACTATTTATTTTTGTTTTTGAGACAGAGTCCTCTCCATCAGGCCTGGGCCGTGGTAGAACTTTTTTTTGCTGGGACAGACTGGCTTCAAACTCATAGTGTTCTGCCTGTCCCTGCCTTTCAAGTGCTAGGATTAAAGATGTGTACCACTATACCTAATTTAAAGATTTAATATTCATGTGCGTCTCTGCATGTTTGTGCTTGTCCTCTGAGGCTGGGAAAAGGTCAGATTCTCTGAAGCTAGAGTTATAGGCAGCTGTGAACGCTCTGTCTAACCCTGCTATATTTTGTTTTGTTTGAGACAAGATCTCATTCTGTAGCCAAAGCTATCCTGAAGTTGTGTAGTTTAGGCTGGCCCGGAACTCGTGGCAATCCGGCTGCCTCGACCCCCACATTTTGGGATTAAAGACATGAGCCATCATGCTTGGCTGACCCTCATTCGCACTTGAACCCTCAGCTACTCGTTAGACTTGGTGCACTCCCAAGCCCAGGTTTCCCTGACAAGCTGGGCTAACATGACAAAATGCCCTCCTGAACCATCCGCTCCACAGAGCCTTAGCCGGGTAGGGCTACTGCGCAGCCGCAGACCGCTTAGAGAGGAAGGGGCGTGGTCCTGAGCGGAAGAGCAAGGCCTCGGAATGGAAGTAGTCGGAACCCGAAGGCTCCCGGAACCCGGAACCAGTGAGAACGCAGGACTAGCCGGAGCCCGGAAGTGCGGACTCACGCTGCGGCTGTTCCGGAAGCTCAGGTCTAAGCATGGCTTTGGGAGGGAAGGAAACCAAGAGAAAGAAGGGCCAGGATCGGAGGTGAGTGATGCGCGGTGTTGGTGAAGGTGCCGGGTGGTGAGTGGCTCGCGGGTTGGCTGAGAATGTGCCTGTGTTTGCAGACAGAGCCCTGAAGATGGCGTGGGGAATGCGGCCGCCGACTACCTGGTGGGACAGGTTGCCGACAGCCTGCGGGGCGGCCAGCGCCCTCCTGGAGGCGGGACGGGGCGGCTGGCTGCTCTCTTCAGCACCGCGGAGCCACGCGCACCACCTGTGTTCGTGCCTGTGCCCCAGGTGAGTCTCCGGGCTGCGTCTTTAGTATCTTTTTAGAACTAGATTTAGAGGGTAACTCGCCTGACAGCAGTAGTTGTCAGATCCCGGAGCTGGGCAAACACTTCACCCTCAGCCCTATTTATTGATTGGCAGGGGCTCTTGTAGCCTAGTTAGGCCTCAAATTCTGTGATGTACCCGAGGATGATCTTAAACTTCTGGTCCTCCTCCTCCAGCTTCTTGAGTACCGAGATTACAAGTCTGCTCCATCGTATCATTTTGAGAAAAGGTCTCACTACTTGCCCGGGCTAGTGGTACACACCGAGGCGTAGATGCCATACTTCTGTCTCTCAGCCTTCCACTGAAGAGCTGGTATCACAGGAGTGCCTGGCCAAACCCCTCAAATCTGGTTTCATGACTACTGTCAGAATCCTCTGCCTCTCTCTTTAATCAGCGAGGGAGAAGACGTGTCGATTTAGAAAGACACCACAGTAGAGTTTGACATAAGTATGACTTTAAACTTTTGAAAGGAAACATCTAAAAAAAGAAAACGTGATGACGAAGAAGAAGATACATCACAGATTAAAAAGCCAGCTTTGCAAAAACCTGCAAAAAAAGTGAAAGCGAAGAAACTCTCTGATGCAGACAAGAGACTGGCAAACAGGTTGGTGAAAAATCAGTGTTCATCTTAATTTTTTTTCTCATTGCATATTTCTAAAATTAAGAAAAATAGATAAAGTGTCGTAGTCTACAGAGTTAAAAATAAAAAAAACACATTTATCCAAAGTGAGCAGTTAAGTTAGAAAAGCCTCTAGGTCTTTCACATTACTTTCCACAGCTGCCTCTAGTTATTTCTGGGCCTTCCTTGTTAGGTCCTTACCCCATCACTCCTCCCTGCAAGGAAGTAGCCCTGTGGTTTATGTCAGCAGTGTTTCAGTATGTCTGTCAAACATGATATGATTTTTCACTTGGAAAACAAACTTTCCTCATTAACTTAATTTAAAAAAAAAAAAAAGAATATTTGAGTTAGTATCCAAACAGCTACACCATTACCACTTTCCTCATTCTTTTTGGGGAGGTGGAGGGGGCAGGGGTTTCTTACATCTCAGGTAGTCCTTGAACTCATTATGTAACCTGAGCTGTACTTTAGCTCCTGACCATCCCACCCCAGTTTCCCAAGTTTGGATTATAGTCATGTGACACAAAGCCTTGGACTTGAATTCCTTTCCACTCCTTCAAACCTATTTTCACATTTTTTTAACCCTCTTTCAGAAAATTTTTAATAGTTTTTATTATGTTTATTGTATGTATGTGTGTTGATGCACCCATGCCATGGTGGCATGTGGAAGTCATGCATATTCCGAGGACTGCTAGTTGCTAACTACCAACTCGAAGGTGGTAAATTATGTGAGCGGTATTTCTGCTCTACTCTGTTGTTTTCTCTCCAAATTAAGGTGAACACCTTTTCTTTAGATTGCTCTTAGGAAAGAGTTCATGTTTGTCATCTTCTCTCCACTGTTCTTTGTGGGCACTGCCCTGTATGTCTGCCTTGATCTCTAGACCTTTTCAGTCTTGACTGGCACCATCTGCACCTGTATATCCCTTGTTTCCCTAAAGGTGAGGTTAGGGATGTAGTTCAGTTGGTTGCGTGTTTGCCTAGCACACAGAAGGCCCTAGGTTCAGTCCCTAGCTGTTGCCTAAACCATGTGTGGTAACACATACTTGGGGTCCCAGCACTTGAGAGCTTTAAGCAGTAGGAACAGAAATTCAGAGCTATTCTAGGCTGTATAGTGAGTTTGAGGAAGGCCTAGGCTGCATGAAACCCTTTCTTACAACAAAACAGCAAAAAGAAGGCTTCAAACTGAAACCCTCCTGCATTACTGATGCTTCACTTCTAGTTAGTTGTGTAAACCAGCGCTGTTCCTCTCCATGTGTAGCTCCTAGTGGTTAAGCCCTGAAGCTCTTGGTTTGTTTTGTTTTGTTACTGGAAAGAACAGTCTTACTATTTCTGTAAGCCAGTCTGTTACACCTAAGCTTAAGATCCTCCTTCTGTAGCTTCTGAGTCATTGAGCTAGTACTGTTCTTTAATTCTCTTTAGTTTTCTCTTTAGTTTGTCTTCTTTCCATCTCCATCCTTGCTCTGGCTGGCCTCCTTTTTCCTAGGTGTCATGACACTATCTTTCCTATTTGCTCCTAAACACCTTGTTTTCTTTCTGTCTTTTCTGTTTCACGATTGACTTGGGCCTGCCTGTCTGTATATGTTCCTGTGTATCTGACTTTCTGCCTGCCCTTCTCCCTTCCCCCCTCCTCCCCTCCCTCCCTGTCTGCCTGACCTTCTCCCTCCCCCTTCTCTCCTTCCCTCCCTCCCTCCCTGCCTGCCTGCCTGCCTCCCTTCCCCCTCCTTCTCTTCCTGTAGTGCTGGACATTGAACAAACAAAAACACATGCTAGGCAAAGTGCTTTGCTGAGATGTGTCTCTGGTCTTAGGTTAATTTTTGAAGTATAACCCTAGTACCCAGGTATGTGTCACTCTGCCCAAGTGATGTTTTTGGGTAGTTGGTCAGGGATAGTTTCCTGTCTTCCAAAGGATAAAGTCAAGTGGTTTTGCATTACATGCTCACCAGGACTGTCGGGTCCTGCCAACCTGTCTGGTCTGTACCGGAGAGGGCGAGTGTGGATTGAGGAAAGAAACAGGCTAGAGGCAGAAGATAAAGTTGGGAAGGCATCCAGTGAATACTGGGATCCTAAGTTTGTTGCTCAAAATTCTTATATACCCCAACCAAATTGGGGGTGGGTAGGGGGAGGCAAAAGACTTCTTTACTATGGTACAGGGAACAAACAGATATAATTACTTCCTTATTTCTCAAAATAACTAATAACTACACTTTAGATCAAACCTCTTATTATCTGGCCTTGAGGATTAAGACATTTAATTAACTACACCTTAAATCAATTATTCTGTTATCTACGTTAAGATTTTCAGTGACCACACTAAAGGCCAAACATCCTTTAGTAGCCTTACCTTAGACCTTTCGGTCTTAGGCCTTCAATCTTGAAAGAGCACGGATAGGTTGAAACTCCCTGACCTTCTGTGGGCCCCTTCATCCCTTTTTCTTGCCAGGTGCATTAGACATTGAAGTGAACAGAATGTTAGACTTGGGCTCTTGATGGAATTTTTGATCTGATGTATATACATATAATAATTACATTTATTAAAGACTGGTAAAAACTGCTTCCTTCTTTGAGAAGCCTTTCTTGGTCTTCTGTTTCTCTTACAGTCCTGTTACAGGTATTTAGCTGTTGCCTGTGATAATTGCTTGCCTTTCTAGTGCGCTGCTGAAAAGCTTTTAAGTAGCACCCTGGGAGCCCAGCAAGTGTCCACTGGTGAACGAGGCACTGCATGGCTCCTGTTGCCCATTCTTTTCTCTCAACTTAAGATCCCTCTTGTCAGTGTGACATCAGACCTTATTGTCTGAATGCACTGGTAGTCTGTTGTAAATCCATTTCAGAACTTACTTTAGTATGCAGTCCTTCATCTAGACAGAACTCATAAAAGCAAGGACTGATTTTCTCAATGGACTGGATCCTGTTTTCAGAGTGTTTGGTGGGCATATCAACCTTTCTAGATTCTGAGAGAATGTTGCAATCTCTCAGTTCAAAGGCAGAGAATGATAAATTAGGCATCAGTCGAGTGTAAAGTGAACCTCGAAGAGCTTTAAGTGGACTGGTTTTTCTTTAGAAATTTTTATGCAGCTACTATTGCCTGGTTCTTTAGTATGTCTTCAAATATTGGATTTTCCTATCAGTTACCTTTTTAAGAATAATGCTGCTTTGACACTTGTGGTAAGTTTATGCATGCTAAGCATTATTTTGGGAAGCAGAAACCTGCAGGAGATGTTTGCACTGAGAAGTTAGGATTAGCTTTGACAAGTGTTGTTTTGTTTGTTGGTTTTTTTTTTTTTTTTTTTGACTCTTTGATTATTCTTTTAAAAACTAGGGAAAGTGCTCTAGCAAATGCTGATCTAGAAGAAGAGATTCATCAGCAACAGGGGCAGGAAAGGAGAAAGTCTCAGTCTCATGGTAAAGCAGCAGGTGGAGAGGCACTTGGTGTTGCCCTCAGCCTTGATGGGGACCAAAGAACAAAAGTTCCACTCAACCCTGAAGAAGAGCGGTTGAAAAATGAGAGGACTGTGTTTGTTGGCAATTTGCCTGTCACATGTAATAAGAAGGTGAGTGGGATGGGTAGTATAAACCTGGAGAAGTTATTGACTAAGATTGCTTTTTTTATTGAGCTAATAGTTGATAACTCATTGCAGTAGCTTCAGTGTGCTTTCTAATCACCATACCATAGATGGGTTCCAGTGCCAGCACCTCCCTGATTCTGTAGTCACAGTTTCAGTGCAGGCTGTGTGTTTGTGTATTTGTGTGTGGTGCTGGGGCTTGGCTCCCACCCCTAATTTCAGCTTCTGAAGGTCATGTTTGAAACAGCAGTGCCTTTTTCTGGCTCCCCCCTCCCTTCGGCTTCCTTCCTGTGTATTTCTCTCTCTTCTTCAGTATTCTATCTGGAACACATGAGAAGGTGCCTAATACATGGTGTGGGCTCAATGAATATTTGTTGTATGGAAGAATGAGCACGTTCTGCAGCGTTCATTAAAGCCATTCCTTTTGCCTTCTGTGTACATGTGATTGGTAGTCGCTGCATGAGCAGTTCTCAGGCCCAGATCCTGCTCATCTTTGGAAGGATAGGTTTATATTCTTCTTCCTTAGAAACAAAGCAACCTTATTTTGTCCCCTAGTGTTTGATTTGTAAAAATATCATGTGCTGTCCTTTTTAAAAAATCTTTTTAGATTTGTTTTATGTGTATGAATATTTTGCCTTCACATATGTATGTGTACTACACATGTGCCTGTTACCTGTGGAGGTCATAAGAAGGCATTGGATTCCCTGGAAGTGGAGTAACAGATGATTGTGAGCTACCATTTGGGTGTTGGGGACCAAACCCAGGTCCTCTGCAAGAGTAACAAGTGCTCTTAACTACTGAGTACTCTTCTCTAGTCCTCCTTTTATTTTTGAGACAAGACCTTGTTACGTCTTTATTGTGGCCTCTAGCTCATGGCAATCCTTCTGCCTCTACCTCCCAAGTATGAGAATGAAATACCATGTTCAGGTGTTTTTGACAGTTTGGTATGGATCTCATATGAATTATCTTATGTATCCTAGCCTAGCCTTGAGATCTCAATCAACTTGCCTCGGCCTCCTGTTCATATTTTTCTGTTGGTTATGATCTTTCTTTTAGGTCTTAATAACTTAGAGGAGAAGAGTGTGCTATTATGGTGCTCTGTAAAAATATCCATACATAAATAGCTTTTTAATTAGAATTAGTTGTGGAAATTATTCTCCTACCCCTCAAAAATGTAAGTTCTTCATATCTTGAGATAGTCAAAGACTAATGCCCCAAAATGACTAACTAGGATTCGCCTTACCATTGTGTCTGAGTTAAACAGCTAGAGAATTTCCCTGTGGGACAGCATCATTAAAAGGCAGGCTACAAGTCTAACCTCAATTTAAGTGTCTCACAGATTATAAACATTGAAACAAACACAACTAGCATGCAGGTCATGAATGAATGCTAATATGAACCTGAATTGTGTTTTTCTTCTTCCAAAGTTTCTGTAAAATCTTCTTGCCTATCCAATTGAATAGTCATTTGTTTTGTTTTGTCTTTTACATGCTCTTTGGTTTTTAGACACTGGATGTAAACATTAATCTTCTTGCCTCCACTTCGTGTTTCTAGTGCTAGTATAACAGGTGTATGATACTACAGTTGGTTCTGGAATGTTCTTAAAGTTAGCAGTGAAGGGTGCTTAAACCATTTCCATTATTCCTTTTGTGACACAGATGTTCAGGGTATTAGCTAACTTGTATGTGTATATTGTTTATTTTAGAAGCTGAAGTCATTTTTAAAAGAATATGGACAGATAGAATCCGTACGATTTCGTTCTGTGGTAAGTGTCCTCTCCCCTGAAAAATGCATGTCACTGTGCTTTATCTGTAAATCAACCCTGCTGGCCTCTTGGTGTCTAGTGTCCACTGCTGAGTCTGCACTGGGTAGGTATCTGCATGAGTTCACACAGTAAGGTGATATCTGTCACCAAGGCTAACTCTAGGGTTTGGTGGTCAGGCAGATGATTGTATCTGCTGTCAGAGTAGGCAGAAATGTTGCTCCTCACCAAGCAGCCTCTCTCAAGTTGCAGGCAGCCTGACTTGTATTGTGTAGGCAGAATTTTTTGTCAGGACTGCCATACTCGATGACCACACTGATACTTATTAATTATAAATGCTCAGCCTGTAGTGTAGACTTAATACTAGCCCTTACAACTTAAATTAACCCATATTTCTTATCTGCTCTGCCATGTGGTGGTACCTTTTTTCAGCATGACATGTTCATCTTGCATCTCTCTGGTGTCCTGGTGACTCCCTTAACTCCGCAGTGGTGTCTTTCTCACGCTGCTTTTCTTAAAGTACAACACCAGCATCCTCTCAATTTGGTTCTCCTGACTAACCTCTTTTTGCCTGTCTATTGGCCAGTCATCTTTATTAATCCAATCAGAAGGTGCCTTGGCAAAGAGTCATCTTCAGTCTGTAAAAAGATTATTCTGTAACAGTGTGGTGTGCAGGGGATGAGTGTGATTGTTGAAGGCATTGCTTAGGCACTTGCAGAAGTGATTGGTATCTAGTTTCACCCTCAGCCAATTATGCTGATGTTCTCAGAAGATGAAATACACATTAAAGTATATGTTTGTTTGTTTTGAGACAGTCTTACTACATGGCCCCTACTGTCTTGATACTCACTAAAACATCAGGCTGTTCTAGAATTCACAGAAATCTACCAGCTTCTGCCTCCTGAGTGCTGGAATTAGAGGTGTGCATCCTCACACCCAGCAGTATGTATGTTTTTGAACATTATTTTCAGTGTAATTAACATGTACAGGTAGTGCTTACCTTGTTTCTAATTGCTCTTACATGATTCTCAAAGGGCTTCTCAGAGAATGCTTGCCTAGCATTTGTAGTTGTTCAGTCTCCACACCATTAAGGTATGGGCTGGATGGTTTTGTTGCTGCTGCCTTGTGCGTTCTAGGATGCCTTGCCCTGTCCCTGGATTACCCACTTAACTGCCTGCAGTCTTTTCCCATCTAACAAAGGTGTCCCTCAAGGTTGCCAAAGTGTCCCAAGGGAAAAACTCCTCTGCTTCTTTAAAAGCATACATTTTTGCCAGGAGGTGATGGTACACACATTCAGAAGGCAGTGGCAGGCTGATCTCTGTGAGTTCAAGGGCAGCCTGATCTTCAAATTGAGTTCCAGGGCAGTCTTTATCTTAAAAAAAAAAAGTAGACATTTTTCTAAGATTTTGACAGTTGACAAGTTCATTTTCTTACTATTACCACTTATTTCATCTGCTCTCTGAGCTTCATTTCCCAATGTGAAGCTCTTACCTGACCCACTTACTGGGGTGCCTTGGCCACACCTTAGTTACGGGATGCCTGTGGTTACCTCCTGTAACATGAATTAATAAAGGACCCAGACTGCGAATATTCTCACTGTTCTGATTCATTGATAATCAGGGCGGGCTAGACATTCGCTATAGTAAGGCCATGCATGTGTCCCCGGGCCTAGTTCTTTACCTAGGTCTGGTTTTCTAAGTGCTGGTGACAAGCCTGGAAAAGAAATAATAAATGACCCAGAGATTGATATTGGGGTTCAAACTTCAAGCTGAATATCAGAAAAGTAAAGCAGCTGGCCACTAGCTTCTTACCTCTCCCTCAGGCTAAAAGGGCTGATCCTGTCTCCACCAAGCCTCAGACTGTAACCTCTCTTCAGTGTGACTGGACAATGAATTCTTTACTGAGACCTTGCTTCTTTCTTATATACTTCCCTAATGTTGGGATTAAAGATGTGAGCTATAATTCTCTTTTAGAATGATTCATTCTTGTGTAGATCTGTGTGGCCTTGGATTCACAGAGATCCATCTACTTCTTAATTCTTAGTCCTAAAATTAAAGGTGTCTACCACCACCTCCTAGCTTCTGGCTGCTGGGATTAAAGGTGTGTATCACTACTGCCTCATCTCTGTAGCTTAAGGCTGACTTTGCTTTTATGAATCCTCAGTCAAGCTTTAATAAATCATAAATAATATATCACTACAACTCCTTTCAAGATTCCTTTGGATCACTTGGCCTATTACTTGCTCTACTTGCTTTTCAAAATGGTGTAGGTGGAGTTTTCCTGTCCCAGCAGCTCTTTTGAAATTACCTCACAGAGACTTAGTATGACTTGTTACTAGCTAACTCTCTTACATTTAAATTAATCCATTCCTATTAATCTATGTATTGCTGTGTGGCTTGTGGCATTACCTGTCTGCTAGCATCTCTTGCTCCTTTGGTGACTGACTGGTATATCTGACTCTTCCCTTCTTTCTCCCTGTATTTGTTTGATCATACTGCCTATATGGTTTTGGGTGGCTATTAGCCAATCAGATTTTATTAGCCAATGAGAGTAATACATATTCATAGTGTAGAAAGGATTGTCCCACAGCACATGGGGTTTTCCCTAATTGAGTTATTCCTTTCTTTTCTTCTTGGCCTATGTCTATTCTTGGCTTCTTTTTAAAATGTTTATTTTTATTAAGAATCTCTTTTTAAGATTTATTTTTATGTGTATGAGTGGGTGTTTTGCCTTCAATAATGACTGTGTCATATGCATGCAGTGCTGTTAGATGCCAGAAGAGGGCACCAGAGCTCCTTGAACTGACTGGAGTTGTAGGCAGTTGTGAGCTCGTGTTGGTTTTGGGAGACCAGCCTGGGTCCTCTAGAAAAGTACTGAGTGTTCTTTGCTGCTGAGCCATCTCTGCAGCCGTTTTATTTCCTCTTGTTAGGACAGATGACTGCTGTGCTTTCTCCCTCCAATCTCCTTTTCTTTATACAGCACCCCTGGGCTACGGCATGTGTAGGGGCTCTGTGAGCTCCTCAGCCTATCTTTTCAGTCCAGCACTTACTGTCCTGAACTGAAGCTACTTGTTAGCCTGTGTGACCCCTCCTGTAGCTGCTTCTTTGTCACTGTGCTGCTGGTGTACTGTGCCCTTGGTTCCACAGAACTAAGATCAAGCTCATCTTCAACGACAACACTGAGTCCATGGCTAACCTGGGCTACAAAGACCCTGTCTAAAACAAATAAAGACTCCATGAATTTTGGGGCCCACTGGATATAATCTCTTAGGTGCAAAGAAAATCACATAACCAATTTAGAAGTTTTAAATTACATGGAATGAAAAGTATGGTTTAGTTTATAAATGTTGCTCCCCCCCACACACACATTTCCTTTATAAAACTGTTTTGTGTGTTTCCTGACTCTTCATTGTCTTGGAGTTACCTTGTAGTTTGAGCACCCATTGCCTGTACTTGTACTTATGCCTGTGTTGTTTGAGAGTGGCTACAGAGTGTGATGTTGTCTGTGGAGTTCCTTTATCTTAATCCTCATGGTGTCCTCTTCCTGTCCCCCCTCCCCGCCCCTCCTTCTACTTTGAGGTAGGACTTCCTGTAGCATTGACCTCAAACTTATTGTAGCTGAGGGTAATTTTACATTTCTCATCTTGTCTGGAGTGCTGGGATTATAGGTTTGTAAATATGTGCCACAACTCCTGACTCATAAGCATTAGGATAGTTATTTCTGATTCTATTTCCCTAAAGTGTTTTGAGTTACATGTGGCTGGAATATTTTGGCTTTAGCTAAAATGTAACTTACATGGCTGGGATGTAGCAGAGGGGAGACCACGTGATGACATACGTGAAGCCCTGAAATTAGTCTCCAGCGCAGAAAAAAGGGGAAGATTAAAAATGCTAACCAACTTGAAAAAATACCCCAAATTCAGATTTTTGATGGGTTTTTTTTTTTCTTTTCTTTTTAAAAGATGCCAGCAGAGGGAACACTAACCAAAAAGTTGGCTGCAATAAAGTAAGTTTATAATTAGATTATTTTCCTTTTTCAAAGCATCCTAATGTTCTATGAGGTCTACCCTGATTTATGTAAGTTTACAATCTTGTGGTCATAAATAACTGGAATGAATGTTCTTATATCTGGGTAATTTTGTGCATGTTCTGATTTTTCTGTAGGATGAACTTGTAAGGCAACTTTGCATTTAAAATTTTGACTGCTATCCCACAGAGTTAGTCACTGTTTATAGTCATACATTTTATAAAGAGTAGATGTTAATTTTATAAAAATTGTGGTTTTGACTTTTTGGTCAAGGGCAGCTTAGAACGTGAAAGTGGTCTTTGTGGTTAAGGTGAATGAGCATCCACCTGTATGCAGGGAGCATTCCTTTGTCTTTTAATCTTATTGGTTGCTGGGTTTTGCTCTTTTTTGACTTTTGAGTTACTTTTTTTTTTTTTTAATTGCTTGATAGGGCCAGCTATTTGTGATAGAAGTCACAAATGTTTTGTTTCATTTACTTTGGTGTGGGGGGCCATGTGAGGAATCTTATGGGAAACTTTATGCTTAGGTTTGTTTTTGCTTTTGTTTCTTCTTTGGTTAAAAGTGTAATATACCTTCAGTAAAATTGAACATTTGAGATGTATAACTTTAGGGCTCTTTTTTGCTATTCTGGGGGTTGAACTCGGGACTTTGTACATGCTAGGTGACTATTCTGCCAGTGAACTACACAAGCCATGCTTTGTTTGGTTTGGTCTTATTATGCAGATCTGCTTGTCTGTGCCTCCTAAGTGCTGAGATTAAAGGCATGTACTACCATGCCCAGCCAATCCTTACATTTTTGAGGTAGTATCTTGCTGTGTAGCTCAGTAGGCATGGAACTCCTTATTCTTCTGCCTTTCTTTCCTAAGTGCTGAGTGTATAGGGAAACATCTCAATATCTAAGTACCTTTAGGACTGTTGACGTTTGGGCTCTGGTGAAAACATTGCCACAGTCTTCATCCTGAATGCCTCCTTAGCCCAGTCTCCTTCTGTGTCCTTGCAGTGTCGCTCCACCTCTGTCCCTAGGCAGCCAGTTGCTTACCTACTTTGTCTGTCTCAGAGTGTACTAGTGTGTTATGTAAGCAGACTCCCCTTACTTCATGGATGCTTTGCTTTCTTGATTCTGGGGATGGGATGTGGGGCCTTGTTTATGCTAAGCATACACACTACCTCTGAGCACACCAGCCCACTCTATTTTCTAGTCTGACTTTCCTCAGCATGGATTTGAGATCTGTGCTGTGTGGACCAGTGTTCTGTTCTTTGTCAGTAGTGTTTCTTTGTGTGGGAAATTAGCATTGAGTTTGGTTATTCACTAGCCTTCAACATTTAGATGATTTCAGTTTTTACCTTTCATGCTAAAGGGCTAAAACCATTTGTATGCAGTTACTTCTGACAAAGTCCCTGAGGTAGAATGACAGCACCTTGTATAGTCAGTGTGTTTTAGCTTCTTAAAAAATAGTCACCCACCACCCCATCACTGTTGCATGGCTTTATATTCTACCAGTGGGAGGTAAGAACACCAGATGTGCCTGTCCTCCCCAATACTGGGTGCTGCCAGTCACTCATTGTTAGCCTTTCTAAAGGTTACTGGCTGTGCTTTTGTATTTTTCACATAGGTTAAGATAGCAAGTATCTTTTCATGTGCTTTCTGGGTATTTACATGTTTGGTCAAGTATTGTAAAACCTTCACCTGTTTACTACTGTCCTTTTCTGTTTTTGAGGGAGAAACAGGCAGATGGGGTGGGGGAGAGTTATATATTCTGCATGCAAAAGCTTTGTCCTTTTTTTTTAATATATATAATATTTGTTTATTTCAATTTGAGACAGGCTTGGTTTACCTGTCAATCCCACTTCCCTCACCCTCCCCTCCTCCCCTGCCCCCCCCCACTCCCATTCTATCCCCTTTCTGCTCTCCAGGGAGGGTGAGGCCTTCCATAGGGAAATATTCAAAGTCTGTCATATCATATGGAGCAGGGCCTAGGCCCTCCCCTGTGTGTCTAAGCTGAGAGAGTATCCTTCTTTGTGGGATGGGCTCCCAAAGTCCATTTGTATACTAGGAATAAATACTGATCCACTACCAGAGGCCCCATAGACTCATCAGTTCTAACTAACACCCATGTTCAGGGGATTTGGATTGGTCCTATGATGGTTTCACAGCTATCAGACCGGGGTCCATGAGCTCCCTCTTGTTCAGGTCAGCTGTTTCTGTGGGTTTTCCCAGCCTGGTCTTTTTTTTTTCCAATGGAGTCTCACTAGGTATACCACATCGAAGTGAGATCCTATGCACAGCAGTAGTAGATGCTTAATACAAAACAAACTCAGTGGTATTTTTCAAAGTGGATTTTGTGGGGTTTTTTGTCTTTTTTTTTAACTCAGTGTTTTGTTTGGGTGTTTTTTTTTTTTTTTTTACTTTCCTGGTCTTTTACTTATATATTATACTTTCTGCACATTTCTCACATTTTCTTTTTTTCTGTTTTTATTTTTTTTATTTTGTCTGTTTTTTAAAGTGAGAAAAGGCATGGAGTTGGATGGGTGAAGAGGATCTGGGAAAAGATAAGGGAGGGAAAACTGATCAGATTACATTGTATGAAAAATGATTTTTTGTTTGTTTGGGCTTTGTTTTTATCATTTATTTATTTGCTGGGCTTTTTTTTTTTTTTTTTTTAATCATTTATTTATTTGTTGGTTTTTTTGAGACAGGGTTTCTCTGTAGCTTTGGAGGCTGTCCTGGTAATTGCTCTGTAAACCAGGCTGGCCTTGAACTCACAGATACCCCTTTTCAGCCTCCCCAGTGCTCAGATTAAAGGTGTATGCTACCACACCCAGCTTGAAAAATAATTTATTTTTTTCAACAACAAAAGAAAATACTTAGGATGGTATTCTGGGATGCAGCATGTTCATGTGTATGCCTGGCACTGCTGAGTGCTCATTTGTGTGTGGGCCCTTTAATTACTTCAGCACCAGGTTGACTTCTCTAGGCAAGGACCAGTGAACATTACTACATCTATTTTACTGTTTTGTCTAAGATTTATATACTTTTATTACTTTTATTTTTTATGCAATTGTGGTTTACCTGTGTATATATGTGTGTGTTTAGTGTCCAAGGAGGCCAGAAAAGGATGTCACATCCCTGGAATGGGAGTTACAGATGCTTGTGTTTTGAGCTGCCTTGTGGGTTTCCATCAAGAGCAACAAGTGCTCTTAACCATTGAGCCATCTATCTGTTCAGCCCCAGTCTATCTTACCATTAATATTAATTACTATTTCTACTGAATCACCTCCATATTATTATTACCCTTTTGTAAGTATAGGCCTTAGGCAGCAGCACCAGCCATAATTCTTAACAGTAAAAAGCTAGCTTAGGGAAATGGCTCAGTCAGTTAATTGGTTGCTTTGCAGGCATGAGGACCTAAGCTTGATTCCTAGATGGCTTGTAAACAAGACAAAACCTGGGCATAGTGGTTGGCACACTTGTAATCTCTGTGCTGGAGAGGTGAGACAGGTAGATCCTTGGTACCCAGTGGCCAGGCACTCTAGCCTGTGTGGTGAGACCTAGGCCAATGAGAAACCCTCTCTCAAAAATTTAGGTAGTGCCAGAAATGGCTCAGCAAGGAAAAGTGCCTGCTTCCAAGCTCAGTGACCTTGGTTCAATTCCTGGAACCCACATATTGGAAGGAAAGGGTTAATTTCTGTGAGTTGTCTGTCCCCTGCTTGCACATGAGTGTGGGTGTCCCCCTTACCTACAACTAAATAAACAAATACTTTAAAATATACACAAAAAAGGTAGACAGTACTTGAGGGATGACAGATGAGGTTGACTTTGGCCTCCACACATACATGCACATATATATGTGTAAGCACACTCACATATAAATGAAGAGCAGCTATAACATGCCTTTCTGAGAAAGAATATAACACTTACGGTGGTCCTGACAATGGACCCATGTAGCAAGTATACAAGGTACAGAAGACAAAAGTGCATGGCATACTGCTTTCTTGCAGCCACCAAATTCAGGCTGTTGCAGATAATGCAGGTCAAACAAGAGACAGACTGAAGGACAATGGACAAGTAAAAGTGTAATGTATAGGAGTAGATAGGGCTAGAGGGCTGTATTGGAAAAGGGAAGCAGTCCATATGGAAGTAGAGATGGGGATGACCATCAGAACGATGGATGGGCTCCTGGGGGTTGGTAGTGGCTGCCAAGGCTTTGGCTCCTATGTGCAGAGCTGTTTTGGATGTTCACTTTCTAGGTGTGTATCTTGCAGTGAAAAAGAACAGTTTTGCTAGTTATAGAGTTGGAGCCAGGATGACATTTCTAATCCTTCTTTTGTTCTAGTTGACACATGTGGGTGTCTTATTCTTAACATTCCTTCACAGTGATGACTCCCAAGAAAATGTGGGCTTCTTGTTCTTTTTGCTATCTTTATATATCTGCTCTTTTTCAAATTAATGGATTTCTACTTGAAAATATGGAACTTCCACTCTTCAAGTCTTATCAGGTTTTTCTTGTTGTTGTTTTTGTTTTTTGAGACAGGATTTCTCTGTGTAGCTTTGAAGCCTATCCTGGAACTTGATCTGTAGACCAGGCTGGCCTTGAACTCACACAGATCCACCTGCTTCTGCCTCCTGAGTGCTGGGATTAAAGGCCTGTGCCATGAACACCCGGTTTCTTATCATGTATTGATTGCAGATACAAAACTAGATTTTTCTCTTGAGTTTAATGTTAGCAAGTTTTACGTGATCTTTATCCCTTCTGTTTTCTCTGTAGACGTAAATTCCATCCCGACCAGAAAAGCATCAATGCATACGTAGTGTTTAAGGATGAGAGTGCTGCTACAAGAGCACTGCAAAGGTAACCCTGCCTGGGGTTGAACGCGCTGTTGTCCTTTGTCCTCTAGAGATGGGTTACTATTTGGTTTCATTACAGCAAATATTTCCGTAAGTAAGTGCTCATTTTCAACAGCCATTCCCCTCTTGTCTTTATGATTAGAAATGGGGCCCAGATTGAAGAAGGATTTCGTATTCGAGTTGATCTTGCATCTGAAACCACCTCTGTAAGTAGAATGTGATTTGTTTAAGAATCTTAACTAGGTAGCTAGATATGGTAGCTCATACCTGTACTCCCTGCATTAGGAGGGTGACACAGAAGCAGCAACAGTAATTACAGGCCCACCTGGGTGACAGTGTTTCAAAGAAATAAAAAAGAAAACAAGACAACAAGCAGAGCTTATCATGTGCCTTGTGGAAAGGTGGAACCAGTGTTGTAAGCAGGAGGGAAATGGGAGAAAGAAACCTTTGTTCTTTAGGGACACAGGATTTCTGCCCAGAGAGTCACTAGACTCAGGTGAACAATACCTTCACAAACAGGTCACTTTCCATTTGAAGACACTCTCCCATGACAAGGTGTTTAGAGAAAGTAAGAGGTCATGGGATCCAGCACTATTTTAACAGGCTATACAGTCAGGAAAGTTGTTGTCCATGTTAGGCTGTTGGCTTATGCCTGTGGCAGTCTGGGTTTGCAGAGGCAAGAGAATCACATGTTGTTGGACCACACTGGGCTGTACAGTAAGGCCCTGTCTCAGAAACCAAAAGCAAATTGTTATTTGTTAGAGGTAAGGAGCAGTTTGAAGACTCTGTGTACTTGATGTGTGCTGGAGACACATGGGGACAGGCTGTGTTGGGAGTGGTCTTTGTGGGGATGCCGAGCGGCCCCAAGTCCATACCTGAGTGGGGGAGAGTGGATGAGGGAAACTATAGATAATAAAGAGAGAGAGGCAGAATAAATGTCAGGAGGGCAGATCAGTCAATACTGAAATGCCACGAGTTTATTTTTCGCCACTCATATATACCATAACCAAAAAGGGGAACACAGTATCATGTGTATGGAATAGACTTCTTTACTCATTCTAAGGATTAACCACACATTAGCTCTAAATTTCTTGTTCCCTAGCTTTGAGGTCAAGTATGTAGCCACACCTCAGATCAAGGTCTGTTATTATTTAAACTAAGACATCCTTCTGTAGCCACACCTTTGACCTTTAGGTCTTGTGACTTGCTGACAGCTTTGAACTCTGTCCTTGTGCCAAGATGGAGTACAGCCACCTACAAGGCTGTGGCTCTGTCTTATGGTAAATGCTGTCATAAGCACAGCGTGTTTTGTCCACTCAGAATGGTGTACCTGGGAACAGGCCAATAAGAAAAGACAAGGACCGTGTGCAGGAGAATAGATGTCATATGAGTCTTAAAGGATTGACCTGGGAGCATCGTTTTTTCTAAGCGCAATGGCAAGGTCTGTGAAATGGAGGTGCTGGGGATGAAACCCTAACTTGGCCAGGGAATGGCAAGAGCTTTGTGTGGTTAATGGGTGTATGGGAATGAGAGTGTTATTGGGTAGATAGGTTAACAGGCAAACCATGAAACCCTTCTTTGCCTCACTTCATGCAAAGTCTGGTTCTTGTCCAAGAGCAAATTCTAAGTTTCAGTACTATAGCAATGTGACCAGATTGCATATGACAGCTGTGTTTTCAGACATTGAAGGATTGTAGAGTTAGCTCTAACAGTGTGCATCTCTTAGTGTCAGGGTTACTCTGTTAAAAGAGAACTGTCAGAGCAAAACCTCTAGCTGGACTGGAGATAGATACCATGGAGGGTCAACAAGCTCTGGTGCATTGACCATATCTGTTAATAAAATCAACTGCACACAACCACAAGTTTGTTTTTGTGACTTAAGCATTTAAGCTATTATAGCAAGATGAGAAGTTGCAGTGGAGATCCTGTTACCCTTAGATTCTTTAAGTGTTTTTCAATCTTCCTAATGCTTTGGCTAGCCCTTTAATACAATTCTTCATGTTGCGGTAACCCCCAACCATAAAATTATTTCATTGCTACTTCATAACTGTAATTTTGCTACTGTTATGAATTGTAGTATAAATATCGTGTTTTCTGATGGTCTTAGGTGACCCCTGTGAAAGAAAGGGTCATCTGATTACTTAAGGGGTCACAACTCACAGGTTGAGAACCACACTGCTTTAGAGCCTAACGTGTTTGCTGATTGGCCTCTCACAGGTAAAACTTTAGAATATCACATCGTCCCTGTGCTTCCCTGTGAGTGCTGCTGTGAATGAAGTCACTCCTCCAATGCTAGCACTAACTTACTATGCAGAAGGAAGAGCAAAGCAGACATAGGCAGGTATATGATCAAGCCAGGAAGTGCAGGAAGTGCAGGACACAGCCAGTGGAGGGATATATGCAGTGGGTGGGGTGCAGGGTAATTTTCTGTTTTCTAACACTGGTTTATTCATCTTTGTTTTGTTTTGGTTTTTTCCAGAGAGACAAGAGATCTGTATTTGTGGGCAATCTCCCTTACAGTAAGTCTATTTAAACAAATAAAAGTATAGCTGTTGTTATTACATGACAAAGAAGGAGCAGAACTTAGTTCATTGGCCAGGGGGTTGACCTACCACATATGAGTACAGTAACAACAAAAGAAACTTAAGTAATTCTGGTGTCATGGCCTAGTACATACCTTTATTCCCAGCTATTTAGGCCTAGGCAGATGATTGAATAGTGAAGGGCAATTTAGTAGCTGCCTCAGAGGAAAATTTAGAAAGAACCGGAGTTGTTGCTCAGTGGCAGAGTACCTCCCTGGCATTTGTGAGGCGATGAGTTCAATCCCCTTACTACCAAAACCCACACAAACAAAACTTGAGTAATTTAATATTTGCTTATGACCAGCTTTTTTGTTTTGGTTTTTTTTTATCGAGACAGTTTGGTTGTATAACAGATCTGGCTGTCCTGGAACTCTGTAGACCAGGCTGGCCTCAAACTCTCAGATCCGCCTGCCTCTGCCTCATGAGTGCTGGGATTAAAGGCAAGCACCACCACTGCCCGGCACCTTATGAGCAGCTTTAAGAGGCATGCTATAGACAGTAAACGGGCTGGCTCCAAGGCCACAGAGAAACCCTGCCTTGAACAATCAAAAAAAAAAAAAAAAAAAAAAAAGCATGGGGCTTTGCTTACCTCAAAACATTATCAGACCTTTCCAGCTTTCTAAGAAGAGTCCACATAGTCACCTCACTTGCTTGAATTTGTTTGTAGAAGTTGAAGAGGCTGCTTTGGAGGAACACTTTCTGGACTGTGGAAACATTGTGGCAGTGAGGATCTTGAGAAATCCACAAACAGGAGTCGGCAGAGGGTTTGGCTATGTGCTCTTTGAGGTATGGGGGACAATTGCTCTGATGCTCTTGAAATGCCTGTCCGGTGGTTGTGAGTGCTGTCACCTTTCAGAGAGTGCTATTATTCGAATTCCCAGGTTCTGACTTGGGAAGCTAAATTCATCACCACCACAATAGAGTTGTAGCTACATCTGTCCCAAACAAAACATATTGTAGTTCCTTGTTTGTACATGCTAACAGTACTAAGTAACAACCTAGATGTTGGGTGTCAGAGGAACTAAAACCTCTAAATTTTGCCTTCTATAAGATGGAGCAAACATTTGACCATTAGAAGGAAATTTAGTCTCTATACAAGGTTACTTATATTGAGTTCAGTGTATTAATCAGTGTTTCTTAATATACTGAAGCAGGATATTGTGTATGTGAGTGTAGGTACTACACTTGCCAGAAATGTGGGATTTCCCTCTAGCTGGAGTTCCAGGTGGTTGTGAGCCACCTGGCATGGGTGCTGGGGTGAACTCCAATTTTCCTTAAGAGCAATATGTACTCTTAACTACTGAGTGAGACAGCTGTTCGGCGCATAGGCTCTTTGACTTGATAGGTATGGCCTGGGAGGTTTTAGAAGAGTCTCTGTGCTTGAGGTCTCTGTTGCTCTGTTGCACTGATTTGTTCCTCTGTCTGGATGTAACTCACCTCTTTAAGAAGCTTGTAGAGTTCTTTCAACATCTCAACATTCAAAATAATATTAATTATTCTGTGTTGGAATAGGAGTTTGGGGTATAGAACCTTCTAGGATCTTTAGTCCCACATCTTAGGGACTGTAGGAGAGTATCTTGCCTTCCATTTACAATAGAAATTTTACAGAAGGTTGGCTCATGAGCTGTTTTTTGTTTTAAAGAAACTGAGCATTTGCTGGGATAGTTTTAAGTGCTACCAGATAACCTTGAGTATGAGCAATAGGGTGTTTAAGGAGGGCTGCTAAAATCCTTAGGATTTGACCTCTAGGACAGAGAGGTCTTCTGTATGCAAGCTTGAAGATTGACATATACCATTGAATTCTGACTTTGCTGGTCTCATTACATACGAGTTTCTGGTAGAAATTAATGTTTCTATTATTATTATTACAGAATACAGATGCTGTTCATCTTGCCTTGAAGTTAAATAATTCTGAGCTAATGGGAAGAAAACTGAGAGTCATGCGTTCTATTAACAAAGAAAAACTAAAACAACATAATTCAAATCCAAGCTTGAAGAATGCCAGTAAACCTAAGCAAAAGCTTAATTTTACTTCCAAAGATTCAATACATTCCAAAAATACATTTATTGGCGAAAAGGCAATTCTCATGAAAAAGAAGAAAGGACAAAAGAAAAAAGTAAGAACAAAGAAGCCAAAAAAACAACAGAAATGACTGAAGCCACCTCCTTCCTTTCTGTGGTGAATACTTGCAACAAATGTCTGGATTTTGTATGGATTGTGTGAAAAATGTGGAGACTTCCACAGTGATTTGCGTTTCTGTTTGTTTGTATTTTTTTTGTGTGTGTTCATATTATATGTAAAGCTTCTTTGAAGCATTGTTCTTAGAAATGGATTTACAGAAAACTAATAAACATTAATACTGGTTGTGCTTAGACCAGGTGTTCACATGGTTACTGTGGGAATACTGATCCCAAATGTAGTCACGATCCCCAAGAAAGACTTGTCAGCTGTTTATAATAAACACCCATTCTTCACCACTCAGTTTTCTGTCTCTCAAACTTGTAGTAGAAATCTATATTTCTGTCTTACTCCATCCATCAAATAATTGCTAACAAATAAGAACACCAGGAGAAGTGTGACTGACTTCATTAATGTCCTTAACAGGTTGCTTTAAAGCTGGTTTATAGGAAAGATTCTCTCTCAGGAAAACATTATCTTTAAATTAGTGTCACTCAGAATAAAACAGCTGTCCAACAAAGTTTAAAGACAACATTTCATAGTGAATCATGGTAATTAAATCACAAACTTTAATGATGAATGACAGGACAAGGGCTTGGCCTGGTTCCAGCTAATGACACTGATCTCACCAAGCCCAAGCTGGGTCCATCCAGGATGAAGGATTGGGGGGGACGGATAAGCCAAGGTGGCTGATTTAGGCAGGCAATCTGTAGTAAACACACATCCTGTCACTTAAGAAGGCAAAAGGGCAGCATGAGTGTTCACTCATTTTTTATTTATTTATTTTGGCTTTTTGAGACAGGGTTTCTGTTTTGCTTTGGAGCCTGTCCTGGAACTAGTTCTGTAGACCAGGCTGGCCTTGAACTCACAGAGATCTGCCTGCCTCTGCCTCCCAAGTGCTGGAATTGAAAGTGTGCACCACCAACACCCAGCTTCACTTACTTAAGTAGTTTTGAAAATTCTGTCTTTGGGAAATCCCATGTAGAAAAATCTAATGGGGTGTTTAAAAGGTAGCCTTAGAAGCTAGAGAGATGGTCTCTTGGTTAAGAGCATATACTACTCTTCCACAGAACCTGAGTTCAATTCCTAGCACAACCTGTAACTTAAGCTCCTGCTGCATCCAACTCCACTGGCCTCAGGTACCTGTACTCAAGTATGTAATTACAAACAGACATATACATACAATTAAAAGTGTAGCTTTTAGAAGAGAAAGCCTCATGTCCTGTATCACAGTCAGGATATTTTATGCTTTGTTTCTCTTATAGTATTTAGAACCTTTTCAGTTAAATCTCAGAAATGTCACTTGACCATTCTTGAGCATTTTTTGGCTAAATTATAATAAAGATGCAACATTAGACTGTTCATATATAGTCTGGGTGCATACTATGACCCCTGAGAGAGAGATATAGTGTGTGTGTGTAACACACTGTTATTTTGTGTGCATAATGTGGATGCAGGTGCATATGTACCAAAATCTGCATGTGGAGGTCAGAGACCTCTGGAATTCTCTCACAGAATGCAGTTGTACTCACTGAGCCATCTCATTGGCCCAGATGTTTTGTTATTTGTCACTGTGTAACTGTTGGAATTTCTACTTTCATAAGCAAAATATGTGTGTGCTATTTACTGTTTAAAACATGAAAAAAAATATTTTGTAGAAAATTTTCCTAAGATGCTCTGTATAATTTTTTTTTAATCTGGAAAAATACTTGTTATATCTGATTAAATACTTACAGCCACAAGACTCTGTATGAGTGGTCAACAGTGGTTAGAAATTGGCTTTTAGTTATAATAAAAATACTGGGTATGTGTTTTTTAGTTGTGAGAATTAGTTGTGGGCTTACATGTGGTTAAGAAATTCTTATGACCAGAGGTGTAGGGAAGCTTTGCTTACTTTTTTCCAGGCTGCTTCCACTGCAGGGGTTTGTGGTTGTACTTCATTTTGTGTTAACATATTGCTATCACATTGCATATATTATACATGGTAAAAGAGTATCCTATTCTGGCTTATTCCTAAGTCAAGGCTATCAAGACTACCCATTGTCAGACTTTCAAGACCTCTCATGCCAACTCTGTGGCTTTGGGTAACTATTTTCTGTCCTGTGTACCTAAGGCGTAGGAAGTTAAGGTTCATAGGTGGTGTTTGGGGATGAGGAGGATCACAATGTGTGCAGGGTAGAATAATGCAGCTTTCTGAGCTGTTCTGTTGTATTGGGCTTCCTCTTGGTTCTGTTCTATCTGCACTTCTATGTTCTTACCCCTTTTCTTTCCCCAAGCTCATTTCAGATAGTACGCACTTGCCTTCAGGGATAATTCCTGTTTTGATAGAGATCTCATGCTCATCCTTAAAGCAGGGCTTTTCCAGGCTAGGTTAGGTCCTCCGGTGACATGTATTATCTGTGTAAGTTTGGATACCAACTACTCAGACCAGGTTCCATAAGTGCAGGGTGCAGTGTACTACCAGACTGCCTTCCTTCAATTGCTAGTGAGTGTGTGGTGGGTGGGCCTCAATATTACTTATGAACTGCCTGGCATTCTTTTGCTCAGATGGAAATCAAGTCGGCAAGGAAAAATTTTTGTACAGTTATTAGTCCTAGGCCCTTGAGTGTTGAAAGCTTATTAGCTGGGGCTCCCAGATCCACAGGCTTGAAGTTACAAGTCTTGAAAAACTAGAGATGAGGGTTCAGTCCTTACAAATCACATAGCTCTGGGTCTGATTGCCAGCAGCCCGGCACTGGTCAGCTAATGAAATCCTTGACTCCAAGAACAGGCAATGGCAGCATTTGGTTATAGTATCACCCCTGGGAGAGCCTCAGATCTTGAAACCTTCATCCTGGGTGGCCAGTGTTACAGCTCTGGGGTCTTGGGCGTCAGTATCCTTGTCTGTCAGGTGTGGCTGTTTCCTGAAATTCTTGCGGTGATCAGAGGTGGCAGTTTCTCGTCTTTATCTCCACAATTTTCTGTCTTCCTTTCAGCTTCTGCTCTCAGCTGGCCTACTTTTGCTTGCTGCTACTGCCACAGAAGGGTGGTGTGGCCATTGTTGCCGCTGCTGTTAATCCATTGCCACCCCTGTAGTTGCAAGCTAAAAAAATCAGTTGGGAGGAGCCTTTTTATTGAGTCTAATGTTGCAATGCTAGGCACCAATACAAGATAGCATCTCCTGGCTGACTCAAAAATTGAACTGACCAGGGTATCTGGTGCACACCTATAACTGCAGCTGCCAAGCAAGTGGAGACTGCTGGAGCTTGATGACCTGTTAGAGAAAACACCAGCCCCAGCTTCAGGGGGCTGCTGGTCCTGCCTCTAAGCAATAGTGACAGGTCCACTGATCTCCTGTTGTGGTTTCTCTGCACATAACACACCTTTTCAAAAAACTGAACTGGACAACCTGATTGTGGGGGAGAAAAGGGGTGAAGAGTTTGCACCAATCAATCATAACAACACTTCATGCAAAAGAAGCCTTGTGTTTTACATTAGTTCTGGAACACTAAGGGAAGTGCTTCTCACCCTAGCCTTGGTGCACAGTCATCCAGAGTCTGCTATTGCTTTTAATGGCAAAAAGAGCAATACAAGCATTCTAACACAGTGCCTTCTGGAGCTGGAGTAGGTCTGCAACAAGCAGCTCATGTGTTCCACAGGTAACAGGGGGTGTGTTTAAAGCATATGGTTGCTTCACTTCATAGAAAACATCCATTCTAATAGCACTTAACAGTGTTCTGTAGTATTCAATAATGCTTAGCTCTGCTCCAGCTCCCCAGGAAGAGGTGTTTCCCTTTAGTACAGACAGGTGGCCTAAGTGTTTGGGGCTTTCCCCCTTACTAGTTTCACTTAAAACACCAGAAAATGACTACACTTAAGATTACAGTTTAATGGCAGCCTAAGGGCACAGATAGAAACCATCCTCAGGGTTTTATTGCCTTTCTACTTCTCTCACAAGTTAATTTTCATTTTTTAAACATTTACTCCATTTTTCTTCCTCACAACCTAAGATGGGGCTACATCATAAAATCATTCTGAAATCAATTACTGTGTTCAAGTTCAGTCACAACTCAAATTAAAAAGCAAATGCAGCCAGACCTGGGTGCAGGCCTGTAATACCATTACTCAGGAGGATTGCAGGTTTGAGGCCAGGGCAGAGTACACAGCAAGTTCCAGGCCTAAGACACAAAGGGAGAGTCTATCTTAAAAACGAAAAAAAAAGCAAACGCATGCACTTCAAGTTACAGGATTCCTGAAGGAGACTGTGAATTGAGGCGCTGCTACAGCAGGCTCTCACCTTTGTCTCTGACAAGCAAGGATGGCGGACAAGGGCTTCTGACACTGTACCACAACCACGTGCCTCCACCACGCCACAGACCGTGTGGATTAGCGCGTGATGACACTCCGCAGTGCACGCCCCTCCCCTAGCATGGCGCCTCCGCTGCGCAGAGCTGGGCCGTCTGCGCGTGCGCAGTAGGCGTTCCCGCGCAGGCACCGCCGCGGACGTTCCGGGGTCCTCGCGCACCGGAAGTGCTGGTGTTCGGCCTTTTCCGTCTGGACTGGGCCTGCGAGCGGTCGGCGTGCTCCGGTCTGTCGGAGCTAACCGCTGCTTGGCGGGCCTCCGAGGCCCGGCACACGCCACAGCCGAGCGAAGATGGTGGGCCGGAACAGTGCCATCGCCGCGGGCGTGTGCGGTGCCCTTTTCATCGGGTACTGCATCTACTTTGACCGCAAAAGGCGGAGTGACCCCAACTTCAAGAACAGGCTTCGAGAACGTGAGTGGGCCCTCGCGCCTCCTGGTCCCCTCTGGCTTCGCGCCCCCAAGAGGCCTCCCTGGCGTCGCGCGCTGCGGCCAGGGTGTCGCCTGTGCCCGCGGGCCTCCATCTTGGAGGCGACTTGGCTCCACTTTGCTGGTGGCGGAAAGCACGCTTGGTCCCGGGATGGGTAGCACTTTATACCTGCCACCTGTCTCTCTCTACATATATATGTGTATATATATATATTTTTTTCGTTTTTGTGACGGGTCTTTAATTCTGGATGGGCTTGAAGTCATGGCAGTCGTCCAGCCTTAGCTTTCCAGGTAATAGGATGAGTCACCGTCCAGCCTCCAGTCACCCCATTAAACTATGGTGGCTGTGGGGTGTGTGTTTACTTCAGGCTGGCTTGATAGGCTAGCCTCGACCTCGTGGCGGCCCCTCCCCCTCCATAAGCTTCTCGAGTGCTGTGGTAACAGGCATGAACCATTCTTCCAACTTCATGGTTGCGGGGAAAAAAAAATGTCTTAGTGCTTTTCTGACCGGAGCTTGCTGTATTTTATAGAGTGGCTTCGAACTCCTGGTGCCTCTGCAGACCGGCGCCTGCACATAGCTAAACCAGTCCTTACCCGGAAAGTGTTCTCTTATGTTGAAGCGTTTTAGCTAGAGCCTCAACCCGCAGACTCAGTGCGGTGTCACCCTTGCATTCTTAAACCCTCTTGGCGGCTTTGCTCTGGTGCTTCCAAGATATGAGTGAATGCTAGAGAAAGTGCGGGGGAGTCCAAAGGGCTGCGCTCCTCACGTGGTTCAGTCTTATTTCATACCTGCGACATATTTGAAGAGGTTTTCCGGAGGGAAATCTCGGCACTCTTAACCAGCATGATCCACCCTTGAATTTCAAGGCACTGTTTTCAACAGTCCAAAAGAACGTTTGTTGCAGTAATGAGCGTTTTTGCGCCTTGTTTAGGATGGTCAGCCAGCAGCTCGAGTCACTATCCAGGCTCTCGCACTTCTTTAGGTAAATCATTTTCAGTTTTTTCGTAGTTAGAGGTGATCAGAGACATTGCCTGTCCTTTACTGCCTGTTACAGGAATTCCAGCCTTTTTGAGCCTGCGTGCCCCCAGTAGTTCATCATTTGGGGAGATAGTTTGTTTTTGTCCATGGCTAGGTAGAGTAGTGGAAAGAATGCTGCTTAGATTCAGACTGTTTCGGGGACCAGATTGTTTACTGACCACCAGCATCAACTCCGAATCTTTAAAGTAAGGTAGTACAAGTTGCCACTTGGGTGGTGACAATTTATGTGAGATACAGAGAAGACTCCCTCCATGAGTGCTAGCTTTGAAGTGTGACTGTTGGATAGAGTACACAAATACAATATACTCAAAGATGCATGGGGGCTGTGTCTACACACATAGCTAAGAGGGTGAATTCCTTTGGAAAGCCTTGTTGGAAATCCCGAGGAAATGATTTTTGGTTGGAGAAACCATAAGTTATCATTTTAGGGAAATTAGGGTTGTTTGTTGGTTGTTTTTATTTGAAACAGGGACTCTGTAGATAGACATGACTGGCCTCAGGACTCAGATCAACTTGCCTCTGCCTCTCCAGTCCTGGGATTAAAAGGCCTGGGGCACCATGCGCTGCAAACTTTGTTCTTTTCAAAATAACCTTTTCAGTATTTCCTTTTTCCCTTCTGGCAATGAATTCATGGCCTTTTGCTTGGCTAGATCCTCCACCACTGCCTCTCCTATCACATTCTATTCTAGCAGGTTTGTGTTGGTGTGGGTATCTGTCTGCCCTCTTTCTCCCCCCTCCCCCAGCTTTAGCCATTACCTAATGATTTAAGTGCATTAATTACTAATTGCAGCAGTGACAAAAAGGCAAAAAAACAAATTTTTATTTTTGGTTTTTGGCAATTTTTTGCCGACAATAATGAGTAATTTCACAGTGTCTTTAAAGCTATATAGTTGAGTTATTCTTAGGAATTTAAGTAGTTTGGATTTGACTCCATTTATATCTGCAGTAAAGGATAGTTTCTCACATATTTATTTAATGAAGAGGGGCTTAAGTTGAGGGTTTAAATAATGGCTTGTGTTAGGGGTGGTTCTGAATTTATGCTTTGCATGGTTTTGTTTTGAGACAAGGTCTCTAATCTTGGCCTGTTGTTGAACTCAGAGATCCTCTGTCTCAAGTGCTGGTATTAAAGGCCAGTGCAACAAGACCTGGCTCTGGCTTACATGATTTGTTTGCTTTTTACTAAGTGAATATAGTTGTTTAAACATTGTTTATAAATGTCAAAAGAACATCAGATTTTGCTGATTGACTGTATACCTTAATTTTTTTCTCCAGTGTATTATCTGTCCCTTAATGAAGCTACACCCATCATGCAATGTGTTAGTAAGTTAGATGGTTATGGAAAACTCCAGTGGAATTCATTGCCTTTTGTTATTTTTATCAAAATTCTGTTTTGGTACATTGTATTTTTCATTAGTTACTTATGCAATTTTGCTTTGTTTTTGAGGTGTGTTTCATCTGAATGGTGTGTCTGTACAGTGTCGGAGGACAAGAGGTCTGAAGATGCTTGAATAGCTGTTTTTACATTTTAAGAATTAACAACAGATCTTTTAGACTTGGATTCATAGAGTGTTTTAAGATTTTAAGAGACTTTTTGAACTTAGATTTTCTTGCTTAATATTTACTGAGTACATAGAGCCCTTCACTTGGATCATATTGTTATTGTCCAGGTCATAGTACTGAGTGAGCCGGTCCTGACTAGGGGATGCCAAAATGGCAAAATATGAGCCTAGGCACTCTTGCCAAATGTTTACATCTGTTAACTCACAAGCCTGCTGAAAGCCCCAAAATTATAGCTACTATTATTAGATCAGTTTTTAATGAGGGCCAGGTTACTGTACCTTACTCTAGTGTATATAAGATACCAACAGGGTAGATGGTCCTATACACTAATGCTCTTTCTTATGGGGCCATTACAGAGCATCGAGGTCATTTTTAACTAATCAGCCATAGCTTTCAGAGTACATTTTGGAGCAGGACCTCTTGCCCTTTGTTGTTGTTCAAATGTTCAAACTGGGACCTTGTTGCATGCCTGTAATCCCTGGGTTTGGGAGCTGGAGCAGGAAGATCTAGAGGTCAGGAGCCTTGGCTATGTAACAGATGCAGGCCAGCCTGCATACACACAACTTGTCTCAAAAAAAAAAAAGTTTTACAAAGCTATGCTGCTTAAAAATGCTGGATAATTTTTAATAGTAAAGCTAGAATCTAGTGTAATTCAGTAATAGTCCCTTAATTATTTTCCCTTGGAAAAGGGGCTTTTTTTCTGCTGGGGTGCAGCTGCTGTGAATCACTGGACTTGGTGATGCAGAGAAAAACAGAAAGCTGCTGTCCAGAAATGCAGGCAGGGGTTGTGCAGTCAGGAATGCCTTGTAGAATTAATGGTTGCTGAAGTAATTAGATGTGTTAATTCTTTTGTTGATGACCAAATGAAATTTTTCTTGTAGGAAGAAAGAAACAGAAGCTTGCTAAGGAAAGAGCTGGGCTTTCCAAGGTAATAATAAAATAGTCTTTTTGTGTGTGTGTAAGAGAGTAATTTAGACTGCAGGTTACCCAGGCCTGCTATATTTTCCTTCGCTAATGGTAACATGTCACTGGATAAGCCTCAAGATAAGGGTCTCTAGAGATGTGGGTACCAAGAGATAAAAGTGTTCTCAGCTACTTCAAAGTGCATGCAACATTTGATTGTATTTTCCTTGCTTCCTTTAGTCTCCTTTGAACAATCCACACCTGTAATCCTAGTATTTGAGAAATTCAGGCAGGCATCCTGGGCAGCATACTGTCTTCAGTAGCAAAAGGAACCATGTGTACTATAAAATTTTAAACCTGTGGATAAGGATCATACCTGATCTGATGGATTAAAAAAAAAAACAAGTTGTAACTTGTAGAATATAAATGACTTTATTGTTCTCTTTTCATAGGGCCTGTGTTCATAATTTTTAATGACTTCATAGGTGTTTTTTTAATCTGCTTGATTAAAACTATAATGTGTAAGTAAATTAAGTAAATGCTAGTCACTGTCCATGTCACTTCCCTCTTGCTGACATTCTTTCTGGATTTGTAGAACATGAACAATAATCGTTCTTTTAAAAAGCACATTCAGGCAAGGACACAGATGGGACTGATATATGTTACACTTTTGTTATTTTGAACCAGTTGAGTGATCAGCATAGTTAATAGCAAACGGTTCTAGAGAATTGAAGCTGGGAATGGCTGTGTTTTTCTGATGTTTAGGCTACCTTTCCAAGATGTGGGATATGGATAGGGAGATAACTTGAGACCTGTGTGTGAGTGTGACGGAGGTACGCTAAAGTTTGAGGGGTAGAACTGGGTATTGTGTGTGCTAGGCAAGCACTCTACCCCCTGAGCTGTACCCTTTTCCCTGTCAGTTGCTTATAGTTGTTTATCATAAAAATTAGAAGTAAGTGATGATCAACCAATGCAGTGAGTATGCTGTCGTTTTTTAGTATATTCTGCCATTTGAAGTTCAGTGACCCCTCTGAGGCCAGAGGTTTGAAGGTTTATGGCCAGCTTGGTAAAGATCCTGTCAAAATAGAAGGAAATATAGCTCCACGGTAGAGTGCTTTTCTAGTGTGTAAGGGACCCTAGGTTCAACCTCAAGTCCCAAAAGTCCGAACAACAACAAAAAAATGTACATCTCTGAATATGTATGTACACACGTGTGATGCGTAGGGAGTTCTTTGGGTACACATGAAAATGTATGAAATATGACAATAGACAATACAGATACTTGTATTTACTTTTAAGTTCTCACTCACCCTTTTTGAGACAGGTTTCTCTATGTATACCTCTGGTGGAACTTTGTAAACCAGGTTGTCCATAAACTCACAGATCCTCCTGCCTCTGCCTCTTGAGCATTGGGATTAAAGGCATGCTCCACCACAGCCTGGCCTCTAGCTTTTTTGAGACAGGCTTTCTGTGGCTCTGGCTGCACTGAAACTCTCTGAAGCAGTCTGGTCTTGGACCCAGATCTGCCTATCTATCTCTGCCTCCTGAGCGCTAGGATTAAAGGTTACCACTGCCCAGCATCATTTAAATTTTATTGGTTTTCTGTGTTTATTATATTCTCGGCTTAATTTATACACATACTTACTTCTTTTTCCAGTTACCTGACTTAAAAGATGCTGAAGCTGTTCAAAAATTCTTCCTTGAAGAGATACAGCTTGGTGAAGAGTTATTAGCACAAGGTAATCAATCATTTCAAGATTCAGAAAGAGGTAGAATTATTCATATTGGTAAAATTATGATAAGGTTTTCTTGCATAGTTAATGTTAGAAAAAGGATTTTAAACATTTCAAGGTGGGTTTTTGGCACTTCAAAGTCTGGCTCCAGAAAGGCACTCATGGATTGCCATTGTCTGGCACTGGGTTTTAAGTGACTTTTAGATTTACTTGCTGTCATAGGATGTGGAAGATAAGGTAATAGTTGAATGAAACTAGAAGAGAACTTCATTTTTACAGAAATCACTCTAAAGTCTTTTAGAGTATGTTTATGCCCATAGTGCAGTATAAATAGTAACTGCATGGATATGATCTGAGTTTTCCAGCACTCACCTGATTGACAGGGTTTTTTTTTTTTTTTTTTTTTTTTTTTTCCAGTGTTTGCTAAAGTCCAAAAGAAAGTTAATTTGCCTAATCAGGGCTCTCTAAGGAATGGAATTAATAGAATACACATGAGTGGTTATGGGCTGTGGTCTCACTAGTCCCAACAATGGCTTTCTCCTCCCAGAAAGGCCAAGGACTGGTAGTTTTTCAGTTCACAAAGATCAGCAGTCCCAAAGATGTCCTAGAGAACTAACTTCCAGTTTTCGGTCCACATTGGAATCAGGAAGTATGTTCTAACACTATGGAAGGGGAATGATTTGGGATAGATGAATTTTCCAGTCAGTAAGGGCAAGCAGACAGAAAAGCACAGCTTTCTTCTTCATGTCTGGGCTGCCTCCACCAGGAAGTGTGGCCAGGATTTGAGGTGGGTTTCCAACCTTAGATAGTCCAACCAAAAATAAATAAAACAACTCAGAAGTGTCCAGCTGCTTGGGTTTTGAGTTAACTTTTAAATATAGTCAAGTTTATGGCCAAGGTAGCCATCACACCAGGTGTTTTTAGCAACCCATTTCAGATCTGATCAGTTATGTGGTCCAGAATTTACATGCTTAATTACTTTGGACCTCATTTATTGAAAGATAGTATTGTTTGGTTTTATTTTTCCTCTCTATATCTTTTATGTTTTTTTTTTTTTTTTTTTGAGACAGGGTTTCTCTGTAACAGTCCTAGCTGTTGTCTTGGAACCCATTTATAGACCATCCTACTTCTGCCTGTCATTTGTTAGGATTAAAGGTGCTGACTGCCATGCTTAGCTATTAAATAGAAGTATTTTTTCTAGAATTGGGTAACATTTTTCCATACAATAGGATGGTCCCCGGAAAGATTATTAGCTTTTATTGAAAAAGTTTTTTTAAAGTTGTTATCATTAATAAAGTTGGTGTCATGTTTCAAATTTTATACTGGATTTAGATAGAGTTGAATTTCATGCATAATGTATATTCTCTTCTGTGAGAAGTTTTTGTATGTGGAATATGTATGTGAATTTCATGTGTAGATGTCAGGGTTAGAAGAAATCTTTGAAACTTCTACATTTATTTGAGTCTGGGGATTGAATGAACTAAGGTGTCAAGGCTTGCTTTATTTACCTTTATCTGCTGAGCCACCTCACTGGCCCCAATTTACTTTTTATTATGTTTCTCTCGTGAGAGAAATAGTCTTTTGAGTTGTTCAGTTGGTTTTACCAACAGTGAGAGGTAGCCTAGTTCTTGTAATCAAATAACTAGCAAACTTAACTAGTTTCCAAACTTCCTAAATTACTAACTAATCAAAGTCATAAGTACAGAAGAATAGATTTTCCAAGGTGCCCTATAGAGGACAGGTACTGTGTGTTCTTAGCAACAAGATGGTGCTTCAGCCTGGAATAAATAAGTTCCTCTGATGGTTTAGCCAGCTACAACATTAGCACTGCTGATTAAACAAAAGATTATTGCTAATGCGGGTTCAGAAGAGGCCTGGTGTCTTCTGGAGTAGGAATCGAGTAAATAAGCCAGTCATTCAGTTGCCTTCAGCTCTACATAACACCCGATCTCCGTGCCTGGCTGCCCTAGACAGGTTCTCCTGGGTGGGTATCAGTACATCTCAGAATCCCAGGAAAAGAACTGGCCATACAAATCAGAGTGATGGCTACACGTACCCAGGTGACAGTGGGCAACACAGTCAGGTAGTGTCCTATTTGTATAGGTTGAGATAACCCTAATTGCCACGAGAGCAGAGATTTAGCTATTTTTGACCATTCTCAAATGGCTCTGAAAGTACTAGATACTGGTGCCTCAGTCTTACCACAGCAGTCAGTTGGTAAAATATATTATGTTCATTCCATGAGTGAAGGAAAGTCAGTACCAATGATGATGGCTGGGATCAGTTAGTGACTAAATTTTGGTGTCTTCAGATAACATGTAGTTTTGTGTAATCTTGCAGGTGAATATGAGAAGGGTGTAGACCACTTGACAAATGCAATTGCTGTGTGTGGACAGCCTCAGCAGCTGCTGCAAGTGTTGCAGCAGACTCTTCCACCACCAGTGTTCCAGATGCTTCTGACCAAGCTTCCAACCATTAGTCAGGTAAGGAGTTGAAGTGCTTCAGAGTAACACAGAGAGAACTACATGCTCAGAGGCAACTCTGCTGAGCATATAATATTGGATATGCCAGACCTGGGGTTACACTCTGCAGGTAACTAGCCTAAGTCCAAGCATGTGTCAGATGTGAATCATAAGTATACGCACTTGGTGTTGAATTAAGGCCTTTACATTTTGAGTCCCTAAATTCAGGCCACTTGGTTACACCTGCTGGGCATGCTTGTTAGGACATCCTACCAAGCTTTCAGTTTAGTTAACTTAGCAAACTTAGTTTGACACAGAAATCAAAACTGTAGACTACCATTCCTGATGTCCCTGTGTCAGGCTTGGTACTGTCTGCCTCTTTCTGCTGCTGTGGGATTTGAATTTGGTACTCAGAAGTGCAAAGGGTATGTATTAAATGATTAATATAGCTGAGTGTGGTAGCATATGTCTGTAATCCCAGCATTCTGCTGGTGGGAGGCGCTGAGCCAGGGCTGTTAGTGAGGTTTCATCTCAAAACATAAATATTATCTAAACAATCACTATAGTACATTCTGTTCTAAGGAGTCCAGAATGAATCTCAGAACAGCTATTCCATGTGTTAATTTTCAGTTTGATGTGGTTAAGAATTAGCAAAGTAATGATGTCAAGGACGTTTTCAAAAATTTTTTTAGTAACTTACTAGTTTTTCCAACATTTTTTTCTCCTTTCATGGTGATGTTTTACTGTTTAGGCAAAGGCTTTACCATTGAGTCACAATTCCTATCTCCTTTATACTGATTTTTTTAAGCCCAGACTTAGGAGAGCCCTGGCGGGGGGGAGGGGGTTAGATTCCCCAAAAGATTTGAGGAAGACTTAGAACCAAAAGCTTGAACTAACTCTTAAAGTTATGAATATGGCTCCATTCTGTCCATACCCCAAACAATGTTATGAAGGGATAACTTCCGTAGTCTAATTTGTGTTGCTGTATTAAAAGCTAATTCTGAGACTGTGGCTGTATCTGTTTAGGAGCTACTGGCTGTGTCACAGTATTCTAAACCAGCCTTCTGCAGAATGGGCATTGAAGAGCTGGGAGTGAGTGGTTAGCTGCTCCTTCAGGAACTGATCTGGTCAAGAGTGGCAGATCTGGTCACCCACTGTCCCCTCACCTTAAGATACCAGATTCTCAGTACTACTACATGGGTGCCTGAGCTTCCAGTACAGGGGCTGTGAGAACAAAGCAAGACCAGGTCAAAGCAGCCTGTAAGAATGTCATGGATTTGCCTGGTTGGCATCTAATTAATTCTTCAACAGCTTGTGTTACTCTATAATATGCAGATTTGGGGGGGTGTTAATTTTGCAATACAGTATTGCTTTCTTTAGTGGCTGTGAGCTGGGAAGGGAAATGAAGCATAGAAAGAAGGCTTGGTAAGAGCTTGAATTGTTGGTTTGTGTGGGGGGTGAAAAGTCTCTTTAGATTATATAATTTACAAACTACGTTTGTGTCATGTGCTTTGTTTATTTATTCATTTGATTTTTGGTATGGACCTAGAATGATCATAGCCTCCAACACCAGCACCAAAACCTCCCTTTTCCCTCTCAATCCCTAATGCTGAGATTTCAGGTGTCACCATGCCTAGATTCTCTTCTCAGACGCTATTATGTCAAGTGTGGAATCAGTGTCAGAGTGAGAGAATTTTAGCAAGAATTGTTTCTTTGAATGTAAAGAGCAAGTTGGAGTTAGACACTTCTCAAAATTAATTTTCTTTTTCTTTCAGAGAATTGTAAGTGCTCAGAGCTTGGCGGAAGATGATGTGGAATGAGCCAGATATCAACATGATAAAATGTCAGTTAAAATTATTTAACCATTAGCTTGGAAGCTGATCAGCTGTGGGGGAATAAGGGCAAATATGCTTGTCATGAACTGTCCTACACTGAAGTCTACCAAAGTGAATGTATACTTTGAGTAGATCCATTGTCTGTTCTATTTATTTTTTTCCAGTGAAAAGTATTTTGATAGAACTTTTCATTTTATAAATACACTGAGTTAACCAAAATAATCATGATGCATTTCATTTATTCTTCATTCAGATGTAAATACAGCAGAGTTATTACTTCAGTTAAAAGCTCCCGGTGATGAATTTTAAAAGATTGGAAGAGAGTATGAAGGATAGTTGAATAATGCCCATTTTAAAACACTAGTACATTTTAATGTAAACCATAAAATTGGATAGAAACTTGTTTGTAAAAACTGAGCATTAAAATCTTTCTGTTTACTCTTGAACATGTGAAGTGTGCAGTTGTGCTGTTAACAATCCTGGTCTCTCCTGTGTTTCCTTAGAAGCTTCAGTCTACATCAGTGGCTTAATGTGTTGGGCACTTAACTCCTAGTATTTCAAGCACCTGGCTGTAGATAGCACTGGGAATTCAACCTGGGTGAGCCTTGCCCTTCTCTCTGCTCACTCTGCTCTTTACAGACTAAAAAGACCAGTTTGCTCATCTCTGGGGTGGCTCTTTCAGTGTGGAATTTAATTTTGTTCTGTCCAGTGTTCCATCTCCAGCCGATGGCCAATGATTTATTTCAGAACAACCAGGCCTTGTACTTTCTTTATATTCTGAGTTTGCATGTTTGCCTGACTTGGTATTTCTCAATTAAACCTCAAAGTGAAATAACTCCTTTGTCACTTGTTATTAATGTGGAGAGATTCTGTTACTGTTGTGTAAATTAACCAGAAACCTGTTAAGACAGTTGTGATGGGCTACTTGTGAAAGTATTGATTCCTTTTTGGTTTTAATAGTGTTCTCTTCAGTCCTCCTGTGGATTGATTAATTTATCTTGTACAGTGACAGTGGAGTGTCATCCTGACTGGAGACTAGCTGAAGCAGGTGGGACCTCTTCTCAGAAAGTGACAAATCACCTGTTGACATGGACTGTTTCTGAATTGTGAAGACCTTGTGGTCTGTGCTGGTATCTGTTCACTGAGCAGCATTCTCAAGGGGCAGCTCATCTGCCTCCATACCCTAGACTTGCTTGGGCTTTGCTCCCCTTTCCCATGAATTTGTTTTGATAGTAATGTAGTAGGAAGAATCAGGCTTTACCTGCCTCTGGTTGGTGTGTAGATAGCAGCTTTGAACATCTTCCCTCACATAGGAATCTTGCTCTAGTATTCTGGTGGAGTGCCGCCAGGCCTGGAGTCACACACACTTTGAGACTTTTCAGGCCTTTGATACTGAACCCTTAAACAGTACTTTCTTGGTATTCGTGTTTGGAGGTTTGATGCTACAAATAAAATAAATGCTGCCTGAGTTTTGCTGGTTGGCCCTCCAGTCCCAAGCATCATAATGGTGATTAGTCAGAGATTGACTGCACTGCCAAGAGTCGTGCATCAGCCCAGGTATGGATGAGTACCAAAGGGAGTATGGAAGTAAGAAAGGTGTGCAGTGTGTACTAGGTGGCCTGGCTCCTGGCGATGGAGGGTGAGATGTAGATACTGTCTTTGAGGCCGATTAAGCCAAGACTTAAGTGGCAAATGTGGGCAGAGGTCTACTTTGCTCTACAAAAACAAGTGCTGAACACTATTTCTTTCCACCTCAAGTTAAACAGATGGAACCAGGAAGCCTTTGTGCTGGTCAGTGACACCAAAGGGCAACACTCAAGTAGTATAAAAACAGCTTAAGTGTTGACAGGGACAGTCGGGAATGTGCATGTTACAGCATGTTGACGTGCTGCCTTGGGCATAGGTGCCACTGTTTTCTTAACTAAAAACATTTTAAATAGAGCTGCCTGGAAAGGTTGTATAAATGCTCTTAATAGTGTAGAGAACATAACTTAGGCAAAGTCCAGGTGTTGTATTCATTTTTATCTCCAGCAAGTTTGATTGTTTATACTATTGAACACTTTTATGATTTTAACCTGTGGACCAGAGTGTTGAACTAAAACTATTGATGCTGAAGACGTGGGGGATTTAGGGGTATGATGTTGACAAATCTCACCAAGAAAAAAATGAAGTGTTAATTTCTTCTGCCTCAGCTCTATTAAAGGGTTTAGAGAACATTTGGCTTGGTGTGTATTTGCAGAACTAAATGCTGTTGATCTTGGTGACTACCTAGAAAGCATGCCAAGCTTTAGTTACAACCCTCTGAGATCTATGTGGCCCTTGCCCATCCGCACAGAAGCCTATTACCTGATTTCCAGCATGGAAAGTATGTCAGGTTGTAAGTTAAGAAACCATGCCTTAATGCCAGTGGTTGAGGGCTTCTGTGTAGTCATGTCTGGGATAGGGTGGTGTCTGTTAGACAGTGTGATAGTAGATACAGACTGTAAAAGTGACAGTGTTTAGTGGTGATGTGGGAATCGCCAACAGGAAAGCCTAACTACACAGTGAGATGCTTTATGACAATACCTAGTCACCATTTAAAATCTGGGCAGCAACTCTGCATTTTTGAAATGATCAATTTAACATTAAATTTTCTCTGTAGTCCCAACTAGATGGATTTATTCACAAAATTACACTAAGCAGTTTCTCTGTTTTGGGAGGCAATAATCACCCTTATCCAATACAAGTCCAGCACTGTGTGTAGGGTAAAAGGCATTGTGAAGTGAACCTTAGGCCCCTTAGTACATTAGCATGGAGAGGCTTCATGCACAATTGTCAAATTTTGCCAAGAAGCAAGGGGGCTGGAAGGTGAAGAGTTGATCCTAGAGAATGGTTGACCAGGTCTTTGTTGGAGAGTAGATGTCCCTGACCTCCATGTGCAGGTGTGATGGGAACATTGTGGAGACTGGAACCTGCTGGGCTTGGTTAAGTATGAGCCCTGCAGGCTTTGATGAGTTGACCAGTCTGCATTCATTGACTCATGACAGTGAACACCTAAGTGATAAAGCTTTGCAGAGACTAGGATTGGTACAGCATTTGCTGGAGATGCTGTCCATATCACATATTTGTTTCCTGTGTTAATTAGGGCTCCACTGGCAGGGTAACCCTCTCCTTCATTAAGCCTTTCAGTCAGTCTCATCTCTTGCCTCAGCCTCCTGAAGTGCTGGGAATTGTGGAATGTATCACTATGCCCATTTTAGGGCCCATCACTTGTGGTTATAGTAGAACCGCTCCCTTGAAATTTATGAGCACAAATAAATCTGGAAGGGGGGGGGGACAGGCACACCTGTGCTCCATCTGGGTGGCTGAGGTCACCCTTGAGTGTACAGTTTTGAACCCTGTGGAGGCTGGAAGTTTCAGGATTTGAATTAAAAAGGGTAAATTGACAAGATAGGGAGGGAGCTGAGTTTTGTTTTGACTCACTTTACTTTCTTGTAGTTTGGGCTAGCCTTGAACTCTTTCTTGATCCTCTTCATCTATGGAATACTGGGTTTACATGAGTGTGCTTCCATGTTTGGCTATATATTTAGAACAAGCTCTCTCTGTGTAGCCTTAGCTGGCCCAGAACTCAGATCCAGCTGCCTCCACTGCCCCCAAGTGCTAAACAGGAGCTTAGTTCCCATCTTCATCCTCAGTAGTGTTAGTTTCAGGATTAGATCCTGTCACTGATCCATCTTTTGTTTCTAAGTCATCCTTGAGCTTGAGTAGCTTGAAGATGCTGTAATTTCCAAGTGCTGGGATCATAGGCATTTGCTTCCATTGCTTTGCTTTTCAAGAGTTTTTGGTTTGAGTTTCATAAAAAACTAATTTTTTGGCTTGTGACAGCAGAATTTTCAGCATTTTTTGAAATGACCCTAAACGTGTGTTTATGTGAAGTGTTCTCTAAGTTGCTTATAAAGTTGAAATACCGACCAGCTCTGAAATGCTGAAGGTGTTCTACATCGATCAGATACTCACCTAAATTATGTAATGTGAAAGCACATTCATCTCATTCGCATGCATCTTGTTTCCAAATAAATACCCTTATGATTTAATACCAGTAATGTTTGACTTGTCTATTTCATAGGTCCCTTACCTGGGGCGTGTAGAAATTTCTTGAGCTAATTGGTTGGCCAGTGGGAAAAATTGAAGCCCCAATTTAAATAGCCATGTAAACAAGGTATTTCCTGTCAGCAACTACACCTGTGTTTTGCTGGGAGGGTGGAATGCAGTCTTGATACCAACTTCCTCACCTCAAATTAAATTCTTTACCTTCATTCACAGAACTTGAATAGCTAGTATAAAACACTGAACGTCTGGAGAGTACCCTTGGTAATTGTGCTTAGTGGGGATGATGGTATGCAGCTGTGATTCCTGGCTGAAACAGGAAGGATTGCCTTCTGAGTGATTTGTGAGAAAAGGGGAAGAGATTTGGTTATTGATTTGGGAAGATGAGGGAAGTGTTAAGGCCAAGACTGCATGCTACTGGGAGACGGAAAGGTAAAAGACATGGGTCTTCATGCAAGTCATGGTTTCTCAGCCCCAGTGTGGGTATGAAAGTTAGCTGTGTCACCTTTAAGTGTGCCCCTGCATGAGATTCTCACTGTGTTGGCCAACCCAAAGTGAAGCAGATTTCTCTATAGTGTGGTTGGATGACATCCAACCCAGTGAAGGCCTTCCCACATAGAGGAAAAAGACAGGGCTCCCTAAGCGAGGCTGTATTGTGTAGAAGGCCCAGACATGCAGATCTGGACCTGCATGAGCACATGGCTCACAGGGTCTGTCTCTGGAGAACCTGGTGATGCCTGTGCATCCTGCTGGCAGCTGTTCTTAGACCTAAAACCCAAGCCCTTCCAATTTGCTGCCTGTCTAGCTTGTGTACTTTTGTGCCATCTAGTGTCACATGTAGGTACTGCAGGGTATTGGCCTTACCATCCCCTAGGGACACCTAGGTGTCCATATTTAGGTGCATCATTTGCTTTTTTTCTTTCTTTCTTTCTTTTTTTTTTTTTAATTCATTCAGCCAATACTTAACAGCTTTCTATGCACAGGACATTGCAGCAGACACCCAGACAACTGGTCTGCTCCTCCCCCATGCAATTAAGAGACAGACTAAAAGCTGATTCCATTTGAGTAAAAACAGGGCCAGGAGAGGAGACTGAATGAAGGGTGGTTACTGTTGCTGCATGTTTGCTGTGTTCTAGGCTATGAGTGACCAATGAAAGTCTGATAGCTTCTTCCATCTTGAGACTGGGTACAGGTCATAATACTGGCCAGAGTCTTGGGTAAAAGCCATTGTTTCAATGTGTCTGAACAAAGGGCTGGAGTTTTAGACGGGGATGGGGTTATTTGCTGAAGGGCAGGCAGAATGTGGGGGGAGGTAACCAGACCTTGTGCTGGGCAGGAGGAAGAGGGGAGCTGGGACTACGCTGGTTTGAGAGGGAGGTGTCTCAAGGTTTCTTCATCTCCTCTGGCCTAGGAAGTAATGAATGAATGATGTTTGAGGTGGTAGCCTCATCCCCTAGGGGTGAAGCTGTCCAGCAGCTCTGGGTCCTCAGAAGGGCTGAGCTAGGTCAGGTAGAAATGCAGGAACACAGATGGAAGGTGGGATTAGCATATGGGGCAGGGCCATCTCTGGGATCCACCTCATGCATTAGGCACTGGGCAGGTCCACCCCTTTTCCTGGTGGTGATTCAGAGAGCTGCAGACAGTGCTGTCACAGGGGTCAGAGGTGGCAGAGAAGAGCAGCAGGGGTCAAGGGGTGCCAGAAGCAGGCAGAGTGGCTTGAGGTCCTCAGTGTTGGTGGGCTGTTCTTCACCTGTCCCCTTGCCAAGCTGGCCTTCCTCACAGTCAGCTAAAGTCTTGGTGTCTGTCTCTTGGATTCAGTTCTTCACCCCTAAAATGGAGCTTCCTATATTACCTATTTTTGAGACAGGATCTTCTGTAGCTCAGGCTGGTCTTGAACTTGCTATATTGAATGGTCCTCTCCTTCCTGACTACTCTTGGATCCTTAGCCAAGCCTGTGTGTCCTAGGTAAATGCTCTACTCCTGAGCTACATTCCCAGCCTAGGCACTGCCTTCTTGCCATCCAAGGTAGATGGAACCATATCTGACCACCGTCCATTGCAGATGAAACCTCAGAGTTAGTCAAGAGTCTGAGGCCAAGCCACAACTTCCTAAATCCAACACAGAATTCAGATGACAGTGTAGCACCACAGAAGAAGGGCTGAGGAAGATAGGGTCCCTGTTCAGGAATTGACATAGAACCAGGACATTCATGACAGGCCCAGCCTTCTTGGTATCTGGGGACTCCTCTCTGTAAGACTGGAGCTTATTATGTGTCTTGTGATGCCATTTCAGCTAGCTCAGTTGGGCTGAGCAGGTGGCATCCTCCAGCCACCTGCTCAAACCAGGAGTCCACACCTGACCTTCGCTGCTGGGACTTGATGAGTGTGCACATTCTTACCACTTCTCAGCTTTTGACAGCTCTTGACATTTGTGCTTGGGAGTAACCCTTTATTAAAGGACAGCAGAGTCCCAGATGGCTGCCCTCACCCCACTTCTGCCTCTTGGCTTCAGCTTCTCATCTTTCCACATCATTCATTTGGACATTTACGTTTCCCAGCATGCTGTGAGTTGCTACAAATACTCCCATTGTTTTCAGGGCCCTGGAATACTGAGAATTTCAGGGCACAGGGAACATGGGTCATGGCCTTTGTCATAGCTGGTAGCTGAGTAGGCCTTAAAGACTGGCTGGCCAGGTCCATAAGCTTCTGACTGCGCGTGTGTGTGTGTGTGTGTGTGTGTGTGTGTGTGTGTGTGTGTGTGTGTGTGTGTGTGTGTGTTTCACACTATAGCCCAGGCTGGTCTGGTCTGCTTCTACAACCTCAAATTCAAGGCAAGTCTTGCATCGGGCAGGCGTGTACCACTATCCCTGTCCTTAAATTCTGGTACCAGGCATTCCCATCTTTTCTCCCAAAATCACTTCAACCATCTATTTATGAAACATCTCTTGGCCATGCTGTGTGTGTGACAGACGGGTTATCTCAGGAGAAGTCAGAGAAGACAGGTTTGATGTATTTGATCTGCAGCCACAAGGGTGTGTTACGGAGTATTCTTTTACATTGTGTTACATGTGTCACTGAGATTGGTTTAATAAAAACCTGAACAGCCAACAGCTAGGCAGGGTTTTCAGGAGGGTGCTGGGAAAAAGGGAGTCATGAGGAATGAGTAAGCAGAATGTGCACTACATAGATGAGGTAATAAAGCCTCATAATAAAGGTAATAGGAGAACATGTGGAAGCAGGAAGATTGAGTCGAGGGATGAATAGACGAGAACAAAAAAAAAAAAAAAAAAAAAAAAAAAGAGAGATACCATAATAAAGGGAGTCATTATAGGTTCGAAGAGAAAACTGACTCTAGAGAAATGTCCAGAGACCTACAAGGATGATCCCAACTAACAATCTGAGCAACAGTGGAGAGGCTACCTTAAATGCCCTTCCCTGATAATGAGATTGACGACTAACTTACATGCCATCATAGGGCCCTCATCTAGTAGCTGATGGGAGATAGAAGCAGACACCCGCAGCTAAACACTGAGCTGAACTCCTGGAATCCAGTTGCAGAGAGGAGTCAAGACCAGGCTACAGAAATCCACAAAGACAAGGGAGAGCTCATGGACCCCCAGACTGATAGCTGGGAAACCAGCATTGGACTGACTCGGACCCCCTGAACATAGGTCTCAGAAGGCCTGGGCAGTCTAAGGGACCTTTGACAGTGGAACTAGGATGTATCCCTGGTGCACGAAAGGACTTTGGGAGCACATTCTCCATGGAGGGATACTCCCTTAGCCTAGAGGCAGGAGGGAGGGCCTAGATCCTACTCCAAATGACTTGACAGATTTTGTTGACCCTTCCTGGAAGGCATCACCCTCCCTGTGGAGTGGGGTGGATGGGACAGGAGGGGGGTTGGGGGGTATGGGAGGGAGGGAACTGGGACCAATTTGTAAAATAAGAAAAAATTATATACATACATACATATATATGTACAGAGAGAGAGAAAGAGAAAGTAAGTTTATAGATATGGGTTTATGTAAGCTATGAGAGCTCCTTAGAAAGCAGCCCTAGCCAAGGCCAAATTAAGTCTCCATGTCGTGATTTAGGAGCTGGCTGGTGGGACAAAGACTTGCAACAAGATGTGCTTTCTCATTTCCTATGCAAAAACACTGGGTCTATTTCCCTAAGATGTCCAGCTTGTTCAGCCAATGAAGTTTTCCTGGCACATGGAGAGTCCACAGACGTCTGCTGGGTGGTGGTTCTGAGGTCAGCTGGGTGCACAGTGCAGGCAATCTAGGACTTGACCCAGGTAGCTGGATCCAGTAAGGCCCCTCCAAATTGCACTACTGCCTCCTGCATCCTTTAAAAAATACTTGTTTAGTGTGTATGTGTGCTTATGCACACCATGTGCATGCAGGTACACTTAAAGGCTAGAAGAGGATGACAGATCTCCTGGAACTGGTATTACAGGCAATTACTTGTGCGCCTCCTGATGCAGATGCGACCGAACCTGGTCCCCCATGGGATCACTAAGCACACCTAACAACTGAGTCAGCTCTCTAATTGATTTTTTTCTTTTTTGGGTAGTATCTTATGTAGCTCAAGTTGCCCTCAAGCTTGCTATATAGCTAAGGATAACTTTGAACTGATTCTCCTGTCTCTTGATATCCAAAAATGCCAGGGTCACAAGTGTATATATTGCTACATCTAGCCTCTTTTCCTCCCCTCTTCTTTCTCTCTGATCTTACATGTTTGCTCAGCTTGGCCCCAAAACTCTTACCCATCTCTGACAGCCTTGCAGGTGCTTGGTTGCATCTTAAATATTAAGTCTGGGACATTATGCTCTCACTCTCCTTTAGAAGGCACCAGGTTTGGCAAGATACTTCTGTTTGACAAAATCCTACTGGCTTTGCTTGTATTAGCTGCCCCCCCCCCCATGTGGTAAAAAAAGGAAAAAAGCAGGTGAGGTATAGTTACCAATTTTATTTGGCCTCGTGAAGAATGAAATGAAACAAGGAACCACCACCATTCTAACTACACAACTAAATTATATCTACACACACACTCACACACACACACACAGTCCCATGGTACTGGGGATTGAACCCAGAGCTTTACATATTCTACGAAAACACTACCACTGAGCCACATTCCCAGTATTAAAGGCATTTGCCACCATGCCAGGTTATTTATATTCTTGAGACAGGGTCTTGCTATGTAGTCCAGGCTAGCCTTGAGCTTACATTGTAGCCCAGGAAAGCCTCACTTTCTAGCCTCCTGATTCTGTTTCCAGATTAGCTAAGATTGCAGGCACGTGCCACCAAGAATAATGGTAGGATGAGAAACTAGTAAAAGACAATTCTGGCAAGGTTATATCTTTCAAAAGTTTACTGCGGAAGCCTGGGGGTTCTGCTCAAACCATAAGTGAAGTAACTCACCGGATAGTCCAGGCCATGGCCTGACTGTATGACAGTCATCCAGGGCTCTTGTTTATGGCTATAGAAAGGGCCCTTGTGGCTGCCTTTTCAACAGACTGGGTTAGCCATAGGCTGCTGTGGGCTGTCACATGCTGTGATCAGCGAGTCCCACTCCACACCGTCCAGAGCCAGTTCTGAGCCTGAGAAGATGGATTGGTTGGGAAGGTGCTGACTGGCTGGCCAGTCCAGCCTGCTTCACAAGTCCCAGGCCACTGAAAGGTCTCAAGGGGAAATAAAAAAGCAGACAGCACCGGAGGAATGACACCGAGGTGGCTTTCTTGCTTCCACAAGCATATGTCTGCATATACAAACATACATACCACATAAATGTATAAAATATAATAAGGAGGTCGTGGCATATGGCTTTAATCCCAACAGAGGCAGGCAGCCTGGTACACAGAACAAGTCAAGGGAAAGAGGTGCCAGGGGTGGGTACGGGGACAGAATGGGAGTGCACAGTGATGGTTGGCTTCCTCTGATAACTCAGTCTTGGGTTAACATGCACAGCTTTAGACTCTAGCAGAGACTGACTGCCACCAAATTTGACTCAGTTTTGATTTGTAGGAGGGAGGTTTGAATGGGCTCCTGTAAGTGTGTCCACTTCTGTCCAGTTGAGAGTGGCCCAGCTCTAGAGTTATAACGAAGAAACATGACTTGATGGCTGTGACTCTGCAGGCATGACAGGAGGTATCTAAAGCAGTGGATGAACCCATTCCAAACGTGGCTGTGCCACCATAGAGCCTTTTGTTCAAAAGCCAAATATGTAAGGTAAACAGCTGTCTGGAAAAGGAGGTAACCCAGTGTCCCTTCTGTTGCTGTGAGGAGAAAGGATTTATGCAGTTTTCAGATTCCAAAACACAGCCTATCATTGGTGAGAAGTCAAGGCAGGACTTCTGTCATGTGGCAGCCACAGTCAAAAGCAGAAAAAAATAAATATCTATTGCCTGTTTGTTTGCACTCAGCTAAATTTGTGCATTAGTATAGGGTTTATGACCTTTTGCCTAGGAATGATGCCACCCACAGTGGGCTGGGTCTTCCTGCATCAGTTTACTTAAGATAGTCTCCCACCGATAGGCTAACTCCATGTACATAGTCTCTCATTGAGGGGCTGAGGAGGTGGCTCAGTAAGAGCACTGGTTCTTCCAGAGAAGCCAACTTCAATTCCCAGCACCCACATGGCACCTCACAGTCCCTCATTGAGACTTTCCAATTAAATCTAGGTTGTATCAAGTTGACAGTTAAAGCTAACCACCATAGGGAATGAGGCTTGAAGTCCTACTCAGTTGGTGTCACGTAGTTAGGCCTTTTAGCTGACTTCAGATCTCCTGGATCTTACACACTTCCCTGTTTCCTCAGGTGAGGCCATTTCCTCGGAGATAATAGCAACAGAGAACATCTGGGCTTGAATCTTTAGGCATTTTTTCTCCTTCCTATCCCCAGTTACCGATTGCTAGGTTCTAAATTCCTTTTCTTGTTTGCTATGTGTATGTGTGTATTGTGTACACTAGGTATACATGCATGTGTGTACCTGTGTATACAGAGGCCAGAGATTTGAGTTGGATGTCTTCTATTGCTTTCCACCTGTTTTTTGAGATAGGGTCTGTCATTAAACCTGGAGCTCTCTGATTCAGTTACACTGGTGACTCAGGAGCAGCCCCCAACCCCCCTTGTCTCTGCCTCCTCATCACCAGGATTATAGTTCACATAATGCCATGGCCATCTCCTTCTCCCCCATCCCTTAACACGGGTGCTGGGAACCTGTACTCAGGTCCTTGTGCTGGTACAGCAAGTAATTCACCTGCTGAACTATCTTCTCATCCTTTCCCTTTCACCTTTGAGACAGGGCTCATTACATAGTTCAGGCTGGTCTTGAACTTGGGATCAAGATCTTCCTGCCTGTGGGGTTGGAGAGATGGCTTAGCAGTTAAAAGTGCTGGCTGCTTTTCCAGGGGCCCTGGTCCATTCCCAGCACTTATATTACAGCTCACAACTGCCTGCCACTCTAGTTCTAAGGGACCTGATGCTTTCTCTCTGTCATGAGCGCCAGACACATACATGGTGCACAGACATACATGCAGGCAAAATAATTCATAAAATAACAATAAACTAAAGGATTCCTCTGCGTACTGAGATAATCAGAGTATGTCACCATGCCCAGCTGAGACAGTGGCTTTTGTACTGATGCTTCCAGAGATGTCTGCACACGTGACAGAAAGCCCACATTATGTGGCCAGCAGGCACTGGGTGAGTGTGCTTGCCTGAGTGCAAGGAGGTGGTTAGGTACTGTGCACATGCCAGGAAAGACCTCGTACACATCTCTGCAGATGCTGCTAGGAGCTGGCATTTACCACACAGCTCCATGTTCTAGGCCACTCCTCACTTCCTGAGGGCCAGGTGCTTCTGAGTCCTTAGGTAAAGCCCCACCTCGTTTCTCCCTAGGGTAGCTAGGCTGTCACAGGCATCCTGCACTGGCTCAGTGAGCCGCTTGATGGCAGTGTGAGAATTGGGAAAAGAGACTCCTCTCTTGACAGCCCTGGCAGCTATCTCCAAACTGCTCCAAACTGCTCCTTCCGCCTCCACAGCCACCCAAAGCAAACAGAAAGCTCAGCTCAGTCTCCTGCTGTGCCTGCCCTGTGGCCTGACACAAGCCTTCAGTCACCCACTCTCCTCTATCCCCCTTCCCATTGCCAAGCTCCCGCCAGCCCCTCCTGGTTTATTGTGAATTCTTCTTTGTTTCAATTTAATTTGGAGGTGGAATTTCACTCTGTGGCCCTGGAACTCACTGTGTACACCAGGCTGACCTTGAACTGATGGGGACCCACTTGCCCCTGCCTCCTGGGTGTTGGGATTAAAAGCAAGCATGACCATATCCAGTGATTTGGTTTGAAAGCTTTGTCATTTTGTGTGTTTCAGAGTCTCTGGGCTCCTAAGCTTTTAGCATGGGGGAAGAGGGGCAGAAAAAGAACTTGTGGGAAAGAAAGCAGAAGGGCCTGATGTCTTCTGCCCTGGAGGTTGTTTTCTGGAAGAAGGAACTAACATCGGGGAGAGGAAAGATGGGGGCAAGGGGGTGCAGAGAGGAGAGGGAGGACACTACCAGAATGTGCAGGAGGGCAGGATGTGGGGCCTGTTGCTCCTTTACTGTGGAATCTGACACTGGCTTACATCTTAAAGGCAGTCTGTTCTTGGCTCCCAGATGTGATGTCAAAATCCTCCTGAAAGGGTCAAGGGTGAGTGCGGGGCATGGTCTCAAGGACCCTTCCCGCTTTCCATTCTCCACTGTGGCCTCTGATTTCTAAACCAGCCTACTGGTCTGCCTTTTTGCCTTCTTGCCTTCCTTCCTTCCTTTCTTCCTCTCTCCCTTTCTTCCTCCCTCCCTCCATTCCCTTCCCTGTTTCTTTTTTGAGACAGGGTTTCAGGTAGTCCAGGCTATCCTTTAACTCCTGATTTTTCTGCCTGTACTTCCTTAATGCTGGGATGATAGATGTCCACCATTATGCTTGGCTAGTTTCTAATTCTTTCTCCCACAGACAGATGAGATGGCCAGGAGGCATCCCAGGAGGCATCCCAGGAGGCTGAGGCAAATGAATTGTAAAAGGTTAGCCTGAACTACACAGTGAGTTCAAGGACCAGCCTGGCTTTAATAGTGAGACCCTGTCTTAGCCATCACCTCTGCCCTCAGTAAGAGCGATGCTGGTGGGAACACCAAGGAAATCCACAAGGAGCCCACATCTTTTCCCCCAGCCTTAGGCTGACAGCGCTCTCTTTCCAGCTCACCAGCTATGGGCTAAGGATGGAGGGGCTGTGGCTCATGAGGAATTTGCTGTGGGAAAAAATATTTTTCCCAAACAATGACCAGGAAATGCTGTCTTGACCAAGATTTGCTGCATGTGCTGTCTTCTTGGCAGTGTGATCTGATGGTTTCTGCACCATGTGAACTTTAATAGCGACCAGTTCTCAGGCTCAGAACAGCCCACGCCACACAGGCCACCAAGACCTCTTCATCCCCCTTGGTTGGTACTGCTGTGCCCTCCTGTGGGACTGTCTTGACCTTGCGTAGGACCTAGGCTGGCTAGGCCAGCCTGTATGCAGGTGGGAAGCCATTGTCTGCTGACTCAGGCCTGGCCTAGGGCAGGTGCATGCCTTCAGCCTGTGAGTAACACTGGTGTTTCATCTTCAAAGGGCCTTCCCAGGATTAGCCAATTAGTCACCCCCAGGAGAATCACAGTACAGGCTACTATAGTCTTCCTTATGCCAGAGCTGGGGGAGGGGAGGGGAGGGGAAGCATCCGTAGAAGTATTGGTGTAGGGCTGTTCAGGGCATGGGAAGGACAGGATGAGACAAGATCCCCAGTGTGGAGCTGGAACTGACCACTGGATGGGAATGAGAGACACCTGAGGGCAGTTACAGACCGGGCTCTTGGCTCCATGCAAAGAGTGTCCTTCTTGTGAGTAGGGAGATGGCTCAGCAGCTAAAGTGCTTGTGAAGCTAGTGTGAGGACCTGAGTTCCAGACCTCCTCCCACACCCATATAAAAAGCCGGGTTTGGTGGGTCACATGCCTGTGACCCCAGAGTTAGGATGGAGGCATGGAAACGGACAGCTTCCGAAGTCTCTGACCAGCTCGTTTAGCCAAGGTAGTAAAGTCTTGGTTCAGTGAGAGATCCTATCTCAAAAAATAAAGTGGCAAGCAATAGAGCAAGACAGACCCCTGAAGTCAATGTGTAGCTTCCACCATATACACACACAGATGAGCTCCCTTAAACACACACACACACACACACACACACACACACACACACGCACGCACGCACGCGCGCACGCACGCACGCACGCGCGCGCGAAAGGGGGAATAGGGAAGGGAAGGGAGAGGTTGGTAGGAGAACTGACCTGTGGGGGCCACCATGTGTTCTCACTATTGCGTCTATTCTTACTCTGCCCCTCTGACCCTTCCAGGCATCTGTAGCATAAATCTTACAACAGTTTCTGGTATGCGTGTGTGTAAGAGAGATTCTTTTGGGCATGGGGTGGGGAGGAATCTTTGAGACAGAATTTCACATACCCTAGGCTGATTTTGAATTTTCTGTGTAGCTGGGGATGATCTTGGACTCCTGCCTCCGCCTCCCAAGTGCTGAGATTACAGGCATGTGCCATCACATCCAGTTGAGTGTGAGGATTCAGGAGACACGAGGGATGATAAGGACCTGCCACTCAAGCGCCTTGCACATAACCATTGTGATGTGAAAACTTAGAAGAGTAAGACATGACACACTGACACACTGGCCACACATATGTCCCCCTGGAGTAAAGGAAGTGACAGTCTTAAAGGCAAAAGTTTGTATCTTGGAAGCTAGGTAGGGCCGAGCCTTTCCATCAAGCTTCTCCGAAGCTGCTTTTTATAACCTTGGCATCAACATGTGCTTGGCAGTGCCAGCACAGTGTATCTGGAAAATATTTTCTGCCATTTGAAAACACACACACACACACACACGTGTGCGCACACAGGCACACACACACACACACACACACACACACACACACACACACACGTGCATGCACATGGTTGGAAAGGGGAAGAAGGAAAAAAACAAAACCAACCAACAACAAACAGAAATTGTGCAGGATACAGAATGTCTTCACAGAGTGGTTCCTGCCCTCTTACTTCCCCAGTTCATTTCCCTCCTGCCAATTTTAGAAGGCCAGAAGTCACTGTTGTTGTTAAACTTTGCCAGTAAAAATATAACTCTAAGAGAAGAGTCGTGTGACAGGCTGTGGTCAGAAAGCCTTTGGAGAGTTGCCCTGGTAGAAGATACACCTTCGTGTCTGAACTGAACCCATGGATTCTCTGGTGTGTGCTGGACACTGTGCTGTAGAGTGGGCTTACCTCTCAGGAGCTGTGACCTAGGAAACCTCCAAAGGGCCTCCCTAACAGGAGAAGAGCTATGATGCACCAAGCTGTCATCATTCGTTCCAAGTGACCCAGAAACAGAGTGGGTGTCATTAAGGGCAACCTACTGCAAGATCTTCTAGATATGGCTACACCTGCTCTCTCACAACCTCCACCCTGCAGAATCAGAAAGCAAGGGACCAAAAGAGGGTGACAGAGTTTGTTGAGGCCTGATTGCCTCCCTTTTTTGGAAGAGCTGGAAGAACAGTAGCCACGTCAGTGGTCTGAGTTTTGAGACCAGCAGGCTGGATATTTTATTGGCCTGAAAGACTGGAGGCAGGTAGGGCCCTGTGATCTCCTCTAGGATTTCAAAGAACACCACAAGCCGATAGACATTTCAAATGTCTGTGTTTAGAATCAACCATGAAAGTCCAAAGCGCGGTGCCTGTAGCATAGTCAACTATCAGTATGGAGGACAGCCACACCTTCTTTTCAGCCTCTCTCCTGCTTCTTGTTTATTGTTCTTTTCCCTGGCTGCCCATTCCTGGCAGATGGGGGTGGTACTGAGGACTGCTGGGGAAGGCAGGGAGAAAAGAAGGTTTTCACGGTGGCCAGGTCCCCAAGTTCTTGGCCCAGACAAAGGTCAGCAGAGCCAGAAATGGGATGGCTGCTCTGGAAACTAGATTGTTGTTTCAGCTCCGGGATTTAAGGGCAGCACTAGTGTGTCCAGTCCCAAATTCTGCCCGAGTTGCTGAGCTGACAGCACGATAAGAGCATCCTCTTTATTCTCGATGTTCTCTCTGTCAGAAGGGCTCCCACGCCCCTTGATGCAGGAGAGGATCTGCTTTGTGACCACCCACACTGTGCCTTGGTGGAGATGGCTTCCCTGCCCGAGTGCTAGACTCTGCAGAGAGGCATGGTGTTGGTTTAAAACATGAATCATGTGTCAGGTGTGGTGGTGCATGACTATAATCCTAGTATCCATGAGGAGGCTGGAGCAGAAGATCAAAAATTTGAGGCCTCCCTGGGGAAATGTCTGTGAGGATTGCTACTGTGCAAGCATGAGGACCCGAGTTAAGTCCCCAGCACTCACGTAAAAGCTAGGTACTGTGTACATTTGTAATCCCAACATGGAGGCAGAGAAAGGAGGATGCCTGGGGCTGGATGGCTATCCTAGCTGGATTGGTAAGCTCCAGGTTCAGTGGGAGACCCTGCCTCAAACAAAACCAAACAACAACAAAACACAAAGGCTTGGGGAGTGATAGAGGAAGATACCTGGCATCAACTTCTGGCTTCCACATGCATGTATAAGTGCACATGTCCACACACACCACACACATACACATAAGAAACAGCAATAAGATTACCAAGTATGGCTGCATCATACAGGCTTTTGGAGGCAGGTTCTTTCCAAGTAGCAGGCAGTAGTGGGCAGGAGATGGACAGGATCAAAGGATTCTAGCTACAGTGCATGGGTGACACAGACTGCTAAGAGAGCTAGAGTTGAGAGCACCCTTGGATTAGTGGTGTCCGTTCTCAGAGCCTTAACTCAGCACAGGTGACGTAATGGAATGCTGTGAACACTGGGTAAAACAATGTACCTGAAAAGCATGGTGGCAAGCATGACAACCCTCTTGATTCTGATTCTGGGCTGTGTCCGCTTCTGGGTCTGATTCTGCCCTCTCTCTTTGATAAGCTGATTTATTTGTTCATTGGTTTGTTTTGTTTTGTTTTGTTTTTGTGGGTGGTGATGGTGGTGGTGGTGTTGAGTCAGGGTTTCTCTGTATTGTTTTGGAGCCTGTCCTGGAACTCGCTCTGTAGACCAGGCTGGCCTCAAACTCACAGAGATCTGCCTGCCTCTGCCTCCTGAGTGCTGGAATTAAAGGTTTGGGCCACCACTGCCCAGACATTGGTTGCTTTTTAAATTAAAGAAATTTCCACCATGTACATGGTGTAGTGCCATGTAAGAGCACGTACAAATTTCTATACACACACACACACACATATATATATACATATCTATATATTGCATATTGAGCATGTTTCTCATATCCCATTGTTCCCCTCATCCATCTTGACTCAGTTTCATGTCATATACACATACATGAGTTTATGTTTCTGTATACATCTAGAAACTGTATATAAGCTAAAGAATGTATTTGCTTAATCTGATTATCTCCTTTTGCATGTATTTTCCTGCAGATGATGTAACTTTTCCTCTTCCTTATGGACTGTATGTACGTAATGTCCCAAGAGAATTCTGTCATGTATATGAGCATAGTTTTCTTTATCTATTCCTCCACTGTTGGACATCTACATGGGCTCTGGAACTTACCAATTGTGACTAGTGCACAGCCAATGTTGATGGGGTGTGCTGGCTTAGAGTGCTTTGGGTAGATTGTTTGGGAGGAAAGAGCTGGGTCACATGGTAGATCTATTTTAGCTTTTCAAAGAACTTTATAATGAGTACTGATTTCTATACTGAGAAAGGGAGTCTTGCTAGGAAGCCCAGACTGGGCTCAAACTCATGGCAGTCCTGCCTCAATCCTCTGAGCTCTGGTGTGTAACATCCATCACATTTGGATTGACTAACCTGATTTAATAATCCACTTCAAAAACAAACACCTGAGGGAACCTGTATTCCAAACTGGCCTTAAAAATATTTTTTTGAGCCAGGAGGAGGTGGTGGTGCACACCTTTAATCCCAGCATTTGGGAGGAAGGGGCAAGCAGATCTCTGTGAATTCAAGGCTAGCCTGGTCTCTGTACTTATCCAAGACAGCCAAGGCTATACTATACAGAGAAACCCTGTATCGTAAAACAAACAAACAAAAAAATTGTACTGAATTTGATGGTTCTCATATGGAATCCCAGCACTTTGGAGACTGAGCCAGCAGGCTAGAGCCTCAATTTGAGGCCAGCCTTGACCACAATGGGAGTTCAAGACCTGCCTGTGCTATATATAACAAGACCCTGCCTCAAAACACAACAATAACATTTTTTTTTTAAAGGATGGGGTGGGGTTGGGTGAGAAGGGGCAGACACTGCCATCTGAATCCCTCAGTACTATCTGATTGCTAAGTCAGCTTTCCTGCAGATGGCTTGCACAGAGCAGGCGTGGGGAGACAGGTGCTATTTCCATTTGGCGCACAATTTGCTGGAGACCTCTCTGTCCTTTGGCCACAGCTTCTGATGTTTTAAAAACACACAGGAAATGAACTAGAATTTAAAAAAAACCCTTCCTCTTCCTTTTCCAAGCAAGAGATGCCTTCCTGGAAGATGAAATAAAAGAAGTGTGACTACCTTCAAACAGACTGAAAACCCCATTCTGGATGCTAGGCTCAGGGTGTCCCTCCTGGGTATATGTGAGGGGCAGCAGTGTGACCATGGGTTTCATGGGGAGAGGGGGTGGTGGTCCTGAGACAGCTGTGTGTGCCAAATGCAGTGACAAATATGCATCCTCATGTGTGTGAGAGCCCTGTCCACCTGCAAGTGGATAGTATCTCTCCACAGCCCAGACACATTTGTCTGCATATGGGTAACTATTTGGAGCTTCTAGGTGTTTGTGCATGGCTTGTAACATTTGGGGTGTGTGTGACTAATAATGTGTCTGGTGGTTCAGAGGTTGGGTTGGGGTTGAAGCTTTTTTTAGTTCATTTATTGGGCAGAGAACATTCCCTTTGCTAAGGGAAAACCTCCATTGTGTTGCTGCCCTTCCAGTAGGGTGACAGCAGATCCTGGTCACCATCCCTGTGCAGGACACAATACTCAGCTGGGCTCTGAGGCCAGAGTCTGTTCTCTCTGTTGGGGAATACACTTCCTATTGATTGTGGCTCCCTTGTGATTCAGGAACCAACCTGAAGGGACAAGGAGCCAGTGTTTACCAATGGCTGCCTACACCTCAGGTTTCACACTGGCAGGTGGTGATAGCGCCACAGACTCCCTCAGGAGACATTCTTTTTATTGTTTTGGTTTTTCGAGACAGTGTTTTGGAGCCTGTCCTGGAACTAGCTCTTGTAGACCAGGCTGGTCTCGAACTCAGAGAGATCTGCCTGCCTCTGCCTCCCGAGTGCTGGGATTAAAGGTGTGCACCACCCCCGCCAGATTGGGAGACATTCTTTTATTGTCATAACAATAAAGGGTGCTTTCCTGACTCATCTTCAGAGGACCCCCTCCCCTTTTCATTTCACAGTAAATATAATTAGTAACAGGCAGAGCTGATTGCAGGCCCGTCCTACCCTGCAGTTCAGATGTCTGCTGAAGGCGTGTCAGCACCTCTGGGAGTGACTTTTATTTTGAAGCAGCTCCAAGGACCAAGGGGCAGATGTACCTATCAGCCCTTATGCAGCCTGAGTTGCCTTAGTTCTCCTGTGTTCTTGATTTTGATGCATGCCAGGTATCCCTGGAATATGTGTGGGTCACACTGGGGCCAGCTCCTCTTGGGGCCAGAGTATAGATGACGTTGTAATGAGGTGACCAGTGCCATTACTGCTGGCCCTGAGCCTCAGAGTGATGAGGGGCACCTGTGTACCTGCAGGTCAGATCTGTCTGTCCCAGGCCCGCAGCCAAGACCAACTGCTTTTGTTGCCAGATCCCTGCCAGGAGAGCCTGGCATGGAAGTGACGGCCCTCCTGCATGTGAAGAGCACTGATGGGTCGGGTCACTCAGGCAGTCTGAAGTTCCCTGATGGAAGAGAAAACTGGCTATCTGGGGCTCACTGTTGAGCTGTGAAGAACAAGCCTTCTGTTGAGAGCATGAATGCATGCATGCTCAGCTCGTGGGTGGATTCTGGGAAGACAGCTGAGCCACTGGGCTTAGGGACTCCAGAGAAGCTGTTGTGCCCCCCTGGGGCAGGCAGTGGGAACTGTATGGCTGTCTGGCCTGGCCTTCTCTGGCCTGAATCAAATGCAGCAGGCGTCATCCAAGCCATAAGCACCTTTCCCCAAGTTGCTCAAAATGTTTTCCAAGCAAACAGTTGTTTCCTCACACCGTGAGAAGTAGGTGGGGTGACAAGGCTGTCTTTGTCCCTGTCTTTCAGATGGGGAAATTGGAAAGCTTGCCTAGTCTGGCGAGGAGGCCAAGAGAGGGAGAAGGCACTGTCCCGCCCTAGGCTCTAGAGTGCAGAAGGCTGGGGCCAACTGTGCCCAGTCTCCAGTTCCTGCAGGGAGGGACAGGGTGTATGGGGAAGGAGGCTAGAGGTGGAAAAGTCATCGCTCCTCTCTTTGCTCTGGGAGGCCTCAGAAGCAGTGGCAGAAGCTCTTTCTGGGCCCTGTGGCCCTCGGTGTTGACATTGGCCATTGGTGACAATGGGAGATGGTACCCTGGCCTATTTTGTTTCCTTGGAGCTCCTGGGTGTTAACAGTGACCTTTGGGGAGTCTCATCCTATCCAAGCCTTGGGAACACAATGGGTCAAGTGTGACCTTGCCACTACAGTGCTCATCAGAGTCCCAGTTGATGTAGAATTGTGGTGCTATCATTTTGGAGAGTAGCATGTGCCATAACAATGATGCAAAGGAGTAAAACTGGGCTGGGGAGATGGCTCAGTGGTGAGAGGGTTTGCTGTGTAAGAGTGCCTCAGTTAAAAGCCCATGTACCCAAGTACCCATGGGTGATTATGTGTGTCTGTAATCTTATTGCTATGGGGAGCTGGGACAGGATTACTGGAGCTTGTAGGCAGGCTGCCTGCCTAGTTCTAGTGAGAGACCCTGTCTCAAGAGAGAAAGTAGAAGATAGAGCAGGACACCCAGTATCCTTCTGTGGTTTCTGCATAAGTAATCACAGGCACCCTTACATACAAGTGCACATATACCATGCATGTACACCATACTATACTTACACCCACCCTGTACTCATATATATACATACATACATACATACATACATACTCTCTTACAGCAGAGAACAGAGGGAAAGGGTAAAGGAATAATTTCAGATAGAAACTCAGAGAAGGATGAGGTAGACCAGACCTGGGAAGCAAACTTCCAGGGGGAGGAGCAGCAGGTGCAGTTCTCAGAAGGGAATGGGGTGGCCTGTCCAAAGGCCAGGGAAATCTCCGTTCTTAGATGGTGGTGAGAGATGACCTGTGGGCTCTGAGCAGAGAGAACCTGGTAGCATGGTGGCATGTATGATTGTGAGAGGATGAAGGATATGGGATATGGATTAATCAGTACAATGCTCACCTTGCAAGTAAAAGGACCTGAGTTCAATCCCCCCAGAACCCATGTAATAAAAGTTGGGTGTGGTGATGTGCACTTATAATCCCAGCACTGGGGAAGGTTGGGGTAGGAGGATCCCTGGAGCTCACCAACCAGCCAGATTCGTCTACTTGGTGAATTCCAGGCCAGTGAGAGCCAGTGAGAGACCCTGTCTCAAAAAACAAAACAAAACAAAACAAACAAACAAAAAAAAAAAACAAAAAAAAACTTAAATGAGTTTTGAGAATTGATACCCAAAATTGTATTTTAGCCTTTATATATGCTCATGTACATAGGCATGTACACAAACACACACACACACATACACACACACACACACGTGTGCATGCGTGAGCACCCCAAAACCTGGAACGATTTTTCTTTTCTCATGAAGAGTCATCTAGAAGAATGTGTGCCTGTGTAAGCAGCCACTGATCCAGGAGGTTTTTTCTGACAACACAGTGGCATTCTTCATTGTGTAGATTTTGGAAGCAGCAGGGTGTTGTGTGGCAAACCTGTAATTGTAGCAATTGGGAGGCTGAGGCAAGAGGATCACAAGTTTGAGGTCAGTCTGAGCTCCAAGTGTGACTGTCTCAAAAAAGAACTGCATCAGAAAAGCTCACATGGCCCACCTAGGGGCTGACCTGCCCTATCTCACTGCTGGAGGGCCAGCCCAGAGCCCTCCTGCAGTGTGCATTCCAAGTCTGCTCCTCCAGGCTACGATTTGGGGGCAGGAGATGAATGCATGTGTTGTGTGCACATGTGTGGTGAATTCCCTATATCTGTACAATTTGATGCAAAGGTTTGCTTGCTAGTAGACTGAAAATGTGGATAGGAGGTGGCTGCTGTGAGTAAAAGACTCAGAAGTTCCTTCATTATGACCAGCTTGTCTGCGAAGCAGAGCCATTTATCTGTGTATGGTGCTTTCTAGCTTCCATGGTCATATTCTCATTTGCTTCACTCTGCACCTTGGGATGATGCTCAGTGGCAGAGTGCTTGCCTGGCATGTGCAGGGGTCTGTCCCCAATACCAGAGAGAGAGGGAGGGAGAAAGAGAGAGAGAGAGAGAGAGAGAGAGAGAGAGAGAGAGAGAGAGAGAGAGAGAGAGAGATTCTCCTAGCACCTCCTGTCAATGTCAAGTTGCAAGCAATGTCAAGTTGCAAGTTGCAGGAACAAACAGAGGGTTAGTTCAGAGTCACACTGCACAGGGACATCTGGGAATTAGCCACAATTCTCAGCTTTTGCCTTCAGGCTTTCCCTGGCCTCAGTTGTCAGGCCTTTGGTGGCAGTGGGCCAGAGTGGTTCTGGGCACCTGGACAGATTATGTGACCAGGAGTGTGGTAAGTTGGGAGTTGCTGCAACTCTCTGAGCTCCTGGGAACCAGCTCTGTGCTCACAGAGCTATGTTGCGACGTGACTAATAGGTAAGAGGGTTGAGACCAAAAGCCATTACTTCACCAACGTGAATCAAGGTCATTTGTCATCTTAGGAAGCATGTGGAGCTGTGACAATCAGTAGAGAAGGGAGGCACCTACTTCTGAGTCCAACCCTCAATGTGGTCTGGCACTTGTCCCATGTGTTAGGGAGCAGGGACATTTCTAGAAAGAAGAATGTACAACATGGACAGTCAGGAGCCAGGGTAGGGGACCTGGCTGTGCCTGCTGCAGCCTTCAGAGAAAAAAAACCAGGAGCTGACTGGTGCCCATCACGGGCTCAGGGCTCCTGTACACTGTGATGGGGCTACCTGAGGAGAACAGGTTAATACCAAGCTTCGGGAGTATTCTCAGATATGGCCTCTCTTCCTAGCTTGGCAGGCTTGCTGTCACAGTTTGGATGTGAAATGTCCTCCAGGTTCACGAATTTACACACTTGATCCTTCCCTCCCTGGTAGTGCTGTTTTTCGGGACCTTTGGGACATAAGGACTAGCAGATGTAGGCTGCCAGAGGTTGGATTGAAGGTTACAGCTAGCCATATTTTCCATCTAGCTCTCTACTTCCTGATTTTCCAAGATGTGAACAAGCTGCCTCATGTTCCTGTCACCACATATAGGAACTGTGCGTCCAAGGGCTGTGGCTCAGAGGAAGAACCCTTGTGGACCTCTCCTAGAGGTTACACTTGCCCATACTTGGGGCAGTGAGCGAGCGTGTACTGTGTTCAGTGAGCTAGGACAGCACTTCCCACAAGCAACCCAGGCTCTGCATTAATGATGCACAGATTAAGATCCATGGGCGAGGATAAAATATGGGTTATATATTTTATTCTGGGAGAAGTTACTTACATGAGAAACCAATGACCCGTAAGTTCCCGCTCCAAGGATCCATACCCAGGCTGCTCTCCATGACCCAACTGGAACCATGAGATCAAGCTGGGGTTCAGGACCCCAGACCTAGCTTCCCACAGGTCACATCCACCTGTGCCCACACCCCAATGGGCGTGGTCAGTGTAACAGGTGCAGGTGGGGTGGATATCTCACTACACTCCATCATGGCTGCCCCATGGGCTCTCAGCCTCAGCCCTGAGCTGTTCCCTAATCCTCGCATCATTAATGTCTGTTCTTGCTGTTATCCACAGAGCTCCACACTAAGATGATCTGATGTGTTCATTTGGTTGCTCACTTCTAGTGTTTCTTCTCACAGAAAGGCAAGTTCCATGAGGGACAGACTCTTCCCTGATTTAGGTCATAGGTTCATATCTTGGGGGCAGAGAACACTTATGTCTATTCTTTGTATGAATGGATCGATGCATGGGTGTCAGGAAGCAGCCAGGGTGGAGATGGGACCAGAAGGCACAAGTCACACATCAGTGGATGCCATGTATGGGCCCCCCTCTCATAGAGGGGCAGCTGAAGTCCCCATAGAGTGGACTTCCTGGGGTCCTACGGACTTTTCCTGAGGTTGAGCAGGAGGTATCTCTTGAGGACTATGGTGCTGTCTGGTAGAGGAGTGGGCTTTGTGAGTGAGTAAACAGGACCGGCCAAGAGGTCAGAAGTAACTCAGTCTCGGAAACTGCACGTGTCATAGGCATGGAGGAGCCAGGAATGCTTTTTGCACTGATGTCAACCTGCCCTGCTGGACCACACCTGCTTCCCGACCCAGGAGCGTGGGAATGAGAAAAGCGTGGCTTGTTTTGGTAGAGGTGGAGCTCTGGTAAGAGTGGAGGATGCTCATTCCCTGACTCAGAGCCAGGAGGTACTCTGGGTCCTGCCACAGCCTGGGGACTGTGGTAAGTCAACTTGGGCTCCTGGCCCTTCCCCATCAGGTGCTCCAGTGAGTGGCTTGTTCAGACAAGTGTGCTCTCTGCATGGGACAGTTTCCCTTTGCCCAGGTTTCTCTTGTCCTCAAGATGCAGGGATCACTGGGTGTTGTGGTACATATCTTAATCCAGCACTTGGGAGGCAGAGGCAGGTGGAACTCTGTGAGTTCAAGGCCAGCTTGGTCTACAGAGCTAGTTTCAGAACAGCCAGAGAAACCCTGTCTCGAAAAACAAAAACAAAACAAAAAAAGATGCAGGGATCATCTTCTACAGCAGAAAGGAATCAGGACCTGGAGGCTGGATTCCAAACTCCCAGCTTTGGCTCATATACTACTTCCGGGCTTTTTGACTTCTGGCTCCCTATAGATAATCCCTCCAAGGGTGTCAGGGCCATGTTCACCAGACTTTCTGCCTCCTCCCCTCTCCCAAGCCTTGGTCTGTCCTGCTAAGAGGACTGTGCAGCCAGGGTCTGACACTGCATAGAGACCTTGCCCCCTCTGCAGCTCTCCAGACACTCCACAGTTCAGCATTCCATAGAAGCGTGGCTTCCATGTACACATATGTTAATCCAAATCCAAAGGCTTGTGTGACTCATTGAAGGGCTAGTCTTGGTTCTCACTGACCAGTTTATCACCGATAACAAGTGACATGCAGGCCCCTTAGTTACTGGGAACTTGGAGTTCTCTCTTTGGGGTTCTTAGAAGGTTCTTTATAAGGCTGCTGAAGTGACCCGGTAGGTAAAGGCACTTGCTTTCAAGCCTGACAACCCAAGTTCAATACCTAGGACCCAAATGGTAAAAATTGTCTTATGATCGACACACATGGCTCCACATGCGTTGTATGCACACATGAACATAAGGTAAATTTGAAAATGCAATGAAAATTCTTTTGAAAAGGTTTTGAAGATGGACTCAACAATTTTGTTAAAGTTTGAGAGAAAAACAAGAGGAGAAACAAACTGAAAATCCGGCAGTGGCCAGAGGAGAGAGAAGATAGAGAGTCAGGCCTTTGCAGTTTGGAGGCCAGAGAAACAGGGGTGAGGGGGGAGTGTCCTGAGCATCAGAGAAGCACACTTAGGGGTGCTGAGCCAGGGACCTGAGTTCAGGGGGACCGAGTTTATAATGAAACCAAATAGTAACCCATCTCTAGAGGACAAAGGACAACAGCGCGTTCAACCCCAGGCAGGGTTACCTTTGCAGTGCTCTTGTAGCAGCACTCTCATCCTTAAACACTACGTATGCATTGATGCTTTTCTGGTCGGGATGGAATTTACGTCTACAGAGAAAACAGAAGGGATAAAGATCACGTAAAACTTGCTAACATCAAACTCAAGAGAAAAATCTAGTTTTTCTCAAGAGAAAAATCTGCAATAAACACATGATAAGAAACTGGGCGTTGGTGGACACACCTTTAATTCCAGCACTCAGGAGGCAGAGGCAGACAGATCACTGTGAGTTCGAGACTAGCCTGATCTACATAGTGAATTCCAGGCTAGCTGAAGTTACACAGTGAGACATTGCCTCAAAAAAAAAAAAAAAAAAAAAAAAATTAAAATAAATAAGTAGAAGGAAAGAAAGGAAAGAAAGAAGGAAAGAAAAAGAAATAGGAGTGGGGTTAAAGAAGGAGCCCAGAAAATGCTGGCCCTTATAACCTCAGGCCCTTTTTAGGTCATTTACATAATACCTAATGCTACCAAGTTTGTCTACTGCAGGCTTTTCTTTTGTGTGCTCTGTTAGAAGTCCAGGCAAGAAAGAACTTCATCTACTTCTCTGCAAGCTGGCATCTTTCATGTTTAATCTTGGGGCTTCTGCCCGTCCCTCCCTCCTTTCTAGCTCTGTCTCTTGCACAAGTGCTGTGTGTGTGGAGATTGGATCGTTCTCCACAAACATCTAGGCTAAACATTGTTATCCCAAGGGCTGCATCATTTATGCTGCACAACGCCCTGTCACCTTTCTGTAATTTGTCCCAAGCACAAGCCCAGGGTTGTGGGACCTGAGTCTATTTCCTCCATTTAGGGTAGTGTGTCTGCTTCACTTTGTAGGTGGGTGTTGGATGGACACAGATTATGGCCTTTTTAAAATTTGCTTTTTATCCTTTGTTTTTATGTTACATTTTCTGCATATATGTGCACTGTGCATATGTATTACCCACAGAGACCAGAAGAGGGTATCATATCAATGGGTTAAAAGCACACCCATCACCTCATGTGCACCTCTCCCCACATTGGATTCAACCTGACAACTGACACTTCTGTAATTCTCTAGTTGGTCAGATGAACAGTTTGATTGCTAAATCTTTTCTTTTCTTTATAGACAGGGTTTCTCTGTGTATCCCTGGCTGTCCTGGAACTTGATCTGTAGGCCACCATCTCAGAGATCCACCTGCCTCTGCTTCCCAAATGCTGAGATTAAAGGCATTTGCTATCAAGCTTGGTTGCTTCCCGAGTCTTTGAAATCCTGAATGTGTCTATGTCTCCTTGCCTCTTGATCATCTGATCATCTAGGCTTGAAGTTCTTCAAAAGATCTCAATTATCTGTCTCCAAAGCACTTTGGCTTGGCTGCATGTGGCGGGAACTGTTTCTGTGTCAGGAGGCTGTACAGGCTCTTGAGTTGGATGGTGTTTGTAATAGGGCAGAAAGAGAGACTTTTTTAAAAAATTAGTTTAGTCACAATGTTTTCATGGATGTTGATATTACTGAATTCTACCTATCCCACACACAGCCTGTACACACATGCCTAAGGCTCATTTTTACTTGAGTATTTAAGCATCTCAACATGAAGACAATCTATGTGATTATAGAATTGGGTGCTAAGTGATGGGTGAGTAGCATATAGCATGGATGACCTAAACAAGGGCAGAATTCTCCTAAGTGTGATGATGTGGAGTGGGTAGAGATTTCATCATGTTACACTGGTGTTATTTATTTCTGGTATTTTTCCATGAGATCATGTCTGAATGTGAATAGCGGTGAGTAAAGACATCGGTGAGGACCAGAGGCTGCTGTATTTGTCCTGATATTCTCATATTATGCACAATAAACATCCCGAGGGCAAGAATTGCTTTAATGCAGGACAATTTCTAGTGCAGCTCACAGCACATGCTCAATAAGTACCTTGAAGTTAGTCCTGGGGTATCTTAGGTAAGGCAAAAGGGACCTGGTTTCAGGGACTTCTACATAGCTTATAACTGCTAAAGAGAAACATCAGACAGGACCCCTGCCTGGATCTCTTCTCCCACATCCAGGCAACTCATACCTCTCTTATTTCCCTATTTGTGGTAGGAAGACCTTGATAATTGGCCATGTCATATACTAACACTGACCCTTTGAGTTTCATTTCACTCAAGGAAATGTGTGCAGTAACACAGATGGCTGTCGGAACTTCAGGCTTTTTCAAGCTCACTGCTATGCTTTCTCTCAGCCATGTGTAGGCGAGGGACATGTGTATGTGGAGTCAGTGGTACCCTGGGTGTGCACACACTGTTTATAAAGGCAAACCAAAGTTCGGGGAGAGAGTCTACTCATTGGGCAAGTGCTGGTCACAAAAGCCCAAGGACCAGATCTTGGTCCCCAAGAACCCATGGGGATAGGGGAGCCAGAAACAGTGGCCATTGTAATCTCAGCACTGGAGAGGTAGAGACAGGCACATTCCTGGGCCTCACTGGCTGGCCTAGTCTAACCTTAGTGAGTTCCACACTAGCGAGAGACCCTGTCTCACAAAGCAGGTGGATGGTACCTGAGGAATGACATTCAGGGTTGATCACTGCCCTCCTTGGGCATATATATATACATGTATGCACACACATGCATCTGTCCTCATGAGCACAAACACATACACACAAGCTACAATGTCCAGAATGCGGTGTCCTTCATGGGTCATGGGCAATTGTTCTATGTGTCTTCCTACTGGAATGTTGATTTGGTAATGTCTCGGGTAGGACATGCTATGAGGCTTTAGAGTGAGCTCTATGTTAGCCCAGTTCACCTGTCAGCAGCTGCAGGGTGGCTGTGAGAGGGATTTGGGAATGCATTGTAGAGAAACCTGGGCATGGTTGTTGAAGTCACAGCAGAGCCAATGGTGTGTCAACTCCTTAAGGTCCTATGGTCACTACTGTGCAGTGAATGGAATTAGTGTAGCTAACACTGGGCACTCGACTAAAAGAGATCTGATCCCACACAGTTGCCAGGCTTCACAGTACTTGTTGTGGGTGCTGGTCTGACTTCCCCAAAGCCAGGTTGGGTAACTCTTCTCCTTAGCTGACAAGATTAGTCATTGCTGACACCTCTCATTTTCCAGAACAATCCCTATAAACAGGTCATGCAATATGCCACATGTTTGGTGCCAAATTCCTTTGCAGATACATGACTATTTTGCATATTCAGGTAGTTCAAAGGCTGCCTCCTCCTGTGAGTGACCAGGCCTAGGTACTTCAACTGATAATTGTAGCCTTTGCTCCCAAGCCTTCCTTTATCCAGGGGTGAATTTTGCTCCCACCTCAAATGTCAATGAGCCCCTTCCAAAGCAGGTACTCTGCTAAGTCCAGGGGTGCAAAGTAAATGGAAGTTTATTAGTTAAGTCCGGGGCAGTGCTGAGCTAAGTGCCCTGCACTAGCAGACTGCTGATGGCTTTATAAGCAATGTGAGCAGGCAGGGCTGCTCAGGGTCCTTCTTAGAGGAAGTGTGTCTTCATCCAGCTGGCCATCAATCAATAGTAAGTACTTAGTATACAAGTATGAAGCACCAAAGGGCCCCTCCCAGACAGGTGCTGCCTAGGTCCAAGGCTCAGTGCCTGGCCCAGTGGCACATGTCTGTAATCTCCCACAACTCAGGTGGATTTGTAAATTCTGTGTTCTGTCTGGGAGACTTGGTGAGACTCTGTGTTGAAATTCAAATTTTAGAAAAAGGGCTGGGGATGGAGCTCAGTGGTAGAATGCTTGCCTGGTGTATGCAAGCCCCTACATTCATACTCTAGTATTGAAAAAGCAAAAATAAATAAAAATGCAACAATAGTTCATGCCTATTGGTGCAAACATAATGGTTTGTGCTAAAATGACTTAGTGAAAGGTTTGTTTCCTAAAAATTATTTGTATTATCTTAAATCGTGTGCATATGTGTGTGTGGGGGGGTGGGTGGGTCGGTGGGTGTTGGGTGAAATTGAGTGCAGGTGCCTTGGAGAAATGCTGGATCCTCCAAGGACTAGAGAAGAGGCTGAGCTGGAGTTATAGGCAGCTCTGAGCCTCCTACCGTGAGTGCTGGGAACCTAATTCTGATCCTCTGCAAGGGGCTCAGCCCCTTCTCCAGTCCTTGGAACAGTGGTTTTCATCCAACAGGTCCAGACCCCTTTGGGGGTTGAGTGACCCCTTTACAGGGGCCATATATCAGAATCCTGCATATAGAATATTTTGATTAGGTTGTGAAGTAGCAACGAAGTAATTTTATTGAATGGGGGTCACCACAACATGAGGAACTGTATTAAAGGGTCAAAGCATTAGGAAGGTTGAGAACCACAGCCCTAGAGCAAGATTTCTTCAGGCCAGTTGTAGCAAGCCCAAGACTTTCTTCTTACTATTCTGTATGTTTTCTATTGTGTGATGCTAGCTAGACATTGAACCCAGAACTAGTTCCTCTCCCTCTCTTCCTCCTTCCCCTCCTTCTCTTTTTCCCCTTTCTTTCTTCTAATTAAGTGTGTGTGTGTGCGCGCGCGTGCGTGCGTGCGTGCGTGCGTGCGTGCGTGCGTGTGTGTGTGTGTGTGTGTGTGTGTGTGTGTGTTACTGCGTTTCAGACCCAGAAGTTCTCTTTAAAGCCCTTTGGGTGGCTCAGAGAAGTGGGAATGTTGGCATAAGGTGACCTAGAGTGGGACTCTTCCAGGGCTGCCTCACAAGGTGCCCCACCTGAGTAAACACCCATTTGCATATCAGTGTGTGGTTTACAGACTTTTTTATGGGAACAAGCCAGAGCCCTGTTACTCACACAGGTGTACAAACATCTAGGGAACCCTCAAACTCTGTGCAACCTGGGAACAGAGGCCAAGTCCTCAGGCCTGAAGGCCATGCAGTCTCGCTCTGTCCACTGCAGTTGTTGCAGTACACTGTTTGCAGCCCCCCCCCCCCCCCCCCCCCGCCCGCATGCTCAGGGGCCTTGTCTCTCCTGTAACCAGATTTGTGACTCAAGGTTTGCCTCTTAGTTTGTAGTCACACAGATGAGAAGAATTTAAAATGGATTCAAGAGAAATCTCAAAAACAACTTTATTGGCATTGCAGACAGAAACCCAGCAGGACCAGCAGCTGCCTCGAGGAGAAGAAAAAGCGAAAGTTGTGCTTTTTTTAGTTTGAGGTCAGGAAAGCAGGTAGGTTAAGCAATGGAAGTCTTCAAGCAGCTGCCGTGCAGAGGGGGAAGAGGGGAGAGACACTCTTGGAGAGGACAGGCAGGCTTAGGAAGGACAGGAAAGAAAGCGTCACTCTTTCTGAATTAGGCTCAGGAACTGAGCAGTTTTAGCAGTTAGAGTCCATAAGCGCCTACATGAAAGGAGGGGTTTCTGGGTGTTTGAAGGCCTCTTTCCTGGGTGTCTTAGGGTGTGTTGTGTTTCTTTGCACCTCCTGGCTTCAGGCTATAGAACCTCTTGAGTTTATAAGGCCGGCTTTTGTCCTTGTTTTGGGATGTCTTCACCTTGCCTGGGCAAGGGAGGCTCCTTCTGTTTTTGGCAAAGGAGGCTGACAACCACTGACCAGACGGTCTTGTGAAGGGGTGGAAGGGACTACTGACTGTCAGAGGACAGCTTATGGGAGTCGGGTTTTCTCCTTCCACCATGTGGGGCCTGAGAGTGTGTCTCAGGTTACCAGCCCTGACAGTGAGTGTCTTTTATATGCTAAGCCATGTCCGGACTCCTCTCTAGAAATCATTCCATTGTACCAGAGGAAGATGACATCATTATGCATTTTGTACCAAAAGGTGCTTTGTGGATTACTGGGCTGCAATGTTTATTTCACATTGAGAAAAGTGGCTTTACTAGAAGATGGAGAGTTCTCCATATATGAATGGGACTTTTCCAAGAGCCGCACTGAATGCCAAGCCTCGCGTAGGTCCCCATGCTGCAGCCACTGCAGCCTCTCCCAGGAGATGGGGGCAGCACAGATGAACAGGGTAATTGGATTGTTACAGGTGCTTCAAGACAGCTGAGTCACTGTGGGAGATCATGTGGGGGATCAGTTACCCAGGGGAGCAGGCATCATCAGTGGGGGCGGGGAGGCAGCCTGTAACTCTTCCTCCATCTGGAAGCAGTGCAGCCAGCAGGCTTCACCAGATTGGTTCCTGCAGGAAGGACAGACAGGCACTCATTGCTGATGCAGAACAGTGTGATTTTCTCTGCAGCTGTAATTAACCCTGAGGCACCTTTCAGGAGCTTGCGCTTTCAAGAGGGTAATGCTGGCCACGTGGGGGGAGGTTAGCATTTTTTTTCTCTAACCAAAAGGAGGGGCGCAAGTGAATCTTCAGAATGTCTGCCATCCTTCCTGCCCAGGTGGCTACCATCCAGCCTGCTTGGGCAGAGAGCTGGCTGAAAGCCTCTTTATCAGACCTTCTTAGGGTAGGGTTTTACCCTCTCCCTCCTCTAGGACCTATCTAGCTAACTGATCTCCCACACCTTTTTGTTCACTGAGTGACCTGCAGTGGCCTTCCTGGTGGGGAGCATTGGTGTAACTTCCTGAGCTGCAGCTACCGAATGACAGGTCCTAAGACTTAGAAATGTCTGGAGTGTTGGCTCATTTGGCAAAATGTTAGTCATGCAAGCATAGGCCTGCAGGTCAGATCTTCAGCATCCATGTACAAAGTTGGGTTCAATGATGTGTGTACCTATAATCCCAGTAGGGGCAGGAGGGGGTGGAGGGGATGGAGGGGACAGAGGAGCTGGAGGAGCTGGAGGAGCTGGAGGTGAAGACTGGCAGATATTCTGGGCTTCATTGGCTGCCAACTTGGCTGAATCAATGAGCCCTAAGCTGGAGACATGGTCTCAAAAGCATTAGATGGAGAGTGATTGGGAAAGACACTTGAGGTTGACCTCTGACCTCCACATGCGTGAGCACACCTGGGCAGATCTGTATCAGCAGTCACAGATTGCAGTAAGTACCCACCTGTTTTCCTACAGATACAGACAGGCCTGGTGAAGTCTGCTGGCTTAACCCACTCCTTCCAGATGGAGGACCCCATGTTGCAGGCTTCCTCCATACTACTTGCTGCCTAGGATTATCAATGACACACAGTGACCCATTCGTGTCAACCCCACATCCATTCAGAAGAGAAAGAAATGGAGACTCAGAGAGACCTGCAACCAGGAAGGGGCTGGGATGGCCGTAGAATGGCTCCATCCTTAGACATCAAGGACAGTGTGACCAGTCTCTGAGAGAGTGACAGGGTGATTTCAGGTAATTCTAACCAAAGACCTGAGGGCTGCAAGCAGCTGAAGATAGTATGACTGCAGCCTTACATAAATCATAACATTTACCTAAGTGTTATATAACTGACTGTATTTTTATGATTCTGTTGACTCAATTATGAGGTTTTGTTTTTTCATTTTTGTGTAATGTGTGTGTGTGCGTGCATGTATGTGCTGTGTGTATGTGTATAGAGGTTGGAGGAAAACCAGGGATGTTAGTCCTTGTCTCCCACTTTATTTGAGACATACCTTTCTTGTGAGTGGGTTATGGGGGTTCTGAATTCAAGTCTTCCCCCTTACACGGGAAGAGCTCTCCGGTGGTTCCTGAGTGTTAACTTTGTAGATGACCTCATGTTGTAACATCAAAAGTTTGGACACACCCGTTAGATGTTCAGAGATGTGAGTTGCCTTCCTTAGTCCTTTGGCATCTGTATCATGGCGTAAGGCTGTGTCCCTGAAGGGGGATCCTGCTGTGTTGAGAGGAGCCAGCAGCCCATTGGAACCTGGTGGTTGAGGTTCTACAGAGAAGCACCGGACTCAATCAATAAAAAAAGCAAGACGAAGTGGTGAGATGGCTCAGTGGGGAAAGTGCTTGCTGCGTATGTCTGGTGACATGAGTTCAATCCCTGCCTGGAACCTGCATAAAGGTGGAGGGAGAAAGTCAATACCACAAAGTTATTCTCTGCTCTCCTTATGCGTGCCGTGTGAACCCTCCCCAGTAACAGTGATAATACTAGATGCCTAGATAAATTTGAATTGAATTTCATATAAAACTAAACAATTTTTGGAGGATATGTATGTCTTGTATGATCACTGGAATACATTTATTTAATAAATAAAATAATGTATTTATACTGAGAAAGTATTTATTGGCTGAAATTCAAATCTTGCTGAGCACTTTGTTTAACTGACAGTCATAGTCCCAGGTGAATCTGAATTTGACCAAATGCTGTAGGAGGCTTTGCTGGTAGAACAGGACCCCAGAGTGGGCTTTGTGGGACCTGGAGTGGGTTTTGTCGGACTCCAGAGTGGTCTTTGCCCAGCAGCTCAGAAACTCTTCCTGAAATTGGCAACTCCACACTCGATAGAATCTGGCCAGCTGTGTTTTGTTTTGTTTTGTTTTTGACTGACATGATTTTAATTACAAGGTCCACAACCAATCAAAATGCAGAGCTGGGGAGCTCAGTTCCAGGGGATGTACCTACAAGACAACTCCCAGGCCCAAGGCTCAAGGAACACTGTGGAAGAGGGGGCAGGAAGTTTGTAAGAGCCAGAGGATCAGCGAGTTTGCTGTGAGTCTTTGTCTCCTAGTAATATCAGAAGATACACCCATAAAGTCTCACCAGCATGACTACATAGGCATGGGCTGAACAAGACTGATACCAGTGAACATGACAAACTGGTTAGGGAGAAGTTCTTGAGGCCTCAACCCTCATAAAGAACTATAGGCAACTGAGGAAAGCTGGACGAGGTGGGCTTCCCGGGAAGAGCACATAAATTGTCCATTGTCAAACAGTCAGCCCTGAAAACATACAGGTAACATTATACAGACTGAAGAGGTTGTCTTTAGAAGTATATATGTGCACACACACGCGCGTGCGCGAGTGCACGTGCGGGCACACCCACACACCCACACACACAATTAATAAAAAAGGGGGCCATGAATTTGAAGAATGGGGAAGGGCCTATGGGAGGCTTTGGAGGGAGCAAAGGGAAGAGAGGAGAAATTTATTATTGTCTCAAAAAATTCTAAAGAGGTTTTTCATAGTCAAAACAAATCAGGAGCCTTCACAGACAAATCTATAATTTCTAGTTTCTGCCTCATTTTGTGTGTTATGGTTTGAATGTTGTGCCCGCCCCCCTCCCAGGCTCATGCTTTGATACTTGGTCCCCAGCTGGTGGTGCTATCCTGAGACATTGTGGAACCTTTGGCATTGTGTTCTAGCTGGTACAAATGTGTCATTGGAGGTAGGCCTATCTGCTTCTTGATCCTCCAAGATGTGAACAAGCTATGTTGAAAACTGATGCCACCACAGATGGAGCTGCCCTAGCCATGTGCCTTTCTCACAACCATGGGCTATGTGCCCCGAAACTGTGAGCCAAATAAAATCTTCTGTAAAGTAGCCTCTGCCAAGTCCTTAACCATATCAAAATGATAAATTGATAGGATCTTGCTATGTAGGGCAGGCTGGTTTTCAATTGGAGAATCCCCTTGGCCCTTCCTGCCAAATGTTGGGTATTGGGATTACAGGCATCTGGATTAATTCCTGATGTTCTTTTTAAAATGTGTGTGTGTGTGTGTGTGTGTGTGTGTGTGTGTGTGTGTGTGTGTATGAGTTTATGCCTTGTGTGTAGATGTCTACAGAGGCCAGAAGAGGACTTTGGATCTTCTGGAGCTGGAGTTACAGGTGGCTGTAAGCTTCCTCATGTGTAAGAACCAAACTTGGGTCTCTGGAAAATCAGCAAGCACTCTTAACCACTGAGCCATCTTTCTCTGGTCTACTTGGCATTCTCCAGAACAATTAGCTGAGTCTTTGAGACTTGTTAGCAGCACTATCAGCTGAGTCACAGAACCCTCAGGCCATACCCTGGTCAGCTTGTCTGGTGGTTATCACCTAGTGGCAACTCCCAGCCCCCTGACTCACTTCTGGTTCAGCCCCTGCCGACTCTGACCTTACCACACACTGGATCATCCCCTTCTTGTAACAATACAATAGCAATAAATACCAAGAGTCTGAACTCAACTGTCCCCTCCGTTTCTATCTCAGGGCCTCCCCTTCCTGTCCCTTCCTACATACTCATGTCCATGGCTCCCTTCTAGATGTCTCCTTGAATCCCTGGCTCAGATGCTTCCTGGTGCACACACAGATGCCACCACTTAGCAGAATTTCCTCGTTGCTCAGATTGACAAATGGAAAATGTGACTCTCAAGGATAAAACACAGCTGAAACTGTAAAACTGAGACTGGGACCCAGGCAGTAGGGAAGAGGGGGTTTCTCAGACGCCCACATGCTCTTGGTGAGGAGCCAGCCCCCAAGTGCTCCGGGTTAGCATCACCATGTGCTTGAGAAGACGTCTCTCTCTGACTGACTGATTGATTACTAAAATACTTGGCTCTTGAGCAAAGTAGTTCTCACTCAGCTGAGCAAATTCTCTGTGTTCTTCTTAGTCCCTGGGGCTCAGATGAAGGGAAGCCCTGATATTTCCAGAGAGCTTTCGATATCCAAGAACTTTGGGGCAAGAGGAAGGGAACTGTCTGTGCGTACAAATCAGGAACAGGGAAGAGCAGATTTTTTTTTTTTTTTTTTTAAAAATCCAAAACAGAGTAGGTCAAATCTTGCCCCCCCCCCCCCCGCCATATCTGACCTAAAGCTTGTTTTCATAAAGTCATACTAGAACTCGTTTGTGTGTTGTCAGTGGCTGCTGTGTGTTGCAGTGAGCGTTTAGTAAGTACTACAGAAACAGTGTGGTCTGTCAAGTCTAACATCTATCTGCACTGCCCTTTCAAAGAGTGTTTTCTGGGACCTGGAGGGATGGATTAGCAATTGCTGCTCTTCCGGATGACCTGAGTTTTACGCTAAGTATCCACATGACTGCTCACAATTGTCTTTAACTCAAGTTCCAGGGGATTAAATGCTCTCTTCTGGTTTCCAAAGGCACCAGGTATACACGAAGTGTGTGTGTGTGTGTGTGTGTGTGTGTGTGTATGTGTGTATAAAAATATTCTTATAAATTGCCACACACATGAATATATATGTATATACATAAGTGCATACATACACATATATGCACACACACACATTTTCTTTTAATGAAGAAGAAAGCAGTTGTCTGTCCTAGACCTTTTCGCTGGTCCCCAGAGTAGTCATTGTTACCCTCATTGAACACAGGGGAGCTGGCACCTTTGTGGGATGGAAATGGAGGGAAGGTGGCAGTGTTTGCCCATGCTCACTACCCTAAGTGTTTCGAGTGGAACTTTAGCTGTTAACTAAAAAATACATCATCATTTAACCAAATGTGCGAAGGATAAATTAACATGCCATCATTATAAACCAAATCCATGTGTCGAGATCCACCTTCCCAGGGTCTCACAACCCAGCAACTTGCACACCACGATAGCAAGTGGTATGACTTTGTGAGTCTGCACCTTTGTAACTAATATTTCCTTTCCACGGGGTCCCAAAGATTCCTACTTTGTAAGTCTTTTAAGAGGCCTCAAAACTATTAACCTCCCCAATTTTTCCTCTGTGACTTTGCTGAATTCATTAGGAATGGGGAGGTAGTGCTAGGGAGAGGCCCAAAGGCTAAGATGCTTGCTGCAAAAGCATGAGAATACAAATTTAGATCCTCAGAGATCACACAAAAAGCTGGCATGGCTGTAATACCAGCACTGGAGAGGAAAACACAGGATTCCTGGGGCTTGCTGGCCAGCCAGCCTAGGTCAGTCAGTGAGCTTCAGGTTCAGTGCCAGACCCTGTCTCAAAACATAAGATGGAGACTGACTGAAGAAGACACCTGACTTGGTCCCTGGCCTCCACACTGGTACCCACACATGAACATGAACACACACACACACACACACACACACACACACACACACACACACACACTTTCCATTTCTCCCAAAGAAAAAAGCTGAGCATCATAATTCATGCCTGTAACCTGAGACATGGAGACAGGAGGATTGCTGTGAGTTTAAGGCCAGTTGGGCTACATATTGAGTTTGAGGCTATGATGGGCTGCAGGGCAGGGTTCTGTCTTTCACACACACACCTCTTATGCACACATCAGTGTATTACTTCCTCTCCATAATGGCCTAGGATGGTCACTTTACCATATGTCACATTTAACTTTTTTAACTCATAATCATATAAGGTTACAGGAACACTGGAGGTGTCACTCAGCTGGAGGAAGTAGGTCACTGACAGGTGGTCTTCGAGGGTTATTGCCTGGCCCACTGGCTTCTAGCTCAATTGCTTCCTGATTGTTGGAGATATGGCAAGCTATTTAGAGAGCTCCTGCCATCATGGGTAGCAAGCAGCCCAGCTTCCACACCTCCCCCTCTATGACAAGCTGTATCCCCTTAAGCCAGGAAACCCAGATAAACCCTTCCTCACCTAAGTTGCTTCTGTCAGGGATTTTGTCACAAATGGGAGAAAAGTAATACAGGGGCTGAGACATGGTTCAGCGGTAGAGCATCTGCCTAGCAGTTCTGAAGTGCTGGCTTCCACCCTACAAACTACAGAAAACTGGGTGTGGCACCACCCAGGAGGTAAAAGCAGGAGGGTCAGAAGTTCAAGGTCATCCTCAGCTACATAGTATTTTTTATACTGGCCTAGGCTACATGAAGCCCAAGGTTGGGGCAAAACTAATATAGTGGTATAGACGGTGTCATTTTTTTGAGGGGTCATGCACAGGTTTTGAGGAGTCAGATCTAGTAAAGTCTGGACTTGAGTTGGTATCTGCACTAGTAACACTAAGCTCTATAGAGCATGGATCCTGTGCACAGCTCCTCCTGTAGGTTTGATTGTATGTTCTTTGTTCAGTCTGATGTGACAGCATCTGTCCTTTGATGCTGGGAACTTCCAGGGTACAGCCAGAACACTGCTTATAATGTCAGTCTGACTTATGGAAGAGACTCAGTGAACATTTATGGAGAATGATGCCACCTTAGGCTTTGATATGGCACCCTCAACATCATGCTGCTGTTATATAAAAATCATTTCAATAGTGTACAACATGCTGATGGTAGGTGTCAGGAATTTTCAGAGTCCCTTTTCTTGGTTACGCCAAAGCTTTACCTGGGGTTGAGTGTAGGCTGTGTGTGTTCTTACAAGCTCACACTTAGCTCAGTGTGCTGATTTATATTTTGATCACTCTGCATGCATTTATTATCATTAAAAATTTTTTAATGGAAGCTGGGTGTGGTGGCACCAGCACTCGGGTGGCAGAGGCAGGCAGATCTCTGAGTTTGAGGACAGCATGGTCTACAAAGGAAGTTCCTGAACATCCAAGTCTGTTACACAGAGAAACCCTGTCTCAAAAAACAAACAAGAACTAAAAATCTCTTTTAAAAAAGATTTATGTATAGTGTTCTGCCTGCATGTATCCCTGCAGGCCAGAAGAGGGCACCAGATCTCATTACAGATGGTTGTGAGCCATGACATGGTTGCTGGGAACTGAACTCAGGACCTTTGGAAGACCAGCTAATGTTCTTAGCCACTGAGCCATCTCTCCAGCCCCAAGAACCAAAAATCTTATGGTTTATCCACAATTAAGCCAAGCTTTAGAGCTGTGAATGAAGGCTGGATTAAAAGTAACAGCAGCAGAGCTGAGACGGCTCAGTGGGTAAGAGTGTCTATGTTCAAATCCCTAGCATCCATATAAAAAAATAGGTGTGGACACACAATGCACCACACACACACACACACACACACACACACACACACACACACACACACAGTAACAACAACAAACCAACTCTTCCTCCATGGTCCATCTTCCCCAAGGAAAGTTTCCACTCTGAGGAAACAGTCTATAATGTGAGTCTTCACAGCCTAACTCTAACAGATTTCCTCAGACTCCAGAAGGGGAAGTGAGGTGAATGGTACTACCCCTGATAAACATCAGTGCAGCAGAAATAGCAAGAATATGGGAGTCCCCTTATCCACTGGGGACTGAGACCCAGTAGATGCCTCAAACTGCATAGTACAACCCCCCCCCCACACACACACTTAGACTATGTTTGTCTCCTACACACCCATCCACAATAAAGTTTAATTTATAAACTAAGCACTTTAGTGGTTAATAACAATAATTTACCATAGTTTTCCACAACCTTGGTATATGAAGGTTTAATTTTTTTTTTCTCATTAAAAAAAAAAAAAGTTTTTAAGTTCCTGGCTCTCCTGGAACTTACTAGGTAGACCGGGCTGGCCTCCTAATTCACAGAGACCCTCCTGCCTCTGCCTCCCAAGAGCAAGGATTAAAGGAATGCAGGTGTGCATAGCTATGCATGGCTAGGTTTTACCTTTTTGTTGTTTGTTATTTTAATTTTTAAAAAACTAAATGTTTGCACACTTTTAATCCCAGCACTCAGAAGGTAGAGGCAGATAGATCTCTGTGAATTTGAGGCCAGCCAATCTACATGGTGAGTTCTAGGCTAGCCAGGGCTACATATAGAGACCCTGTCTCAAGAAACTAAAATAAAGAAATACTGAAAAGCTAATTTTTATTTTATATGTTTGTTTGTTTGTTTTTGCCTATGTGGCCATATGTACCTGGTGCCTGTGAAGAGGTCAGAAGAGGGCATTGGGTCCACTGGAACTGGAGTTACAGATGGCTGTGGGCCATCCTGTTAGTGATGGGAACTAAACCTGGGTCCTCTATGCAATCAACAAGTGTTCTTAACCACTGAGCTATTTCTTCAGTTCCCATTGTTTGTTTTTTCAAACAATGGGGCTTTAACCTCTGGGGCCTCTCGAGAAGGCACTGGAGGGATGGGGAGAGTTCGTTATTATGGGTAAAGTGAGTTAGAAGATTTGGTTTTGGATCCTCAGCACCCATAGAAAAACCAGGGTCTGGCAGTAACCCCAGGGCTTGGGGCCAGAGATGGGCTGATCCCAGGTCACTGGCCAGCCATTCTATCTGAAATGGTGAGTACCTTGTCTTGAAATAACACTATAGGAAAGTTATAGAGAAGGACACCCATGTCAACCTCTGGCCCACAAATGCACATGCACCTTCACACATGTGTACACACACACACACACACACACACACACACACACACACGCACACACACACACACCCACGCACACACACACACGCACACACACACATTCACTCCAAGTTCAAAGTAGATGCAGAGGCTCTGCTGTTTGCTGACACTGCGCAGGCCATGTGACAGTCAGTATTGCCATCATCCACCCCATCTGTCCCTCCTTGTTGACTCTTTCCTGGGAGTCCAGAGGCTAGGAGGTTCACCTGGCTTATGGCTGCCCACATCTGGGCCTCCTCATAGCTTCCAGAAAGACAGGGCAGTGCATGAGACTGAGTTCAGATGAGTTCAGACTCCTTGGGCTCCTTGACTAGAGGCCTGGACACCAAGCCTAGATTCTATCACCTTGCCCCCCCAGGAGAGCAGGCAAGGATAAAATGCCTAGGTCTGGCCATGACCTCTGTCTCTGAAGCTTCCCCATGGTATCCTGCCCCCCCCCTTTCTGTTTTGTTTCTCCATGAGTTGCTAAAGCTGACTGAGACCTCATTCTGCACACAGAACAGCCTGGCCTTGAACTTATAATCTTCCTGCCTCAGCCTCCCAAGTTAACTGGGATGACAGGCCCCCTGCTACCTGACCAGCCTCCCCTTGGTTTTGATGTGGGGTGGTACTTTTCTAAAATTTCTTTATTTTTCTGTTCAGCATTCCTGGCTCCGGTGATAACAGGGCTTGTGAATTATGACCCAGGCAGCAAATGTTTTTAATCTCCCATGAAACAAAGCCAATGTGTTTTCTGTCCCTGGGGCCTCCGCCAGGCGGGAGCTACAGCTGTCTTGATATGGTGAACTCGGCTGACGTCAATGCAAGCCATGCCAGGCCAAGGGCTCCACTTGGGAAGCTTGTAAGTGATACAGAAAACAAATTTGCATTCTTTTCCTCTTCCCTGGGAACTCAGCTATTCTACTCCACCGAGATACTGAGATGTTTTCGCTGGGCTCTGTGCAGCCGGCAGGGTGAACAAGCCCCAGTCACCAAGCTTTTGGAAGGCAACTTCTGCTTTTGCTCTTTATTTCCCTTTAAGATTCAGCCAGCCAAATTCTATGTTCCCTGGCCCGAGGCTCAAACGCTGGCAGGCTCACACTTTTCTGCAACTCTTAGGAAACAGCCTGGCCAATGGTCACTTTAAATGAAAAACAGTCCCAATTTGGAATTTCAGTGTTTGGGCCAAAATGTTAGTCAAAACTCTAAATTTTAACATCTCATTCCCTTCCCTGCTCCAGCTGAGCCTGCTTAGGGCTGGAAGCCTGCATGGGAAAGGGGCGAGGCTGGCTGTCCTCCCTTTCCTGTCTGGCTTTGTTTCCCACTTCCCTGCATGCAAGGTAGGAGGTAGGCAAGGGGCCAAGGGGCCAGGACAATCCTAGGGGGCGGGGCGGCGGCGTTGGAGAGGGTTTCATTCTTTGAACCTGGTTGAAAGAAATACCTGCCCTTGGCCCTTCGCTGACCACCTTCCATGTGGTCACTTGAGACTTTCTTTAGTCCCTCAGATCTGTCTTCAGCTTCTTCCTGTACTGGGAATGGAACCCAGGCCTTTGACCATGCTAGGCAAGGGCTCTGCTCTGACCTGTGTTCTCAGCCCCCTTTCACTTCTTGAAACAAGGTCTCATCGGGCTGGCTTTGAACTCACTCTGCAGCCCAGGCATGCTTTCAATCTATGCTCCTGCCTCATCTTCCTGTCTATCTGGGATGATAGCACCGAGTCTCTTGACATGGCTTCCTTATACTTCCTCCCTGTGGGGTTTATGTCCCTGCTGGTAACTCCATAAGTCAGGCACTCAGTGCCCATACTAGTTCCCTCTTGACCTGGACCTGGACTGGCTCTGACCCTCCTGAATTGCTTGTCCTGACAAGCTTGGAGGCAGAACTTGGCCCAACACTTGCTGCTCCTGGTTCTGACATTAAAGCAGGTAGTAGTCAGCTTGTGTGCTCCCATGGCTGCTGTAACAAAAAGACACAAGCTTGATGTCTTCGAACAATAGTTCATTCTCCTGTGGTTCATGAGGACAGAAGTCTGACATCACTGTCATTTGGCTGTGTCCATGGAACTGCATTCCCTCCAAGGCTCCAGGGAAGGAGCCACTTTTGATCCCTTCCAGCTGGGTTGATGTCTGCCATTACTGAGCTTGTGGCCTCAGCCATGTCCATGTTAGTATTTGCATGTAAAATGCTCTCCACAGGCTCATGTGTTTGAACACTTGGTCCCCTCTAGATGGCACTGTTTGGGAAGTGTGAAACTTCAGAGGGTCAAGCCTCGCTGGAAGAATTGGATTGATGGGGGTGGGAGTTCAGTAGACTTTGACTTTTGTGAACTGGTCCCTTCCCCCTGTCTTGTTGGTGCTTCCTGACTGCCCCTGGGATGTGGCTGTCCACCTGGCATTTGGGCTGCCACAGTGGCAAGCCACCTCTGCCACACTGCTTTCTTTCCCCACTGTGGTGGGCTGCATTCTCTCAACTGGACACCAAAATAAACCTTCTCTTCCTGAAGCTGCTTTCATGAGGTGTTTTGTCACAGCAATGAATGAAGTGATTTAATACACTGGCTCTCTGCCTTCTAAGGGTGCAAGTCATTGTAGTTAGGGCTTTTGCCTTCTCAGCTATGGGTCACCTGGAATAACTGCTTCATCTCACAGTCCTTAATCATATTGCAAAGACCCATTTTCCTAAAGACAAAATCAGCCAAACAACCAAACGAACAAAAATCCCCACCAAAACCGCTCACATTTACAGGCTTTGGGGGATGAACCTGGCACCTTTCGGGGCCTTTGCCAGCCTACTGCAACCTGATTTAGACTCTCTGAAGTCCTGGCTGGCAAAGGCCTACTCTTGTCTGCTCTCAGCTAAAGGGCATCCCAGGGTGATCTCTGCCACTGTCTGATGTGCAGGGACAGTCCCTACTTCCTTCCCGAGAGCATGGGTTTCTCTACAGACACATTGCTTAGAAGATTTGCTCTTCAAACTCTGATCCCCAAGCAGCCAGCATGCTGCTTCCATGCTACAAGGGAGGGGCGAGGTGCCTGGAGGCTTGAGGTTTGAGATCCTTTCCTACCATGCTGCAAGTGGTGTGGCCTCCAGTCACCTTTACTGCAGGAATGTTAGTGGCTGATGATGCCCAAGCTGTGTGGAAACTGAGGCCAAGCCCAGGGAACCCAGAGAGGGACCACTGAGGGCTGTGATGAGCCACACCTTCCCCAACAAGCCCGGCCCTTAAGTTTGCGGGCCTGCATTTTGGGCTCTTTGAGCTACATGTCTGTTGTTCTCTCGCCAGCTTCGTGGCTGACCTCATTCTGTTTTCTTTGCCAGAAGTACAATGACGCAGACATGACGATGTGGTCATGAGACACTAGTGACAAGTGAGGCAGACGCAGGCATCCTTCTTGGGACTTGCAGTTCATGAGGTGTGTTGAACCAGAGCCCTCCTGCTCTGTGAGTTAGCAGACAGTTGTTTGATAAGGAGGCCGGGCGTGTGTGAGTGCTATGGAGATGGACAAGCTGGCCTGGGAACAAAACAACTTATCTTTTAGAATGCAGTCCAGCTTTTTTTTTGGGGGGGCAGGGCAGATGGGTAGAGGGAGGAACAGATTTATTTGGAAGGCCCTGGAGTGTTCAGATAATAAATCCTTTTATCTCCTCTTCCACCTTAGCAGTGGAAATGAGTGGCCTGTCCCTGGGCTGTTAGAGGAGGGATGAAAAAGCACCAGCCTTAGGCTAAATTTCTAAATGCTTGGGTACACTGCTGTACCCTTTGTCCCCAGGGTTCTGTGGAAGACTGCAGCATACAGAGGAGAAGTTGAGAAGTGTCAAAGATGTTCAAAATGACAGTCATCAGTGGCTGAGCTTGCTTGAGGGTCTTACAGAGTGCCTGGATTTTTATTTTCCTGAGATATTTCTATCATTCCAAGCTGTTCATAAATGACTTGAAAAGGAATTTCAAATCATCTCGTAGTCTCTTCACTCTCATTACCTTTTGAATGTGGTGTGTGTGTGTGTGTGTGTGTGTGTGTGTGTGTGTGTGTGTGTGTGTGTGTGTGTGTGCATGCCAGAGGATGACCTCAGGTGTTATTCCTCTGGCACCATCCATCTTTCTGTTTTGAGATAGGGTCTCTCACTGGCCTGGAAATCACCTAGCAGGTTAGGTAGGTTGTCCAGAGAGCCTCTGGGATAGGCTGATCTCCACCTCCCCGGCACTGGGATCATAGGAATGCATCACTGTACCATGACTTTTTTCCTGAGTACTAGGGATTGAACTCAGGTCCTCATGCTTGCACGATAAGCCCCTTACCAGTCAAACCATCTCCCCAGCCCTCATCTTATCCTTAATTCTCTGAACCATTATACCATTGGCTTAAATGAGGGTCTGGTCTGAGTGGGCCCACACTCACCTATTTGGATAATCCCAGGGGAAACAGGAAAATTTGGGGACAATCTGAGAGCCAGATTTCCTTCAGTGTGGACAAAGAGGATTAGGTGCTAAGGCTGCCATGACAAGATTAAATAGACTAGGTGACTTAAAAGACAAACATTGATGGCTCGGAACTTAAAGATGCATACTGCTCTTGCAGAGGACCTGGCTTTGATTCCTGGTAGCAGGTCAGGTGTCTCATAGCTGCCTATAACTCCAGCTCTGTGGGATATGACATGCATGCATTCTGGGCACTTCACTGATATACATAAACCCACAGACAGACAGATGACACATACACATAGTTAAACATAAAAACAGAATCATTTAAAAAAGAAAAATACTCTCTTATAGTTATGGGCCCTAGGAACCCACCATCAAAGTATCAGTAGAGGAGGTTTCTCTTGAGATCTCTACTCCTGGCTCACCAGTAGCTGTGGTGACCCTGTGTCCCCATCTGGTGTCTGTGTACACCCATGTCCTATTTTTCCTATAAGAGCCACAGTCAGATTGCATGAAGCTTCATTGCATTCACCACTTTGAACCCTTTGATATTCTTTTCTCTCATTTTGAGATGGTCTTGCTATGTAGCCCAGGCTGTCCTCAAACTCATGATCCTTCTGAATGCTGGGATTATGGGTACATGCTACCATGCCCATCCACACTGATTCCTAATTACCTCTGTAAAGAGATTGTACAGGACATCTATATAGGAATTTGATGGGGACGTGATTCTGCTCCTAATACCAGGCAAGGCATTTAACATATGTGACTTTAAGTATTCCTTCCAGTGACACTGATATAGGCTACATTGCCCATATGTACACACACACACACACACACACAAATATATATATATATATATATATATATATATATATATATTAAAAAGTGAGGTGGTGAGCCATTGAGGAAGACATCTGACATTGTCCTCTGGCAGCTACATACTTGTGAATGCATGTACATAGATACTTGCATGCATAGGTGTACACACTCACACTAACATGACCCTCCCCACCACATACACACCAGACTAGGACAGCGACAAAAACAGGATGACCATGTAAAGACAGGAGGAGAAGACAGCTATCTGAAAGCCACAGGAAGAGGCCTTGGGAGAAAGGAGCTTTGCAGAAATTTTAACCTCCGACTTCTAGTCTTCAGAGCTGTGGAGAAGTACATCTTTGCGGATTAAGCAGGGAAGCCTGAGCAGAAGACAGCGCCTCATGTGTAAACCAATTCCTGCCTTTCCTGAGTGTAGGAGTTGTGGTCTGGTCCCACAGTCTGCTGTGCTTTCACACAGAGTTGACACCTGGAGAAAAGCCAAATCTGCAAGAAACCACACAGCGCCTAGAAAAGACAAAGACTCTAACAAAAACACAGGACCCCGCAGACAAAAAGCACCTAAGAAATCACCAAGAAATGGATGCCTTCAGAGAAAGTGAGAGAGGAGTCACGCTCATTTCCTTGGGTTTTTCTAAAAGTCCCCACTAGCTCCTTCACCCATATCTCCCTAGATCTAAGACTTCACTTCAGCCCCTCATAGTTGTTCCAAACTCCTGCTCAAGCCATGCATTATTTGTTTGGAGGTAATCCAAAGTTTTTGCAATATTGAGTCTTCTAATGCAGGCTCACGACATCGCTCCTCACATCGTGGCCTTTTAGCATTTTTCAACCTGGTTCTCCTCACCCCTAATTTATTGTGTATTTAACTAAGGCTTCAAACATCAGAGGCAAGTGTAGAAGGCTTATGCTCAAAGATAAGCAGTGGGGGAATGTAGAATGTTAAACACACAGGGTTGTTCCTTCAAAGGAAGGAATGCATAGCCTGTTTTCTGCCTAGTAGGTTGGGGACAGACATGGTTAATAGCCTGGTTACATTTGCACTGTCTGTGTGCTGGGAGACCACACCAGATCCTCCCTTAGACACTGACCATAAACTTGATTTTTTTTTCTCAGTCAGTCTAGAGAAGCCATCTTTTTGGAAGGTGTCCACGTGTACTTTGCAAAGAGCTTTGATGCAGTCATGTCTGATCTTTATTGAGTCACTTTGTTCGTCAGGGAGGTTATGTCTGCTTTGTTGTGCACAGTGTGTTGGGCTGATTATCACCAGCAAAGTTTTCATCGAATTGTGTGATGCTCAAATATGCCTGAAATAAACTACTCAGGGTCAGACTCTGGAAGTTTGACCCAAAGCTGGCTACTGAACTGTGTGCAACTGAACTGCCTTCTGGCCTCCGGTGGATCATTTGTTTGCTGGAGGTTGCAAGGACCCCCGCTGGTAAGAACTCTATTACTGAGATACCCAGCCTTTTAAAAATGTGATTTTTTTTTTGAGGTATATTCTCACTAAATTGCCCATGCTGGCCTTGAAATCATTCCGTAGGTCAGGCAGTCTTGAAACTTTCGAGCCCCCTGTTTGCTTCCTGTGTAAATGACAAACCTGTTCCCCCAGGCCAAGCTAAAACAAGTATTTCTAAAACAACTACCCCCACCCCAAGGGTTCTTTTCTTCTCCTTCTTCTTCCTCTTCCTTTTCTTCTTCTTCTCCTCCTCCTCTTCCTCCTTCTTTCCTTTTCTTTTTGCTTTTTGAGACAGGGTTTTTCTATGTAGTCCTGGATGTCCTGGAACTCTCTGTAGACTGGGCTGGCCTCAAACTCACAGAGATCCACCTGCCTCTGCCTACCAAGTGCTGGGATAAAAGATATATACCACCACCACTGGGTACAATTCCTTGTTTCTTGATCCTTGCCCTCAGAGTGGATGGAGGGAATGGTGTAGCAGGCCCTGCTCTTCTCCACTGTGCAATAAAGACTTCTGGTGGCATTTTGGTTCTTAGTTTCTTTCAATAAGCACCCCCCCAACAACTCGTGTGTGTGTGTGTGTGTGTGTGTGTGTGTGTGCGCGCGCGCGCGCTCAAGCACAGGCTATATTAGATTGTCTAAAGATGGCACCTTATTGAAGCCCCCACATCCACCATCAAACAAAGCAGGGTTCCTTTCAAAGAATCTCAAGTCAGGGTGGGCATTTGAGCCATGGGGGGACTGTGCTGTCTTCCCTCAGTATTTGTCTGCCAGGATTGTCACAGCGCTATGTGGCTCCAGTCCTGGAAGCTGAAGTCGATGGGCAAGGTGTCACAGGTGTATTCATTACTTTTCTCATTGCTGGGTAGATATCTGGCAGAATATCTAGTGATGGGAGGGGAGGTTTTTGACTCACAGTTTAAGGGAATATCTAGTTTGTCATAGTAGAGAAAGATTTGGCTCCATTCAGTGGTGGTAGGAGCATGATGAGATTGCTTGCTCAGTCTGGAGGGATCAGGAATCAGAGAGAGGCTGAAAGCAAGGGCAACCCTTAGTCGTCTTGCCTTCTACCTCTGGCACTGCACCTACCAGCTAGACCACATGTCCCAAAGGTTCTGCTACCTCCCACAGTGGTGCCACAGCTGGGACTGAGTGTTCAAACACACGAGCCTGGGATGGGGAGTAGCATTTCTGTATCCAAACTATAACAGAAGGTTTGGTTTCTTTTTTAAGAGTTTTTAATTGGATTTACTATTATTACTGGGTGAATGATGGGTGTGTGAGTGTGGGTATGTGGGCTGTAGCCCACATGTGGAGGTCAGAGGGCGACTTGTGGGGGCTGGTGGCACTTTGGGCTCCAACAATTGAAGTACTTTTGCCTGCTGAGACATCTTGGTACGTTTGGTCTCTTCTGAGGCCTTTCTCCTTGGCTCCTGTGCCTGTAGATGGCTGTCCTTCTTTGTGACTGCCCCATTATCTCTCTCTCTCTCTCTCGGACAGGACAGAGCCTAAACCACACCCCCACCCACAATCTTTCCAGACAAGAGTCCCTACCACACTCACATAGACAGGGACCCACTTTAATGTCCTTATTTTGACTTAGTCATCGGTGGAGTTGAAGGCCCCATCTCTAAACATAGATCCTCTCTGAGGTTCTGAGCTTTGACCTCAACATTGGGAATTCTCTAGAGCCATGGTTCAGGCTCCTGAAATGCTGAATGAGACAATTAAGGCACAGGGACAATGTTTAAAGCACTTGCACACAGCCCCTCTTATTTTGGCCCTCAGAAAACATCACTCTGGGGTCTCTGGTAGTGGCCTTGGGGACTTTTCTGTTTTGGTGCTCCTCTGCAAAGATCCCACAGAGGTTGAGAGAACATTCCATGCTTGTCTTGCCAGCTGGCTTTTAGCACTGAACAACTGAGGGACAGGGAGCCTGGCATGAAGGACACTAGACACCCAGGGGCTGACAGTGACAGAAAACCCACAGGTGGGCGCAGTGTGTACGCAGGAGGGTATGTAAGAGGAGTTGGCAGGGTGTCTGGAGGCAGAGGCTGTGGTAAAAATAACCTGCATCCGGGCCCAGGGTCAGCCTTCCAGATTTGACAGTGGCCTCCTGCCCTGGCCTTGATCCCTAGGGCCATTACATACAGTAAGGGGCCCTAGCTGGAGCCCCTGGGTTTTGGCAGCACCCATGAGTAGGCAGAGCTGGGAGACTGGGTGAGCAGGACAATAGGAACAAGGGCCCTTTCAGGCCTGTGTTTACACATGTACCTCATAGTCTCAGGGAAGGGAGAACAAACTCTCCTAACCATCCCTGAACTGCCTTGCATGGCTAAGATTCTGACTTAGGGTACCCATGAAACCTTTCTGGTGGCTTCCAGTGACTTCAGAGGACCAAGAAAAGGCTTGTTAAGAGGCCTGTTAGGTAAACCCCAGTGCCTGTGGGGCCATAGGCCACAGTTGTCTCCTGACGGAAGGGGCAGCTAACTCAAGAGCCTTTAGGGGTAGCAGCCAGCCTGACCAATGATCCTGTTGTTCTGGGGTGGTAATTACCTGCTGCCCAGGGGAGTCTCCACAACTCTGTGCTGCTCTAACTTGTTGTTCCAAGGCCTTCCAGGACATAACATGGTGTTATTCCTGATCCTGTGGCTCCTAGTGCAGAGTGCTTTTACGTGGAAGTTGATACTGTCTATCGTTTATCACCCTTCACCTTATTTTTGCAGGCAGGATTTCTCACTGAACCTGAGATTTACTGATTTAGCCAGATTGGATGACCAGGGAACCCCAGGGATCCTCTTGTCCCCATCCCAAGTACTTGGACTTCAGATACAAGCTGCTACATCTGGCTTCTATGTGGGTGCTGGAGATCTCAACTTGGGTCTTCATACTTGTGTAGCAAGCGCTTTCCACACATCCTCCAGCCCAGGCTGCTTCTGATGTTGAGCTCACACCCTCCTCTTTCAGTTTCTACCCACTTCTGCTACTGTACCAACATTCCCCAGCCCAGCAGAACAGCCGCTTTGCTGTGGCCTATGCGCACTCACCAACATGGACTCATTGGACTGTATCCCCAGCCCAGGTAATATCTCCCCCAAGGCTGCCACTTGCTGCTCGAGCTCACGGATCTTCCTCATTGCTTTCCTCTGAAGAGTCATTCACCAGTTTTCTGGGTAGAGGGACAGAGAAGCTGCTGCATCCACACTCATGGCCCAGAAGGTCTTCTGTCTGATGACAGACATTTCCCTCCAACCCTGGAAATGCACAGTGAGGCATCAAGACCAGCCCTTAACTCCTTAGCTCTAAGTCCTATCAATCCCCAAACCATCTCTCTGAGTTAGAGAAAGTATGTCTAAGCATTGCTTTGGTGTCTTGACAACATTGCATGTCTTGGTATCTTGGTATAGAAGACTTGCTTAGAAGTCTGCCCTCTGTAGGAACATAGATAGACACTGCTTATGTTTATAAAGTGATCTGATTACAGGATGGTAAAGGAGATGTGTGTTTCTATCTCTGTTTTTTTTTTTTTTTTGTCTCCATTTTGTCCTGTGATCGTTTTGTGTGTGTATGTGTGTGCATGACATGTGGAGGCCATTGGACAACTTTGATGTTATTCCTCAAATGCTGTCCACTTTGTTTTTAAATTTATTCTTTTAAAAAGATTAAATTTTTTTAAGTATATAGGTGATTTGTCTGTGTGCATGTCTATGTACTACTTGCATGTCTGGTGCCTGTAGAGGCAAGAAGAGGGCATCGGATCCCCTGGAACTAGAGTTACATACAGACAGACAGTTGTGAGCTGCTATGTGGGTGCTGAGAATAGAACCTGTGTCCTCTAGAAGAGCAGCCAGTGCTCTTAACAGTTGAGCTATCTCTCCAGGGCCTAGTTTTAAGGTCAGATTTTAAAATCCATTCCTTGACAATTAGTACATGTACAGAATGCATTTCTATCATATCCAACACAAAGCCTCCTCCCTCCCCCAGATCCCACTGATGCTTCCTCTCCCACATTTATGAGTGTGGGACTGTCTTTTATATCTTTTCTAGGTGTGGCCTCTCCTGGGTCTGAGCCTGAGCCTGATCAGATTAGGCTGGCTGGCCAGAGAGCTGTCTCCACCTTCCCAAGGTTGGTATTGGAAGCTTATGCTACCACCCATGGCTTTTGTTTTATGTGGGTTCTGGGGTGCCTAACTCAGGTCCTCATGCTTGTAAGGCAAGCACTGTAGAAGCCCACCCATCTGCACAGCCCCTTCACTGTGCTTTCAAACAACTTGACTGCACAGCTGTCTTGTGTTGTTCCCCCCAACTCCACCCCATTTTGGAGGTACATCCAGCTGGTTCCTCTGAACCTGTCCTTTTCATTCTTATCCTTTGCTTTTCCTTGGGCATTCTGGGCTCACTGTCTAGACTGGGGATTCGCGGTGGCTTTTCTCACTGCACACTCCACCCCCCCCACCTCCACCCCTGCTTTACTGGATTCTCATAGACCTTCCCTGACTAGCATATTCGGTCTCCACAGCAGTGGCTTTATCCCCTCAGTGTCCGAGGAAACTGATTCATTGCCTGAGGGTCTGTCTGAGAGCAGCTTCCAGACAGCCAGAATCACATTTGAGCCTGTGGGTGGGATCTGGGTTTGGGTCTGGCCTTTCTTTTGCTTTGTTTAGCTTGGTTTGGTCTCCCTCTGGGATGTGGGGCTGCCTCTTTCTTTCTTTCTTTTTTTCTTTTTGTTTCTTTTTTCTTTTTTTGTATAATTCCATGCCCAGCCTCAGGGTTGACCCAAGGGAAATTCCTGTTTCTAATGACACACGGAACTTCTAGAGTTTGATTAGCACTCCTCAGGAGCTTGTCACCCTCTGTGTCCAGCAAACTCAGACCAAAGGTGTGAGTCTATAGATTAAACTCATATCATTCCTGTCCCAATTGGGTATTAGTCAACACCCTTAGTGGCATTTTTAGGGGCTTTAATGGTGGGAGGAGAAGAATTTCTTCCCATGTAGGGAAATAACTACTCAGTTTGGTCTGGAATTCATTTTCTTTGTCCAATTATTTTCAATCAGGCAGTATTGTGAGGAAGCTACTGTGAACTTGTTTAATAACTCTCCACTTGTGTGTTTGTGTTTTTTTCCCAATATTCAGAAATATATATTTATCCCTTTTAAGAGTCCTGACAAGAAGCTGTAGAAGCTTAACAGAAACCAGATTGCAAAACAGGGGTGGACCATCCATCATGGTGAAGGGATGGCTGACAGGTTTAGAAACTGTCTCAGCTACTTTTCCCATCACTGTGACAAAATGCCTAACAAAAACAGCTCAAGGAGCAGTGGGTGTTTTGAAGGCATGGTCCTTCATGGTGGGCGGGGTACAGGTAAGGAGGGAGCTGCTCAAACTGCACCCATAGTCAGGAGTCAGAGAGAGAAGAATGCTGTGATCAACTTGCTCTCTCCCTTCCTGTTTTTATTCACCTGGGGTCCTAGCCCATGGGATGGGGACCATCCCCATTCTAAGGTAAGCCTCTCTGGAAACGTCCTCACAAACATATCTAGAGATGGCTTCCTAGGTGATTACAAATTCCCATCAGTTTGGCAACAAAAAGTAGCCATTAAACACATCCACTTAAAGACTCTATCTACCAAGAATCCAGAGCCCTCTGTAGAGAGGCAGGAGATTATAAGAGCAAGATATGCGTAGGTCAGCAGTGGGACATGAAGGAAGTAAACAATCCCCACAACAAGTAGGGTTGGCAAGGACATCACAGTACTGGGAATGTGTCCCTGGCCACATGCAGGACACAGTCTCAAAACTTCTTGCTTCTTTTCCCACTAAGAGATGATGTGTATGCCCCTCCTCATTTATTGGAGATGACTTTGATCAGTAAATAAGGGGGCTGTGGCACTGTGTGGCATCTGAAACAGGGCCTCATGAGGCCATATGGCTTCTGTTTTGTTTTTTGGGTCCCTTGTTTCTCGGTCTCTGTAACTAGGGAAGTTTGACCACCCTGTGGTGGTTGTGCTGGGAAGCTGAGGTACATGGAGAAGCCACATGAGGCCTTCGGTCAGCAGGCTTGGCTTCTAAGCCAGCAGAGTCCAGGTTCCAGATGCCTGAGAGGTCGGGCATCCAGTGGACTCCAAGCCCCAGCTATGGAGTCATCCTGGCTTTTGAGGCTACCCTGCTGAGCCCCAGATATGTGGGTCAGATACCAGCTCTCCTTGCTACATCCTGTCTGAATTCATGTGTGTATATATGTACGTTCATGTACATGTGTGTGAAGGCCAGAGATCAACCTCAGGTGTTAATTTTAATGCTCCACCCATGTTGTTTTGTTTTGTTTTGTTTGTTTTTGTTTTGAGACAGGCCTAGAACTCGTCAAGTAGGCTAATCTGCCTTCCCAGATCACTTCTAATTAAAAATTTTTAACCCAGATCTGACCTCCAAACATCCCTGCATATTTAAGTAGTTTCATACTTTTCTCTGAAATCTAAAAATTTTACCAGAAAATATTCTGGTGTTTATTTTTAGTTTCTATCTGTAGTTTCATGCATTTGTGACATTTCTTCTGAAAGGTTTTCCAGTGCAGTTGATTTTAACTTTGTTCTGCTCTTTGCTTGGTTTTCTGTTTGGGGGGCCCTTGGCTCTTCTCGGCCTGTTGTCTATATTTGGTCCTTTCTCTCAAATCCCTCTCAGTTCTTTCTCTTCCTGTCATTTGCTAGGTTTTGTTTCCATTTATACTTTCTGCTTATCTTAAGTCAATATCTTCTGGATTTACTCTGCTTTTTAAAACTTAATCCTTATCTCTGGATGTTTTTATCCCTTTATTTTTAATACTTTCTCAACTTCCATAATTCTATAATTTTGAGTTTTTCTAGCTGTCATTTATGATCTTTCCCCTCCCCTCCTTAGGGTTTCACTCAAGCAAGCCGAGTGTGCTACCACTGAGCCCCACTCAGATCCCTAGGCCTCAGAGTTTTGAAGTAGTGTCTTGCTAGGTGGCTCAGGTTGGGTTTGAACTTGCCATTCTTCTGCTTCTGTGTGGCAAGTGCTGGGTCTACAAGTGTGTGCCACCATGCCTGTCCCTTGTTGGCTATTTAATGTTTTTTTTAATGTAAAGAACTCTTTTAATTATTTACATTTATTTGTTTGGATACGTACAGTCAAGTGTGCCATGTTTTAAGTGTGGAGGTCAGAGGATAACTTTCAGAAGTTGGTTCTTTCCTTTTACCTGTAGTTGTTGGGGATTGAACTTGGGTTGTTAGGCTTGGTGGCAAGTGCCTCTACCCATCTCAGCCCTTTCATCTGCCCTTGTCTGCTATTTATATAGTGAAGTTTTGCTATTCTCCATTACTTGCATTATTTATTTTGCTGGAATATTCAATGTGTTTGTTAGCATGGTCCTTTAGAAGACTGCGTTGGATGCTGTGATCTCTGCTTATGATTCTCAGTGGCTTCATACCCCCAAGCAAAAGTGCATTTCCTCACATAGTTCCATAAAGAGCTCTGCTTGTCCTCTGTATTTCTCTCCATCTCTGGTTCTTGCTTAACTTGTTTTACGTCATATGTTGTCCTTGCTTACCACTTCTCAGCCCACTGGCCTCCATGCTCTCATGAAGTACTCCAGGAGAGGCTCTGTCCTGGGGAATTATCACCTATAGCCCCTTAGGTGGTGATGTAAGTGCAGCTGTCTCTAGAACCTTCCTGGATTGCCTCATCCCCTTGTGTTCATTCCCCACTCCCACCTCTCCTGTTTCGTTTTTTTCTTTCTCAACTTTCACCACATATTCTAATTACTGACTTTTCAAATGTGAATCAGAATGTAAACCAGGAGGCATGTATTTTTTAAAAAAAAAAATCCCTCTAGTTTTACCAAGGAGAAGGACAGTGGGAGGGAAATGGAGCAGGGAAGTGAGTTAGGAGAGAAACGTAATCAGAGTGTACTGGAATTGTGGTAAGTGGAAGAATTTGTGATCACTACAAAGGCAGCATGGGCAGAGGATAAATAGCAGCCCAGGCGGGAAGATACTGCTGGTTTGGTTGATGGACTGTCACTATCACAACCTGTCATCACTCCTGTCCCATCCATTCTCATGCATGCTTAATTTTAAATAACTGACCTGCAGATCTGGGGGAAACACAATTGTTTGTAAATGTGGGAGAGGACATTTACTTTTTATTTGTTATTATTTGCAGTGTCAGGGAGAAAACCTAGAATTTTCCCATCCCAGGCAGGTACTCTCAGACTGCACAGCACCCCAGACTGAGGAGGATGTTCCCTGTGGGTCTCAGGAAGAATTTTCTTCCTCAGGAAGGTGCTTTATTATTAATTGAGATTCTGCACGTCCTCTAGGTCAGTGGTTCCCAACCTTCCTAACGTTGTGACCCTTTGACATCGTTCCTCATGCTGTGGTGACCCCTCAACCATAAAATTATTTTCATTACTACTTCATAACTGTAATTTTGCTACTGTTACAAATCATAATGTAAATATTGATATGCAAGATATCTGATATGCGACCCCTGTGAAAGGGTTGTTGGATCCCAAGGGGTGGAGACCCATAGGTTGAGAACAATTCTTCTGGATACTTGTTCTCTCAGCACTCGTGTGGGTCTGTGGCAAGGGGGAGCTTTAGGGGCTGACAGCTCTATCTGTGTTGGAAGCTGGTGTTGGCAGGCAAGTAGAGGGTACCCACTTCTCCACAGCCAGACCAGCTTCCTGCCTAGCTTCCCTTCTAGTGGTCCAGGGCAGCATTCCAGGAGGCAACAAGCAGAAGCTGCAAGGCCTTAGAAGTCACATGCTGCTACCACATTGTTCTTTATTTATTCCTTTGAGACAGGATCTTACTATTTAGCCTACACTGGTCTCCAATACACAGTCCTCCTCCTCCTCAGCAGGTGCTGCCACATCAGCTCCTAGGAGGGGTTACTCTTATTGAATTTCATTGGCCAAAGCAACTCACAGGCTGGCTCCAATTCAAAAGAGCCTCTAGTCCTTGCTGAGAGTGCCCCAGAGAGCTCACCAAAGAGGAGTAATTTGTGGTAGCCCCCACAGAAGGGAACTGACTCTTAGGTGTTCTGTGTGTCTGTGTGGAGGGTACTGCTTGACCCTCAGTGTGGTCCTAGAAGGTGATCTTTGAAGGAGCAGTGGCCAGGGACAATATTCAGCCTATCTAAAGGACCTAAAAACTAGAGGGCAGAGGCTGTCCCCACCCCGCCCCATCATGTGTGTGTATGTGTGTGTGTTAGTGCTGGCAAATCCATGCACATGTAGGTCAGAGGACAACCTTGACTGCCAGTTCTCACCTTCTACTTTATTTGAAACTAGGTCTCTTTGTTGTTTGCCACTGCATAGGCTAAACTAGCTGTGCCATGACCTTCTTGGGATTACCCTGTCTCTACCTCCCACTGTGTAATAAGTGCACTGGGGTTACAGATGTGTGCTCTGTCATTCTTGGCTTGACTTATAGGCATTTCCCATTCAGGTCCTCACATTTGTGTGGAAGCACTTTGCCACACTGAGCCATATCCATGTGTTTCGGGATATTTGATCACATGGTAAAACTGTCTTGTGTTAATAAAATTAACCTTGAATCTGGGGCAGAGCTAGATACTAGTTGACAGGAATTATCCATAGAGAAGACAGAGGAGCCAGAGATAGGGATAGAATGACACACAGGAAAGAGTAGGGAAGGACTCAGAGGTTCCAGGTTTTTTTTTTTTTTTTGGTTTGGGACGAGTGGGGAGAGGCTTCTCTCCATGGGTCTCTGGCCAAAAAGGAAGGTCAATAGGTTGCTTGTCAGCTTCTCTGATCTAGCAGGTTTTCACCCCAACATCTTATTCCCGGGGCTTCTAGAGCCTTAGTCAAAATTACATTTGGTGGCCACAGCCAAGGTGCCAGCGGGACTGGAAATCCCACGAGGCTGCAGTTGAACAGAGGGATGCTGACCTCGGGGGCAAAGGATCACAGGTGGTAGCTAAATTATCAGTAGATTCAGGTATGGTCCTATGTGAACAGAAAAACAACCTATTTGCTGTTTTTGCTTTCCTTTTCATTTTGACTGCTGGGCCTGGCCATATTGAAAGAAAGAAGCTGTATCTGTCTGAGTGATTCTTCTAAACCACACTCCTCCCCCGCCCTGGTTCTAAGGGTTGAACCCAGGGCCCCACACATTCCAGGCAAGCTCTCTGCCACTGCATTGTATTCCCAGGCCTCTTTCCACTTTTTATTTTATACCACTAACTTTGGAGTGGCCATCCTCCTGCCTCAGCCTCCCAAGTAGTTGTCAGCCCTGCATCACCAGGCGTTGGCAAAAGGCCTTTGCAGACTTTTATTTGTTTGGTTTTTCGAGACAGGATTTCTCTGTGTAACAGCTCTGGCTGTTCTGGAACTTGCTCTGTAGACCAGGCTGGCCTTGAACTCACAGAAATCCTCATGCCTCTGCCTCCCAAGTGCCGGGATTAAAGTTGTGCACCAGTGTCACCGGCTCCTTTGCAGATTTAATGAGCCCGTTGCCTTCTGTGGGATTTTTTTTTTTTTTTTTTTTTTTTTTTTTGGCAATACACCTTAGCCCACACTGTGAAGCACATGGGATGGTTTCCTTCCAGCAGTTCTCACTCTCTGGAGTTTCCAGGAAACCAGGTTGCTAGTTGGACCAATGGCTCACTGTCCTGCTGGGTTGGCCCTCCTGTGCCTGTGCTGTCGGGGTTTTTGTTTTGTTTTGATTTGTTTTGTTTTTTCTTCTCTGCTTCTGGCTCCTGATCCAGCGGGCTCAGCTTTGGACACTTCCCAGAAGCAAGGAGACTGCTCTCCTCACCAGACATCCTCTCAAGGTGAGCAGAGCAGAGGGTCCTAAAGTACCCCACAGCCATCCTGCCCCAGCAGGATAGTCCTCTGGAGTGTTGACAGACAGGTGTATTTGTGTGGGTAACCCCCTGGCCACTGCTGCTGTTCCAATAATCCCAATATTCCCAGGGAGGGGTAGGCAATGACACCTCTGTCCTGGACTGATGACATAGACGCAGCAATGCTCTGCCAGGTTCCTTGGGCTCAGCTCAGGTCTTCCAACTTTCAACCATGTTCTTTTCTGCCGCTGTCTTAGTTTGTCTTATTATTACTGTGACAAAGCATCATAACCAAAAGGAAGTCAGGACAGGAATCAAACAGGGTGAGAACCTGGAGGCAGGAGCTGATGCAGAGGCCATGGAGGGTTGCTGCTTACTGGTTTGCTTCCCATGGCTTGCTTGGTCGGCTGTCTTATAGCACTTGGACCACCAGCACAGGAAGATCCCATCCACAATGAGCTGGGCCCTCTCACATCAATCACTAATTAAGAAAATGCTCCAGTCTACATGCTTACCTGCAGCCCAATCTTACAGAGGCAATTTTTCAAACTGAGAGGGTTCATTCCACTCAAATGACTCTAGTTGGGTCTTGTTGACATAAAAGTATCCAGCACAACTGACAGCTGTCAACTTGACACATACTTTTTGTTGTTGTTCTTTTGAGACAAGAGTTTCTCTTTGTAGCCCTGGCTGTCATGGAGCTCAGAGATCCACATGCCTCTGCCTTCTGAGTGCGGGGATTAAAGGTGTGCACCACCACCACTTTGACATACAACACTTTTAAAAATACAACTTTCCCTTTTTCCTTTTGGTTCATCCCCAAGATCTCAGATTAATAAATATTGCAAGTATAAAACATATTATAAACTTAAAATTCCCACAGCCTTTACCAATTTAGGCATAAAAGTTCAGTCTCTGTAGAAATCCAAAGTCTTGTTTAAAATCCAAAATCTTTTAAAATTCAAAGTCTCTCAACTGGGGGCCCTGTAAATAAAAACAAACAAACAAAAACAAACAAACAAAAAACAAATAAATTCAGTACTTTCTCACTTTGAGAGCAAAGAAGCAGAACACAGGCATAACCCGAACAAAACAAAACCAGGCTCCAACAGTGTAAATAACTCCAAGTCCAATATCTGGGACTCACTCACAATATCCTGGGCTCCTCCAAAGGGCTTGAGTCAGTTCTCTGGCTCTGCCCTCTGCAGCACACACAACTTGTCATCCAGGCTCCAGCCAGCTCTACTCCACTGTTGCTGTTCTTGGTGGTCTTCCCATGGCTGGCATCTCCAAAATGCCGAGGCCTTCTGGTGTAACCAGGTTGCACTGTCTCCAGTAGCCTCGGAGTCCTGGGCTGTCTTTTTCATGAAAAGCCTAAAGTTTTCTCCATGACCATTTCAACCCTGGGGCTTCCAGCTGTTCCAGCTGCACCTTCACCAGAGGTCTCTCGAGGCCTCCCACAGTGCTCAGCCTCAGCTGCTCTCCACCACCCCTCTATGCTTTCAACATCAGTACCACCTGGGAGACTCTTACTGTACACAATCGAGTTTGGCTGCCGGCACAAAGGATAGCCTTGGACACTGAACACAGTTTGCATGTTCTGACTCTGAGGAAGCACTTTCCGGAAGATTTTGCCTCAGTAATGCTGGCCTCTTCTAAATCACAGCTGATTCTCTAGCCCCAGCTGACTTAGTATCTGTTGTCCCATCAAAACAAAGGTTCTACTTTAGTGGTTCTGGTCTCTTGTTAATTACAATTGATTCTTCAGTTCTAGCTGACCAGACACCACATATCTGTCACACAAATGGTCCAGTAGAGTCCTTGCTTCCCTCTGGAACTTCACAAAGCCAGGCCTGCATCCTCTGCATTGTTTTCGGAGCTCTTATTCCCTAAAGTCCTTAAAGAACTCTCTGAACTCTCAACACTCAATGGTTTTTCTAGCACAAAGCTCCAAGGTTCTTTCATAATCCTCTCCAAAACAACAAGATCAGGTCTGTCACAGCAATACCCCACTATCCTGGTACCAATTTCTGTCTCAGTTTGGGTTACTATTGCTATGATAAAACACTATGACCAAAAGAAAGTTGAGGAGGAAAGGGTTTATTTGGCTTATGCTTCCACATCCATAGTTCATCATTGAAGGGAGTCAGGACAGGAACTCAAACAGTGTAAGAGCCAGGAGACAGGAGCTAATGCAGATGCAACAGAGCTTGCACCCTATAGCTTAACCTGATTTTTTATAGAACCTAGGACCCACCCCAGGAAGATCCCACCCACAATGGGCTGGGCCCTCTCACATCAATCACTAATTAAGAAAATGCTCTACAGGCATGTGTATTTGGAGGCCAGAAGTCAACCTTGAGTGTTGCTCCTCAGGAGCCCTCTACTTATTTTTTTTGAGGCAGGGTCTCTCAAAGGCTTGGGCTTGCCTATTAGTCTAAGCTGGTGAACCCCAGGGATCTGCCTGTCCCTGCTTCTGCCCATTTCTGCTTCCCCAGTGCTGGGATTACAAGCACATACCACCATACCTGGCTTTTTTAGGCAGGTGCTAGGGATCAAACTCAGGTCCTCATGCTTGTGAAGCAAACACTTTACTGACTGAGCCATCTCCCTGCCCCTGGGCTTCCTCTCCAAAGCCAGGAGAATGTGTGAGCACCAAGCGGAGTCCAGGCCAGAGAGGAGCAGGTCCCACTATCTCTTTCCAGCATCTGAGACTCACTACCTGGAAGCCAGTGGGATGATGTAATCTTAGGCATAGCTGGATGATGGCGGCTTCCTCGTGTGGGTGGGACCACCACGTCACCAGGCCGGGGAATCCCATTGGTGACAACACAGCATCATTTGAGCTGACATGGCACCCAGTGGCCCCATGCTGGCTTCCGTGTGTGTGACAGCGTCTCAGGGAGGCGTGTGTGGAGCTGGTGACATGGCAGTCATCTGCAGATCACCTCCAGGGGACTTTGTGGTCGATTCTCTGATGATTCATTCCTGACCTGGTTTCAACGCTGTGACTCAAAACGCACCACTTTCATTAAAAATAACATTCACTGGGGGCTAACGGCTTTCTGTTTTCTATGCTTCACTGTACAGGGTAGCTTCTGTTTGGGGAGCGGCAGGTGCGGACGAGGGACCTGAACAGAATCATGCCTGCTGGCACCGGCCCATGGACTCAAAGAGAGATTGATGCCGCTGTTGTGAGGGGGGCGGGGGTCCTGCAGCCTTCACTTGATCCCCTGATGGTGGGCTCATGTGGGCTCCTCAGGAGCTCTTTGTAGACTTGAGGTGCAGACAAATGGGGGCTTCCTTCAGGCTGCAAAATAAAGAGGCCTGTCATTCCACCCAGCTCACGGAGGGAGGGGCATGGAGGGGGTGAGAGAGGAAGGAGCAGAGGGCAGGGGTGGGGGAACCCCAGTTGCCCATGGGACTATGCCAAAACCTCCTGCTTTCTGAGAGACACCCACAGTCTTTCTGGTTTGGGGAACCAAAGCTTTGGACATCCTCTGTCTTTACTGGAGAAAAAAAAATTACATAGGAAAATGCCTCAGTAAGCATTCTTCAGGGTAGAAGGTCCTTGCCGAGGCAGTCTTTAAAATATTTTGTTCATTCTCATTTTTGTCTGTGTACATGTGTATGACTGTTCATGTTTTTGAGTGCACACACGTGTGCATATATGTCAGGGAGCAGAGGCCAATCTTGAATGCCATTCCTTGGGTACTATCCGCCTTATTTTGAGATAGGGTCTCTCACTAGGTTGGAACTTACCAAGTGGGCTAGGCTGGCTGGCCTGTGAGTCCAGGTATCGGTTCCTTCCCAGTGCAAAGCTTACAAGTGTGAGATGCCAGGCCCAGCTTTTAAATCTGGGTTCTGGGGATCAAACTCAGGTCCTCCTTCTTGCATAGCAAGCACTTTATGGACTGAGCTGTCTCCTTAGCACTCTTATTTGAAATTTAATTGAATTTGATTTTTTTTTTTTTGAGAAAAAGTTTCACTGTGTAGCCCAGGCTGGCCTCAAACTTAGCCCAGTCTTGCCTCTTCAAGTTGAGATTACAAGTGTGAGCTTACCTTGTCTGTTAAATCTTGAGTTCTTTAAAAAAAAAAAAAGTTAGAAACTTAGAAACCTCAGGGTTGCGGCAGGTATTGTCAAGGGGGTGGGTAGGAAATGATTGTGTCACAATGACAGCAGTTGAAGGGAGAAACGGACTGTTTTATGGGGAGAGTGTTGTAGCAATGTGTGTTGACTATCCTTGAAGACAGTTTTCTCCAGAATGGCTAAGATGGTATATTTTGTCTTGTGTATGCTTTGTTGCAGTAAGAGCATTGGTGAAGATGAGCTGGGGAGATGCTCTGTGAAGTGTTTGCAGGACAGCTGAGAGGGCCTGAGTTCAGATCCCCAGTGTCCACATAAAAAGAGCTATGTGTGGTGACACACACCTATCTGCAATGCCCATGCTGAGGATGCTGACGCAGTGGCTCCTGGGCCTTGCTGGTCAGCTGGTCCAAGACTAGCCAGCTGGTGAGACCTGGGATCAGTGAGAGACTGTCTCAGACAGCAACTGAGAAAGATATCTGATATCGACCTCTGGCCTCCACACACATGAGGACATATGCTCCATATCTCAGCAATTTTGGCTACACTGCTTGGCCCCTTTCCTACCACCCAGCACTGTGGACAGCTTACCCAGCAAGTTGTTTTTAGGACCTTCACTGTCAGCTTTGGAGTTGAGGTTTGTAAACGAGAGACAACATGAATATTAACCAAGCAGAGGCCAGAGTGCCTGGGTTTAAATCCAGGCTCTGCTCTATATGGCTACATGACCTCAGGAAAGGGATGTGGTGTGTGTGTGTGTGCTTTGGGTTTTCTCACCTGTATAATGGGGAGGATAATCAGAAGTCTCCAGTTCAGGGATGGAGATGTGGCTTAGTCAGCAAATGTACTTGCCAAGGACTACTGGACTTCTCGCTCAGGGACAAGTGCAGCAGTTCTCAACTTGTGGGTCATGACCCCTTTGGGTTTGGGGTCCTATATTGGATATCCTGCATATCAGATATTTACATTATGATTTACAGTAGTAATAAATGACAGGAAGTGGCAACAAAATAATTTTATAGTTGGTGGGCACCACAACATGAGGTATTAAAGGGTATTATTGACTCCTGCAAGCTGTCCTCAACATGTGTGTCCTGGCACATACATAAACATACAAACACCCCCCCCACACACACACTACACACATACACATGCACTACACACACATACTGCACACACATATACATATACTATACACACACACATATATACATACACACACACACACACACACACACACACACACACGTACCACCCCCACACACGTGCTAAATACAAATAAATAAAAGAATTTCCCAGCTCAGAATTTTCTGGGGATTTTTGTTGTTTGTTTTGAGACAGAATCTCACCATGTATCCCTGGCTGGCCTTGAACTCCTGAGTTCTGGGATAAAAGTCATGTACCACCACACCCTGCTGACTTCATCTTGTTTGTGAAGATTCATGGCAGGTATGGCCACGGGTCCATGCTATACTGTTCAGTTGGTTGCTTCTCTTTCATAGATCAGCAAACAGCTGCGCAGAGGAAGAGTGGGAGGTGGCAGGTGGCTACCTTCCAGGTCCAGCTGTCTCCAGAGCCTCCTCTCTGTGAGGGCCCTAGATAACTGGCTGCTCTGGATCTGAGACCTCCGGATGATGTGTGGACATTAGGGCCCGCCTTTGCTTCTGGTGGATATCTGCACAGGTGTCTGTTAGGTTTTAGAGCAAGCAGAATGGGGATCAAGAGCAAACAGCAAGGCTGGAAGTAAAAAGCTTATGCTTGCCTAGGGAGAGCAGTGTGTGTTTTTTCCGGGGTGTGTGGTGTGTGTGTGTGTGTGTGTGTGTGTGTGTGTGTGTGTGTGTGTTATGAAAAGTTTTCTAGGTGTTTTTGAGTAAAGAATAAAAGAAACAGATGTAAAGGCCTGACTTAAATAAAATGGTTCAGCTATTAAAAGTGCTTGTTGCACAAACCTCGTGGACTAAATTTGATCCCTGAAAGATGGAAGGAGAGAACTGACTTCACAGTTGTCCCCTGAATTCCACATGCCTGCAATAGCACATGTTCCCAAACACACACACACCATACACACAATAACAATAAAAATTAAATTCATCTGTGGCAAAATATGCAATGTAAAACACCTCCCCCCCATTGGCTCTCATGTAGCCCATGTTGGCCTTGAATCCCTGTATAGCTGAAGATGGTCTAGAACTCCTGTCCCTCCTGCCTCTGCCTCTCAAATGCTGATATTACAGGCATGGCTATCATACGCCGGCTCATGCTGTTTTCCCTAGTGATTGTATTAGCTCACATTGCACCAACAGTGCACACGGACTTAAACCTTGAAGCAAGATGTATTAGTTACCCTTGTTGCTGCGACAAAATACTTGCAGAAACATTTAAGAGAAGTATTTATTTTGGCTCTTGGTTGTGGGGAACTCGCAGTCCATTGTGTCTCTCACTGGCCTGCAGCTCCCTGATTACATGAGGAACGTCCCAGGGATCTGCTCTTGTCCACCTCCTTAGTGCTGGAATTACAGGTGCATGCTGTCACCACCGCTTTTTATAATGGGTTCTGGAGACCAATCTCAGGTCCTCAAGCTTGAACAGTCATCAGTTTACCTACCAAGGGAACTTTCTCCAGCTGGAAGTTGCCAGTTAAGTTATAAGGCAGATGTGAATATTGCTTCTGAAAGCAAAGAAACATAAGTGGACAAAACAGTGATTCTTTTTTTCTCTTGCCTTTTCATCCTTCTGTTCTCTATGATTCTTCCCTCTCCCCCAATTCTTTTCTCTCTTTAGATAATACTTGGCAAGACAGATTTATTTGTCATGGCTGATCTGGGTCCTCTTTTAGTCCTCCTAAGAAAAGAAAACCTGTGCCCTCTGACAGCCAATATTGCATGAATTTCTGTGTGGCAGAGATGTCAGCATTTTGAGAAGCCTGCAGGTCTCAGGGTTTGAGCCACAGCAAAGGCAAGGCCCCTGTGAGTGATGGGTGGCAATGCAGACTGATGATCAGGGCGGTTTCTAGCACTGATGAGATATGGAAATCTGAGTCCCTCCCTGGACATGTCGCCTATCACCTCAGGTACCATGGAGGACACCTCTACTCTCTGCTTCTGCAATAGCTGTGTATAAGCCGAGCAGTGGGAGGAAGCCCCTGCCTCACTCCCTCACTTTGGCTTATGCTGTTCTGCTGCCTTTGCTGCCTTTGGAGGTGGAGATGGGAGTGTGGGAAGGTGGTGTTAGGCCTGGCCCCTGTGAATACTAAACTTTGCCAGTCCTATCTGAATGGACAGCACCCTGTAGCCATCAGATGCCCTGGGCTGAAATCAGAGAGGACAGAGGAGCATGGCATGCAGGTTACCCAGAGGGTAAGCTCCCTTTTATGTTGCTTGAAGCCACAGGATGGAGGAAGAACTGGTTTTGGCTCCTGCTTTGAGAGTGCATTCTATCACCGCACACAAAAGAATGGAAGCAGGAGCATCATTGTTTACTTACATCTCAGTGGACTAAAAGGCAGAGGGGAGAACCCGAGCAGGGAAGTAGAGCTGGGCTCCAAACCTCAAGGCCCACCCCCAGCGACCCACTTCCTCTGCTAGGCCCCAACTCTCAAAGGCCCCACAAGCTCACAAAATATCACTAGCAGCAGACCAAGTGTTCAAATGTGTGAGCCCATGGGGACATTTGTCACTCAAGCCATAGCAGCTAGGTTTGCAGTAATCCAGCTCACTCCATAAGCCAAATGAACAAAAAGCAGTCTCTCCTGCCTTTCCGGCTCCTGGGGTGCATCCACAAGTCTACTCCATGCCCTCTGGATGCTGCAGGCAGTGGTGTTCACAGATGTGTAGATACACATGGTGGAAGCGTGTGCTGCAGAACAGAGTCATGGCCTCAGAGTCAGGAGGCCAGGCTCGGGGCCCAGGTCTGCTGTCCATTAGCTCTGTGGCTTCTGGCACTCTTTCCCATCCTCAAAGATTGACTATCCTGTGGTGAGGCCCACGTCATCAAGGTCTGGTGAGGCTCCAGTGAGGGGGTGGCCATGAAGTGAAGAACACTAGGAAAGCGTGAGGCTGCCTCGAAGGGAGTTTCATCTGAGGTCTCATATTAAGGCTAAGTAGGACCAGAGCTCATCTGGCAATGAGAACAGCAGATTACACAGGCTGCGAGTGTGTTAGATCTGCTGGGAACTCGGTAAAGACAATTGCAGTGGACAAAGAGGGAGATGGAACCCATGGGAGGGAGGCATGTAAAGGGTGATCTTGGGCTGTTGGAGCATCCTGGAGGGGCTTGGTGGAGATTATGCAGACTAGGAACTCGAACCACTCCAGGGCAAGGAGCTCTCAGCTCATTCAAAGAGGAAGGGTATTTTCCCTTTTTATTTTATGAGACAGGATCTTGCTCTGTAGCCTAAACTGGCCTTGAACTTAGTATATAGCTCAGGCTAGACCTAATTGGAAGTGATCTTCCTGCCTCAGTCTCCAGAATGCTGGGATCATAGGCACAAGCCATCCTGCCCAGCTTAAAAACTAGTAGGGGATCAACTAGATGGCTTTGTGGGTAAGATACTTGTCACCAAAGCTGATGACTTGAGTTTGATTTCTGGGATTCACACGGGGGAAGGAGAGAACTGACTCTTGTTAGTTGTCCACACTCATGCCTTGATGTGTGTGCACACGCATGCACACACATGTACCCCAAATTAATGATTAAAAAGACCTTACAAGCTAATTGGTTAATATCTGGTTACTTTTTTTATGGTTGGTTTTGCTGTAACTATGAAGTCCTGTCTAGTTGTCTTAGTTAGGGTTTTTATTGTTGTGAAGAGACACCATGACCACAGCAACTCTTATAAAGGAAAAACATTTAATTAGGGTCGGCTTAAGTTTAGAGGTCATCATGGCCAGAAGCATAGTCGTCCACAGGCAAACATGGTGCTGGAGAAGGAGCCAAGTTCTACATCTGGATAGGCAGCAGCAGGAAGAGAGAGTGACACTGGACCTGGCTTGGGCTTCTAAAATCCCAAAGCCCAGCCCCAGTGACACACTTCCTCCAAAAAGGCCACACTTACTCCAATAAAGCCACACCTAATGGTGCTACCCACTGTGAGCCTCTGGGGAACATTTTCATTTGGCATATCACATTAGTCTTGAATCTGAGATGATTCTCCTGCCTTAGCTTCCTGAATACTGAGGTGATAGGCCCGTGTTACCTGGCTTGTCAGAAGAGGTGATTTGGGAGGTAGGTAGGGATGCTGAAAGGCCAGAACCAAAGCCCTAGGGAGTAGACCCAGGAAGGGAGCCAGAGGTTTCAACTTTCCCATTTGTTGTGCAAAGTTCCTTTACCTTGTAAGCCAAGGTGAGCTTCAGAGGCTCTCCCAAGTCCCAGAGCCTGGGATCAAAGGCAAGGCTAGTAGGTACCTCTTAGGGTGGGAGGGAACTGTGATTAATGGGCATTGGGAGCTACAGAGACTTCTCCATGGCAATTCACTTCACTATGGTGAATTAGAGATGGGGAAGTAGAGGTATTAGGGAGAAGGATGTGACAGGCCATGATGTTATATGGGATGTTATATGGTGCAAATAAAGGCTGATACATGGTGACAATATCTGGGGCATCCCCAGGTCCTGGCCTTGCCAAGAGAGCACTTGACTTGTGATACTTGGAGAAAGCAGGACATGAGACCCAGGACACAACACAGGGCAGCCAGGCTCCAACCTTCAGGGTCCAGGGCCTCTTGGTTCTGAAGATCTGGATATATAGAGGCTTGGAGAAAGCTGATTCCTTTAATGTCACTCCTGTGGAGGCAACTGCAGAGGGACAGCTGTCCTCTGGTCACCTTTGGAATGTCAGTAATTTTGGTCTGAGGGGGATGTGATATTTAAGTCCCCTCACCCAAACTGCCTGTGAGTTTCTGCAAGGTGTCAGCCTACTTGCCCACTCAAAGTCTTACTCCAATGGCTGACATGTTGCTCCTTCAGCCACCTTATGAGTAAGAGCAGGGCATAGGCCCTAGATATTCCTTGATCAGAGGTCACAGTCTCTCTTCATTGCTCTGGTCTGTAGGGCCAGAGTGGAGGACAAATGAAAAGATAGAAGTGTTACAGATGTTACCACCAAGGACAGCAGGAGGGAGTGCTGTGTGGGAAGAGGGAGGAGGTGTCCCTGTTGGTCTCCTTGGCCTTCATCTGGGAAGTCATAAGGAAAGGTGGATTGACCTCATACTCAGGATGTGGTGACAAGTGTTTGAGGATGGAATGTTTCTCTTCTCTCTAATGTTTTTTAAATACAGTGTCTCACAAATGAGTGCCATGCCTGGTTTATGTGGTACCGAGATCAAAACCAGGGCTTCACGAGTCTTACATGAGAACTCAATCAAGTGAGCTAGATCCCAAGCGATGTTCTTTCTGGAACCTGCTTGCACACATGTCCTGGGAGTCAGACATGTTTAGAGATGTCCTCCAGGTTGCCCGTGGGTCAATGGCTGCAAGGGACAATGATACAGAGTTTGTAAAGCTGAGTTAACCCAAGGTAGCATGTTTTAGTTAGGGTTTTATTGCTATGAAGAGACATTGGTGGAATAGTACAAACGTGGAAGGGAGCAACTCAATGTCCATCTTTGGAGGAATGGGTAAATGAAGACAGGTGGACATCTGATGGAGTCTTGTTTGGCCCTCAAAAGAAAAGACGTCTGGCCCTGCTGCAGCATAGATGGACACTGAGGATGTTGCCCTGAGTGAAGTAAGACAGACACAAAGAGAATGATGTGATTCTGCTTACACAAGGGACCAAAAATAGTCAAGTTCGCAGAGACAGAGAGTAAAGAGGTGGTTTCCTGGACTGGTGGGGGCTGGGGAGGTTGTTTCATGAGTACAGTTTTTCGGTTTTGCAAAATGAAAAGGTTCTGGAGATGATTGGTAGGGACGAATGTGAACGTGTTTAACCCCTCCTAACTGCATCCTGAGAAATGCTGACCATGGTGAATTTTGTGTCCTGTGCATCTTACCACAATTAAGAATGACTGTAGACTAAAATTTTTAAACACCCTTGGGATAAAAAATGATGAAGGGTTATGGTCTTGCCCTTCTGTAGTCACAGGGCTCAGGGCTGAGACCCACTGGTGGTGCTTGAATTTAGAGCCCAGCTGTGGTCTTGAAGTCACACACCAGCTTTTCTGCTCCAACACGATGGCTGGGGCTTCTTCAGTCTCTACCTCTATGGGGACTGGGGGACAGCTCTCTGTTTTGGGGGAACAGCTTTCTACATTGTCCGACTCTCCCAACAGCTAAAGGCATGGAGGTCAAGGCAGCAGCTCAAAGATGTAGCGGTTGTGGGGTCTGCTCTCTGCCAAAAGCCCCTAATAGACTCGAGCATTCTGACCACTGCACGTAGATGAAGCTGGAGATGCTCTGTTAATCCTTTCTGGAAGCGTGCTCACAGGCACTCACAGAGGTGAGCTTTGCTGATCTCCTTTGACCTCTGACTGGACTGGATGTCCTGCAGGTACTGTTGTCTCATCATGAGCAGGACAGAGCCAAGGTCATTGCCCCTCCCCTTCATAAGCAGCAATGCCATTCACCCACAGACCTTTATCTTTAAAGTGTCTGTCTAATGGAAGTTAGTGACCATGCCTGACAGGAGATTCAGTCAACTCCCAGTATTAATTTCCTGATGTGGCTGAAGGAAAGCACCAAGACCACACAGCTTAAACAACAGACATTTACTGTGTCAGGTTTGGAGACTGAAAGTTCATGATCCAGATGTTGGAAGGGCTGGTTGCTTCTGAGGCCTAGGACATTGCAGCTGAGGGGGAGAACATGTTCAAAGGCCCTGTGGTAGGAACAAATGCTATTGCTACCACTTGTCTCAAGACCACTTCTTCCTGAAACCCTAAACTTCAGCTCTGGCTGGCACACTCCCTTCTACCCGGGTACTCACCTGAATTTTATACTGTGTGAATTGTATAAACGCATTCTTTAAAAATAATTTTATTTATTTACATTTTACATCTTTGGGTGCTTTGCCTGCATCTTTGTCTGTGTACCACATGTGTACAGTGCCCATGGAGGGTGTCAGATCTTCTGGAATTGGAGTTACAGACAAATGTGAGCTACCATGTGGATGCTGGGAATCAAGCCCTGGTGTCCTGTAAGGGCAGCCAGTGCTCTTAACCATTGAGCCATCTCTCCAGGATCTCCCCCATCCCCATTTAAATGAATTCTCTCCACTCCCTTGCCTTTCTTGATGCAGTGATTTGGTCTGATCACCAGCACAAGAAACCTAGAAGAGTTGAAGTCATTCCACCTGGCTTTCTGTTCTTAGCTATTCTTTTAGACAAGCAAATGCTGGAGAGGTTTATAGACAAGGCCAACATCAGCTGTCTTAAGGTATGGCGCTTGCAGAGGCTTTTCCAGAGGACTGTCTGTTTTATCTCCAATTCACTTTTTAAAAAGATTGACAATGTTTTAACCAAAGATAATGTTTTGTTTTGTTTTGGTTTGATTTTCTTCCCGGTGACGTTTACACAGCTCAAGGCGGAAAGCTACGGCCTTTGCTATTATTAACAGAATAAATCAGTCTCTTTCTCCGATGGGAATTTGACATTGTCCCTCTGAGAGGTACATACAGACCTGACCTATTTCTGCAAAGGTCCATTCAACACAGGGTGTCACCATGTTTTCCAAGGCTAAAAACATCCCCTCTTGGTGATTCTGTAGATGATTCTGGTGCTTCCCAAGATCACCCTCCCTTCCCCTAGATGTTTAGGGTGTTATTGAGGGCCGCCTCAGGACATGATGAGCAAAACTATGTTCAGAACTTTTTGTGAAAAGGGACTGAACCAGACAGGCTATTTTCAGCAGGAAACATGCATCGCAGACACCACGAACAGCTAAGCTCGGCCTCCCTCAGCTGTTTCCCTTGGTGGACCTTTCCCAAACTGCAGGGCTTCAGAGTTTGGTTGGTAAAAATGGTGGAAACTCCCTGTATAATGTATGCTGGTTAACCCGTCCCTGGCTGTTTTACATGCTCCCTCTGGGGTTTCCGGACCAGCTTAGCAAGAGTTTCTTCTGCCTGTGAGGGGATGTCCTCAGCTCTGCTGGTATGTTTCCTGTTGTCCTATCTGCATCTGATCTGTGCCTGGGGCAGGTGTGGGAGAAATAAAGAATCCATTCTGCAGCCTAGTCTTCCAGAAGTGATCCCTGGCCAGTGCCTGCGGCTTCCAAACATGCCAAATATGCAGGGCCAGGCTGAGGGGACAACTGTCCCCTCAGGAACGTACACGCTCCTAGTGGCACCAATGGGGAAAGCAAAGGAAAAGATCACGCAGCACTAAATGAGAGTGAGTCCAGCAGTGACAGCACTCAAAACCAATGTTTTACTTTTTGCATCTAGTGTAGGTGGGTATGCCCAAACCAAATCTTTGTATTCTCATCTGCCTTTAAAAAATGCTTTAAAATTAACATATATTAATTTCACACATTAATGAGTTTCATTATGACATTTTCTTTGTTTACCTTTTTTTTTTAGTTTTTATTTTAAAAGACTTAATTCACTTTATTTTTCTTGTATAAAACCCCTTATGTGGTGGCAACAGCTGGAGCCTGGGTCCTCTGAACAGAGACTCTGGTATGGGCTTTCACAAGACAGTCAGTGAATTCCTGATAAGGAGACTTGGTGATTCTTTTCCCAGGTCAGGGGTCAGGTAGCTGTAGGTCTTAGAGATGGCATCAAAGGTGGCCTTGGCAAAGTTGCCCAGGGTGGCAGTGCAGCCCCTGGCTGATGTGTAGCAGTCATCAATACCGGCCATCATCAGTAGCTTCTTGGGCACAGGAGCAGAGACGATGCCAGTGCCTCTGGGGGCAGGGATGAGACGCACCAACACAGAGCCACAGCGGCCTGTCACTTTGCATGGAACAGTGTGGGGCTTGCCAATCTTGTTCCCCCAGTAGCCTCTCCTCACAGGGACAATGGAAAGCTTGGCCAAGATGATGGCCCCTCGGATAGCTGTGGTTACCTCCTTGGAGCACTTAACACCAAGACCAACATGACCGTTGTAGTCCCCAATAGCGACAAAAGCCTTGAACCTGGTCCGCTGGCCAGCCCTTGTCTGTTTCTGTACTGGCATGATCTTTAGAACCTCATTCTTAAGAGATGCCCCCAAGAAAAAGTCAATAATCTCGGATTCCTTAATGGGCAGAGAGAAAAGGTAGATCTCCTCCAGGGACTTGATCTTCATGTCCTTAACCAGGCTGCCCAGCTTGGTGACGGGGATCCACTCCTTGTCTTCGGCTTTACCTCCACGAGCCCCACGGCCTCGACCACAGCCATGGCCTAGACCACGACCGCGGCCCCTGAGACCACTGCCGAAGCCTCCGCAGAAGCCGCCGTGGCCTCCTAATCCTGGGCCCCCGGGTCCTCCGGGCCCTCCCGCTGCACCGGCGTCATCCGCCATTTGGTGTTTTCCCGAAGTAGAAGAAGCTTGTTTTTGTTTTTTGACACAGGGTTTCTGTGTGTAGCTTTGTAGACCAGGCTGGCCTCAAACTCACAGAGATCCACCTGCCTCTGCCTCCTGAGTGCTGGGATTAAGGACGTGTGCCACCACAGCCTGGCTTTTGGTTTACCTTTTAAAGACTTGCTTATTTTTAATTTACAAGTTTATGAGCCTTTGTGAATTTATGCATACATGCGAGTGCAGTGCTCCAAGATGCCAGAAGAGGGTGACAGGTTCCCTGGAACAGAGGGTTGTCAACTTCTGTGTGGGTGCTGGGAACTGAACTCTGGTCCTCTGCAAGAGCAGTATGCTTAACTGTGGGTCCATCTCTCTAGCCCCATATAAAACATTTTCACATATGTGTATAATGTTATTTTGATCACACTCACCTCTACTACCTTATCCTCTCTCACCCCTCCCCCCCTTCTCTGCCCAACCAGGCCCCTTTTTTTCCTTTCCTTTTTTTTTTTTTTTTTTGTGGTGGGAGGCAGAGTTTCATTAGGGTTGCTTGCAAGGGTATGGGCTACTAAACAGTGGCTGTACACTTAAGCAACCACTAACTGCCTACAGATTCTTCTGGGTTCCTACGCCCCATCCCTCCCCATGAGCCTTTTTCTTTTTCTTTGTTTTTAGATGAGGCAATGACTCAGGACTTGAGAGAAGCCTTGTCTCAGCCCACAGGCATGCAGGCAGGAATGAGCAGGAACTACTACTGGGTCCTCTCCTTTTCCAGTTGCTGAGCCAGCTCCTTGGCGCTGGGACACATGCCTATGCCTTGTTCTCAGTTCAGTACAAGGATCTTGACACAGGACAGAAGGTCGAAGGGTACAGCAGCAGGGCAGGAAAACAAAACAAAAACAGGAAGGCCTGCTCTGAGATTTTCCATGGGAAGGCTGAGAAAGGCGTCCTGATAGAACAAGAAAAAGGAAGAGAAAGGGATGGCTCCAGTTCCCCAGAAGCTCTGGAGATTCAGTGAGAAAACAGCCTGTGGCCCATAGGCTCAGCATCTGCTTCATCTCCTTGCATCCCGGGAGGATGCTAAGAGATGTGTGTTTATAGGGAGGCTGCCCTGCCACTTCCCCTCTTTTCATCAAGAATGGATGACTTTTCAGAAAGGTACATGGCCAAAGAAAGGTCTGTGGGAGGAGGAAGCAACTTTGGGGAGTAGGAATTCCCACAAGAAAGAACGCCCTACTGCTGGCTTCAAAGTCCTAACCCACAGAAGAGGGAGAGCTGCAGTTCCTTCCCAGCTGTTTGGTCTCGGGTTCTTAGTTTAGACCCCAGTTTGAACGCAGTCAGAACTTTATGGACAAGGGAAGAATGTCCCAGTAGCTCTCCTGTGGCCTGTCTACCCATGAGTCAGGACAGTGCACTCCAGACAACCGCCAGAGGCCAAAGGACACCTTGTCCTTCACCACAGTTTTGTTCAAAATACACAGTAAGTGGGTGGCAGGAAGTGAGTTGCAGCAACCTCAACTGATGTGTGAAAGTTTCCAATTAGAAATTCAAAGAACTTGTCATTGTTTAATGGAAAAGTGAAACAAATTCTTTGTCTTGCTTCTTGACTATTCCTGGATGAGGGCTGGATCCATGGCAGGAACATAGGGGCCATTCATTCCCTGATATCTACAGGATATGATGTAATGGGAAGGAAGCCAATCATACACTTTGGTTCAGGACAAACAATTGCCTGGGCTAGGTTGAGCCCATAATATATTGTTAATAAAGTTTTATTGGTACAGACTGTGTCTGCTTGTATACATTTAATGCTGTTTTTACAGTACAAAGATAGAATTGAGTGGATGGCACAAACTGTGCATCTGAAGTCACCCTCCCCTCACTTTTGGTCACAGATTCTTAATTTTTCCTGTGTGAAGGACTCCTTTGAAAATACGGGGGTAGTTATATGCAAAGTGCCTATCAAAGAAATTTGTAATGTCCCGACTAAGAATGTCAGGTACTGTGTACACTCTCCCACAGGCTTGGGCTGATCTAGAATATTTAGGATCATCATGAGAATAGCTTCAGCGGGCGTGAAGGACATCTGATTTGACTCCTACACCTACCCACTGCAATGACAGTTATGATAAATAAAAATAACCTTGAATTACCAGCCAGAGGATGTGAGATCTCTTGGCTCTGTCACTTTACATTGTGTGACCTCAGCAAGTCATTTCGCTTCTCTGGTCATTGGTTCTCCTAGATGTCTGATGAGATATCAAAATAGATTTTGTTTATTTTAAAGAATTATCTTATGTGGCTGAGGTTTTCTTGTTTTTTGTTGTTTGTTTTTTGGTCTGAATGTGTGTGTGTGTGTGTGTGTGTGCGCGCGCGCGCGCACCATGTGCATACCTGGTGCCCTTGGAAGTCAGAAGAAGGCATTGGTTTCCTTGGAACTGGAGTTACAGATGGTTGAGAGCCTCTATGTAGGTTCTGGGAAGCAAACTTGGGTCTTCTACAAGAGCAGCCAGTACTCTTAACCACCAAATTTTCTTTCCATCCCCAGGGGAAGGTTGTTTTGTTTGGTTTGGTTTTCAGGAGCTACTTCTTCTATTATCACTAAGGCTCTAAAATTTGTTTCCGGACTTGAAGAGCTAGAGTGTTGTGATTTATATGTTTTCAAAACATTTGGATCTGTTTGGCTACCCAGAACAGTGGTCTGTGGTGCTTAATGTAGTTAATTCTCCAATGTCTGGAATCTGGGATTTGATTACCATATTGGATATTTGGCATTTGAGGTGAAAGCTCTGCCTGTCTACACTCTTGACCCTGGTCGTCTGTCCTGATCCATCCAGCTGCCACATGGGGGCTACTTAAGAGAGTATAGACACATGTGATTTATCCATTAGAACTCAGAAAAAATAACCAGAGCCTAGACCACAGGGACAGAGAATACACAAGGCCTATCTTGGACAGATATGACCTGTCAGGGAAACTTCAATTTCACATTGCTTTTGGCTTTTTTGTTTGTTTGTTTTATTTTACATATCAATCCCAGTTCCCTCTTCCTCCCTCCCTTCTTTCCTCCCTCTCTTCTTCCCTCCTTCTCCCTCCCCCCCCCCTCGCTGATAGCTGGAAAACATTGCTTGTGTTCTTAACGTGACTGGGTGTGTGCATACATATGGGGAAGACAGGGTCCAGTGCTGGTGTCTGCCTCAATCACTTCTCCATCTTATTTTTTGAGACAGGGCCTGTCACTGAGCTTTGAGCTCACCGATCAGATGCCAGCAAACATAGCATCTTCCAGTCTCTACCTACCCAGAACTAAGCACTGTGCTACACTTGCTTATTATGTGAGTTCTGGGGATTGGAACTCTGGTCCTTGTGCTTATCAGCATTAGTGAGCCATTTCCCCAGTCCCTGTTGTTGATTGATGTGTGGACTTCACTAGCAACCAGTTTTTGGGAACTTGCTGAATGTCATCCACACGGTCTGATCTGCAGGGGCTTGGATGACAGAGGTGACCTCAGTTCATAATTGCAAGGCTGCAAGAGGAAGCCCCATGGCCACTTGATGGCTCTGCTGTCTGCTGGATCCAGTCATTCTAACAGCCTGGGGTTTGAATGAGCTGACCTGTTTCCCTCCCTTGGCAACTGGGAGATACCAGCTTCACTTCAGACTGCTCAAGCAGGGGAGGCTGCACCCCGAAGATGCTGCCTGATGCTGCCCAGTGTAAGGGCTGATGGTGGAGGGGTTAAATATACAGTCCCCAGGACCTCCACTGAGGCCTTGTGTCACAGCGAGCAGGGGGCAGGAGAGGCCAGAGCAAGGAATTGCTGTGTCCAGGCCTGGCTTTGTGCAGCGGTTTCCTGCCTTACTAAGTGGCCGTTGCTCCGCTGGTGATTCATGATGTTTGGAAAGTGTGGCTGTGCTCTGAACAGGGAAGTGAAAAATAACACAGCCAAGGTCAAGGCAGGACAGGGCAGGACTGTTAGAAGCTACTCAGGGTCTAGAAAACACTGAGGGGGAGGGCCATAGTGAAGGTCTGGTGGGCCTGTGGCACAGTGGGCCTTGTGCTCTCCTTACATCTTTACAAGTGGTGGTCACCTGTCTGTCCTGGAAGCCACTGCTAGTCTTGGCTGAGCTGGGCTGGAGGAGGAAGTGGAGGGTGATTCAGCATTTGTTTCCTCTCTGAGTCAGAACCGGCTCCATTTCTGAGGTTGGAGCCAGGGGGCACTGTGTGGCCTTCTGTGCATTCTTTGAACTTGCAGTCAACAGAGAGGCTCTGCCCCCTAAGGCTGCTGCCCCTCCTGTGACCTTTTGGATGAGTAAGGGGATTAAGCTGGATCTTCCAGCCATGCCTCTAGCCAGACTCCCCTCTGACTCAACTGGAGCCCTGCCTGTGGTCAGTGGACAGGCAGTACAGGGCTAGGCTTCTGGGGCTGTGCAGAGTTCAGGACATCCTGGAGCTCTGAAGGGGCAGCTCGGTTTGAAGGCCCCTTCTGGGTGATGGAGGATGTAGCTGAAGCCACCCCTCTGGGCTTCACTTAACCCTTAGGTTGACAATATAGTACTAGGAGGATAAACACATGGTTAGGACAATCTCAGACAAGGAATCTCCATTGGTGATCCAGAGCTGGCCATAGTGGGCAGTCACTTTTGTCATCTAAAACCTGTTCTAAAAGCATTTCCACATGTCCAGGTGCTAATTGCCTCTGCCCAATAGTTCCTTGGTGCTATGATTACCCACCCAATAGAGACTTGGAACCCCCCTTCGAAATGCTTGTGTGGCCCACCATCATCTTAGTGTTGTGTTCTTTCAGCACATTCTTCTCACGTCTTCTCCCTTCCATACACACACATGGTCAGTGGGTGCAGCTTAGGCTAGCATCGGTCACCCCACAGTTAGTGAGGACTTGTAGCCACATGTAAGAGTGATATGAGTTGATGTAGTTGGTGGTTCTAATGGGGACTTTGTGTGACCCAGGCCACCTGCAGCGACAGGCAGGTCAGGGGCTCCTTTTCCTCTCACTCCAGCTTCCTCTGAACTCTGATTTCAATCACTAGTCTTTGAGAAACTTCCTCCATCTAGGTAGGTGACGCACAAGATGGCGGCTTTTGATATCACCCATGGCCTTTGCTGGGAGTGGCTAAGAGTTCAAAGTCCCAGACATGGCCTGGATGGCCTTTGCTAGGGCCAGGCAAGTGTCAGTGGCCCCTCATGGTGGTGGTATGGGGACTGCATATCTAACAATTGCTCAAATTCTGGCTCTGTGATGAGCAGGTCTCTGTCTCAGGCAAGCAGTTGCTAGGGTGACTAATTCAGACTATGAGGCTCTTCCTGCATCCCGGCATGAAGACGTGGCTTTCTTGCCTCTGTTTGGTTTACCCAAGTCCAGCAATGAGGATGGGCTTGTTCTGTCCTCCAAGCCATTAGTTCCTGGGAGGATGTGGTGGTGGGTGCAGCTCTCTTTCTGGAGGCATATGCTTCAGGTAACAACTATGTGATGTTTCTGAGCAGAATTCCTTGAAGAGTGGACATCACGACCAAACGGAAGAACAAAAGAACAATTCTCAGAAGCACAGCAAAAGCGAAACCAAATAAAAGCCCCATAAAAATCCCTACGGGGCAGAGGAAATACCAGCTTGATGCCTTTTGTGCCTTGTGCTGGGTCATAAAGGGCAGCTTAGCCAAGAGGTGGTGGTGATGTGGCAATGTTTGGACTTGAGAGAGAATGTTCTGGAAAACAATAAAAGGCAGCACCATGGATCTATGTGCTTGCATGGTGACTGGTGGCAACCGGGAAACTGTTTCATGGCCAGGGTGTGTGTGTGTAGAGTCTGAGAGAGGCACTAGGCAGGAAGGAGATCAAAGTTTGCATTTGCACATGGTCACTGAGACCTGGCAACTGTCACTGGGTCTGCCCCTGATATGCCTGATGTCAGAGGAACTCTGACCTCCATTTAGTCACCAGATACCAGTCTGGAACTCTCTTTGAAGATTAAGTAAGCACTCACAGTGCAGAGAATAGCTGAGTGATGTCACCTGGGTATCTGAAGCATGAAGAATGAGCACCTAGGTAGTGGAGTGACAGGCATCAGACTTTCTATCCCCTCATGTGCTTCTTCACTGAGGGGCACAGTTATGGGGCGTGGCTCAGAGATTGTTTTAGGGGATGCAGTTGAGGATGTGGTGACTTTCACTCTTGTTTCAGAAGGTGACAGCATCCCAGGGATGGAGCTCTGCAGTTACCCACAGCAGCTGCGTGTGGCCTGTGGCTGACAGCTCTGCCTACATAGTTACCTGGGATGGAGTTTGGGGGAGATTTCATTTCTGCTCTGTGGTTTTGAGCAGCTAAGAATCCATCGTGTGTGTGTGTGGGGGGTGGGGAGGTGTATTTAAACAAGGTCTCACATAGCTCAGGCTGGCCTCAAACACACTAAGTAGCCAGAATGATTTTCAACTCCTATCCTCCTGCCTCTACCTCTTAGTGCTGGGATTGCAAGTGTGCACTGCCTTACCCAGCTTCTATATGTCAAGTTCACTGAGCTCTCTCAAACCTGGAAGCAGCTTCAAGCCTTTCAGGATTCACGCATCCAGTATGTCATTTACTCCCTCTGTAGCTATCATTTCCTACTCAGTCACAATGAGAGCTGGCTACTCATCTTGTCTCTATTGCCTTGCACAGAGCTTGTCTTCCTACTTTTCTTCTGTTGGGGGCAAGTCCTGACCCAGGAACCTCAGATTGTGGCCTTACTGGGTCTTGAAAGAGGTGATCAAAGTAAAACAGGGTCACTGGAGGGAGCCCTCATGTGATCCAACTGGTGTCATTGTAAGAAGAACCTGGCCAGGTTGGGCTGGAGAGCTGGCTCAGCTGCAAAGAGCAAATATTACCTCTCTTGCAGAGGACCCAAGTTCAGTTCTCAGCACTGACAACAGGTTGCTCACAAAAGTCGGTCACTTCAGCTTGGCAGGATCTGATGTCTCTCTGGGCACCTGCATTTATGTACACACACACACACACACACACACACACACACACACACACCCACACACACACACACACACACCACACATATACACACACACTTATGTACCATGGCTTCCTAGCTGCTAAAAGCCACAGAGCAGAGCTGAACACTTAAAAACAAAATCAATACTAAAAAGAAAGAAGAGTCAGGACATCGTCTCTTAACAGGTCATCAACATGTGTCCAGGTGTCAGGTGTTCTAGAACATTCAGAGACAAAAGAAGTATAAGGAAAGAGGAACAGGAATAGGCCAGTCTTCCTTTTTCTGATCTTTCTTACCAAGACCCTGTCTTGTTAGCTTCTCCCCAGTAGAAAGCATAAACTAAGGGTAGGCAGGAAATGAAACCCAAGGCTCTTCATACAGGACATCCTACAGAAGCTCTGGAATAAGATGGAAACTCTTAAACTCAGAGTTGGGGGCTTTGTTCTCTTCTCCCCATAAGCCCCTCAGCTCGCATGCACACATACAGGGCCAGAAGATATGCATGGCCCCTCAGAGTGACTAAGTGTATATGTTGCCTGGAAGTCTAGCAGAGGAGCCTCAGCTGCCCCACACTGCAGCTGTCAGAGTGCACACATATGGGCTGCATCAAAACAACTCTTTGGGTCATGAGTTTTCCCTTTGGTGTACAACTCCTGTCTCTATGGGAACCATGAGCTCATTTCATCATGGGGCCATCTCTGTGAACACTTTTCAGCTTCAGATCTGCCTGACTGTGAAGAGGCTGGCCCAGTTGGAAGTGTGCTTACTATGGAAGTCCTGATAGGCTTTGTCCTTCTGCACTATTTACAACCTTGGACCCCAGACAGTTTTATCACACTCCTCGGTCATGATGCTAGCTTCCCAGGGGCTTCTTCTGCAACACTAGCTTAGCTCACTGGTTTTAAAAGGAACTGAGATCCTAAGCATTCCATTGACTAAGCATTCCTAGGCTATGTAGTTCTGGTTTTCCAAAGGGACAGGCCTTCCAGTAGGACAGTGAGTGAGCAGCTGCAGAGTGAGTTCTAGGGGTGGGGTTTGCACAGCACAATCCGTTTTCCCTCTTACTAAACATGTTTTTTTTCTAAGTCTCCTGGCACTTCTTCATTTAATGTTGGTGTCACACCAGCTTCCTCTGTCTGATGAGGACCCAGGGAAGAAACCCTTAGCTGAAAGGCTTTGTTGTTTGGCGTGAGTCAGCCTTAAAGACAACCAATCCACTTGCCTAGGTTGCTAAGTGCCTGGTTCGGGTAAATAATGATACTTAGAATCTGAGAGAGTTCCAGCAATGGTCTGGAAGGTGCTGCAAGTGAACATGACCAGTGATCAGGAAATGGTCCTCATTTGCTAGGATTCCGCCACCAGTAAACATCTCCCCATGGTCTCGCTCCCTTCCAGGGGTTTGGTTACTTGTGGGTGACTCACAGCTGATTATCTGATGGGAAGTTGGGTCTGCTATACCGATAGTATCTAGTTTCCAAGATACTGACTTTCACAGGCATGGCTCTGCCAAGAAGGGAAAGCAGTGGGGAGTCTCTATTCAGAGAGCAGAGAGTTCTCGATAGAGACAACTCAGAGCAGCCTTGGTGACCACCCTGACCGAGCCTGCACATCAGCAGGCTCACTCCCCAAAGGCCATTTCAACTGCACCTCGACCATGGTCGCTTGGGGTTCTACCTGGGCTGACTTCTTTCTCTTCTGTGAAGGCTTTTGGGCTTTCCATCTACCTGAGAGAAAGGAGAGGAAGGGTTCCTGCTTCACAGAAGCGTGCCTCTTCTTGGTTTCCGTCTTCCCTCACTCCCTCCTTGCATCCTTCCCGCCTTCTTTTCTTCTTTCTTCTTCCCTTTCTCCCCTCCCTTTCTTCTTTTCTTTTTTATGTGCATGTGTGCATTCGTGTGTCAGTGTGCATGTGAAGGGCCTATGGCAACTTTAGCTGACTCCCTCTACCTTGTTTACTTGTTTTGTTTTTGTTTTTGTTTTTTTGAGACAGCATTCTTCACTAGTTTGGAACTCACCAAATAGGCAAGACAGGTTAACCAGTGAGTCCAAGGGGACTGCCAGTGTCTGCCTCCCCAATGCTGGGATTACAACATGGCACTTTTTAGATGTGAACTCTGGGAATCGAACTTTTTACCAACTGAACCACTTCTACAGCCCCTTGAGCTCCCTTTGTAATGACTCAAAATGAATTTGTCATTACCCAGATCAGATATACCTGCTGGTGCTTTCCGATGGCCTTGGCTGTTTGCTGAACTTTTTCTTTGAAGTGACTTTACCGTTTGAATCACAGTGCTGATGATCCAACTGGCAGTGGCTTATGTCTTATCCTGGCCTGGAACTCTCTATGTAGACCAAGTTGGCCTCAAACTCATAAATATCTATTTGCCTCTGTCTCCTGAGTGCTGGGATTAATGACGTGTTATCACATCCCTCGAGAGAAGAACGTTTTAGTAGGTGGGTTTTGATTGTGGGTAGATGAATGTGCTAGCCAAAAGCACAGTTCCAGGCTTAAGGTAAACACACACACACACACACACACACACACACACACACACACACACACACAGACACACAGACACAGACACAGACACAGACACAGAGGCAGGCAGCCAGCCAGCCCTCGGTATAGTCACTCTTTAACCCCCTGCAGTACATGCCATTCTCTGCTTATCAGGCCTGTCTTTTTAGGAAGACTTGTGCTAACCTTACCATGAACTGTGTCTTTGTCACCAGTTGTCTGTGTGACTTTGGGCATGCTACTTACCTGCTTTGAATTTCAGACTTTTCATTTGTGCAGTGGAGACTGTAACACCAACCTTGTAGTCAGTGTGGCTAGAGAGCACGACCATGGTATACTTGGCTCATAAAATCTGTTCAGTGAATATAGTTAGTTATTCAGGGCCAAACCACAGGGAACACAGTGGCTGTTGGCAATAAAAATGGACTCCAGTTATTAAGTATCTGCTCCAGGCCACGAGCTCTCCATGTGTTGCATTAGCCTGTCAGAGGACTATGATCCCCCTCACTGGACAGAAGACAAGCTCAGAATCCCATCTCCTTCCACCCAGGATCAGAGCCACATAGCTCTGCATGTATGGACCTGTCATGGGTGCTGCTTTGTAGACACACTGGAAGTCATGGCTCTGTCTGAGTGGGGGCTGACAATGAGCCAGGTCAGGTGACCATGAAAGCATCTGCTTTTCATCTTTACTATCACAAATACACAGATTGGTCCATGTGCTGTTAGTGGCCAGCTTTGTGGGCCCCTCACTCCAACACCTGCCAGCAGCTGTACATCCGTTCCCTTACTCGGGGAATGACATACCTGTGGCTCTCATGGTGGATTTTGTGACTCTGCTAAGAGTCCATATTCTTACTGGGATGGGTGGGTTAGCAGAGTCAGTGTGTAGAGAAGCTTAGGATTGGGATGTGGGAAGAATCATGACTCCTTCTGTCCTGGTGACTTGAGGAACATGCTGTTTATTCGGGAATCTCTGCTTGGGTCCCTCACTGTGTCCTTCTCTCACTTGCCACTTCCCTTAGGAAACTGTTTAACATGCAACTTGAGTTGGGAACATGTGCCCCGGAAGGAACATACTGCCCAGTACACATGTGCGGGGCAGGACATTGGTTTGTTATGCTAGCTTTTCCTGGAGAGATGAGAAGGAATTTATCCTGGGTTGGGTACCAATGAAAGACCAGAGTAACTATTCCCCTGAAGTCCAACTTGGTGAAGCAATGAGCATTGTGGAAGGGTTACTCATAGGATCATGGACGACTCGAAGGCAGCTGTAGCACTGGAAATCCCATCCCAGGATGGGTGATGGTTCCCAAAAGCTTTATCTCTGGAGCTTCCCACACCACTTGCAGGCAGCTCGGCTGGTGGAAGAGTCTCTTCTCCCCAGTAAATGTCCCTGCTCATACAACTTTTGGGAGAAGCCTTGTGTGTCTTGTAAGTTTTAGGAGCTTCACAAAACTTGTGAGTTAATTTTTTTTTCCTCCTGGAGACTTGAGGTCTTCATTTACTTTCTGAATCTTACTTTCCCTCCAAGATGAGAAGGGTCAATTTAGAGGAAATTGCCACAGAGCAGATACATTTGAAAGATAGCAAAAGAACCCTACAAAGAAACATTGCAGAGTGTAAAGGACCTCTGCAGATGTATTCCTGTGAGGAAGGTGTCCCCATGAAGACACAGTGAAGAAATCAGAGCCTCTACAGGACACCTACTCCTGTGCTGTCAGTTGAGCCACTTGTGTGTGCCCCAGGGACTCAAGCAGTATGGGAGGTGTGAACACAGGTGGCAGACAGACCCTCAAAGCATGTGGCCACCCTTTCTTCCCACCCTAGCTCTTTCTGTGTCCCCCTTTTCCAGGTAAGGAGGAGAGGAGCGGAGGGAGGAGGCTGGCTTTAACTTCCTGCATTCGAGCTCTGCCTCTTACACTCCTCTTGGAGTCTTTGCATTGTAGGTGAGCAAGAGGGTAGTCATGCTCTCTCAACAGTGGCCAATGGGGTGATATGACAGCAGGGGTGGAGCTTTGGCACAGGACCACACAAGAGCCCACTACAGTTATGTGGAAGGCACATAGATTAGCCTTTGGTTAGACATACCCACTTCCATCCACCTTATGGCATCAGGTCTAGAATGTTCTTCATTGTTAATTCACACTTTGTTGTTTCCCAAACCTGTCCAACATCTCTAGAAAACTTAGAGTCATGTTTACTGTCTTTATTTTCTAGGACAATCCATTCCTCTTTGTGCAGCTGCCCATCCATCCATTCATCCATCCACCCACCCACCCATCCCCTATATTAAATATCTCTTCACTGTGAGTTTGACTTGAGCTCTTACTGAATGGCTTTATCTGCTAGTGACAATTCCATGCAGTACTGAGTCCTGAGGCCAAAGGCACATGTGTACACATTTCATCATATCCCCTATCTAATTTTGGAGTAGATCCTCACTCTTCATTCTGTGCATGTGTCTTTTTTCCCATGACCTCATGCATGTAGAGAACATCTGAGGCATGGGCTCACACAGTCTTCCTGTTCTGACTTCTCCAATGCCCTTGCTTTCCAGCTCAGGGGATGGAGGAGGGGCCAGTGGCACATTCAGGCCTGCTCTCTGCTCTTGCCCCCACCCCCATTTGGGACCTCACTTGTACTCCCAGGACAAATTTACGGGGTTGAGGTCTCGTCCCATACACCTGTCCTTCTTTTTACAACTATTTGGTTTTTTTTTTTTTTTAAATTGACATTATCTTTTTGTATATGAAATAATGGATTTCATGATGGCATTTTCATTCATATATTTTGTATTTGTTTCCCCTACTACCCTACCCCTGTCCTCCCCCCATCCTCCCCCTCTTCACTGGTCCCCTCCTTCCCTTTAAATAAGGCTTCCTGATTTCATGCCATGTATACATCTAGTTCCATATATAAGAGAAGATGTGTGATATTTTATCTTTTCCCCCCTCATTCTCTTTTACCCTGTTTTGTTCTTCCTTCCCCATCTCCTTCAGGTTCTCCTTCTCCATAGAGCCCTATTTCAACCTTTACATCATATATATTCTGCCTTCAAAGGCTCATATAATATTCATCTCTCTCTCTCTCTCTCTCTCTCTCTCTCTCTCTCTCTCTATATATATATATATATATATATATATATATATATGAATGAAAAAGTCACACAGTCATTTTACTCCTGAGACCAAGTAGCCTTGCTAAGATTCACTACCCAGGAAGTGGTACACTCCAATACCCACAGCATGTGTCTCTGTTGAAGCAATCATGCATATGTACATGTGTGTGCATGGGCAAGCATTGATGTATATATGTATTTGTGTGCATGTGCATATGTGGTTGTGTATGAGTGCACACAAGTGTAATTTACGTGAAAACAAAGCATTTCTGATCTGAGTCTCAAGTGCTTGGCCAGCCTTGCAGTCCAACTCACACCAGTTCTGTACTGACATGAGGGTAGCTATTACTGTCTTTGATGAGCAAAGAACACATCTTGGAGGAAGAAACAGGAGGAGCCAGGAACCCAGGCCGAGTGCCAGGCTGAGTAGCCACAGAGCAGGGCACATGCTCTCCAAGATTCTATTTCAGGACTGCCTGAGTCCAGAGTGTGTTATTGCCGCAGAGCAGAGGAATGCTCCCTCGGAGGGGATGGCTAACCTGGCCAAGCAAGGCAGGAATGTACAGCCTGTGGTGGTGACCGCCTCCTCCTCCTCCCAGCACATGTCCTGCTTCCTGCTCTGAGTCACTCAACCTTTTTTGTGTGTGTCTTTCTGACTTGCCTACCTCCCACTACAGCCTGCATTCTGCACTGCTCTGTTGTCAATGTAGGGAATCTTCTGAACTTGGAGCTGTGTTGCAAAACTCTGAGCTGTTTTTGGCATGCTTCTGTGATGTAAAGAGGCTGGGAGGAGGGAAGAGACATGGGAAGAGAAAGGGGAGAGAAAGGAGGGCAAGAGGAGAAAGGGAGAGAAACAGCTTACTGACGTCAAAGAAGACCACATTCTACAGGGTAACATTACTGGTCCCTCCACCACCCACTCCTAATTTACTAGAAACCAAACAGCCTGTTTGGAAACGCATAGCTTTGTCTGCTGTCCACCCCACCCCCTTTATTCTCCTTTGACCAAACAGGCCATCAATTGTTGGGAGTTTGAAAGCTACCTGGTTCCCTGATACAGAGGGAATTTCCACGAGTCATAATTCAGTCCCTGCTTGTATAGGGCACTGCAGCTAAAGTAAATTGATCCAGCTGATGGAAAAGGGCCCCTGGGGACACAGAGGTCGGCTCTGCAGCTGGGGCAGCTGCTGGGGTTGTCACATGACTGGCTGTGCTTGCTTAGGCTTGTTCCCAGTGCATCCCCCCTCCCCCTTACCCTCCACGGTGCATTCCTTGCAATGTCTTCTTTGCCTCTAGAAGGACCTTCTTGTAGTGTGGCTCTTTTAGTGGGGTGAAGGTGATTTTCCAGGAAGTTGGCAGCCCCTTTCTCGACTTGAAATGTAGAATTAGCTCTGGAGAGATGACTGGTAAAGTGCTGCTCTCACAAGCATGAGAATCTGAGTTCAGTAACCCAGAACCGGCATTTAAAGCGGTAGGTGTGGTGACATGTGCTTGTAATCCCAGTGCTGGAGAGGTGAAGACAGGCAGATCTCTGGAGCTTGCTGGCCAGGTGACCTAGTCTAATTGGTGAACTATATCCAGTGAGAGACCCTGTCTCAAAAAACAGGATGGATGGCTCCTGAGGAGTGACAGCCAAGGTTGACCTCTGGCCTCCCCACACACTGGCATACACATGTCTACGTACAAATTCAGAACTGGAAGTGTACTGAGACTGGCTCCCTCCTGGGAGTCCTTTTTGCTGCCCTGGTGGGTTCTCTGGTGCTTAGCTGGAGCCCTTCTTGTTTCTGCCGTCTGGACATACAGGGCCTGTTCACAAACACAGTCTGGCAATAGTAACTTGTCACCTGGGACTCCAGAAACAAGCTTTTCCCACCACCCAGATGGTAGAGTTCAAGCTGCTGCCTGGCCAGGACTGTACAAGTTAATTTTTATCCCAGTTAAAAAAAAATAATAATAATAATAAACACTGCATTAACAACTACATGTTTATCAATTTGCAGTTCATTTCCAGCCAGACCATCTCCCTCCTGTGTGTTTTTACTGCTGGCTGATGATCCAGAGTACGTTTGGTGAAACCATATGTGGCTATTTAGGCCTTGGCCTCAGTCACATTTATGTGATGTTTTCCACCTTAATTGCATAATGCCATTTGGCTCTTTGTTCGATGGCCTTCAAACAGCACAGCTGAATGATAAAGAAAGTGCAGTAAAACCACAGGACTTGCTAGGGGGTCACCCATGCGCGCGCACACACAGAGACCCGTGCCACTGCTGAACAGAGTAACAAGGATTTTATTTCATTTTTCCGGTTTTGGAAGCCCCAAACTGCATTGTGAGATCACCTTCTCTGGGTAGGAATGGAGCTGTCGTGCTCCTTCCCTCATTTTATGGTGGACTGATATTAGAGGAGGTGGTGAGAACAGCTGTCAAATGGAGACAGGAATTTTGATCAGAAAGATGTACTGTTAGACGGCACCAAGCATATGACTGGACTCAAGAGCATTCCTTTTTTTTTTTTTTTTTTTGCAAGTACTTCAGCTGGTTTTGTTCTTGGCGGGATTAGAGCCCCCACTGACAGTGTCACCTATTGTTTATCACTATATTGTTCCAGCCAGGGATACCATTTGGCCATGATGAAATGGAACAATGGCTGTGTACGATGGTACGATGGTGGAGATACTAAAGCGTTCGCCAGCCTCTCAATGCTCCTTAATTGAAGTGCATAATAGAAACTGATGTTGCCACATGATCGAGGGCAGATCTAAGCAGTTCCTCTGAGGAAGAGGGAGTTAGTGAGGGAGCTGCAGGAGCATCAGGCCAAAAAACAAACAAACAAACAAACAAACAAACAAAACCCCCAAAACCCAGACTGTGCTCTGTCTTTATCTTCTTGGAAAGATAATTTACTTTTTTGCAACCTCAGATTTCTCCCTTGAGAAACACTAGGGAGGCGGTGTGTCCTTCCCGGGGCTCACGGTGTCTAAGGGTGTCTATTCTCAGGACCAGCTGTCTGCCTGGCCTCTCGAGGACCCTCACAGGAGTTTCTTTTTAGGTAGGAAAATCAGTCTTGGCTGGAACCAGTAGGCAGTGGGTTGAAGGTGCTGCATGAAACCTCAAATATGAGGCAATGTCCCATTTCCCAATGGGGAGTTATGAAAGCCCTGCTTTTTTAGGCTAGCACGAATATATAAACTTTAAAAAGTTTCATTTGTATGTGTGAGTGTGTGTGTGTGTGTGTGTGTGTGTGTGTGTGTGTGTGTTTGAGTGCCACAGTTCCTAAGAACACTCAGAGAACAACTTTCAGGAGTCAGCTCTCTTCTATTATATGGGTCTCAGGGATCGAACTCAGATCTTCCAGCTTGGCAGCAAACCCTTTACCCAATGAGCCATCTCAGTGACCCCTGAATGTATACATTTTTTAATGATGTAAGTGACATAGTCAAATATCATATCAAGTGTCCTTTACATGTATGTTTAGACTTACATATACAGATATGCTTATTTAGAAACATTGCCTTAGTTTTCAATTGCTATTCAGACCCTCCATTACTCTAGCTCCTTGTATGTGTGGTGTTAGGAACCAAATACAGGGTCTCTTATGTGCCAGGCAAATACTCTGCCATTAAGTGAATTCCCAATCTCTCCAGCTTCCATTTAAATGACCTAACAGAGTCTTCTAGACCACATCCTTATACTTCTGCCCACTGTCTTTGAGATGTCGTACTTTTTGGGTCTGTGCACTGTGGCCAATGCTGTATTTGGGATTTTCACAGTGGGCATCTTCATACACTGCTTTTGAAAGGGACCTTGGTGGGGTGTGACTGCACCGGGAAATGCTCACTTGTGTTAAGGTTGTATGGAACAGTGTGAAGGAGTAAAAGGGCATGGGACTTTGTGAGTCCTGATAGAAGAAAGTTAAAGAAAGTAGGGTTTATTTTGGCTCAAGGTGTGAGCGGTACAGTCCTGTGATGGGAAAGGTAGGGTGGGAGTGGGGGGTGGAGGAGTGGCTCTCTTGTGAGGGTTGGGCCAGCTGTCTTGCTGAAGTGTCCATTGAGGGGCAGGGCCAGCTTTCCTAGGGCCATCGAAGGGTGGGACCAGCTCAGTGTGACCCTCTGATTTCATCACATATGGATCCTATGCACCCCACCTCCCCACCCTCCCCCCACCCCCGCCTTGTGCTAACATGAGCCATAGACAGCAACACAGATCCCAGCTGCAGCAGGGCCACGGACCCAGACTTGGCTATAGGCAGCAGCTTAGGCATGGATGACACCGTGGCTCTTGGTGGCAGCACAGGCCACTCAGATCTGTATGGCCCTGGCTGCAGCATGGCCCTCAGACTCCAGCAGGGTGTCAGGTGGCTGGCCAGACTCCAGACAACCACACAGCCCTTGACTGCAACAGAAGCCATGGATGCCAACTCAGCCCCTGGCTGCTGTAGGACCATGGAACATACTGCTTTTTCAGACAGACCAGGTTCAGTTCCCAACACCCACCTGATGACTCACAGATATCTGTAGCTCCAGTGCTAGGAGATCCAATTCCCTCATCTGGCCTCCCCATGCACCAGACATACACATGGTACATACACATGGTACACATACTTACAGACAGATAAAACACACACATAAAAAGGAATCTTAAAATGATTAGATTACATGCACATGTGTGCTCATGCATGCATGTGTGTGTGTGTGTGTGTGTGTGTGTGTGTGTGTGTGTGTGTGCTTCAGCTAATGTGTGGATATGAGAACAATTTGTGGCCATCAGTTCAGTCCTTTTACCTTGTGGAACAAGCTCAAGCTGTCAAGTTGGGTGACAAGTGCCTTTTCCCACTGAGTTATCTTGCTATCTCCTTAAAAACTTCTTCTTCCATGTGGGGCTTTCTTAAAACAATTTCAAAACAGAAGAAAATGTCAGAAGCAAAACAGAAAGTAAACTTGGAGAGGTTTTGGTGTTGGTTATCCATACCATGGATGCAAGAACTCAGCTGCGTAGTAGTGTTGTGTTCCTTTCTTCTGACATACTTGGACATTTCCACAATGAAAACTTAAAGTGAGATTGCAAAGACTCATCTTGCAAAGAACTGGAGGCCATGCTTCCAAGAATATCTGCAAACACGTTTATGCTTTTTTTTTTTTTTTTTTAAACACAACAGAAACCAACAAAAAAGGCTGGCAAGATGGCTCAGTGAGTGAAGACATTTGTCACCGAGCCTGCATACCTAAGGAAAAGCCTCACACATGGTGGAATAAAAGAAACCACTCCTGTAAGGTGACTTCTCTTCTCCCATGCCTTATGGCATATTTGTCCCCTCTAACTGGGGGTGGGGGCAAGAAAACAAGTAAAATAAAAATTAAAAGCACAATTCTTCCTGGTAACCTTTATAAAACATTCCAAAGTAGCAGAGAGTTCCTGTTAGGATATTTTTTTCCAAATAAAATAAATCGAGAGAGCATTTTATACCATGAGAGAGTACACTATAAATCTGTGAGGTAACTCATGTTTGTGGATACAAACCTAAGGAAACACCTTGGAATTCCCCTCCCTCCATCCCACACACCTTGTCCTCTATATTTTGTGGATCTTAGTCAACAGGGTTGGTCACAACCCTTGGTGGAGAACCTCCAGAAGTGATGGGAAGACCTACTTCATGCACCGTGCTTCTAGAGAAGCATGCATACTCTAGCGTCCTTGTTGGCACACAGCTGGCCAGCCTGGGAAGGCAGAGCGCCTGTGCAGTCCTAGAGGCATGCCTGGCGAGCAAATGGTCGTGGTAGGGGCTGTGGTCTACACAGCCAAAGTGAGAGGGGTTTTGGTCATCTGTCCAGCAAGCTTGGCTGTATTCAGGCAGGGTGACTCAGGCCTTGGAGCCCAACAACCACATCGAAAAGGGCGGAAAAGCAATCCCACATTTACTTTGTTCTCATTTTGTCACGCTGCCTCTTCCAGCGTTGTTATCCCAAAAACATGGCGGAGGACTGGGATGTTTTCCAGACAAGACAGCAGGCCATTTGTCACGGAGTAGTACTAAGATTAAAAATGTCTACTGGACCTGTGAGGGAAGTCTAGAATTCTCTGGAATTATTATTAGAAAGAAAAATTAAAAGCTTCCCCTAAGGATTCATTACAATATGACACAATAGGCTGAACATAACCTGGGATCGATTCACTTCTGACTTTTGGGGGCGGGCAATGGTCCCATTCATGTCCCACATTTCCTAAGAAAGAGGAGCAGAGTTATTCTGAAAAAGCCCACCCTCAAACGTGACCCTCAAATGTGAGAAAAGAAAAACATACCCACACAATGGCCTCAGAGTATCTGTCCCAGCATAAGGGCACTGGCAGATTTATCGGGATGCAGAATAAATAAATAAATAATTAACAGAAAATAAACAAAACACCCATGTGCTCAAAGTGAGAGCAGACTGCCTTTTGGAAGGCTTGTGTGTTTTTCTGATGAGCTAAGTGTTGATTCTAACCCAAGAAGGCTGGAAAGTGTGAGGTTAGATAAGTGTTGGGTGCAGCGTGGAGACTGAAGTGGGCGGAAAGATCACTGGCGGTGGTTGCAGAATACAGTTCAGCCTCAGTTATCCTCAGCACAATTGGCTACCGAAGTGAACGAGCTACCTTCCAGAAGCCCTCTGTTAACATCAGGTCTGCCTGACACACATGGGCGGATGCTTGAGGCAAGGGTGAAGTCTACAGGCGTTGCCTGAACATAGTCAAGTGGCCCCTGTCCAGGCCAGAAGTTAAGCTGGGAGATAGTGACCAAGTGCAGTTGTTGGGTCTGGCACAGTCATTCTTTGCTGAACTGTGCAGAAAAGAGAGATATTTCTCTGAGGATTTGGCTCATGGTTCCACAATGTAGTCTTTCATCTGCATCTTCCTTTTGGCTCAAGAGAAAAACAAATCTTGCATGCACAAAGGAGCTGTCCTGGAGAGCTGACATCGCTCACCCGTGCCCCTGCAGAGCCCTCCACCTACGCTTTCCCACTTTGCTTTTTCCAGAAATTCAGACAAGCAACCTCATAAAGAGTTTGGGGCTGTCTTTAGGTTGCAGTTAAAAATTTCCACCAGATTGGTGGCACATCCTATGAAAAACAACAGCCTCCTATGAGCTGTGATATCTTGTGTTTGCAAGCCAGTGTGTGCGTGTGTGTGGAAAAAAAATCGCCTGGTTATGCTGAGCAATGCTGCCTGACCACAAAGCCATTTCTGCAGAATTCTCTTTCCTGTGGCCATCCCCCCTTCAGGTCAGTGACTAAACGCATCAGAACAGCATCTGGTAAGGGTGCTTTGCTGCAGAGCTTAATATGCAACTAGTGTTTTCCCTCCTGTGTCAGCAGTTAGCCTCAGGGTTTGGTAAATAAGGGTTCCAGGGAGTCAAATGCTCCCTCAGCCAGGGGAAGGAGAGGAGAAAGTTTTAAAATCCATTCTGTGGTGGCTGTAAGAGGTAGGATAATTTAAGTAACCTGGAAGAGCCGTGGGTTCACAGGTTTCGACAACAGGAAAGCTTCTTGTTTTAAAACCCTCCTCAAGCAACATGAGGGCTTAGGGGGAGGGAAGCAGGGCTGTGGTTTGGTGATTGTATTTCCTTATTGATATAATGGCTGCTGACGCAAGGCCTCCTGGGATTGCTGTGTGACCGCAGGCCCGACAGTTACCCTACTGGGTTCTGAAACACAGCCGGGGCTTTCTGGACAGATGAGAAGTCTAAAAATTTCCCTTTTCATTTCCTCTCTGGTGTGACTTTGTCATTTTTTGAAAAACTAAAAGGGAATTTTGCTTACGGTTTTAAGTTTATCTGGCGCAAGTGGCTTCCTTTTCACTCCCCCCAAATCCCACCCTCTGAAAACCCAAACTTAAAGACAAAAAAACACAAATTCTTGTAGATATTTACCACCCCCCCCCCATAGGTCTGTGTTTGGTTAATTTGCTCTCCAGGCTAAACATTATAAACAAGCAAATCTTTTTAGATGATGTAATCTTTTAAAGACACACTCCAACACTTCCACACAGCATCGCTGGGGTCAGAGGCTGAGAGCACAGGGAAAGCCCACATGTCTTTCTGGAATCTTCACCTTCTTCGCCTGTGGGAGGCTCTGGGGGCAGATGCTCTAGGACTGCTCAGGTTTTGGTATAAGTGGGAACAGACCCTGTGTGGTAACTGTACTGTAACTCACTCACCACAGTAAGGAAGGCTCTGCTGGGTAGAGGTGTGGGACTGGTGGAGCACCCCAAACATTTTGCAGCTCAGTTACCCCCCAGAGAGATGGATGACTGGCCCTCTCTTCTACGGGAAGGAGAGACAGTGAAGGACAGGTCAGCAGAGGGCACGTCTACATTCCAAATCCCCTACATTCGTGGTGCCTACATGCTTTGCCCCACATGTTGAACATGCTTGCTTTCATGCACATATGTATTCTTTATGTCACTGGGCATGGCTCCAGAACTTCTTTTAAAAACAACGTTTGGAAGCCGGTGTATTTCAAGACTCCAGAAAATTAACAAGCATGCCTGACTCTCACCAAAACATGCCATTCTGCCAGCTCCTCTGTGCTGCTCCTGGGGACCTGGAACCTGAAACCCGGAGCTGGGATGATTGCATGCCCCTCCCACATAAGCCTGATAAATCTGATCCAAGCACGTCACTAAGGCCACCAGGAAGTGCAATCCTGCCAAGAATGAAAGTTAACTGCCAAAGCCTTAAGGTTACAGAGAGAGCAAGAGGGACGCAGGCCTGCTGGGTGTGCACATAGGGTCCATGATGACACAGTGCATGCTCTTGAGTACAGGGTTTCCTGGGACCCTTGGAAGACCAGTTCCGGAATCTGCAGATTCTTGTCTCCAATATAAAATGATGTGAGTATTTACATATGATAGTCATATCTTTTCGCACACCAATCATCTCTAGACTTACTGTGCCTAACAGTATGAATGCCAAGTAATGGCTATTGTACTGTATTGTTTAGGGTGCAGCAAGAGGAAAAGCCTGAAGCAAAGACACAAATCTCCCCCTATCCCCATTTGAAGTTGGTTAATACCATGGCCATACGTATATTTCATGGTACTTGGTGCAAATAGCGATCTGAAGAGATCCAAATTAAGCTTAGTGGGACCCAGGTCTGTCACTGAGGATAGGTGACTTTTCTGCTGTCTGTTGACAGATGAGTGTCATAGGCTGAGACTGCAAGCAAGCTCTTGCTGTATGTCTTCCTACCAGCCTCTCCTGTGAGCTAGTTTCCTTCTCTCTCTTTCCCTCCCTCTCTCCCTTTCTCCCTCTCTCCCTCCCTCCCTCCCTTCTTCCTTCTCTCCTTCCTTCTTTTCTTGAGACAAGGTCTTATGTAACCAAGCTGTCCTGGTTGCTATGTAGCTGAGGATGACCTTGAACTCCTGATCTCCCTGCATCCACCTCTAGGTTATAAGCATGTAAGTTCTTTTAAGAACCTTTTGTCTTCAGCCTTGGGGAAGAGGTTTTGGGATTTAGAGTGTTGGAACCCAGACCCTGTGTACTCAGAAGACAGGAGGGGAAATCAGCAGCATGGGGTGAGAACCCAAAGATAGCACAAGTCCATATTCACAAAATGCAACTTCTGTCCCTTCAAGCAGGCCTTCCAGTCTGTCCCAGTTCCCTGCCTCCAACCCTACTGTAAGTGCTGACCCACTTTTGGCTATTTTTATTTGTTTCTTTGAAAACGCTCACTGTGTGATTACAGTTGACTCTTGTCAACTTTGCTCTGATTCCTTCGCCCTGCCTTCTGAGGCCCAAAGTGCAGCTCTTCTTTCCTCAGTCCCACCAATTATGGGTGAGCTTAGAGCCCAAGGATGGTAGGGTTCTGTCGGTGATGCGACATGTGGCTGGCCCACTTCTTCACAGACACAAGGACAAGAGGCTGTGTGCAGAGCTCTGCACCTGCCTTGCTTTCGTCTGAGGTTTTCCTCTTGAGGCAGACCATGAGAGCCAGAATCTTGCCAGGTGTGTGTGTGTGTGTGTGTGTGTGTGTGTAAGGGGTGGGGGCAGGCTCAGTCCTGGCCTCTCTCTCCTCAGCCTTGCCCTTTGGGCCTAGGGCAGTGAGTGTTTTCACTTATCTAGGATTACAGCCCAAGTCAACAATGGAACCAGGAAGTGGGCTCCGGACCAGCCTGGCATGTGGAGTGTGGGTATTTACTCTTCTCTTCCAGCAAACTTTGATTTACTCTTTAATAAGTCACCGCCGAGGATGTGGCTCTGGAGAGGGTTAGCTTGGCACTCAAATCTAAGTCCCATGTTGATAAAGAGGGGAGGGCAGGCCAGTCCTTATGTTATTCAGCCTTATCATTAACCCTGAGTTTGGATTCAGGCTTGCTTTCAAAGGGCTGGTCTCCCAGCATTGGAGCAGGTGGCAATTCTCCATCAACCGGGTGTGGTGACAGCCTAAGAAGGAAGGCATTATGACCGACACAGGGCACAGTGGACACCTCTGCGGTGGAGGATGGGAGACGAGTGGCTCTGACTTCAGACTCCTTTGGCCTCAGTTTCCTCTGGACCAAGCTCCAAAGGAGCTTTTGGGATCCAAAAAGGGAACAGCTGACAGTGGCTGGTGTGAATGTGGTGTGCAATAAACACTGGAGCAGAATGCCATCAGGATTCAGTGTCACAAGTCATTAATGTGGGGTAGAATATAGCTTCTGTCTTTTCTTTCCAGAAATTTCTTCAGAGTCTCCCTTCAGGAACCAGAGTCAAAGACCAGAGAGAAAGAGAGAGAGAGAGAGAGAGAGAGAGAGAGAGAGAGAGAGAGAGAGAGAGAGAGAGAGAGAGCATGTATGTATGTATTACTGGGAATTGATTACTGGGCACATGCTAGACTGTGTTCTAACATTAAGCTATATCCCCGACCCCCTCCCTGCTATTAACTTATCTATTTAATTTTTTCAAATGTCTGAGACAATGCTTTATCTTGTTAAATGGACCGAGCAGGCTTTGAACTCATTATCCTCCTACCTCAGCTCTTCTGGAGGAGCTAGGGTGACAGGTCTGCACTACCTGGCCTCTCACCTCCCGGGGGAAAAGGACTTGGGACTGGCTCCCCCCCGGGAGGGGGTGTTAGCTAAGGCTTTCCTTTCTCTTCTGCTGACAACACTTCCTCATTCAATCCAGTCATCTGCAAAAACAGAACAAACTGTGAGAAGAAAGAGGAGACCCCGAGGACCCTCGCCACACATGAGCAAGAGAACCAATTACCGCCTGTGCCTATGGCATAAGAAGAAAGGGGAGAGGGTCACCTAGGCGCACCACAGAAGTGGCCATGGTGGGTCTGCCTTATGTGTAGGTGAGAAATGCTGTCCCCCAGAGTTTAGAAGACAGTAACAACCCAGGCTCAAGGCCTCACTGCTTTTTAGATTTTAAACTGCCAAGTACTAGTAATTCCAAACAATGTTAGTGATAAAATCTCCTCTGGGCAGCTGGCCCTCCCGCCCCTCTCAGGGCGCATGGGTGAGTGGGGGTAAAGGCACAGAGACAAAGGAATCTAAGTTGTTTCCTGTCTCCAGCAGCAGTGACTGGAGGAGACAGGTGCTTAAAGGTTCCTGGGGTCAAAGAGTCCCATGAGAAAGAGGAGGGGGGGGGAGTGGGATTTGGAGTGGGGCCTGCCTTGGGCTGAGATCAGGTCCCTTTGGAGGCAAATGGGTTAGTAGAGCTATAGCCAGCCTGCAGAAGGAGAACGTGGAGTGACACAGGAACTTTGTTCTGACTCATGCTCAGTGCCTTGTGATCTCTAGCCTGGAGTCTGAGCTGCAGGTCTGTCCTGAAGGAACAGCTAGCCCCTGACCATAGACTGGCTGGTGCTGGCCAAGAGCCCAGGCCTCCTAAGGACTAGCAAATAGGGTGGGAAGGCTTAGGGCCTCTGATGACCAAGAAACCAGAGGTGGTCGGCTTTTCCTCCTGCCTCCCTTAGAGTCTGGTTTCTTGCAGATTCCGGATTCCACAGATGTCTCCCTTAGAGAAGGGAGCGGTGGCCTGACTGGGTTATTTATGCGTGTGGTCTCATACAGTATCTGCCTTTGTTCCACAGAGTGGCAGCATGGGAACCTGTTGGGACGGAGCACTATGTGTTCAGTGGCTTGCACAGGAAATTGGAAATCGGAGACCTGGGATCGACCCCCCCCCCCACTTCTCTGACTCATGCTTAAACAAACCCAGCACACCCCCGACCTTTGCTCCCTGCATCTGCAGCAGGCCTTACCCACCAACAGCTCCCTCTCTCACCTTCTTTGCTGGCACAGGGCTCACTGGCTTACTGAAGGTCAGCCTACAGTCAACTTCCGGGGGAAAGAATCCTTAGATGTAAGCTAATATTGTGTTGTAAGCTGTGACTTTTCTTTTTTTCTGAACAAAGCGAATTCTTATTTTTTTTTTCCTCTTGGGGTTTCTACTCCATTATATTCATCAATGCAGAGATGGAACATTTGGCAAAATTATTTTAAGTAGCTCTCCAACCTGTGATCATAATTTCAAATCAAGGAATTTGCTGAGCAGCTGCGGGGGAAGAACGAGGAGTCTGGGAGTGATTTAGGGCCTGGGGGAGGGGAGGCCATGACGTTTAAGGCCTGGGCTAGCAGCAGAGGCAGCTGTGGAGGTGGGCTGTGCACACCCAATGGGGAAGAGACCATGCTGTCCTGTCTCATCCGAGTTTTCATCTACTGAACCCACCACACATGGCACTTGGAAACAGATGGACCCAGGGGCTGGAGGGATAGCTGATGGTTCAGTCAGGAAACTGCTTGCTGTGCAAACATGAGCAGCTGAGTTTGGGTCTCTAGGACTCACATAAGAAGTGAGGCATGGGTAGAACGCAACCTGTAATCAATCCCAGCACAGGAGAGGAAAGCAGAGAGACCCCAGAGCCTTGGAGAGGCTGGGGGCTCGTGAGGGCGGGGGGTGGGGTGGGTAGTGAGGGGGTTGCTGCAAGTCAGGCTATGGGAATCAGCTCTCTCCTGCCACGTGGGCCCCAGGGAAAAGGCTCAGGTTGTGGCTTCACACATCTTTACTCAGCCATCTGTCAGGATCTCTACCTCACTTTTTGAAACAGTATCTTGCTGTATCTGAAGTTCTCTGATAGGCTACACTGGTTGGCCCTGAGTTCTCAGGGTTCACCTACTGTCTCTCTGCCAGGGATGCTGTTACAGCTACACCCCACCATGCCGATGTTTTAAATGGGGATCAGAACTTGGTCATTATGCTTGGATGGCAAGCACTTTACCCACCGAGCCATCTCCCAGCTCCTTCGTCTTGTTTTACTTGACTGTCCTTCCTTTTCTTCCAGAGCTGCTGCCTGTCTTCTTCCCCGAGGGACACACCAATAGCCCTGGTCACTGTTGCGTGGCCAAGCCTGTCAGGTCTGGGAAGCTTGGAAGCCGACATTCAGCTTGGTTGCTCTTTTACCTGTTCTTTAGGGTGGCTCACCCCAGCTCTGCTTTCTGAGAAAACAAGGCTGAACTTTGTTCAGTCAAAGCCTAATTTCCCTGAGGTCTGCTGTTTGTTCCCCAGCCCGCCTCCCTCCAGCTGCTCGCCTGTTGACTGGTCTCCCTCATACTGCTCTCTGCTTCCTCAGCTCCAGTGCCTTTTTCTTGGAAGGTGGCTACAGCCAGCCCAGCAGGTAAAATACAGGCCCTGTGCTGGCCATGACCTGCTGGGCTTGACTTCACCAACAAGGTATCCAGAAACACTCAGTGAATGAGCTTGGTACTTTTGAGGCCCACTGAGGCGATCACAAATGGGCAGCATGGCTCTGGAGCTCTAGGGTGGCTTTGATGGACTCATACTTGAAGTCCCTTGCAGGAGAGAGGGAGAGGGAGGAAGAGAGAGAGAGGGAGAGAGAGAGAGATAGAGAGAGAGAGAGAGAGAGAAAGAGAGAGAGAGGGGAGAGAGAGAGAGAGAGAGAACGATAATGAAAGTAAAGGCTAGTGGTAACAAAGAAGGGCATCTTTCTGGATACCATGTGTTCTAGAACTCTTTCTTCAGACTTTCCTTCTCTTCTTCCTTCTCCTCCTCCTCTTCCTCTTCCTTCTCTTCCTCTTCGTTCTTTTCCTTCTCTTCTTCATCTTTCTCTTTTTCCTTCATTTTCTTTTAACTTTTGTTACATTTATATGTATATGCCATGTGCATCGTGTGTGTGTGTGTGTGTGTGTGTGTGTGTGTGTGTGTGTGTAGGTCAAAGGACAACTGTGGTGTCAGTTCTCTCCACCACCATCTGAGTCCCAAGGATTGAACTCAAGACATCCAGTTTGTCAGCAAGCATCTTTACTGGCCCCCAATTCTCTCTTATCTTTCCTGTATCTCTTGGTGTCTCTTTGTTTCCATAGAAACTACCTCTCTGGTCCCTGGGTTCTTATGCCCTTTTAGACTTTGGTATGATTCCTCCTGTAGTTTTCCTCTGTCACACCACAAATTTGATACCAAGAAGGTTCATCCTTACCTAGCATCTTCACACCACCAAACTCACGTGGGCCATAGAATGGGCTTTGATTTTCCTGAAGCATATTTATGATAATTTGATATAACTTTCAACATTTAAGAAACAGAAAATCGCTTTTAAAAGCCCAGATTTTTAGCTTGCCTTGCAGCACCATGGGGTAATTGCTTGCTTTGGGGTGTTCATTGGCTAGAATAAAGAGGCAGCCGCCCCCGCATGGCACACTGCCCCCACTGCACCATCACTACATCTAGACTTTGGGGCTGGGGATTAGACACTATCAATGAATGGGCTTATCCCTCTTACCCTCTAAACCACCTCACAGGTAGAATGTCTGACCCTTCCTTCCAGACATTTTACTTTGTGCTCTGGGTAAGGTAGAGTTTTCCTGGCAATCATTTCTCATCTCTAGTGGATTTGTTGCCACCATGTTTCTAAGGGTCATTTTACATCTTGTCCAGGTCTCTCAAGTTCTTAATCTCTCCAGGAGGCCCTGCCTCATGCATGATTGGAAAGACTGAGGCCACGTGTCCTGGTGCCTTGGCTTCCTTCTTTTCCTCCTCCAAGATCGTTCTCAAGATAATGACCGATTGTGTTCTTAACAGCTGGGTCAAGAATTAGAATATCCTGAATATCCCTGAATATCCCACCTGTCCTCCCAGCAGACATCACCATTCCAACTCCAGAGGAAAATGCCCTTGATTTCCTATATTGTTTTGCCATCAAAATATGTACACAAATAGGTGCTCACTGCAGTTTTATTCCTAATTGCTTCTGTGGCTTCTGGCTGCGGGTCATGTTGGAATCCCTCCCATCACACTGATTTGACTTTTCATCATGGTAGATATTGAAAGAGATATGCCAATGTCTTCCCACTGTGACTGTGGGGTAATCTATAGGTAAATCCATTGCTATTTGTCCTTTTATATTTTCAAGGTAAATCTGTTCAATTTTATGTTACACTGCACTTCTATGACTAAGAAATGGTCTTCATCCTTAGTATGCTCACATTCACTGAACTGTTATTTTGTTTTACTTTTTTAAAAGTTATTTTTTTTTTTATGTCCGTAGGCATCTCTGTGTGAGTATGCACATGTAAGGGGTAAAGCCAGTGGAGACCAGAAGAGAGTGTTAGAACTCCTGGGGCTGAAGTTAAAGATGCTTGTGAGCCATCTGGTGTAGGTGCTGGGAGTCTGAACTCCAGTCCCCGGAAGAGCAACAGTGCTCTTAACCCCTGAGCCGTCTCTCCAGCTCCAGTCAATTCCCTCCCTGCTCTCTCTTCCTGCTCTATCTTTCCCACTATTTCACTTCTCTGCACTTCACTGTGGGTTTACTTCACCCCGACTTCCTATCTTATGGAAACCATGTATGACACTGAATTTATTTGTCAGAGTTTTTGATTGTAAAAAAATCTCCACTTGGTTCCTTTTCCTGGTTTGCAAATACCCTCTCTTTCAAAACATTCATTTGCTTTATTTTGTGTGTGTGTGTGTGTGTGTGTGTGTGTGTGTGTGTGTGCATGTACTTAAGCATGTATGTGTGTGAGCCTGAGTAGGTGTGCCACATGCAGTCAGGGGTCAGAAGAGGCATCAGATCTCTTGGAACTAGTTATAAGCCACCATGTGGCTGCTGAGACTCAAACCTGGGTCCTCTGAAAGAACAGCAAGTGCTGAGACATCTCTCCAGTCCCCCAAATACTTTTTGAATTTCTCAGCCTCATCTCCATGCACTAGAAATTTCGTGTATTTAAAGTGTACCTCTGATAACATTGTATCTGGAGTTTATAGAGTCTATTGTTATTCTGTTGACCATTGTTCAGACAATTCTTGCTAGTCTTTCTTCCTGGTTTGAATATACTTGCAAAGGTAAAGGTAGGAATAGTTTGAGGCCTCAAAAGAGTCTACTGTCTTCTAGAAACATTTGCTTGTTTTTTACCAAGAGGTGGGGACATTAGAATCCCGAGGTTAATTCAAACCAATTTCATGGGTTGAGGTGATTTGAAGGCCTCAAAAGTCTGTCTCTTTCTCATTCAAATTCACAGCCTGGTTTTCTTGGGACATTCATTTTGATGGGTCCTGGACTCCAGTACCTGTCCTTCTTGTCATATGATGCATCAGGAAATGCTGCCCAGCCGCAGTGTACTGCTGCTCTTATGTCAACTGACACACAAATTAGAGTTATCTAAAAGGAGGGAATCAAAGTTGAGAAGATACCTCCATAAGACCCGGCTGCAAGTCATTTTCTTAATCAGTGAACAGTGCGGGAGGACCCATCCCTGGGTGGCTCTCCTTCGTTCTAGAAGAAAGCAGGACAGAATAAGCCATGTGGATGGAGTAAGCCATTAAGCAGCACCCCTCCATGGTCTTTGCATCACCTTCTGTCTCTAGATTTTTGCTTCCTTTGACTTTCTGTCCTGGCTTCCGTCAATGATGAACAAATAAAGCCAAATAAGACAAATGCTTTTTGGTCATGGTGTTTTGTCGAAGCAATAGAAATCCTAATGAAGACAACATGATTGCCACCTAGGAGGAAACATGAATTCATACTTTGAGCTTATGTCCTGGGCCTCCATTTCCCAGATTCTAGTTTGTTAAATTTAAATCTTCACTCTTATGTTAGCCATGTAATGCATTCAAGAGACATGAGGCGGGGTGTAGGGGGATGTGTATCAGCACACATGGGTATGCACACCCATGTGTGAGTGTAGAGGCCAGAGGATGTCAGGGGTCTTGCTCTTATCACTTTCTATCTGATGACCCTGAGACAGGCTTTCTTGATGAAACTGAAGCAAGCCCCAGAGATCTTTGTCTCTCTTCCTCGTACAGTGCTGGGGTTATAGGTGAGTGTAGCCATGCCAGGTTTCTTTCATGGGTTCTGGGGATTCAAACTCAGACCCCCATGCTTATGCAACAACCTCTCTTACCCATGGAATCAACTTTACAGCTCCAGGGAGCTGCTATTTATAGTTTTGTGCTACCTAGTCTAATGTTTTCTGTCTCTAGTTTCTCATTGGTAGCCTTCTGGCCTTTGTTTTCTTTAGCCCTCAGGAGAGAAGGCCTGCTTCTGTCTCAAATAGGCCCTTTCTGGCATGGACTGGATTCTTTCCCTTCACACTGGTCTAGAATTGTAAATCCTCTTCAATCTCTTATTGAGCACTAGAATCTTCCCCACAAATACTTTCAGCTGTCTTCTATATAAACACAACTGACTTTCTGCCCCCTAAGGCCGTCCACCTTTTGTAATCACTAACCTAGATGGTGCTATTTTTGGTGAAAGTTCTTGCTAAAACAGTTTATCAACTTCTGTGTTTCTTTCTCCTCTTCCATATCCACACCGGCAAGCCTGCTTAGACCAGTGCTCCTTAAGCATTCCTGCCTTGACGGATTAGCTTGGCCAGGACAAGTTTACACATCACTGGAGAAGTGTGAAGAGGGAGTGCGGATGGAAAAAAATAGAGACGCAGGAAGAGGTTTATAATGTTTGAAATTAGGCAGCCCAGCCCGGAACTTTCCATAAAAACTTTCTCCTGGCTCCTCCTCTTTCCTCCCTTTTATTGCCAGAGTATCTGAATGGGCAAGCCAGCCTTGCTGTTTCCATTACTCAAGCACACACTTGGATTTAAAGGGTGTGAGAACCACCCTCCTTGCTCATGTAGGGCTTTAAAAAAGCAAAGCAAAACAAAGCAAAGCAAAACAAAACAGGGTCTCATGTAGCTCAGGGTGGCCTTCAGTTCCTTATGTGGCTGAAGATGGCCTTGAACTTCTGATCCTACTGTCTCTACCTTCCAAGTATTGGGATTATAGGCATTTGACATAAAGCCTGGTTTATGAGGTGCTGGGGATTGAACCTGGGGCTCTATGTAAGCCATTCCCAGGCCCACAACAGGCTTCTCTTGGTCCATATCCTGTCCAGTCCTTTGAAGACTTTGCAATGGCTTTACCCACCCCCCTCTCTCTGAATTGCTCCTTTCCTGGGTGCTGGGAAGTTTGAGACTCTATGGTCTCCCAACTACTCATTCCATTTCACTTTCTGCTTCTTTTCTAAAGGGAGAGCTTCCTAAACTTCCGGGGCTCTCTTTTGGTGTCTTCCCATTTCTCTTCATGGACTCCTCACCTTTGTTAATGGTGGTTCACATCACTCCTTTTGATGCCCATAATTAACTTTCTGGCCAAGACAACTCAGTAGGGTTTCATGTTTTGCATTTCTCAATGACTGCTGTTTATTTCTTCAGTGTGTCCTAGAAGCCCTTCAAAATTATTCTTAAAGTTGAGTTCATAGTTTCCACCCACAAACTTCCTCTTTCTTGTAATGTCCCCATGTGAATATAGTGATATATCCCTGCGCCCATTTTACCCCTCATATTAGGTACTTTTCCTTTCATCTGTTTCTTCATTCTCATAGATTTTTCAGGACTCATTCAAATGTCTTCTTTCTAAAAAACAAAAGAAAACAAAACCTAGAAAAAGGACATATATATATATATATATATATATATATATATATATATATATATACACACACACACACACACACACACACACACACACACACACACTAGTATATTTCAGTAGTGAGAGACACAGCTCAAATCCAGGTTCTGCCTCGGACCATCAGACACTACACACAATGCTCACATATCTTGAATTTGGTTTTTCTCAGCCATAAAATGGGAGCAATGCTTACAAACTCACCAGTTTATTGGTGGAATTAAATTATTTGCAAATATATGCAAGACTTATTGGTCTTCTATATAGTGTCTTCTATACAGCACAGGCTAGCCTCAAGTTCACAGTTATCTTTTTTCCCCCTTAGTCTCTTGAGTGCTGGGATTTCAGGCATGATCCACAGTGCCCAGCTCATTATTGAAAATGTTGTTTCAGAATGTAAGCTCCTTAAGAGCAAGGCTCAGTTCTAGTGAATCAATACAGCCCCATGTACTGACTAGTGATCAAATGAACAAATAAATACAGGATAATTTTCCTAACCCCGTGTCCAGTGCCAGCACTGTATTCACTAAGGAAAAGATCAAGCCTAGTCAATCTTGTCCTGTTTAATGCCTCCTGATTACAGGTGGCCACTAATTTGATGCTCTTGCTTTATTTTTACCTGGTTGAGTGGCTTGACTTCATAGCCAATGGCTGCTAAGAAGGGAGAAGTAATCACAAACTTTTAAATCCACTCAGCCTTAGCTTGCTGTTGTTTTCCCACAAGCTGGTTAACCATCTAGTGGTTTAATGGTGTAGACAACTAACTGTCCTGGGTCACCAGCTCCCATCACCTCATTTTATTTTTGCATAATTTATCTAGAAAGCTGCATCATCTCTTTACTTCTCCTGATCTTTACTGAACAGTCTCTTAGGTCCCAGGCAGCCATCTGGTCTACACCGATACTCTCATTTTCTGCTTTGACCTACTTCCTCCTCTTGGGTCTTAACATGGGAATGCTGGCTGTTATTGTCCTGAAAAACTAGTGCTTAGCTGGAAAGCAACCCTTCTCTGAGCATGCATCAGCCCAATCCACCTGTCTGCTAATGTGGACACGCCAAGCACTTGTCTCCCTCCTGGCTCATCAGACACAGCTCAATACATTCGGCCGATACTCTGGCAATTTGGTTATTCATTTTCTGCTCTCAGCTGAGTGTAGACCACCTGGCCATAGTTTGGCTCACCCACTTCCTAGTTCTCTTGGCAGATGGTGTCTGGTATCCACAGTATGTTTCCTCTTTCCCTCCTTCTCCACTATCCTCCATTAGAAAGGTCCTTTTGGGGAGGAATAAACAGAGGCGAGGAATGAGTATATGAGGTAGCATCCCACAGAAGAACTTGGGAGATCTCAAAATATGGTTTTTGGGGGGTATAGAGACACGTTGTCTCTTTCAGTCCATATTTTTATTTGTTTAAGACTTTGAAACATCTACTTTTTTTTTTGTCTTTACCACGATAGACTAAAAACGAAGGGTTCTGAATGACTATGTCATCTAAGCTAAAGATGACTATGAAGATGGGCTCTCCAGTCTTCACTCCTACCCTCTCAAAGATGATGTCCCACTTCTGCCAAGGCAATAAGGGAATAAAGAATGATGTGGCCATGGTGATTTAGTTCATTGCATCAAGATTCTAAGTCATTCTGTTATTCTTTCCTTTAACATAATTGGCAATAAATCATGATATAATTAATTCAAGATGAAATAGCAAAGCTGTCTCAAGGTGTAGGAAAAATAAGAGCCCCAAGATCCTCAACAGTGACTCGATATATAAAAGGGTCAGGTGGACACATATAGCTCTAATAATGTAGTATAAATCTACTGTAATAAAAATAAGTAATGATTTCTTTTGCCCATCTTTGGAAAAACTTGAAGGAAGAATAGAAGTTAAGTAATATCAGTCCTTAAAAGCAGGGCTATTCAGCTGGGTGTGGTGGCTTTAATTCCAGAATTTGGGAGGCAGAAGCAGGTGTGTTGTTCTTTTGCTACAATTATCACCTCAAGGTGGGGGTAGCTGGTGGCCAACCATAAGCAGGAGAGAGAGAGAGAGCAAAAGAGAGAAAGAAAGAGAGCAAGAGCGAGAGGAAGAGAGGAACAGGGAGAGGAAGAGAGAGAAAGGGGCGCACATGCTTGCTTCAAAAAGGAAACTGAGTCCCTATGCAGTTGTGTAATGAGTGACATAGCAATGACATGGCCATTGTCGGGGTATGTGTGTGTGTGTGTGTGTGTGTGTGTGTGTGTGTGTGTGTGTGTGTGAGCATACTGCTGGTTTCCAACAAGGTGGATCTCTGAGTTTGAGGCCAGCTTGGTCTACAAAGAAAGTTTCAGGACAGCCAGGGCTGTTACACAGAGAAACCCTATCTTGGAAAAGCATGCCCTGTGGTGATATATTATTTATGATTTATTAAAGCTTGCCTGAAGATCAAAAAAGCAAAGCAGCCAGCCACTAGCCCTTACTCTACTTCAGACTGAAAGGAAATCCTGGCTCCACCAAACCTCAGACTCCTCTCTATTCAGCATGGCTGGAGAATCCTGCGATGTCAATGTCTTCCTATCCTCAGTGTGGCTGGAAAATGAATGCTCACTCTGAGACCCTGTTCTTGTCTTAAATACCTCTCATGAGTCCTGGGATTGAAGGCATATGATCCCAGGTGCTGAGATCATCTTTGTGTGAATTGTTTCTCTTTAGGACTGGATCAATTTCATGTAGCTCAGTGTGGCCTTGAACTAACAGAGATCCATTTACCTTTTAATCCTGAGTCCTGGGATTATAGGTGTGTGCCTCACTTCTATGGCTTGTGATTGACTTTGTTTTCTGACAGGCACGCTTTAATAAATCATACATAATATATCACCACTCCCAACTCCAAAATAGGACTATTCAAGAAGAAATTAAAAGGCAGGACTGGGAAGATAGCTCAATTAGTAGAGTACTTGTCTTGTAAGCACAATGACTTAAGTTCAAGTTCCAGAACCCATGTAGAAAAGGATGGAGACAGAGAGATCACTGATATCAGTGGCCATTCTAGCTTATAGGTAGATCAGTGAGAGATCCTGCCTCAAAAAAAAAAAAAAAAAAAAAAAAAAACGTATGGAGGGTAGAACCTGAGCAATGACATCCAAGGTTGTCTTCTGGTTTCCCTATGCACATACATACATACATACATACATACATACATACATACATACAAAAACAATTGGCATTAGAGAAGCCATGACTGGGATCTGGATCTGATGAGTCCTCCTGAGGTCAATTTTCACCAGCTTTTAGGGAAATCCTCCATGTAATCTCTGTTTTCCGCATGGCACTGGATTTGAAAGCCAAGGCCTGGTATACACTAGATAGTCCTCTGTCATTGAGCCCCAGCCCCAGCTTTATTCAAAGTCTCTTAAAACATGCCATAAACAGAATCACGCTTTCCTTTTAGGTATGCTTTTGAGCAGGGCGCAGCAACAATTGCAGCACCTGAAAGGGTCAAAGGGTCAAGAGTTCAAGGTCAACCCCAGCCACACAGTGAGTTTGAAACCAGCCTGAACTCAATAAAAAAGTGATTTTGAGCAAAGTGTGGTTCCTGCACTATTCTTTTCCTGACAGTTTCTTTCTGTGCAATCTCTAGAATATTCACAAACTTTGGCTTTTTTCCTCACTTGGATGACACATTCCACTAAGTTGAAGCATGATTGATCTATAGGGTCCAGAGAATGGACTATAATAGCTATGCTTTTAGTTTTAAGTACATAGCAAAACAAAAAAAAGGAATAGTCACCAATAGTTTTTTGTTGTTTTTTCTTTTTCTTTTCTTTTTTTTTGTGGGGGGGGGCATTTCTTTTGTTTGGTTGTTTTGTTTTGAAATAGACTTCTCTATTATGTAGCTCTGGCTGTTCTGGAACTTGATATGTAGATCAGGCTGGCCTTGAACTCACAGAGATCCCCTTGTCTCTGCCTCCCAAGTGCTGATTAAAAGCATGCACTGCCATGCCCAGCCTCAATCAATAGTTAGGGAAACAGAAGAGAACATCATCAGCTCTAAGGCTCAAAATATCCGGCAGAAGCCAACTAGAGAAGTTGGGGCTGACAACCGAATCCCTGGACACACTTCCTCTTCACTATGGAGTTCTGACTTCTCCTTCCCACTGTGGGTGTTTTTACAGTATGGGAGAAACACTAGTTACTTCCACTGAAAATAACTTCCTTCTGGCTGTTATGAAGGATACAGTGTTTTCACTGTCGGGGCTGTTTTGTTGATTTCTTCACTCACAGACTTAGGGGGCCAGTTGTACCCAGAAAAGGGCCTCAGAGTACACTGAGACATAAAACTCTTGCTCTGAAATGGGAAGGTATCTACCTTGCTTCCAGAGCCATATCCTCTGTGAGTCCAAACAGCGTGTGACAATCTACCAATCTGATACACATTACAATTACAGAAAATGACTTTCAGTGAATATGGTATTTCGTAATTTCACAATCAAAAATAGGCGTATCTCATTTTATTTTCCTGGCATTAAGACTCTTTATATCTTACACTTAATCTGGCCTGATGTAAGTTTTTTTCTGAGACAGGTCTACCCTGGACTCTTAGTGGCAATCCTCCTGTAACAGTCTCTCAGAGTATTGAAATACAGATATGAGAGCTACCATGCCTTCATAATGATTTTCGATATTTTGTTCCTAGTAGCCAAGTGAACCCAAGAGATTTTGTTTTTCTTGAAGACTATATTGTAATAATTGCATTTAAAAACTTTTGCTAATAAGAAAAAAAGTCAAATTCATTAAACTACCAATACACACCAATTTCTTTCAGTTTTGTTTTTTTTAATTTGGTTACTGTTTTGAGACAGAGTGGCAGTATGCAGCTCTGGCTAGCCTGGGACTCTCATATAGCCCTGGCTAGCCTCAAACTTGTGATCCTCTTGTCTCTACTTCTCCAGAACTAGGATTACAGGCCTACCTCACTGTGCTTTGCCTCATTACTTCTGTAAAGTCCTAGAAATATAGGCCCTAGTGAAAACAGCCTGGAGAGGAATGTGCTGAAGCACTTTCTCCTCGTGCACAGCTGGGCTCTTGTATTTCACCGTCCAGGTTGTTACTCCTCTTGTCTCCAGCCAGTGTTCCTCTGTGCATGCAAGCTATGCAATGTAGAGTGAAGATCAAAACACCGAAGCCAGCCTTGGGCCACTGTGGGTAGAGTGTGAGTCACAAGGATGCTTGTATGTCCCTCACACTCTGGCACCTTCTTACACAGTCCTGCTATAGAGAGGGAAACTTTAAAATCATCGTCTGGTTTCATGAGTTAAAAAATAGAAGTGGCTGTGACATATTGTTAGCTTTGAGAGTCCTGGGGATGATCATTGGTTAAGGGTGATGGGTCCAGCTTAGTGACCCAGATTTTGGAGGTCAGGACTCATCCTTCCTCTTTGGGACTCCTTGTGGATACCATGTATGCATAATTTTCAGTTTTCTATTGTCCAAAGCAGGGTTTGGTTGCCAAGATTTAACTCAAATCCATGCAGTTCCATTTAGTTCAGGGTTAATGTTAACGAACATAAGCTCTGAGAGGTGAATGGTGTGTGTGTGTGTGTGTGTGTGTGTGCATATGCACATGCATATACATGTATGTGTGGATGCATAGTTGGTATATGACATTTTATTTATTTTTCATGTATGCATGTGGAACAGGGGAGACATGCATGCCATGGCACATTTATGAAGATCAGGAACAATTTGGAGGAGTTGGTTCTCTCCTTTTACTATGTGAGTACCACGAAGCAAACTCAGGTCATCAGCTTGGAGGCAAGCACCCTACCCCATGAACCATTTTGCTGGATCCACTTTATGTTTTGAGACAGGGTCTTTCCCTGGAGCTGACTTACTCAGCAAGACTGGATGACCATCAGGGTTTTCTGTGGATGCTGGGTGTCCTCATGCTAGCCTCTCCCCACCCACAAGGCTAAAGCTCTGGTTCTTTATGGTCCCTACCCCAGGCTGGAGGATGACTTCCGTTCCTGTCTTCACTTTCTGGAAGTTGGATTCTCCACAGGTCTCATAGTCTCCTGGGGCCATAAACTCTAGCATGTAGGAAAAGAGACAGAGGAGGGAGGAGGCAAATGGGAGCAGCTAACACAGGCCTTCCTTCCCATTAGGGCCTTCCTTCCATTAGAATTCCCTGGGTCAGTCAGCACAGCCCTGTCACCTCCCTGGGGCTCACTCGAGCCTGGGAAAACACATACTCAGCCCTGTTCCTTTGGAAACATGACATTTCCATTAATGAGGTGTTAGACATACAGTGGTGACAAAGCCTGACACCCTTACCCTCTGTATGGAGTTGCACAGCAAAGCACAGAAAGATCTAGGCTCCTATTGTAACAATTATGACCACTCCTCTTGTCTCTTCCTTTCCCACCACACACCTTTCTGTTTGATGGACCAGGGCCATCTTTTTAGCAACTTTAGAAAGAGTATGTGGCTCCCAGGAGGCCTCTAGTCTCTGCAGAAAGTTTCATCCTTGCTTATCTTGGGTAGGAACATTCCAGCTGGGTGACTGAGAAAGGGAGCTCTCCCTTCTCTCTCTCTCTCTCTCTCTCTCTCTCTCTCTCTCTCTCTCTCTCTCGTTCTTTCTCTTTCTCTTAAAATGCATGTGTGTGGTGTATGTGGGTGAGTTGCCTGCCACAGTGCTCTTGTGGAGGCTTGAAACAGGGTCTCTTTGGCATTGTATATACTAATCTAGTTGACCTGCAAGCTTGTAGGCCTCTCCTGTTTCTTCCTCCTGTCTGTCTACCCAGGGGTCTTGTCCCACAACGATGTGAAAGCCACCTCAAAGGAGAGTAGGATGCTGTAAGCCCCACTCTGCTGTCACATACACAGGAGCAGAGGACCATGGAGGAGGAAGTCCTGCTTGGAGGATTATGATTAGAGGAACAGGGTGGACTGCTGGAGTCATGCTTTGAGATCATGCTTCAACCCCTGGGATCTGATATGAGTGGGACACTTCCTTCCTCCCAGTGGGAGCTGGAATAGCTCTGAGTCAGCATCCTGGTTCTTGGCTCTTTTGACATGAAACTGTATGTGGAGGAACCAGGTAGGCATAGCTAGCAGCCTCATGCATTATGGGGGTTGGGCTAGAGACTCATGATATGTAAGAGCATGAGCCATCAATTAGCTGGCAAGACACTGGGGAGGATCCATTTGCTGGACACCCAAAGAGCTGTGGGAACCCCTGAATCCAGCACCTGAAAATGTAGTGTGTTAAAGGTTGAATCTCATCAGTCTTCCAAGTTTTCAGTTTCTCCTGTTCCTGTTCAAACCGGACAGTCTTAGCCCAATTGTAACGAAGTTCTGGGGACCTGGAGGCGCAAAGAAAAGACATTATTCCCCACAGTTCTGAAAGTGGAGTATCTCAGAGCCAGGATGTCAGCATAGGTTGATTCTGTGAGGGCCTCTTCGATATGCTGGCCCTTCTAGCGGGGCCCCGCGTGGTGGCAATGGGGACAAAAAGGAAAGTTGGAAGGGTGGTTCTGTAGGCTGAGAGGCCTAGAAGGCCAGGCAGGGGATGGTGTGGAGGTTGTCATGGGCTCACTAAGGTGGGCGCTACCTTCCAGAAGCACCCTGTCCTCTGACAGGTGAGGCATGGGAGGACAGAGGCAAATGATGGGACAGAACCTGGCTTGGGGATGGCACTGGGTGTGGGAAAGAAGAGGTCTGAGTGAGAGGACATTTTCTGTGTGTTTGTTACAGTATCTACTGATTTTATTTTATGTGTATGAGTGTTTCCTGCATGTGTGTCTGTGGAGGCCAGAAGAGGGTGTCAGATCCCCTGGGACTGGAGTTATAAATGGTTGTGAGCCACCATGTGGGTGCTGGGAACTGAACCCGTGTCCTGTGCAAGAGCAGCCAGTGCTCTTAACCACCAAGCCATCTCTCCAGCCTCCTATTGAATTATTTAAAAATGTCTTACAGGTATAGATGACATGTTGTGCATATTCTGCCCCACCCTGTTCCCCCACTCTCTCTCCCTTCACTAGAATCTTCCCCCATTAGCACCCTATCTATGCTCCACCAGACATTTAATATATACACGCATGATTTGGTGTGGTTATATGAGAGGAAACACAGCATCTGTGCTTCCGAGGCCAACTTAATTCTATTGTCTCCATTGCATCACTTTCCCCACAAGTGATGTGATTGCTGTTCTTTATGGCTGAAAAAATTCTCCTGTGTATAAACGACATCTTTCTTATTCATTCCTCTGTTGTTGGACATCTAAGTTGGTTTCATAGCGTAGCCATTGTGAAGCTGTAGTAAATATGGAGGTGTAAGTGCCTCTCTAATGTGTTAACTTAGAGCACTCTGGGTGAATTCTCAAGAGTGATGTAGCTGGTCATATGGTAGACCTATTTCTTGGTTTTTGAGAAACCTCCACACTGGCATCCATAGTGGCTAGACAACTTTACATCTGCCCTAGCAATGTATAAACAATCCCCATTTTCCGGAGGAGACATTCTGAAGGTAAATAGATGGGCCCTCAGATGTCTCAAGGTCATCAAGGCCCTGAGTAAGTTGGGTGGGAGCTGTGGCAACAGCCACAGGAGGCCTGGGGGCCCCTTTTGAGCAGCATGTATAGGACTTTAGGGGTGGCGACAGCCAGTGGACAGGTGGCCCTAGGACAGCTGGAGACAGCCGAAGGGTCAGGCTGGGGTATGTGTATTGTCTGTGCAGAATAACCTGGTCAGGGGAGGCTGCAGGTGGGTGGCTTCTGTGGGTGGAGAGGCATTTGCAGAGAAAATGAGAGCAGTAGCTCAGGAGAAGCACACCGGGGCAGCGCAGAAGTACCAGTCAGAGGTCAAGCAGACACAGGTACAGCCCTGTGTCACGGGGTGGGGTGGGGGTTCTCCATGTAGACTTTGGTTTTCAAGGAGCTTTCATGAACGCAAGAAGTACAGTGGAAATCAACTTTCTGAGCAACAGAAAGGAACTGAACATGAGGACCCCTTTCCCTCCCCTGCAGCTCCCTTCTCTGCCAAGAGACCAGTCATATCCCTTGTATGAACACTGAGAACCATTAGTGAGGCCAAGGGTGTTTGGGATGCTGTGTAGTGAGTGAGGCAGGCAGGACATGGCAGGTACTTGGAGGGGAATGAGGCAGTCTCCAGGAAGAGTTCTGGAAGATATGAGTGTGTCCTGCACAGTTGAGTGACTGTCTAGGGCTATCCTGTCCAAGCCTTCTTCTTCAAGTTTCAGTTTCTATGGTGGTCACTCAGTGCCTGGAGCAAAAGAACAAAATGTCTTTGAGGTCGTCTTGAGATGGTTGCTAACTACTGTCAACACAGGATGCTTTCACTGTCCTGGGGAAGGTAATGCTGTTTCTGATAGAAGTTTTGATCCAAGACAAGGCAGCAATGGAGCCCAATATTGGCAGGATGGTGCAGTCATCATGCGACCTGCCTCATTCCAATTTTTCGTTATGTTGTTCTGAGACATAGTTTCAGGTAGCCCAGGCTAGCTCCACTATGTAGCCAAAGATGGCCTTGAACAACCACGGTCTCTGCCTTCATGCCTGAGCGCTGGGATTGGAAGCCTAAGCCACCACACCTGGTTTATGCAGTGTTGGGATGGAATCCAGGGCTTCAGACATGCCCGGCAAGCACTCCTCCAGCTGAGTTTCTGCCCAGTTCTGCTCTCTTCTTCAGGTGCCTTGTGTTTACCCTCCAGTGAACCTGGCTCCAGGCCTTGGGAGTTTGTGTGTTGAGGATACATGGTTGACAGTACCTGGAGCATAGGCAATACAAAGGGCAAATCTTTTTGTGCTCCCTAACTGGGGCAGAGCAGACAGGTGATTGTTATGGGCTATTGTACACTGTGTGAAGATATATTGCTGCAATTGGTTTAATAAAGAGCTGAAAGGCCAATGGCTAGGCAGGAGGTATAGGTGGGACTTCCAGGCAGAGAGAGGAAGTAGGAAGAGGAACTGAGGCACAGGAGAGAGATGCCAGGAGACACAAAATAGGCAAGACACGCAGGAGGAGAGGTAACAGCCATGAGCTATATGGCAGCACATAGATTAATAGAAATAGGTTAATTTAAGTTATAAGAACTAGTCAGGAATAAGCCTAAGCTATAGTCTGAGCTTTCATAATAAAAAGAAGTCTCTGTGTCATTATTTGGGAGCTGCCTGGTGGGGCACAGACTTGTTACAGATGGCTTTTGCATAGGACCACGTAGTAAATATTTCCTGGTTTGCAGATCATATGTCTGGTCCCAAGTGTTCATTGTGTTCTCTGTTTGGTGATATAGCCACTGATGAATGGTGTGGCTGTATTCCAGTGAAACTTTGTGTACAAAAACAGATGATGGCCGGATTTGGCCCATTTTTTTCACTGCCCAGATTTTCCCTTTTGCAGGGTGGGAATATATCCTTGCTCATTTTGCTCTTCTTAGGCCTAGTGTGACTCACAGTGAGGCTCAGCAGCAGGTGTCAAGTGATCTTCTAACTGTGGACAGATCTTAGCCTGAGCTGCTTGTGGACCAGGAGACCAGCACCCCTCCCAACCCTGACATACAGAGCTAGGTGGCCCAGGGAAGATGAGAGAGCATGGGGAGCTATTGAAGAGAGCAGACTAGGGAACAAGTACTTTCTGGAGGTTTGCCGAGAGTGGACAGAAAAGCCAAGCATGGTGGATGCTTTTGTTTGATGATGGCTGGAAAATGTCCACACCAGTTTATGCACTACAAGTTTGTTCTTCAGTGCGGATCACTCATCCCACCCTCTGCCTTACCCCACAATTCTTGTGGCCTTCTCTTCCTCACCCCAGACTCACTCACCTCCCAAGCCTGCAGACCTGACCTAAAGGGAGGAGAGTGGTCAGTGCAGTCTTGCTTGGGAGAGGGGTTAGAGTACCTCTGCTGAGAAGCTGCTTGGTTCCTGAGAGATGGTTTTTAATGAAGGAGAAAGACTGGTCCCTTTCCCTCTTTTTTTTTTTTTTTTGTTGACTTTCTGTCTTCCACGAGATCTTCCCATGATGCCATCTGCTGAGATCTGACACACGGAGGGAGCCTTTTCCAGAGCTGACACCATGTTCTTGAATTTGCGACACTGTGTGAAATAAACTTCCTTTTTTTTTTTTTTTTTAAAGTACCCTGGCTCCAGTATTTTGTTATAACAATGGAAAGTGGACTTATACAAAGGTGGACTAGAGAATTAAGTGAGGCCAAGTAAACTATCTTAGGCTGGTACATGGTGCAGGTGTGATGGGGAAGCAAACAGGACACTAGCAGGAGTTCTACTTTAGAGGCTGCCTGCACCAGAAAGTGCTGCATCAGTCCCAGGGCAGAGAAAGGACTCTGTGGGAAGGGGTTTTGTGGATCAGGCCTAGGGGTGGATCTTAGCAGTGAACCTCCCCAGCTTCTTATTCTCTCTCAAACAGTAACACATGGGAATGTTGTGTTTCTGGTGTTCAACCCCACATGTTTTTGGGGGGCATTGATCCCAAAGGCAAAGGAGCATTGGGATGGCACAGCTCCCAGCACACAGTGTTCTGGGCTCTGTGTATCGCCTGAGGCAAGGCAGAGATGTAGTAACAGCTCTCCATGGTGATCTCAGTTTTGGGGACACAGGTCAAATTTGGAAACCATTCTGCAAACACACACAGGGCCCTAGTGAATGCCTGTTTCTCGGACAGAGGTTGTAACACATGCATGCTGTTTTGATGAAGTTTATCATCAGAGACTTGGCAAGTGGGTGTAGGCACAGCAGAGCCTCAAAACAAAGCAAAAAAAAAAAAAAAAAATCAGGATAGTTTCTCATTTACAGGGCAGAAAGCTAAGCTAATAAAGATTTTAAGGCAAAAGAGAGTAGCTTGAAGGGATGAAGCAGGGCCATTTTGAAAAAGCACAGCTTCATTTTCTCAAACAGATTTTACTGAGGAAGCCACAAGCCACAACAGTGTTGAGTGGCCATCATTACAGAGCTGTTCCCCAGACCTTCTCTCCTCTACCTACCCCTGTTTGTCAAATGCCACCTTTGGGCTGTTACCACCATCCCACCACAGTCCTGTGAACTCTAAATCTGGTGAAGGTTTGTATGTATCCAGATCACATTGCCTACTCCCTACAGAGAAGTATCTCTAGCCATTCATCAGCATCTTCCAAAGGTAAGGAAGGATGGTCTCCATCCATTCCTGCCTTCAACCATGGTTTCTCTCAGAGGGTACTGGTTCATTTGTTCCTGAGGATTAGTCCAACAATGTATTTTCTGGCCTGATTCTTGGTCCCTTGGCTTCTGGGTTCTGTAGATCTGACTAGGAATGACCATGTACAAGGTTTTAAAAGGAGCGTCCCGGAGATGTATATGTGCATGCTATGGGGACACTTGAGTGCTAGCTGAGGTTCTGGCCAGGTCCTCTGGGAACTGTGGGTGCCATATACACACCGTTTGATTAAAGGACAGAGAGCAGAAAGGGGTGAGTTGGGGGAGGGGGAAGAACAGAACGTTCATCCCTTTTAGTTTCCAGGAACTTGAGGGTCAATGTGCAAAAGAAGCGAGTCACCCCTGCCAACAAACCTCACTGATTACACAACTCCCTACAATCTGAATTTGGAGTTGGCCCTTGAAGAGAATGTCCCAACCTAGTGGCAGCAGATTCAGGAACTCAAAGAGATGACGACATTTGTTCAGAGGTTGAGGTCCTCTGAACCAGGTCATTTCTCCTGGCTCTGTAGCTAGTCACAGCCTAATAATAGCAATGGGGCACTTTGGACTTTGCAGTGGCTGGGTGTGCAGTACATCTGTGTGTACTGTCATGCCATGGAGGACAAACAACAGCCATCAGCCTAAATCTCCCTGCCAGCTGTGCCATGGTCAGTCAACATACCTTTTTGACTTAATCCCCACCACAGCTGGAGAGACAATGTTTTTGTTAGACCTTGGGCTGGAGAGGAAAGTTGATACATGCGTGTATTGGTGAAGGTTCACGGTGCAGCAGAGTTTGTTGTAATCCCTGACATGTGTTGTCTTAAGAGGATCCAGAACCATGGGCTTGGGAAGAAGGCTGAATGGAGAGCTCAGGGGCCCATTCTGACCTGTGTGGGCACATAGGCGACATGTGTGACCTTGTGTGTGCTCCTAATAGCATCAGAGGGAACTCACTCATCGACACAAATAAATCCTGTCCCCAGCTTCAGGTGACCCCTGTGACTCCTGCCTTGATTCTCCACTCTCCCAGGGTCACTCCATCTTGAGGAGATGGTGTCAACTATCTCACACAGATCCATGGGTGACTAGCTCCTAAATGAACTGTTCAGGGGACTAATTCTGAATAAATTGTGGTATGGGGAAGGGGTTCAGAGATATCTCCTGGGACTCCGGTCACTGGGGCCACACTGGAGAGGACCCTGGCTCTTTTGTGAGCTGTGGATGGGTGGGCAGTGGTAGACATGTGTGGAGGGAGAGGGCTGAGCAGCAGAGAGTGAGAATACTAAGAGAGGATCCCCTGGTAGTACAGACCCCTGGATCTGCTCCTAGTTTAAGGAGCTAAAAGGAAGGGTTCCCCTAGGCAGAAGCAGCTGCAGAGCAAGTAGGTGGCATAGCACACACTGGGTTGGAAAGGCCTGGAGCTCACTTGGCCATAAAGTCATGGGAGAAAACCTCCAGGCCACACACAAGGCCTCTCTGATGTGCGGACAGGGCGATGCCTGCCTGGAAGGATGAGGGTGTTGGTGACAGGATTTACTCTGTGCCTTTTCATATGAGGTCCCCGGTGAGTATGTCCTGGAATAGGTGGAGTGTGAGGATGAAGAAAAAGGACCCAGAGCTGCCAAGTTAAGTCACAAGTTAGCGTTGCCGGATGCAGAAAAGCAAGGCGTCTGATGGCCTGGCAGGGCTGCAGGCAGCGGAGGGTGGGAACAAGGGTGGCCAGGCAGGAAATGCCCTAGTCTCTCAGGTTGCAGGAGAAGGAAAGTCTGGCTGTTCTGAAAGGGAACTTAGAGACTAGGGACCGGATGTGAGCAGGGACCAGGGGAGGGAGGAACAATGGCCATTCTTCCACCACAAGCTGACCTTCCCCGAAACAGGAAGGGCCTGCCAGGAGGGGAGGGTCAGGCTGAGGGACAGGAAGGAAGGGGCCTGAGGAAAACCAAAGGCCTGTGGACTGTGTTTGGAATTTACAGGCCCCTGTCTGCAGGTCCCAAACATCCAGCAAGCTCAGCTCGTACTACAGGGGTGTGACTTTCCCAGGCCCTGTTGCCTTCGCCTCTCCCTCTCTGGGCCTCCTCAGGACCCTGATGTTGAGGCCTTACTAGGTTGCCCAGGGCCAGGATCTTGCACGCTGAATGAGTGTTTGTTACAGGTCTGCGAAACCTACCATCTTCACACACAGAGAGGAGTTTCCAGAAAAAATAAAGGAAGGCGGCCAAAGTAATCAAGGCATACAGCCTCCTCCTCTTTCGAAAAGGCGCCTATCTCCAAAACAATCGAGGCCGCCCATTAAACAACACTTGTTCAGTACAGAGGAAGGGCAGCGTGCCGGATCGCTGGGCTTTCCAAAGAAAACACTCCCAGTTGTCCGGCAGGCAACAATGAACAAAAAAACCTGAATGGTATTCGCATGGGAGGGTGGGGAGCCTGAGGCCCTCAGGATCCCCGGGTGATGGGTAAAGGGCTCCCCATCCAGCACATGCAGATCCTCAATTAAGGAACAGTCGTTCTCTTGGTCAATACACAAAGACACAGCAACCGGGTGCTTCTACAAGCCAGGGAGAAGGCCTTTGCTAGGAATAGCATCAGCCAGCTCCGTGGTCTTGGGCTTGTAGTCTCAGATCACCAAGTATAAGTTCCTCATGTTGTTTAAACTACCCAGATTAGACATATTTGTTATAGCCTTCTTAGAAGACTAGTATATTATCCAAAAGATTAGAGCCAGGAACACCACATCTTCTCACATGCTGAAGCTAAGACGTTAATCTCAAGGAAATAGAGAGTAGAATGACCGTTATTATGGACTGGGAAGGTGGGGGGAGGTCAGGGTGGGAGAGGATGGTTAACCAGGTTAGAGTGTAGTTGGTAGGAGAAATCACTTTTAGCGTTTTGTAACATGGCAGGGTGGCCATGGTTGAAAACAATGTGTCGAACACTTCAAAATAACTAATAAAAGAGGATTTTTAAGGGTCCTGTTGCACAGAAATGATAAGTATTTTGTGCAATAGGTAGGCCAATTGTCCTGATGTAGTCCTTACACCATGTATATAGGTCCAGCAACATGCTATGTCTCATAAATACATATAGTGATGCCAATTCAATAAATATTAACGGGGGTGGATGAAGTCTCTGGGACCAAAAAGCCCTAAAGGTGTCAGAAGCAAGCCTGTCCAGTTGATGGTGACTGTTCTCTCAAGGCCACAATGGATTTCCTGGCAGTTTGCTGATCCTTCAGGCTTCTTGTACCAACTTCCATGGTTGCTTGCAGAAGTGGGGAGCCTGGGATCCCTTCACTATAGGCTGGAGCCAGTGTTACTCCTTTCAGAGTCTGTCACTTTGCCCATTGTGGGTCTTCCACACGGCAACAGCATGAGGAGGTCAACTCGCTGTAAATGAGACCCCATTTGCCTGCAAATGAACCTGTGGATCAAACCCGAGACACAGCAGGCCGCAGAGTATTTGTGGTGAAGGGAAGGGGAAATGGTGTTCTGTGCAGTTCCTGGAAGGCACTGGGGCTTTTCATGGGGGAAGTGACTGCTCTGTAGACAACAGATCAAATCAGAGAGCTGCTGTCACCACGGTCTGAGGAACCCATGGGGCTCTGTCTCCTGCTTTGGGGATCACCAACCCTAGCCACTTCCCTACAGTGACTGACCTTGTCGAGGGCCCCCAGGAGTCCACATTGTCCTCATAGCTACACTTCCTGTGTGCTTGCCTGTGCCAGGTGCCTTCTTAGTCTTCCAGAGCTTTGCACATTTTCATTCTCTCCCCTGTACTTTTCTTGAGACAGTGTCTTGTGAAGTCTAGGATGGCCTCAACTCCCGATCCTCCTGACTTTGCTCCCTGGTGCTGGGACAGTCTTGCTCTAGGTTAATGAAGTGAGGTTTTTTTTTTTGGTGAAGATGGTTGTGCAGGGTTAGGGACTTGTTCATCTGTAAGGCTGGAGCATCTGCGGGTTAGCAGACAGGAGCTGGGCAAGCAGTTGAGGGCAAAGTGGTGCCCACGGTGGCACAGTGGCTGTGTCTGCCCCTCTCTTGTCAATAGGAGATACTGGCAGCCTCTGCCACACAGGTGCCATGTACTTAGAGAAGTTGAGGCAGGAGATCTGGAGAGGAGGCTCTGGGCCCAGCCTCTGCTCACGAGGAGGTGATGGGGTAGACAGTGACAGTGGGTGAGTCACGGAGAGGCCTTCCTGCAAAAGTTGCTGCACTTCTGCCTTCCCAGTGGCACACAGGTCCTCTCCTGCTGGCCCCACTGACTTGTGTACTCTATAAACATGTCTACCTTCCTATGAAAGAAAGTCTGGTAGGCAGGTGTACCTGTAGGCTTCCCTTTGGGAATTGGCTGGCACAGACATGGAAGTGCACCAGACTGTATCTCTGTGCTGTGGCTCCACACTGTGTTTCTACTTCTCCAAAGACCCTCACCTCATTGCCTATGCCTGTCCTGTGTTTCTCCCTGTGGGTCTGAGTTTCCCCTGAAGGATGAGCCCATATACGAAGTTCAAGATAGTGAGGATCCATGGAGAACCTGTGGCTGCATTTCAAGTTTCCTCTTTGACCTTTCTACTTGCTCTGCCTGAATTGTGGGTACTGCCATCTGGGACCATGAGGATGAGGCTGCTCCTAGGGAGGGCAGTGCAGTGCATAGAAAGCCCATCCATGGATTCATCTCTAGGGTCCTTCTTAGTGCCACCCACTCAGGACAGTATTGACAGATGAGTGAATGGGTACCTTGGCTTTCCAGAGAACCATCTGGCAGCCATGATGACGTGGGCTTCCAGGCTTTGGCCTTGATGATGTCTGTGTAGATGGACCTTAGTGACTTAGAGCTGCTTGAATCCAGCCATCTTCAAGTTAACTCTGTTTTGTGTCAGAGCTATTGTAAAGAAGGTGAGAGGTCAGGTCCAAAGTGCAGATAACCCCACACAGTTAAAAAAAAAAAAAAAACCAGTATGGAAGTTTATATCTCTCAGAGTGACTGGAGGGAAGTGACTCAGTCCTCTAGAGCTTCAGTCTCCAACATACTGTCCCACCCTCTATAGAAGAATAGAAGAGGCCTCATCCTAGTGTTCTAATACAGTAGCACTCATAGTTCAGGCAGAGGAAGGAGTGTGGAGTCATGGGACTGCCTCAATGCATCTCCACCACCTAGAATATTCTATATGGCTGCAAGAGGATGAGGATGCCATCTTTATTCTGCATTCATGCAGATGAACATGCTGGCTGCTACTATGGAGAACAATGGATAGGCTGCAAAACCAGGCCACATGAAGTCTTTGCCACAGCTGTGACACGGGGTAACAGGAGTGGGAGGCTTTGTGTTCTCTTTACTCCCTCTGTGTTTGTTGGTTTTCTTGTCCCTGTTACTAATGTATGTAACGGGGAGACTTAAGGACTGACAGATTTATAGATTTATTTTGCTCACGGCTTCAGAAGGTTCAGTTTCAGGTCTCTTGGTGCCACGATGGACTTGAAAAGAACATCATGGTGGTGGAGGCAAGTGCGAGAGGAGACCTGTTCGTGGTTGACTGGGAGGGGAGAGCAAGCAAGTGAGAGAGAGAGAGAGAGCTCTTGGCTGCTCACACCTAGTGACTTACTTCCCCCACCTAAGTTTCTAGAACCTCACCAAATGGCGGTACAAGCTGTGAAGCAGGCTTTCAAAACCTGAGTCTGGGGGGAACATTATATATCCAAACCTTGACACCCTCCTTCTGTGGAATGGGGAGATGGTCAGTACCCTCTGACCCAATATTCCCTCAGGGGGAGGTTGGTGTCCACTGTAGCTTCTGTTAGAAATGGGGAGAGGTGGTATTGCAGAGTGACTATTCATTAGGACCGAATGGCACAAGGCTGTCCTCCATGCAGGCACAGGCTGCACGTTACTGGAGGTAATACAATGCAAAACTGAGCAAACAAGCAAAAGCCAAGTCATCCAAAGGCCAAAGACCATTTATCATGACCAAAAGGCCCAGGTGAGACTGGAGAGACAATAGTGCATTTATCCAGCTGAACCACGGGTCCATCATGGCAGCTCTTGGGCCGTGTCGGTTGCAGAGTGATTGAAGATTGCATTTACTCTAGGGTGGGAACTTAAAGTTTCCTCTCAGAAGCACAAGTCTCCTGGGAGAATGTCTAAGGCAGGTGATGGCTCTCCAGACAGCTGTTTCAGAACTACTTGTAGAATGGCGGGCCAGCTGAGAATTCCCTACTGTTGTCATTCTTTGGGACCTGAGGATATGAACAGGAGATGTGGCCTGAGCATGGCTGGCCAGGAGAACAGTACAAAGATCCTTCAGGTTGTTCATTTCTCTGCTGTCTCTGGATCTTGGTGAATTATCCTAGATGCTGGTGGCCAGTGTGGGGTGGGGCAAAGGAGGTGGGGACAACGCATAAGGTACCTGGTAATTGTGTCTCAGACCCTTGAAAATGAAGTGCTTGTTTTTTTTTTTTTTTTTTTTTTTTTTTAAAAGGTGATCTGATGGTCTTGGGGTCCACACTCTTCTATTATGACCAGTGATGCTGTCAAATGTCCCCACGAAGCATGAGCCTACAAGGAGTGGCTGGAATCTCAGGTGAGAGTTCAGTGACCCTCCCTACTCCACCTGTGATAAACCAGTTAACAACCCATCTACAGGGGTGGTCTCCAGAAGCAGGCACAGCTGACTTGATGAAGATGAGGGCTGTTTTGCTGGAAGGACCAATTCTACAGTACTGTCTCTTTGGACCCCTACCGCAGTCCTTCCATTACCCTTTATCTGTGCAGCAGTTTAATACTGATGACTTTAATTGGCCTGCTGTGTTTTGTGCATCTTCTCTCTTGTCCAGTTCTGGAGAGGAGAGCCATGGAGATCAAACCCTCTGCTGGTGTAGCACTCAGGCAGAATGCTTCGAAAACGGAATGATAAAACACTATTTCCATACCTTCATGACTTCAGCAAGTGGCCTTTTTATCTGGTGTATTAGTAACTTCTCTGTCACCGGGACCAAAGTATCTAACAGAAAATCTTCAGGGAAGAATGGTTTGATTTGACTCTCAGTTCTGGAGAATTCTGATTCACTATGGCTGGGAAGCTTTGATGACCTTCTTAGTGATGGGCCCCTATGGCTGCTCCTCATATTTCTGTGAGAATGCACCAGACCAGGAGCAGTGTTGTGTCTTGAAAGGTCCATCCTTAGAGAATTACTTGTCTGTTAAGTTCCACCTTCTAAAGGCCCCAAAGCTCCCAGAGTAGTGTAGCTTGTGTAGGTAGGACAAGGGAGCTTTGAGAGGTGTGGGCTTCATGCCTGTTAGAGTTAGCATGCTCACTGGGAGTGAATCTGGTGGTGCCCAGGGATGCTGAGATCTCCATTTACAATTGAAATTCCAGGAAACCTGGAGCAGGGAATAAATGATGGATGTAATAGACCTGGACATCTAGAGTAGTGTGTGACCAAGGAGCAGGGCATGGTCCAGCCATAGTAGGGACCAAGGCCCAGCACCTGGGAGGAAGGGCCTTCTCTGGCAATGTGCTAACTACTATTCTGACTTCCCAGTTACTGAGCCATTGCTCAGGTCCACTGATGGCCAGACACCATTCCTTGGGCCTAGCATTTGGTTCTGACTCTTTGCTAGTACCAAGCCTCCATCTATTCAAAGTATATGTGTACCCTGACACTTGTGTGGAGATCAGAGGACAACCTTGTGTGTTGGTCCTTACCTTCTACCTTGAGGCAGAATTTCTTTGTTATCTGCTACTGTGGACACTAGGATATCTGGCTTTCTGAACTTCTTGGAATTCTGCCTCCATCTCTCATCATGGGATGGTTAAGATTGCCTACAACCCAATCTTATGGAGACATTTTCTTAATTAAGGTTCCCTCTTCTCAGATGACTTTAGCTTGTGTCAAACTGATATAAAACCACCTGGCACTGAGGAAGAGGGGAAGTAAAAAGCCCCCAAATTGCTTTACAGTGTCCACTTTCCCGTATCTCAGACTCAAGTGGGTATTTGGCCCTTACTCACCCAGGTAACCGGTTGCCTTAGTTTTCAGTGTAACTTTCCATGCAATGATCTGCTCATAAAAGATGTGGGCCATTTCTGCCAAGGGCACTGTGGTGAGAAGTGAAGCCAGAGACCAGTTAGGAAGGGGAACAGGTCTGGGTCCAAAAACATTGCAACGACTGGGATAAAGTGGTGTTTAGGGAGCAATGCAAGGCCGGTCTGGGAAATCTGAGAACCTGGTCCACAGCAGCAAGAAACTTGCCAGTGTCTGTTTGGGAAGCTTCCAGGCTTGCTGGAAGAAGCTATGCTTTGGGGTGAGAACAGTTCAGGAAATAAATAAAGGTGTTAGGTCAGGGCCAACACTTTGCTGAATAATAGCCACCAGGCTAACATTGGAGGAAGGGGTCCACCACCAGGACCAAGTACATCTTTGATGGAAATGGAATTCTCAGAGAGGAACCATGTCATCGGAGCAAGTTCCTTATGTTCCCTCAGCTGGTAGGAATAGCCAGATGTTTTTCCATGTAGACTCCTAGTCTTTAAAGACCCAGGCTTTGCCAGCCATGTCCCAGGCTTCCTGTGGGGACATTTTCCTTGGCAATGCCATTCAGGGTGGAAACAAGAAGTTTCCTGGAGGGTCGTTTGGTACAAAGATGATTTTCAGTGTTTGCCCCTGGGTGAGGAAGCCATGTTGGCTCTTGTCACTTCCTGGCTCTTCTCTCTGACTCATTCTTTGTGTGTGTGTGTGTGTGTGTGTGTGTGTGTGTGTGTGTGTGTGTGTAAGCATGTGAGTGGAGATAGAGGACAAAGCCAGGTGTTGTTCCTCAGGCACCATCAACTTTTTCTTGGCATGAGGTCTCTCACTGGCCTGGAGCTCACCCAGTAAGCAAGGCTGCTGCTGCCTAGGGATGCCCAGGGACCTGCCTGGCTCTCCTCCCCCAGTGCTGCAATTGCAAGCATGCATCATCAAGTCTGTTTTTAGATCGTTCTGGGGGAATCACACTTGGGACCTCTTGTCTGTATGCAAACTCTTTCCTGACTGAGCTAGCTCCCTAATCCTTTGACTCATTCTTAGTGGAGGTAGCAGGAAGAGAAGGAAGGAAATCTCCTTTCCTGATAGGGCTTTGCTGTTGGCCCCTCAGATCTCTCAAGTAAGAAAAAAAAGCCAACAGTCTCAATGAACATACATTTTAGGATGCTGAGATTTCATGCTTCATCCTGGCTCTAAGATGCCTGAGCTGGAGCATCTGAATCAGAGGCATTTCATTTCCTCTCTCCGAGTCTCAATTTTCTTGCTTGGAAGATGTGCATGTTGAAAACTTTGTATCTATGTCCAGGGCCCTGCCACCGTGCCTTTCCTGCCATGATGGACTATGTACCCTCAAACCATGAGCCAAAACAAACCCTTCCTTCTTTAAGTTGCTTTTGTCTGGTCTTCTGTTGCATCAGTGAAACTGCCTAATACATGTTTTGTTTTTGTTATTTTTTGTTTTTAAAGACTTTTAGAACATACACTGAAGGGCTGGAGGAGAGGAAGCAGAGTGAAGACGTGGGCTGCTTTCAGGTTAAATCATCCAAAATTCATTTGGCCCACAATACCAATGCAGAGTTGGAGCCTGCACGGTGGACTCTGACATGTGCTGAGATGGGCAAGGTCAGGGAACGATAGTTGAAGAGGATTTAAAAACAAGAATAAAACCAACCAATCACTGAACAGATTAGTTATCAACATAGGACCCAGATGGCATTTGTAGTAAAATGGTCTTCTGGCAAACAAACTAATGGAACTCGTTGAGTTTTAATGTAGCAAGTAAGCTTCTACATACCTTCTTATTACTGATCTTTCAAATAGTTTGGAAGAACTCCCCTATGTGGTTGGCTTACACTGTCTCAGCTGCACAGTTCATTTTGAGAGTCAATCGAGAGGCATCGGAATTTTCCTCACCTTGGAGATAGTTCATATCTGTAAACTCCTGTACAGCATGTGATTTTTAAAAAATGTTATACTGGGACTGGGAAATGGCTTGCTTGGTGAATGAAGTGCTTGCTGCACAAACACGAGAATTTAGTTTGGATCCCCAGAAGCTATGTAGAGCTGGACATGGCAACACATGGCTGTAACCCCAGCACTCCTATAGGAGAAGGAATCCCTGGAAGCCCTTGGGCCAGCTAGCCTGGCTTTCACAGCAGAACACAGTAAGAAACCCGACTCAAGCAAGGTAGGAGTGAGTGACATTCAAGGTTGTCCTGTGATTGCCACATATGTGCTCCCCACCCTCACAAATGTCACACGCACACATTACACATACACACAAAAGATAAAAATGTGTGGCAATTGAATGGAACATTATACAACCACGAATAAGAATAAGGATCAACATGTATTGATGTGAATTACAATGTAACACATATCATACAATCTAACAATGCCAGACAAAGCAATAAGCAAAACACTCCATTTCTTTTTTGAGACAGGGTCTCTCTATGTAGCTCTGGCTGCCCTAGAATTCACTATGTAGACCAGGCTGAAAGTCACAGAGGTCTGCCTGCCTAAGCCTCCTGAGTGCTGGGATTTAAAGGTGTGCACTATCATACCCAATTGTTCAAAATATTTTAAGAGATGACCCACATGTGTATGTGTACATAGACATGCTTCATCCATGAGCAGAATATATTTATAAAAGCAACAGTAAGCAATCCTGTAAATATCAACTGAAGACAAACTCCTTCCATTCAGTCCTTCTATGATGCTGCATGGGAAATCTGTGAGGTGGTATGAATTTTGAGGTCCAATAACATTGCTTATAATTTTTGGTTTCTTACATGACATGTTTTTTACTACATCCTAGCAATGTTTCTTAACATTGCTGTTTATTTTTCTCTAAATTGTCAATTGGTCATTTCAAAGAAAAAAGAAAACAAACAAACAAACAAAAAACCCAACCCACACACATCCAAAGAGTAGCTTGTGCAACTGATGGCAGTGTGATTCATGTGTGCATGTGAGTACCCACTCAGGGTGTCTGATGTGATGCTAAAGTTTTGTGTTCTCTTACCATGCCAGAGAAGAGAAGTCCCAGAAGGGAAGTGTGTGTGTGTGTGTGTGTATGTGTAGGCGGTTATGGGTTGTGCTTGGCACAAATTGTGATTTTTTTTTTTTAAGGTGAAGTTAATCAATAAATGCTGATTCAGTTACTTCTGTTTTAGAGTGCCAGGCACAGACTTGAAAGACAAGAAGGGTTTCCAAGTCCAGGAGAAAATTTCTGTAAACAAGAACTGAAAGTTATTAGAAATTATTAAGGAATGGTGTGATATTGCCATGCCTCCAAAGATGGACTTTTATTTACTATTATGTGTCTATGACCAAATATCTGTCTAAACAGTGTAAAGGAGCACAGAATTATTTTGGCTCAGTTTTTTTTTTTTTTTTTTTTTTTTTTTTGGGAATTTCAGTCCATCATAGCCAAGAAGTCTCGAGGGAACAGTTTTTTTTTTTGTTTGTTTGTTTGTTTTGTTTTCTGTTTTCCCATGACAGTAGGAGGAAGACATGAAGTAGCTGTTTACATGGTGGCAGAGGGGAAGCTGGAAGTGGCTCTCGTGAGGGAAAGATTGATATTACTCCCACAGGTCCATCCCTAGTGACCCAGTCCAGTCACCAGGACTCATCTTTCCAAGGCTCCATTGCATCCAAAACAGCACAGGTTGGAGACAGTGGGGGACAGGTCAGAGTCACACTACAATGGGGAATGGCCAGACTCTCTGTAGACAAGTACCTGCCCCTTGAATCTGAGGGCCTGGGTGGGAGGAAAGGTGGACACCCTTCATATATCTGGGGATCTACTTAAGCATTCAGACAGTCAAACAAAATATACCCTGTTCTCATACCTTATAAAACACATACTCATATTTTTACATATTTTAAAGCAAAAATGAAAAAAAACATAGACCAAAGATTGGCAGATGACAAAGATGACTGAAATAATCATTATGGATTATGTTTAAATAAAGTATTTTGGTTCTGCATGAATGACTGACCAAGTAAAGGCACATTGAATTAATAATTATCCTATATTTCACTAAAGTAATTTTTCTTTTATTTCTTCATGATCAGAAAGTTTGTCATGATGACGAAAGTTTCCACAGGATTTTATTGTATTTATAGAAATGATCTAAAGCATTTTTAAAAATGCAAATGCATTTGAGCTATGCAAATTTTGAATATATTTTCATAAAAAAGTGTGAAAAAGCATGAAGACATCAAAAAGCCTTGGGCAGGTTGGGGCTATAAGCTCAGTGGTAGACTGCTTGCCTTATGTGTGTGAAGCCCTGGTATTTAGTTTCTAGCACTGTTAAAAATATATACACTGGGGCTGGCATGTGGCTTAGTGGGTAAAGGTACTTCATGCACAAGCCTGAACATTTGATGTTAATCCATGGAACCAACAAAAATGTGAAAGGAGAGCCAGTTCCACAAAAATTTCCTCCATGCACGCACACACACACACACACACACACACACACACAGACACATAAAGACACCTTGGTGCACATGACCCCTCCCCCACCACATCATGCATACACAAATAAAATTTTGTGTGTACACATACACACACGCGCATGCACATTTTTCCCAAAGCAAATCTTTAAAATATAAAATATTAAAGTGGGAGGCAAAAGTACAAATTAGAATTCATAGATGTTAAGTGGTAAGTGAAAACTGTTTAGGCACACCTGAGTTTTAAATTTAGTTTTGTGAGATTTAAATAAGTCTTGCTAAATATCCTGCAATCAGTTCACACTTTCAGAGTTTCTTTCCCACCTGGCTGCCTATGCAGGACCCGGATCTAAAAACCTGTGAGTTACATTTAGATCCTCATGGAGACCAGTGCAAGGACAATGGGGGTTCCTTGAATACCATACATTGTTCCACACTGCCACATAGAATGCTGCAGATGCCACATTGCTCCTAGGGCATCTCCACAGGCAGAAATCTGAAGAGAAAGAGAAGCATGCAGGCAGAGGGGCGTGTGCCATGCAAAACTCATCTATTCATTTGTGGCATGAAGTGAAAGTTCCATCATGCTAACCTGACCTTCCTCTTACTTGTGTTGGTCCAGCCTTCTTTCATCCTGGAATGCCAGGATGGAGGACATTAGATGGAGGACAATACTGAAACCTTCCATGGCTTTTGGAACCACCCCCTGCCTGCCCCAAAGAAAAACATATTGCAGAAAACAGAGAAGTGTTTCCCTGGGCTTGGGTTTAGTGTTTAGTGAAGTGGGTATTCGTGCTTTGCCTGAGCCAAACCTTGGATCCCACAGGGTTCTATGGACACTTGATAAAGTTTCGCTTTTATGTATGTTTTTGAGTGTGGTGTTGTCTAGCCACAGGGTGTATGATGAAAGTCCCTTCAGTTCAGGTCTTCTGATGTGCTGACAGTGTCAGGACCAATGTCCCAGTGAAGACTTCCCACCAGGGCACTCTTTTTAGCTCCTGGCAGCTAATTTGTCCTGGCTCAGCCAGGACTTGAGTCTGAACCAGTAACCCTCCTTGGTGCACACCTATAACCCCTGTTTTGGAGGAGTGGAGACAGGTGGATTCCTGGAGCTTGCTGACTAATCCAGCCTAGCCGATCAAAGAGCAGCAAGTTCAGTGAGAGAGTATACTGAAAACAAAAACAATATGGAGAAGAGAGTATAGCCAGCATCTATCAACTTCTGGCCTCCCTAAGCATATGCACAGGCATACACACCCACTCAAACATGCATACACAGACACCACACAGGTGAGTGCACACACACACACACACACACACACACACACACACACACACACACAGAGAGAGAGAGAGAGAGAGAGAGAGAGAGAGAATGTGGTTGATGAATACACATATCAGGGGGTTGTCCATTGTCACTGAGGTGTCATCAGAAGGTAGTATATGCTACCCATGGGGGAGTAAGTCTGTCCCAAGGTCTCTATGTACGAGTGTGACCATGACACAGTTCACTGATCTCCATAAATAGAGCTTGCTACCCAGGAGAATTAGGTGAGTCTAAAATCACCTCCAGAACGCATTTAAATTGCTCTGGGGTGGGATTGTTCCCAAGGACATCCGCACCTCTGGCTTTGCAGATGTTTTGATTGGATTTGACTTTTAAACCACCTTAGCCAAAAACATCTCCCAGAGACAGCAGGTTTCTTTCCATCCCACATTTCACTGAGGATGATTGCTCAAGTCTGTGCAGCACTGCATGCTGGGACTCCATCTCCCTGGGTGCACATGATTTGCTTCCATTAGCAACAGTGGCAGCCGGAGCAGACAGATTGAGGGTGAGGGGAAGGTGGACCCCCGCGACTGCACCCTGTTGGAATGAGAGGCTGACGCACATTAACAGTGGGGAATGGCGCTTTGTAAGCCTATGCTGCCTGAGATTGCATTTGCATGGAGACACACATCTTGTTATCAGAAAAGGCCAGACACAACACTTGACTGTGGGAGATGGCAGCCTCAGGGAGGGCAATGTCTTCTCCAGCCGTGCACTGTTGTCCATTATTTAGTCTTGGAGAAATTTCTACCAGAAGGTCATCGTGGGGAATAAGACAATGCTTTGCGTCCTGGACCAATGGGTTGCTGCAGGGTTTAGGAGGAGGCTATTACTGCATCACAGCAGCAAAACATTTGGCTTTCTGGAACCTGGAGAGCTTACTTCTCAGGTAGTGGCTCAAGTTCTCACTGATGCACCCTCAAGAGCTTCTCTGGGACTGAAAGCCAGACTTGATGGCACATGCTAGTAATCCCAGTATTTCAGAGGTGAAAACAAGCAGATCCTTGGGTCTCACTAGCCAGCCAGCCTAGCCAATTTGGTGAGCACCAACCAGGTTCTGAGAGACCCTGTCACAAAAACAAAGTGGATGCTATCTGATGAATCACACACACACACACACACACACACACACACACACACACACACACACACACACTGCTTTGACGATGAGTATACTACAAAGATGAAGTGCTATGGACAGCTTACCAGCCCCATCTGTGGAAAGATTTGTCTGAGACAGGGTGGCAAACAGGTGTCCAGAAGCCAGGGCTGTCTGTATAGGCTGGCACTCGATTTTTTTTTTACCAGGGAAGGCTGTCTCTCCCAGGAACTTGAGAGCTAGAGATGAAGGTGTGCCTGGGGTTAGGACTCAAGCATAGCTGTTTGCATATGCTACACCTGGGTCAGGTTTTGTGACTCTGAGCTCATTGGCCTTACAAGTTATATGAAGCGGTATTCCAGCTCAGGTTACCAGGCAGGTGCTTCTGGGAGCTGGCTTTTCAGCTGCAAAGCGCCTGCTGGGGTCCAGCAAAAGGGGAGTAGGTGGGAGAGGGTGGGACTCTTTTCTCTGTCTCTGGTCACAGTTACCTCAAAACCACACGGACCAGGTAATAGTCTTTACAAAAATTCTCATTTGGGGGGGTTGATTTTAAGGAGCTTGTGTGCAAGAGGGAGCCCTTTAGGAGAGAGGCACAAATGGATTTTCTACCTACCAGGTCAATTTTCTATTGACCCCTAAAGGATGGAGCCTGGTGTTTGGGCCAGTTGTCATTCACAAGGCAATTGTGGATCCTGATGGGACAGCAGGACCAGAGGTTTCTTTTAAAAAACTGGGTGTTTTGCTTGTATGTATGTCAGGGTACTACACATGTGCATTGCTCTCAGAGGTCATAAGTTCCCCTGGAACTGGAGTTCCAGATGGCTATGAGTGCAGGAAATAAAACCTGTGTCTTCTGGAGGACTAGCAAGTTCTCCTGAGCCATCACTCCAGCTCATGGACCAGACATTTTCATAATCCATCCTAAACCTGAGACTCAGAGCAGTTACAGGGTGGCTGCAAGCAGTGTCTTCAACACCAATGAGAAAGTGAGATTTTGGAGTAGGAAGGCATGGTCTGGCTCTGGTGCTCACTGTAGTCTGGCCAAAATTGCTTAACACGGATGCACTTCAGTTCCTTCCTCTCTCAAGGGGACTAAGGAAAATTTGAAGGGCTCTTGGGATGAGAGATGAGATAGCTGGGTGCCTGGCATGTGACAAACAGTCCATTAGCTCGTTACTGTTTTGGGGTTTGCCTCTGAGTAAGATGTTGGAAAGACAACACATCACAAAGGTCCCATGATAGTAGCTGGAGGAGTGATTCACACTTGTTAATGGAAGCTTCCAGAAATAGAAAGCAGAGGTCCTTCCAGCAACTGCCTGGGACTTTGGTTTCAAACGCCATCCTGAGTTACACACTGGTGAGTCTCTGAGAGTGAGTGAGGCATGTGGGATCCAGTTCTGGTGTCCTGGAGTTGTTGCTCAGCCCTTCACCTAGCTCGGAATGTTAGAACGCGGTGCCAAATGTTTTTACTTAAAAACCATTTGTCTGGAACCAGCTGATTGATGGCCCTGAGAGCTTTGGCTCATGAGTCAAGACCCTGAACCAGTCTTGACCTTTCTATATGATCTCATAGGTGGGTCACTAGAATACTTTGTTCTGGCTATACAGTAGTGAGAAGCCAGGGCACTGGGCTGAGAGAGAGAGAGAGTACAGCAGAGTGCTATGCATAGTTCAACAAGAGCAGGGGAGCAGAGAGGGCATGATTCTAACAGAAGACCTGCCCCAGCAGGTGTGTGAGCCACAGCAATCCAGATGCCTTATGTTTCTTAGAGGCAAACCAGAGTCCTACGAATACAGAGTTCACATTCCAGGTAAAATCAAATGGGCTATGCCTCAGTATTAAACAGAAACAAAACAAAACAAAACACCATGATAATTTTACAAAATCTTTTAGGTTCTTTATAACATGCTGATGAGCTAAAAAGCAAAACAAAACAAAAAACTATTGAAGCTTTTTTGCTTGTCTGTGATTATGGTAAAGTACATGCATCATGAAACCTTCCCCTGTAACTATTTTAGGTGTATGATGGAAGCACACACCTTATAGCTCTGTATCCTTACTATAGAAACTCAGAAACTGTGTGATGATGCTTCTTGTTGCTGCCACAGCATGCCTGACAGAAGTGGCATATGGGGCGAAGGGCTGACTGTGGCTCACAGTTCAGGGGACACAGTCCGTCACAGTGGAGAAGCGGTGATGATGAGAGAGGAAATCCCCATGCTGCCAGCCTGGGAAGAGAGAGCTCAGACCAGGAAGTGGGACCACATACCCTCAAGCCCTGCCCTCCCCACGGTGACCCACTTTCTCCAGCCATATCTCAGGAAGTTTCTACAACCTCCTCCAAGCAGCACCACCTGCTGGAGACCCAGTGTATAAACATATTAGACTGGGGGGCACATTTTCAGCCCCCCCCATCCCATACTACCTCTTGAAGCCTCTGGTAAGAGCAATCTTTCCTGTACCTCCTTACTCCAACAATATATTAGCATTTGAGAATGCTCTTTTCTTGATATAAGACTTCTGTTTGGTCCTTCAGATGTAAGTATAGTGCAGAGGCACATGTGGAACATCTTTGGAATATTCCTTTATGCCTTGATTTTTGACCTTGGTGAAATAAGCAATATAATGTTTATAAAAGCACACTTATGAAGAAGAAAGCCTTGGATGGGATTTGGGAGTTCTCCTGAGTCGCTGACAGCTGTTATTCACTGGAAACCTCCACAGAAACAAAGAAATATGGCAGCATTGTTCATCATGAATGTGAGAAGTGGCTCCCTTCCAAGGCGGCTGAGGGAGGCTCAGCTCCACAGGTCCCCCTCATCCAGGCTCTTGCTTCTTCCTAGGCTGCTGTTGACACAGCTGTGTGGGGGTCTGGGAAGTGTTGCAAGGCAGCCAGGGCTGACTGCCACGCCTTTATGTCCCTATGTAATGTCTTCAGGGACAATGGCTTCACTCACAGGCCAGCACTATGTGTGGGAGTGGGAAACCCCTCACATCAGGTAGAATCAGCAGCTTTCTCAAATTTAGACTGTAGGCACCAGTCTGAGGTTTCCATGGAGACTCACTCAGTGGGGTGGGACAGTAGGAGGACACAGACCACTTCAGAGAGACAGAAAGAGGCTACCCCAGAAGAGTGGGCACACTTTCACATCTATCTGTTTCCTTCAGAACTTGGCGGCAATGCCCTTACTTCAAGCTTTACATGTTCTTCCCCTGAGATGACCGAGGCTTCCAGCCAGCCTTGCTGTGCCACTGTGTCTCTCCATTTTGTCCACCAATGAGACAGGGTTAATCACTTCGGGCCTGGCTGCCAAGCTCAAGTGAGAAAATGTATGTCAAGTGGCTTGCAAGTCAGAGGTGGTTTCCATTTGGCACATGGCTGGTTTCGTGGTCCCTTGGGGGTGGGTCCTTGAATGGGCTAAGACCCAGCCTCTGGTGGGGTGCCATGACAGTGGGAAAGTGAAGGGTTGGGACCACCTAAGCCACTATTTCCCAGTGACTATGACTGGTTACACCAGGCATTCCATGGGGCACAAAGACCCCATGTCACCATTACCCAGAAGGACAGCTGGCAATAAGCAGGCATAATGACCATCAGCTATGTGGCCTGTGTTGTGTAATCTCCCAGGGTCTCAGTATCTTCAGATTTCAAATGGCTGGTGGGCATGGGCGTTTCCTGAGAAGGTCACCTCAAGCACTAAATATATTCATATCCAACGACAGAGATATGCTTACTATACTATGCTGGTGCCTAGAAAGGTACTAGAATGGTGGCCTGCATTCTTGTTCATGTTTCTGGCTACATTCTATAGCCCATGTTGATGGCACAACTGATGTTCCTTTAGCTTCTGTCATCTGCACTCACTGGGCTGTGAGGTCTTGGATTTCTTGCTGTTACATGGAAAATCTGAGCATCCCTCCTCTGCAACCCCTTGGTAGGTTTTAGAGACAACCTCCTGGAAGGGCACTGGTGTCTGTACTTGTTCTTTTTCTTGATTTATTGCTGTGGCCACATTTGTTCTTTGTGAGCCCTTCCGCCTCAGCATCCTGGCAGATAGATCCTTGGCAGGATGATTCCGAACCCAGCAACCTTGTTGCTGACTTCTTTGAACCCATGTTTACTGATGTCACCAAATTGAGTAACGGGGCTGATGGCTCTCCTTTCAGAACAAGGGCATTTGACCAACTGGTTTTGATGCTGTTTGAGAATGGTGTGGGACATGTGAGTTGCATTGAAATAATCATGTCTGCACCAAAGAGGGGACCATCTATACATCATCTAGGCTCCAGAGAACCAGGGAGACACCAACCTGGGCACATGGCAATGGGAGCCGAGCATGCCTCTGGCTACCCTTTCAGTCCCTGGATCCATAGGCTCCTGTTTCCTTGGAAGCCTTTTGGACTTTTCTCTCACACACGTACACTCTTTCTATGTCTATGTCTTGCAGGTGTTGTTCCTAAGGTGATACCCATCTTCTTGGGTTTGGGCTTTTTTTTTTTTTTTTTTTTTTTTTTTTTTTTTTGGAGACAGACCTCTCATTAGTCTTCAGTTCACTGTTTTAGCTGGACTGCCAGGCCAGTGCCTCTCCTCCCCCTCCCCCCACCTCAGGGGTCTATCAGTCTCTGCTCTCACAGCTACCATCACAAACTCACAATATCACAGTCGGTGGATCAACTCAGGTCCTCATGCCAGCTGACCGGTTCATCTTCTCAGCCTAGACTGGATTCTCTAGGGTCCCCTCTGGCCCACACTCTGTATCTGGGTCCTTCTGTAGATTTCATCCTTGCAGCTTCTAAGAGAACCTGGCTCCATAAGGAAACAGTGGCAGGTGTGTCTTTTAATCCCATCTTAAAATCTGGCATCCCTACAGCCCCAGGTTATTTTATATCTTATGTTGGAAGAAAGACATTTTTCCTTTTTTCTAAAATTTAAATTTGAAACAAGCTTGTTTTACATGGCAATCCCAGTTCCCTCTCCCTCCCCTCCTCCCCTGTCCTCTCCAACCCCCATACCATCCCCTTTCTGCTCCCTAGGGAGGATGAGGCCTTCCATGGGGGATCTTCAAAGTCTGTCATATCATTTGGGGGCAGGGCCTAGGCCCTCCCCCTTGTGTCTAGGCTGAGAGAGTATCCCTCTATGGGGAGTGGGCTCCCAAAGTCTATTCATGCACTAGGGATAAATATTGATCCACTATCAGAGGGCCCATAGACTTCCCAGGCCTCCTAACTAACATCTACATTCACGGGGGTCTGGGTGGGTCCTATGCTGGTTTCCCAGCTATCAGACTGGGGTTTATGAGCTCCTACTTGTTCAGGTCAGCTGTTTCTGTGGGTTTCTCCAGCCTGGTCTTGACCCCTTTTCTCATCATTTCTCCCTCTCTGCAACTGGATTCCAGGAATTTGGCTCAGTGTTTAGCTGTGGGTATCTGCTTCTGCTTCCATAAGGTACTGGATGAAGGCTCTAGGATGGATGGAATTTAAGGTAGTCATCAATCTTATTACTGGGTAAGGACATATAAGGTAGCCTCTCCACTATTGCTTAGAATGTTAGCTGGGGTCATCCTTGTAGCTCTCTGGACATTTCCCTAGTGCCAGATTTCTCTTTAAATCCATAATGGCTCCCTCTATTATGGTATCTCTTTTCTTGCTCTCCTCTATTCTTTCCCTGACTCAATCTTTCTGTTCCCTCATGTCTTCCTCTCCCCTCCTCCCATTCTTTTCCTTCTAATTTCCTCTCCCCTCCCCCCATGCTCCCAGTTTGCTTGGGAGATCTTGTCCCTTTTCCTTTCTCCTAGGGACCATGTGTGTCTCTCTTAGGGTCCTCCTTGTTTCTTAGTTTTTCTGGTGATGTGGATTATAGGCTGGTAATCCTTTGCTCTATGTCTAAAATCCATATATGAGTGAGTACATACCATATTTATCTTTTTGTGACTGGGCTACCTCACTCAGTGGTTTCTTCTAGTTCCATCCATTTGCCTACAAATTTTAAGATTCCATTTTTTTTCCTGCTGAATAGTACTCCATTGTGTAAATGTACCACATTTTCTCCATCCATTGGAAGAAAGATATTGTAATGACAGAATTCTAGGCTGGCAGAGTGCTGACCCCCCTCAGTCAGGACATTCTGCTTCTCATAGGCAAGGGGCATCCCAGGCCCTCTCTGTAGAAGGTTACAGAATTGGATGAAATGACAATTTTTAGAGTATTTTGATGTCTTGGGTCAGTCATTTTTAAAAAAAAAAGTGCTTTTTGGATTCAGTCAACACAGGGTCTTAGAGTCATGGCAGAGAGGCTGACTGCAGTGCCGACTATACCCCGTGCCTTCCTTCCTTCCTTCCTTCCTTCCTCCCTTCCTTCCTTCCTTCCTTCCTCCCTTTCCTTCTTTCTTCCTAGGAAAAATACATTCTTTATCTTTTTAAATGTGTATAAAAGTTTGCCTACATGTACATCACATGAATGCTTGGAAGCCAGGAGAGGGCATCAATCTCCTGGAACTGAAGTTACAGCTTGTTATGAGTTACCATGTGGACTCTGGGAATCCATCCTGGGTCCTCTGGGAAAAAAGTCAGTGCTCTTAACTGCTGAGCCATCACTCCAGCACTCATGGATCATTTCCTGCCCATGAAGAAGATGAATACACCCTACATCAACCTGACAACTGTCATGATCACCACAAACACAGCCCAAGAAAAGGCATTGTCACAGTTAACCCTTGTCATGGTCAAGGGCCAACTGGAGAATGAGCTGTCTTTGGGTTTAGTTTCCTGGTTTGGTTAGAACCCAGTCCTTCAGGGGCTTTCACAGATCTTCTTCAAGGCTCTTACTCACCACCCTCGACATATTGGTTTTCTAATAACTCCTATTCTACCCAGATTTTTCTCTGATGACAGTAGTTGTTGCCTTCACTTGTGTTTTTGATCTTTGTGGTTTTGGCTACCCAAGATCAGCTGCAGTTCACAAATATTCAGAGGAAAATTCCAGAAACAAACAGTTCATATGTTTTAAATTGCATGGTGTTCTGAACGGCATGATGAAATCTTGGCACATGCATCATTCTTTCACACACTGTATCCTCACAGGACATTGCCTACCCATTAGCCATTCAGCAGCCATCCTGGGTATCAGTTTTACAGTGTTTATGCTCAAGCTGCTTTTAAATAGTAGCCCAACTCTATGGCAAAATACCTGTGTCATATATCTTGTTTCATTCATCTTGTGGGCTTGTCCCCTTCCTGAATAAGAAGAGAGAAGACTATAGCACATGAAGGTATTTTGAAAGTGAATACTGTTACATTTGTCTTGTTTGGTTATTATTGATTGTTGTTGATCCCCTACATTGGCAGGGATGTGTATATAAGAAAGGGGCCTATTCTATACAAGGTTTGGTATGAGTCAAGGTTTCAAGTGTTCACAGGGAATTTTGAGACATATGCCCTTCCTATGGTTTGACTCTGAATTGTCACCCCCACAGGTTCATGTCTTGAGTGCTTGGTCCCCAGCTCGTGGCGGTGTTTGGACAGTTGTGGAGTCTTTAGGAAGACTGGCTGACAGAAGTTGGCCTCTCTAAGTTCATACCTGCCCTGGTTCCAGTGTTTTCTGCTTCGTGGTCAAGCTGTCATTGAACACACATAGACAGACCAGGGAATCCCTCTGTCATGTCTCCACCACCATGATGAACTGAAATCCCTCTGAAACCATGAACCTAAACAAGCCTCTCTCCTGTAAAAGGTTACCATTAGGCACACTCTCATAGTGACAAGAAAAGTAAGTCTTATAGATGAAGGGGGCAATGGTAATGTGCCCTTACCCTTGGCTCTCCTAAACACAGGGTTCCCTTTTAGCATCCTGTTTTGGGAGGACCTTCTATAACATTCCAGCTCAGTACTACAGCATGGGGGCAGGGGTCCCTGGATGCCACAGTGTGCTGAGGCTGGACCACTGGTACACATGGGCACCTTAGGACAATCAGCAGCATGACATGGCTGGATGTGACTTAGGTTTCTTAATGGGAGGAGGGAGAACTTGAGGGCGAGAGACTAGGCTTCATGATCATCCCAGTCCCCCAGGGAGAGATGCTATAACTGTTTCCAGTGTCCTGTTGCTCTGCCCTGAGTGTGTCTCCTTTTGTCCTGCCCCACCGGAAATCTCTTTGAGGACCTTGAATAAGCCCAGTATGGGAATGCCACACTTGTTTTTGTTTTATGTTTTTTTTTTTTCAAATTAACATCTCAATATTTATTGCATAGAAGATTAAAAGAAAAGATACACCATGTAAGATGATCTTAAATGTATGTGATTCAAAACTGAACTTCATCTTGTATCACAGCAAGAAAGACCTTATACCCCCTGTTTTGGTGCCTTCTGCTGTCAGTTGTAACAGAGAAGGTCATGGCTAACCGAGCATGGAGGCTGAGGGGTTAATTTCCATTCTATCTTCTCTTTGGCCTCTACGTGTGCCAAACATCCTTCAAACATCACCTGCAAATTACTGGAGCCTTAAATCGAAATGTCACCCGGCTTTTCATTTGCACTTGCTGTGTGTGTCCCCTCGGGACAGATCGTCCCGTGGTTACAAGAGATGATAGCTTTCTCCATAACTCTCCTGTGGATGACTTCATCCGCCTAACATCTGCCGAGTGACACCAGCCAGCGGGTAAGAAGGGCTTGGATCTTGTCCTCAAATGATGTCATTTGGTTCCCAGGGTCTGGAACTCAGCATCAAAACACAACCAAAACAAAAAGGAACATGTCTCTCTAAGCTTGGAGTGGCCTCAGGGTTCTTGGTGAATGGGAAGAACCAGATGCTGAGGAGCTTCACCCTCAGGGCATGTTCTCTGAAACCCACAGCATAGCCAGCACCTTTCAGTGGAGAAGCTGGGGTGCGAATGACATCACCCTCCCAGTAAGACTCAATTCAGGGTTATGTTTCTCTGCAGGGTGGGGTTGTGCCTCCATTTCTATCCGGCCTGTGGGAGGTGGTCAGTTTAGGCCAACAGCATTTTTGCTGCCCGAAGGACTGGGTAACCAACTGCACAGAACCACCTGCTTAGTTCATAATTTAAGACAAGCTCAGGCCATCCGTAAGCACATTGGATGTCATATTATCCATTGGCTTAGAAAACATACACAGGGGGCAGGGAGATAGCTCAGCCAGTGAAGTGCTTGGTGCACAAACATAGGACCTGAGTTCAATCCCCGGCACCTATGTAAAAGCTGCATTGCGTGTTTGTAAGGCCAGTTCTGGAGCTAGAATGGGAGTGGGCTGAGATAGAAGGATCCCTGCAGCTTACGTGAGTCTAGCTGAACTAGATAAGCCCAGGTTTAGTGACAGCCCATGCTTCAAAGAAGAAAGTGAAAACAATTGAGGATAGCATCTGGCATTAATCTTTGATCTCTGGTCTGTATATACATATGGTCCTCATGCATGTGCAAATATGCACATACAATTGCACACACACACACACACACACACACACAGAGAGAGAGAGAGAGAGAGAGAGAGAGAGAGAGAAAGAGAGAAAGAGAGAGAGCCCAAAATAGACAGGAGTCCCCAACCAGGAGGTCACTGCCAAGGTTTATTTCATAGCCTCCTTGGAAAGGGCTAGAGAGGCCTTCAGTTGTAAAAGATAATTTATGAGCACTCTTCTTAAACTAGTTTCCAAAACAGTGGGGCTATCTCCAAGAGTCCAAGCCTCCTTACTTCTGAGGTCTGCCTGAGTTTCAGAACATAGTGCTCTCCCTGAGTAGGGACACAGGGACTGGGTGACTCAGGACATCACAATTCTTGTGGCTCTCTAGAGAAGCAGCCTTGATTCCTGTAGGAGCACCAGATGATCCCTGTGAGGCAGGGGCTATGCTATGCTCTCCTGTGTGTCTCCTTGTGATTGGGCACCCAGAATGTCACAGGAAGAAGGAAGACCCCACTGTACTCTACTCCAGCCAGTGCCTGCCCACCTTGCTCTGCAGCTGAACTGCTGACCTCTAACTAGTGCCTGGCCATCAGCAGGCTCTATCTTCCAATCTATACCTCTTTAGCTAGTCTCTTTCAGGGACCACAAGTTCTGTACTGTAGACCCCCTGGCTGAAGAATCCCTAGGCAGGGAGTTTTCAGCTTTTTCCCACCCAAGAGGTATCAAGTCTGGGTGGGTATACCCAGACGTCAAATGCATGGCTGGTCAGTAATTTTGTTTCTCTGCTGATTTTCTTGCTTCCTGTTGTTTTTGACCAAAGCAGCTCTCTTGGGACACTTGCCACTCTGCTAGAAAGGTATGCGCAAACAAGGTCTCTCTTCACACTAAGGCCAGTCTCAGAGACTTAAAACAATTTGGGGTACAGGGCAGCCAACTGATGATCGTGGTCAATCTCTGAGAGAGGTTGTTTGTCTCTGAACCCTAGGAGGGGTGTTAAAGACACAAACTCAGGAGAAGAATGGCTACCATCTTAGGCATGTTACCTGGCCTGCCTGAATACGTGGAGGGCTGGCCAGACCCTTGACTGTATCTATGCTTGGGTGCCTGGAGGCATCTTCAGTATGTCTGTGACCACCCTTGAGTTGGAGGTCCTGAAAGTTGGTCTGATTCCTGGGGTAGTCGAATTATGCACTGGCTGCTTGTGCACACCTCAGATGTTCAGGAAAAACATGTCAGGTGAGCCCCCTGAGTTGGGCTTTTGCAAAGACGATAGGAGGGTGGAGGAGATAGTTCAGTTGGTAAAGTGCTTGCCTTTGCAAGAACAAGGACACAAGTCTGATTCCTAGACTCTATGCACAAAGCCAGGGGCAGTGCAGCTTGTAATGCCAGCAATGGGGAGGGAGACAGCAAGGTCCCCAGGCTCACTGGCCAGCCAGCCTAGACTACTTGGCATGTTCAAACCCTGTCTCACACACAACAAAAGTGGGCACCACCCGAGTAATGACATCCATGGTTGTCTTCTGGCTTACAGGTACATGTGAATACAAAATTACATGTGTACTCACTTCCATACACATGTATGTGCACTCACACACAGAGGTACACCACTTGTTCCTACTCCTAAAGAAAGAAAGAAGATAAGGAACAAAGGTGACTCAATATCCCCTTCTCCCTTGTAGCTCCCAGAATGAAAGGTCAGGTACAGATCTGGGGGGGAGGTGGCACTCTCTGGCAATCAACATGGCTACAAACATGGCAGCAGCAGGCACAGCCAATGGATACTTTGGTAGATCTGCAGGTAAGTGTGTGATCCCAGCACTGGGGAGGTAGAGACAGGAAAATTAGGAGTTGAAGGCCAAGGCCAGCCTTGGCAATATGAGATCCTGTCTTGCTTGGAGTGGTGGTCCTTTGTCTATGTACCTGTGGCCAATGACCAATCACATAGCCAAGCCCGGTGTAGAGTAAGGAGCCAAAGGGTAGGAGAAGCATTCTTTTCAGGAAGCTTAAAAGCTAGAGGGAAGAGTGGACTGGGGATCAGCCACATGTCACTCACTGAAGATGTGAGTGCTTCCCTGGGACAGGGGAGGTGCTCAGGGCAGGTGGCTCATGAGTCAGGGGCCAGTGCTTTGGTATGGGGCAGCAGGAAGCTGCAGGTTAGTGAAGAATTACACTCATTTCTTGGGCTAGGAAGTGGGGCTCTCTGTCCCTTGTGCATGTACAAACTGCTAACTCTAGCATTCCAGGGTGTGAAAGGGCAAGTCTGACCTTGCTAGCCAGACCTTTCCAGGGCCATGTGGGGGAAGTAGGAAGGGCCTTGCTGTACCCATTCTTGCCCTTCTCTTCCATGCATGCTGACTACTCCCCCAGCCTTGGGTGGAGTGCTGAGCAGGGCCAGGCTCCAGGCTTCATTCATGTGTCCACAGGCCTGTTTGCTCTGGCATCTTTGCCCATACTGGACCACTCTGAGCATGCACAAGAGGCTTCCCCCTTTGCAGGACCCCACACTGGGGCTGAGAGGCTTGTGCACAGGGTCTCCATGGGTCTTCCCTTGATAAAGCCACATATCCAGAATGTTCCAGAACAATTGCTCAGCTTGGCACTCATCCAGATGTGACTTTTTTAAACAATTGAAAAGTAGAAACAACAAGCAAGATCTTTGCCATGTGTGGTGGCTCAGGACTCTAATCCCAGCATTTGAGAGGCAGAGGCAAGCAGATCTCTGAGTTTGAGCCAGCTTGATCTGCTGATTAAGTTCCATGATACCTAGGGCTATACAGAGAAACCTTGTCTCAAAGAAACGCCCCCCCCCAAAAAAAATTGAAAAGAATTTCACAAAACATGTTTTGATCGCTTTCCCCTTCCTATCCCTTCCTGATCCTTCCACATCCTTACCCACTTAATTTCATCTGTTCCCTCTATCCTTAAAACAAATACAAAGAAAGCAACAGAAAAGGCAAGGAGCATACACACATATATACCAAAATAAACACCAAAAGACTAATAAGACAAAAATGTCCAAAAAAAAAAAAAATCGAGTCAAAAATTCTACAAAAATACCATTGATTTTGTTTTGTGTTGGCCAATTACTCCTGGCACTGGACCCAGTAAGACTCTATTACAGAAAACCATTTTGCTCTTTGCTAACAGATATTACTTGCAGATACCTTCTTGGTTAGGGGCCCACATCCCCCTTTTAGTGCTGTGACCCCATTTTGCCTGAACCTATGTAGGCCTTGTGTGTATCACTGTAGTCTCTTTGAATGTATACATACATCAGTCCTGTTGCATCTGGAAGACTGTTTGCTTGGTGTCATCCATCATCTCTTAAAATTTTTCTGCCTCCTCTTCCCCATAAATCCTTGAGTCATGTGGGAAGTCTTTGATGAATACATCCCATTTAGGATCGAGTACTGCAAAGTCTCTCATTCTCTGCACACAGTCCAGTTGTGGATCTGTGTTAGTTTCCATCAAAGAAGCTTCTCTAATGAAAGCCGAGCTAGACCCTGATTTATGATTATAGCAGTTGTCATAAGGAGTTGTTTTACTACTACATTCCTTTATCAGAATAATAGTATTAGGTTTCCCCTTAAACTCATGACCTATCTAGTCTCAGGTGCTTGGACACTTTAGCAATGTCAGGTATGGGTTCCATCTCATAGACTGCTCCTTAAGTCCAATTGGAAGGTGGTTGGTTACTCCTATAACATTTGTGATACTAATGCATGAGCATATCTTGCAGGCAGGCCAGTGCTGTCACTCACAGGGATTATAACTGGCAGACACGATGATTGCCCTTCTCCCCTGGTAATACACAGACTACCTTCTAGTATCATGACTGCTAGTCTAATTAGAAGCCAGTTCAATCTCTTTGTGTTCGATGACACATATAATTTGTCTCCAGCAATAGGTTGTGGATAATATTCAATAGACTTGGCAATAGTCTTTGATGTTTGGGGGATTCCATGGAGCTTCTTTGGCCAATGACTCAGCAAGATGTAATCTATTTCCTGGCACTGGAGGTTTTACATGGTGTCGTAGGATATCTAGTTGGAGCATTGTTTCTCCTAATATCTGGTGACTTCATTTAGATTCCTTTCATATATGTATATATTTTAGTAAGCATCTACTGTAGCAGGTTTCCATGTAGTCTTTCAAATGGCCTTTAGTGTTAGTTGTCCCTCCCATATTCCATTCTTTATCCTTCTCTTCATCCCCTCCCTTCTTCATCTTATTCTAGTTTCCCCTTTGTCTCTCCATAACAACATAGTCTATTTCACCTTCCTTGGGATATCCTCTCCTCCCTGCTAGTCCTAACCTCTGTGGGTACCTAACCTCTGTGGTTATTCAGATTACAGCATACTTTATCAAAATCTTAAAAAGCTATCATCTATATAGAAAAGGTCAATGCAACATTTGTCTTTTGGAGTCTGGGTTACTTCACTCAGGATAATTTTATCTAGCTCCTCCCATTTATCTGCAAATTTCATATTCTTAACAGTAAAATAATATTTCATTGTGAAAATGTACCACATTTTTGTTATTCATTCATCAGTTGATGGATATCTAGACCATTTCCACATTCTGTCTATTTTGAATGAAGCAACAATGAACAAGGATACGCAAACATCTCTTAAGTAGGACATAGAGTCCCTTGGGCATATGCCTAAGATTGGTATAGTATAGCTGGATCTTCTGATCTGTAGTCAGAAGTGTTATCCATTGCACTGTTGGCCTGCCATGCATAGCTGGATCTTGAAGTAGGCTGTTCCCAGCTTCCTGAGAAACCACCACACCAATTTCTATAGTGGTTGCACAAGTTTTCACTTGTACAATGGATCAGTGTTCCACTTGCCCCACATTCTTGCCAACATGAGCTGTCGTTTATTTTATTTTTCTTGGCCATTCTGACTGGTGCAAGATGAAATCTCAAAAAGTAGTTTTGATTTGCACTTCCCTGATGAATAAGGATGTTAAACTATTTCTTTGAAGGTCTCTCAGTCATTTGAATTTCATCTTTTGAGAATTCTCTACTTAGCTCTGAATCCTGTGTTTAAGTTGGATTATTTGGGGATTTTTGTTTGTCTGTCTGTCTGTCTTCTTAGTGCTTTATGTATTTTAGTTCTTATATATAATTTAGAGATTATATCAGATGTGTAATTGGTAGGGCTGCCACTTTCAGGTGCCGTTCTTTTCACCCCTGTCCAGGGTCCTTTCAGAAGGAAACTTCGTCTGTGCTGCTCTCAGCCACTTCAGGGTTTCTCGACACACCAAGAAAATAAACTCTCCCATGCTCAGGGTGACCCTGAAGCAGGTGACTTCCCACTTGACGCTCACTTGCTCTCCTCCTCAGCAGAGTCTATACCACTGGCCCATTTGAGCCACTGCACTGCCTCACCTGTCCTTGGGGCCTTTGCCTCTGTCCCTTTCCTGGGAGATGTGTCAGCCCACCTGTTCCTGGACCCCTTTGCCTGCCACCATCTTACTTTGTCCGATGCACTCTGGGCTGTTTCTCTGGGGTGAGTGCCTGGTCCTTGAGTTCCCTGCACACATGGCTGCCCCCCATGATGTCACAGTCTGCTGTAGAGGCAGCTCAAGGGCACTCTCCCTGGGGTCCTTGAGATCACGAGGGCTACACAGGGCTGGAGGTATAACCTGTCCAGACTGAGAACTTCTGCCATAATGCTCAAGTATCATCCACTCATTCTGTCATGAACATGCAGTGGAATTTTCCAGAAGTAATGTGGTAGTTCAGTAGATTGTGACTAGAAGCAGTAGCCATTTTCCAATTTGCAAACCAAGGCCATTCATTTTACTAAATGTATTTATTTTGGGAAATAGTTTTCCTCTCCCCAGCTAGATAATATATGTTAACAAGTTGCAGTTTTAGTATTGATATCGTTAAATGATTTAGAGAGAGAGAGCAAGAAAGAGAACCAAGAAAGAAATCAGGGTGAGGGGGTTTGAAATAAAGTCTCATGTGTTTCTGGTTAGCATTGAACATGCTATGTGCCCAAGGCTGGCCTTGAACCTCTCATCTTCCTCCTTTACCTTCTAAAGTGCTGAGGTTACAGACCTTAGGCTGACTCAGCAAACTTTTCTTTAAAACTCATCTTTAAGTTGTCTGACAATAAGTACTGATAAACAAAAGCTCTTTGGGGAAACTTGATTATTTTTAAGGATGAACAGAATTCCTGACAGCAAAAAGCTTGAAAACCACTGCTATTCAGTATTGTTGAACTTGTTTGACCCAGGATCTCCATCTCCATCACTTTGGGCCAAAGGAAACTGTCAGCCTCTCTTGGCAGTCATGCTCCATGTGCAATGTGCTGGGCTCTTTGGCTGGCGACAGAGCAGAACAGACACAGTGTCACAGCAGACGATAATTGGGAACAGCTCTGTGACCTTGACTGCCACTACCCCCTACCCCACAGCTTTCTGGGTCACAGCTTCCTCAATCTAAACAATGTGATCACAATGGACTTCTACTCTGAATCTATCTCAGTGTAGATATGTGAAGGCTTCATGTGACATATTAATGTCACTGTATGTCAACTACTATAGTTATATCTTTTTCCCCTTCTGTTGAACTAGGGTTACACCCAGGCCTTGCTCATGCTAGGCAAGTGCTCTGTTGCTGTGCTGAATCCTCAGTCCCCTTCTTTACTCTTCAGTTTGTATGCAGGGTCTCATTAAGTTGCCCAGGCTGGCTGTAAACTTAACAATCCTCTTGCTCTAGTTTTCAGAGTAGCTAGGATGACAGGCCTGTGCAGCTGAATGTAGTCATGTCTTAATTAAGGATAATGATAATTAGAGCTAGGGAGATGGCTCTGTTGGTAAAGTTATCTGTTCTTGTGCAAGCATGAGGACCTGAGTTTGATTCCCAGCACCAATGCAAAGAGAAGCCTAGTGTGATGGTGTGTGCCTATAATCCTGGCCCCACAGAGGCAGAGATAGGAGGATCCCTGGGTGGCTGGCCAGTTAGCCTAGCTGAGTAGCAGAGCTCTATGCTTAGTGATTCTGTTTCAAAAAAAAATAAATAAATAAAATAAATAAGGTGGAGAGAGATTGGGGAAGACATCTGACCTGATGTCAATCTCTCTGGCTTATACACACACACACACACACACACACACACACACACGGAAAATGATAAACAATAGTAGAAGGAACTTGGACTATGTGTACATGAGAAATGGATCATAAACCATCCCGAGAGCGAGTGAAGGGCACTGTGGTTAGCAAAGGCAGCTTGTCGAGGTCTTTGCAGGTGTGCTGTCCATAGTCAGGTGGGGTTGGGTATGAGACCCTCACATCGGTCAGCGTGTGATGTTTAGACATGATCTAGAAGGTTCATTCTGACTCGACCACCCCCCAGACACAAGAAGCAGGAAATGACTTTAGGGTACTCAAGTGTAGATGGCAGGGTTAGGCTCAGGAGACAATGTTTTGCCCACTGTATCCAAAAGACAAGAAGTCCAAGATAATGCTACTTCATCCCTCACTGTCTCTTCTGGGCAGCTAATGTTCTGCCTGATGAATGAAACCTAGGGCTGTGTTTAATGTTGATGTATTTGTAGCCTGTAAACAGACCATATCATGAGGAAGATCCTAGCAGGGACCAAAGAGGACCCCTGAAGAGCAAAAAAGTGAGACATGTTCAAAGGCTTAGATGTCTCTGAAAGGAAGTCCGATTCTCCGTCCAGCTAAAGACCACATCTCCTTTCTTTATTTGAACTTAGTTGGGCCAGCTGTGAAATGGGACGATGCTCCCAGTCTTGCGAACAGAAGTCCTTAGTTAAGGAAGCAGCTTGGTGACGAATCCTAACAAACTTGAGCATTTGGGGACACACTTGTTCCTTCTGAGGCTCTGCTGGAAAATCACAAGATGGCCATTGGGAAAGAAAAATAAGTCAAAATGTGTGGTCCGTGTGAGCAGGCCCTTCCTTGTCTCCCTGGCTCTCAGCTGGGGAACCGTACTTGAGTTCGTTTGGCTTCCTCGGGGCTTTTCAGGAGGAGGGTTCTCTATGGACTTAGGAGCTGTAACCAGTACAGTTCCAAAGGCGAGACCGTAGACCTCATACTGATACTGAAACTGTCAGTTGTCAGTTTCCCACGTGGTGGCGCACACCTGTAATCCCAGCACTTAGGACCTTAATGTAGAAGGATTGCCATGAGTTCAAGGACAGCACAGGTTACATGGTGAGTTATCTCAAACAACAGCCACCAACAAAACCCCTCCCCATACACAAATAAAAGCATTAGATTGGTGAAATTGAAGAGCCAGGGAAAGTGATCTGCCAGGACTGCCACGAACTGTGCTTCCTCAGGAGGCAGGACTGACCAATACTCTGGGCAGCACCTCCCTAAGTCCTAGCTGTCATCTTGAAAGCCATTCCCACTTCATGACCTGAAATAGAGGATCACACCTTCTCAAATTAGCCGATGCCTGAAGGGTTCCACCCATCTTGAAAAATCCTCAATGCATAATGAATGACCCAGCATGGCCAGCTGACAGGTCAGTAGTGAGGCCATTTGGCTCGGGCGCACAGTGACCACAAGTACTCTTGTTCAGGCTGCACTTGAGAGTAGGAGGAGGCTATACTACTCATGGCGCTCAGGCTGGTGAACTGGGTAAAGGGGGACATGAAGACACCACTTAGAGGTCATGAGAATATGACAGGAGGCAGAATATGTACTGGTTCCCTGTGGAAAGGTGGCTGGCCACTTTGCTGGATTTTATTGCCCAGTTGAAAGAAATACCAGCATTTGTGACCAGCTTAAGTTTTATTCTGTTGCTGGGGCAAATATTATAAGCAAAAGGATCTTAAGGGAGACCTAGGCTTCCATGTCACAGTTACGCTTGGGGAGCCTGAGCAGGAACTCAGGCAGGGGTTGGAAGCAGAAACCAAGGGGAAGCATGGCTTTCTGGTTCTCTCACTGGCTCATGCTTAGTTAGCTTTCTCATACAGCCTTGTCCCATCTGCTTGAGGACTAGGCCCTCCTTACATCAATTTATAATCAAGATCATCTCTCACAGACACGACTATAGACCAATGTAATCTGAGCATTGCAACTTTTCCTTTTGGATCTCTCTGTGTCAAGCTGACAATTTGGCGAGCCAGTACTTGGGGTGCATCAAGAGAAGGACAACAGGGGTTAACTGACCACGGGAACGACATTTCCCAGAAGTCTGTCTTGGAGTCACAATTGTACTGCTTATCTGTCCAAGGGGGTCTTACCTCCTAAGTCATGTTCACAAGACCCATAATTCTATCAGGAGAGCCCCTGTCCCCAACCTGAAAGGTCAGGCCATCAATTGAGAGCATTGTCCAGGTGTTCCCATATAGTCTGCAGATGAACTCTGTATTCCAACATCCAGGCAAGAGGGGTGGGGTTGGGCATAGGACAATTTGAACTCAGGCCTAGGTATGACTGGAAGGCTATTGCTCTTTGTACCTTCTAAGCCCTCCCTCGTCTCGACTCCTTAAGGCGTGGAGAGATTGTGTCCCCTGTCTGAAGTCATCTTACCTGGAAGAGGTCAGGTCAAGTTGATCTCATGGAATTCTTTTTTTGGGTCAACTCTCATTGTAAATATTTTCTATCTGATTTTGCAATGCTGGGCAGTTAGTTACCAGGACTGCAGAGTGGAGATTGTTTGTGGGAGGGGAACCGCCCACCTCACCCAATGTTGCCATGGGAAATTTCTGAATGACTCTAGGGCTTCAATGGCCATACACTAGTGGTGAAGGTCAAGGCTATGCTGTAGATTAGACCAGGTTTATTTTTTTCCATGATCTCAGAGGTAAATAAGAAGCTAGAGGCAAACAAGTCCCAGAGATGCAGTGATTGTTTGGTGTGGCAGGCCCAGCAGAGGGACCTGGTACCCCTCTGAAAAGATGAACAGGGGTGGAGTCATTCACATTGAAAAGGCAGTAGCAATGGGATAGTTCCCAGGAACCCCATTTTCTTCCATAGAAAGTGCTAGGAAAATAGGGCCTCAGGCCGGGCTGTGGGCAGGAGGAGCTGGGGGAGAGGCAGGTAGATCCTCCACAGGGCAGGGGACCTCATGGTACACTCTGGGCTAGACTCCTCTGACCTCCCCTCTCCAGATATGCAGAGGGTCTGGAAGTGGGCAATAAGAAATATATCCCTAGATGGCTATAGTGCCCCAGAGAGGGGAAGTGCTGCCCGACCTGGGCTGTGGCTTCTCTGGAGGAAGCTGTAACTTGAAGAAGGCTGTGTGCAAACCCAGAAGCGGACAAGGGACTGTTCTTGAGTCAGGGCTGGAGCAAGGAGAGCAAATAGATTGTTTTGGAAGGTTGTGGAGCATCTGCCCATGGCCTGTATGATATACCCAGTGCCCATGAGTCTTCTGCCAGGATTTTGCCTGTCAGCACTTTCCATATTCCTGAGAAACAGATTAGTCACACAGGTGGCTCTCAATCTCCACATGACAGCTGTTTGGATATCTGACTGGGCTTCCTGAGTCACAACTGACCCATCCTGATCCCAGGTCTCTGTAGGGCTAGGGACTTCCATGATATCCCTGGTTTTTAATGTCTTGAGATTTTGCTTGCTTCCAAGTCCAAATGGAAATGCATCTGCCATGCACCCACATTGCATTTCTCAGCTTTCCTACTTAATGAACTTCCCAAAGGTTCTCAGAGGTTGAAAGCAGTGTGACCCCGCCATGGCATGCCATCCAGGTGTCATTGCACCTGTGTCACCTGCATCTGTCTGCCTTCCCCCAAAAAACATGTCAGTTCCTATATTCCATATTTTACACACATAGTGGTTTGATAGTCATTAGGTCCCCCGAATTATCACATTCCTTACTATTATTCAATATACAGTACACACAAGATCCTCAGGTGGTTGTAATTGTATAACCCTCAATAGATGGAGACAAGAGTTTGAGCCCAGCATGGGGTGGATAGTTTGACCCTGTCATGAGAAAAAAAAGCAAAGGTTTGAGGTGTAGCAGTAGGGCGGATGACTATGTGTTACAAAACAGAACAGAACAAAACTCATTTGTTCCAATCATTTCGCATGACTTTATTTGGAAGCAAGTTCATGGTCAGATTCCACTGAAGGCTTGGGGTCAGTTTTCCTGGGCCACTCCCAGCATGTGGCTCTGGCCTCTTGTGTATGTCCTTATAATTCAGCTTTATGGTTTATTTGTTCAGCGAGCCATTTTTGAAACTCTACTTTGAGCTAGGCCTCGCTTAACATCTGGGAGTCCAAAGATGGCTGAGAACTACTTTGTTGGCCAGAAGAGCATTTTATTATAATTGCCCTCAATTGTATCCACTGTAGAAAAGGTTTGTTACTCCTCTGGAGTGGAGCATGGGCTTCCTGAAGCAAGTATAGCTTCTGCAGTCTCTAAGGTGGCATACCTTGCTTCTCAACTTGATAGCATGACTTTCTTAGTGGGATCATAGAGCAATTTTTTCCTCTGCCAGTTAAAACCTCAGGTCTGAAGAATTTGCCTGGAAGTCACTGCTGCGGATGGAGGCCTTTAGATACAGAGCAGAGGGTAGACCAGATGACATTTGACATTCACTATGACACTGCACTTCGATTACTCAGGACCTGGCTTACAGTAAATATTTGACTTTGCCCTCCATTTTCTTCCTAGGCTTATTGATATTTCTGGTTGAAGTCCACCAACTGGCATGATCCAATAGGGATTTATATGACATGAAATTAGGGCACGGTTTCTAGCCGTTACATTTTACGACTTGGCTGGGGCAGGAGGCCTGCCCTCCTTTCTCCAGTTTGACGTGTCACAGAGTGAGGCAGTTGAAGTAGGATAGGGCATGGCAGAGTGACACAGCTCTTGCCCCTTGCCCTGATTTCTCACTTGTGTCTCAATCTTGCCATCTCTGAGTTTATTTTCAGAGGCAAATCTGTATGTTATATTGTGAAGGGGTGAGGAAACATGGCTTGGGCCAGCAAAATTTGGCTTTGTGGTGTATTTGTTCAGTGAGGGATTTTTTTGTTTGTTTTGTTTTTGTTTGTTTGTTTGTTTGTTTGTTTTGAGACTCTACCCTGGGTTAGACCTTGCCTAGGATCTAGGAGTCCAAGACCCATCCTGTATCCAGACTATCACCATTGAATTACAGAGACACACAATTTGTACCACATTGGCAGAACATCCAGTGTTACAGGGGACAGAGGGGCATCCATCTCGTGCAGCTAGGGTGCTGCCCAAAAGAGGTACCTCTACCCCATACCTTGAAGAGTACCCAGGCGTTTTCTGGAGGGAGAGGAAGGAACATGGTAACCATATGCCCAGAGACATGTCAGGTAATACATACCCCACTTGTGATTTTTATAAAATCACATGGAAGTTAAATAACCTGTCCAATGGGAAGCAGATGTAGAGTGATAATCATAGACTCTCTGGGGAGACACCCAACATCCCCACCTTATTCTGGGCCCAGGTAACACTCATCTTCCACTATATAAAGAAATGTGCTCACATCAGACATGGAAGGGGCTGTGTGTGGACCACTGCCCACATGTGAAAGTCAGGAGTCAATCTCCAGGAGTTGGTTTTCTCCTTTCCCTATGTGGGTCTCAGGGACTGAACCCAGGTCATCAGAATTAGGGGTAAGCACCTTTGTCTGCTGAGACATCTCCATGGTCCAACACTGTTCTCTTAAACTCTTACAAACTCTCCATCATAGGAGGAGGTGGTATTCGGCACACAGTGTTTCTAGCTAGTGGATGAGGGGGTTCCAGTGAGGGAAAGCAAAGCTGCCAAAGATTGGCTGTCCAAGGACACTGCTGAGGAGAAGGCCAACTTTCCCTAGCCCTGCCTCTGGTGACTGACAGGTGTGCTCACAGCACTTCCCTTTAGCCTAGTAGAGCCTCAGTTTCCCCATCTATTTGTGTTATAGGACAAAGTCCAGACTTTAACAGTGTAAGGCCTGCAAAGGAAACCAGGAAGCTGTGTGGTATGTTTTTTCTCATGTGCATACTCTAGATATGCAGGATTGACAGTTGAAGGAGACTGTGAGAGGAGAGACCAGGAAGAGCAAAGGGTGGCGATAGAGGGTATTGGGATTTACATGGCCTGAAAGCAAAAGGAAGGCTCTTTAGGGGAAGAAAGGCACCAGATGGGTGTGGGAGGGCAGCGGAGGGGCAAATAGGAACAAAATAGAAGTTGAATGTGGCAGCATTCACCTGTAATATACTCAGGACACGGGAGCATGCTCAGAAGTTCAAGGTCATCCTTTGCTACGAAGAGTTCAGGGCCAGCCTGAGATACACACCTCAAAACAAAAGAACATAATACAATGATGTATGCACAATGGAAGTGCCACAATGGAAGTCAATTCTCACAGGCCAGCTTGGAAAAAGACATTAATAGGGCTGGGAAGAAGGCTTATCAGTTAAAGCACTAGACCAGAGTTTGAATCCCCAGAACCTATGTCAATGCCAGGTTGACATGGTGGCCTGTCTATAATTTCAACCTCAAAAGGAAGGCAGACAGGAGCTCCTTAGGGTGAGCTGGTTAGTAAGAACTCCACCTCAACCCCAAGATACATGGCTGGACAACTGCAGGTGGCCAGGGGCCACTGCCTTTGGAGAGTAGCAGGTGCTGGTAGCTGAGGGGCTGGCGTAGCAGCTTGTGACAGCCACACAACTCCACACCATGATGTAGCCTCTTTCACCCTGACTGCTCTATCCTTGTGGCCCAAGGTCAAAGCCTGTGACATCTGTGCCTTCCTGCCACGTCCCTGACCGCACTGATGAAGCATGAGAGGAAGCCGCAGATGTCTCTCCTCCACACGACATTGACAGTGGCACTCAGTGTCTCTCGGGGTTTTCACAGCCTCGGACAAATGGCTGTTACAGGGACGGGATAATGGTGATATACGCAGGGCCTGCCAGTTGGTTAGGCCAGTGGCTTTAATGGCTATCTTGGAGGTGACATTCCATTAAGGGTGATTGAACTTAATTTTAATGGCAGGATGACTTAATGTTTCATCTTCCCTCCCAGGCTCCAAGGTCAGTGAGAAAACTTTTTCTGCCCCCAGAAATTATGCTACAAAATCCTCACAATGTGCCACTTTGGGAATGCTAACACACTGAACTGTAATGGGTAATTAATTGTACAAGTAAGCCTGTTTGTCCACTTGACTTAGTGTCCTTGGAGTCAGACGCCTTGGGTTGAATGTGAACTCCACCACTGGCTGTATGACTTAAAGTAACTTACGTAGCCACTCCATGCTTCAGTTCCCTTATCTGTGGAGTTGAGTAATGCATCTATAGGACTGCAAACAGTTGGCCTGGCACAGGGTTGCTGTGAGTGTCACATGACTTGGGGTGTGGGACTCACATGAAACTCTGCCCCAAACAGGGAAGAGCTGTGGAAAAGGCTGCTGCTATGTCCTAGTCGTTTTTCTCATAGCTGCAACGATGGCAGGTTTATTTTAGCTCGAGGTTTTAGGGAATTTCAGGCCACCATAATGAGGGAGGCATGGCAGCTGGAGCCTTGTGTTAGTGGGAGGTGAAGGTAGCTGAGGAGGAGATAGAGATGAGATAGGAAGCATGGCTGGGGCTGTAGCTCTCAGTGCCTATCCCCTGGTGAGCCACCTCCATCACTCAGGCCCCGTCCCTTGAAAGTCTATTGGCTTCCCACACAGCGCTACCAGCTGGGAGCCAGGCAGAACAGGTACCCATGGTGGGCATTTTAGATTTAAATGCCAGTATTAGAGTTTGAGTGTGACTTCCTGACTGTGTTTGCCATGTGACCAATCCCCTCCTGCTCCCCCTAACCCCTCACCGCCACCGCTTTCTCCTCCACGATGGACTGTGTCCCCTGTGTAGGAAAAGACTGATAGATGACTGGGTGGGGGGAGGGATATAGGGGGGGAATAGGTGGAGGCCGATGTGGAGAGTGACTTGGGGCCCCTTCAGAGGCACACAGGAAGCCCGGCTCATGGACATCAGTGCTGGGGTCAGGACCTGGTGCTTGCAAGCCAGGTGGGACTAGGATGGCGTTTTAGAAGTCATTTCAAGAGTGAGTGGATTTCTCAGTTCCTGGGAGAAAGGGAAGCAGAGAGAGATGAGGAGAGGTGGAGGCCATAGCCATATGATCAGAGGCCAAGGAAAGCTGCACAAAGAATAGCACCCCGAGGAAGCAGCCAGATGGGTATCTATAGTTGTAAGCCAGCAACCTAAGAGGCCAAGAGTGATGAAGAGGCTGAGGCTGCTGGGGTCAGCTGTGGGCAGCTTGTGTGGGGACAGATATAAAGGGCTTTTGCAGGGACACTGGGGATCCAGGAAGGAAGGTCTACGGTGTTGGGTGTGTCAACAGCAGTCTTGGCTATGAGAAAGTCTGTAAAATACTGTTTCCCTTCTCAGCTGGCAGTCCTTTCACTAATGACAGATACGAAACCTCTACAAGGCCAAGCCCCATTGTCACCCAACCAGAGCGCCCAGCCCCTGACCATGGGCAGCCACTTAATCCATCTGTGATGATTAACTTTGATTGTCAACTTGACAGGATCTAGAGTCACCATGGAAACAAGGCTCTGAGCATATATGCGAAGGATTATCTAGATTAGGTTTATTGGGGTGTGAAGACCCACTCTAAATGTGGGTGGCACCATTGGGCTGGGACAGGGGTCCCGGACTAAATAAAAAGAGAAAGCAAGCTGAGTGCCAGCATCCACCTGTCTCTGCTTCCTGACTGTGGTTGCCTTGTGACCAAGCTCCCCGTAGCCTCCCACCCCCACCTTCTCCTCCATCATGGACTATGTCCCCTGGGACTGTGGCCAAGCAAGCAAACCTTTCCTTTCTGAAGTTGCTTTTGCCAGGTATTTTGTCACAGCACCATACGTTATGATGACTTGGGACCAGTGGATTATAGGCTGCTTATGCAGGTTTAGCACATGGGCTAGTTATTGCCATTTCTGTTTTTTTTCAATTATCCTGGGGCTCCTCAAACTCAGGACAAAAAATAAGCAGTCAGGGTGAAAGAATATATAGTGAAGTCCTGAGCATTTTTATATCCTAAGTTGTCCCATCCCTCTGACATTTGGCCACCATGACTGTAGTAAGCTCAAACATTTCAATGGGCCCTTGGGGAGGGAAGGAGAAAGGCTGGGCTGCAGGTGACCTTTGGCCCTCTGATCTATTTGAAGAAGTGAACACTGGACTCATTATTCTTTAATACTGGCAGTCTCACTCCTTTCCTGAACAGACTTCTGTGTCCCTTGGCAACCACTTGATAACCTGTGAGTTATGCAAGAAAATCCACAGATAAAGAAGCAGTGTAGGGCGGCACTACAAGGTCCTGGTGGAGTAATTGCTAGCTGGGCTAAGGTCTTCATTCTGGCACTTTCAGTGGCAGCTAGCGCTTCTGAGATGGCTTCAGAAGTTCTTGCCTCTTCGTACTCGGATTGTTGAGTTCCCTCCCACATGGAGGAGGCCTGACCCTAGTAACCAACAGGACACTGTGGAAACTACCATGTGTGACCTCTGAGTCATGTAGAAACGGTATCTTCCAGTCTGTTTGCTTGGGTCACTGGGGAGGAAGCCAGCTACTGCCTGAGAAAGACATTCCTTCAGCCACGTGGACAGTCCAGTGTAGGAAAGACTTAAGGTCCCTTGCCAGTGGCTAGCATCAACCTGTCAAATGGGCAACCATGAAGCCATCTTGGGTGTGGGTCCTCCAGTCCCATCCAAGCCTTGAGATGACGGTACCCTTGACTCACAGCAGTACCATGAAGATTCTGAGTCTGAACTGCCTAGCAAAACTGCTGTGGCAGGCACGGCTCAGCCTGGACGCACCTACAGTTCTCTGGTGTTTCATCTCACCTGTGTTGTATTCACTGGCTCTTTCCCACCTCTGTGATGCTGGTGTTGGCAAGCAGATACACAGAGGCACTCAACGCCTGGCCATTCTGTCCACCTGCACCGTTGCAGGCACCGGGGGTGTTCTTTTCCAGGTCCTGAAGTTCTGTGGAGGAATGTGGAAGTTAGCATTCCTCCAGGGTCCTCGATCAGTGACTATTCACTATGGGTGCTTGGCAGGGTTGGACAGCAAGCTATCAGGAGGATACACATTAGTACATGGCTTCTGGAGTCCCATCACCTCTATCTGAGATGTAAGCCTTTGACTCTGTGACAAATGCCCAAGACAGACAATTAGAAAGGGGGTAGAGTTTATTTTGGGTTGTGATTTTATAGACAAAAGTCAATGGCCAGCTCCATTGCTTTCAGGATGTAGTAGAGGGACTCTGCTCAACTGGTGGCAGCCAGGAAGCAGAGAAAAGGGGGCAGGGGATGTGCCCAGTGATGTATGTCCTCCAATATACCCCACTTCCTACTTCTTGCCATCATCCAATAGTACCGTCAAATTATAAATCCATGAAGGGATCAATCATTGGTTAAGCCAGAGTCCTTAATCACTTCCCCCCAGAGCCCATCAGCTGGTGTGTTATTTACTTCTCATTGCTGCAACAAAATACCTGAAGAAGCAGCCTAAGGCAGGAAGGATTTATGTTGGCTCATGGTTCAGGGGCATCACAGATGGGAAGGCATGGCAATAGGAGCTGAAACATTTGGTCACACTGTATCTGTATTCAGAAAGCTGAGAGAGATGACGCTGGTGCTCACTTCCCCCTTTCAACATGTACTGTTGTTATATTAATGTTACTATTGCTATCATTATTATTGTCATTGTGTGTGCTCACTCCCAAGCATGTTCACACATGATGCACATGCGTACTCCATGGTACATATGTGGAGGTTTGAGTATAAACTCATGGAGCAGTTTTCTCCTGTCAGCTTCACCCGAGGTCTGGGGCTCGAACTCAGTTGTCAGGATTACACAGGAAGCACCTTTCCCCACTGGGCCATCTCACCATCCCTTGCTTTCTCTTTCCATGCAGTCTAGGACCTCAGCCCTTCCAAAGTGACACTCATATTTAGTGTGGCTCTTCCTACCTCAGTTAATATACTCTAGTCAATCCTTCACAGGTGTCCCAGAGCTTGTCTCCTAGGTGAGTCTAGATCTATCATGTTGACGATCAACATTAGCTATCACTGCAGGCCACCAAGCCCCCAAGACATGATCCTTCAAGGGCATCTCAGACTGAAACCCGTAAATGGGGCTTCCCTTTCTGGAGGATTTCTCTTTGTGGGGAGCATGGAGGGCAGATCTCAACTGTCACTAATGAGGGTCCTTGAGTTGCAGGCTTCCCTGTTAGAGAGATGGAACTAGTGGTCCATGAGAACTAGCAGAGCCTTACTATGCTCAAGACCTACTGGGAGGCCATAGTGAAAGCATGATCTGGCATGCAACTGGTACCATGTGAGCATCAGTTGAACAAATGGTGCTTGAAGGGTAGGCATCGCTTACCTTCTGCTCTGCTTGGAGGGATGAGAGATGAGGGTTTTCCTGTGATTCTGACCCAGTTGCATAGGGAAACTGGAGAGGCCTCAGGGGTGAGTGCCAGGGTTGATGATGAGGGACTTTTGACTTATGAGATAAATGAGTGAGAACTGATACTCCACAGTGGGGACTTGCAGACATATCCTGCCTGATGTCACCAGTAGGATCTTCCTGGCTTAGAAGGCTTAAGCTCCCCTTCTTTGGTTCAAGGTGCTGAGGAGGTAGGAGGGAGTTGGGTGGACACATATGAACTCCACCCAAAGGAGGATATCATAGCTTCAGGGCAGGTCAAGGTGCTTGGGAGGGGATTGCTGCCTGTCTCAGGAGCTATTCAATCTCAGCCATGTGACACAGGGGCTCATGTGTGGAATTGATTGTTCCACACATGTTGGAGTGGCCGTGACCCTGGCCCATGGGCCACATGCAGAGGAGCCTTGTAGAGGCTGTATTCTGCTGTGGCTGCGGAATGGGATGTCAAGTGTGTTGGGTCCTCCAGCAGGCTCACTGTGTCTGTTCTGTGTGTGGTCTGGCTATGCTAAATGGCAATGTCTTACTTGATATAATGGACATTTAACATTTTCAAAACATCAGAAAAGACATCACAGAGCCTACCGCTCCTGGGAAGCATGTGAGTCACTGGTAACAGAGGTCCTCTTGTCCTTTTCTTGGTCATTGAGCTTGTGAGTCACACCTCGAGTCATTTCTTCTGAAGTTCTTAATTGTAAAAAAAAAAAAAAAAAAAAAAAAAAAAAAAAAAAAGCCAAGCCTAGTAGAAGCTCGTAGAAGTGCAAGCTGAGACACTGTTATGGAAAGATTCCAGATGTCCCTTGGGCAGATAGGTTGGGAGAGGTTGATGGCTCTGGTTCTGTGATGTCACAATCATGGTCAACCTGTAGCTCTTTGTCACAGAAGCCTTTCCAAGGAGCAGCAATGCTGCCAGGGTCTTTGGCACCTTCGTCCTTGTTTAGCCTATACAGTACAGGCTGGGGCTGTAGACAGAACCCAAGGCCCCTGTCACTTCCTCCAGATCACTGCAAGAGCCCTGGACCTTGAGTGTCATTAAACCATCTCAGCTTGCTGCCTCCAGGAAAGCTCAGGCTAGTAGGAACTGGAGGTCCTGGGGAAGCCTGGTGCCTGTTCCCTGCTCCATCCCGTCCTGCTTAGACCTCTCCCTCTAAGTTGGCTACAGTGGCCCACACATTCTTCCCAGAGGCAGCTGCTTGCCAACTTCCAATACTTGCTCTGAGTTGGTAGCATTGGAAGAATCCTGGGGAGAGGCTGTAAGCATTCAGGCCTGCCAGGATGGTAGCTTTTTTCTTTCTGTGGGTTTCAAATGAGACACCATCTTGTTTTGCAGTGTTTAGGCCAGAGTTGCTCTTTTGCAGAGGGAGAAGCAAAGTTGTAATCAGTGGGCTGTTGGGGTGAAATATCTAAGTCCTGAGGCTGAGAGAGCCACAGATGATAAAGGGAAGCAGTTATAACCCAGGGGGAAGCTCAGCCTACAAGGAAGGCAGGTCAGGGTGGATTCAGCTGTCCCACTGGCTGGAAGTGTTTCCTCAGCCATTCACATAAATGTCCCTGCTAGTGGCTGGTGTCATTTGGAAGTGGGCATTGGCTATGGTTGCAGAAGCACAGCAGTCCCTCTACTGGCCTCAAGTCTTGCAAACAAGCAGAAGTTGGTTCATGTGTGGAGATCTTTCTGGACTTCTTGGGCCTCTCTGTCTATTTAGTATTCCTTCACCTAAAGTTGCCTTTCTCCAGGGTCAGTTGTGGAGTCTAGGGACTGGTACTGGGCAAATGCAATAATGATCTGCTTACCATGAGAAACTGGTGCTGGAAAGGCCTAATTTAGCTCAGGTTTTTTTCCCCAATAACTCATTTTATAGTTTCATAGCTCAAAATGATAAAAAACATGGATTTTATCTTTGCTCCTATCAGCTGACCCAGTGAGGTTGCTTGTGTTAGGTGTTTGGATGTCTTTATTAAATACAAGCAAGACTCTGCGTGTGTGCGTGTGCACACAAACCTTTTCCTCTCTTTCCTCTCTTTGATAGAATGGAGAGACTCACTGGCTCTTAGGGTAATGGGAGGAGGTTCAGTCTCAGAGGAGCGTGCAAGTGAGGACTGCAATGGAGTCATCGATGTCAGGGCGGACACCAGAGAGTGTTCTGGGAGGAATGCTGGGGGACTTTGCTTTTTTTGCTGAGCTGCCTGCCTATCTAGGACACCTTTCAAATCAGCATAGCGCATAAAGATGCCGTTGCTCATCTTTACAGCCTTAGAGTATCTTATTTATGGCCACCCAATAAATTGATCTTATCCATTGTCGGTTACTCCTAGGTGTTTGGTTTGCTTCCTATCTTCTGCTACTGCAAACTGTAAACCAGGGCACTCCCTCCATGTTGCTTGCAACTGAAGGACAAATTCCAATAAGCTGGATAATTAGGGCAAAGGGTAAGTGTATTTATGTTTTTGATAAGGTTTCCAGATACCCCAGGAGGAGTCATATGCTTGCACAAACCTCTTTTTTCACCCTTGGACTCATCACAGCTTAAATTTGCATTACTTTTCTTCAGTAAGACTGAGCTCTGTTTCAGTGTCTGTCTGTCTGTGAATGTTTTTCTTTTCTGTGAGCTTCCCCTCATATTCTTTGCCCACCTAAACAAAACTTATATCATGGTCTTTGAACTCGTTTCTTTCATTTTTCTATGTCCTCTTTAAATGTTAGGGAAGGTTGATTCTCTGTGGTGTGAGCTGTCCCTCAGTGCTCTTTGTTTTGGGTATAGGGAGGTTGCTTATGTTTTGTGTATGTGTTTAAAAATCAGGTGGCATAGTGTAATAGTGTGTGTGTGTGCTCATGTGTATATGGAGGATAAAAATCAACGAAAAATGTCTTCCTTAACTGTTCTTTACATTACTTTTTTAGATAGGGTCTCTCACATCAACCTGTGGATTACAGATCTGGCTGCACTGGTTGGTCAGCAAGCTCCTTGGTTCTGCCTTTCTCTACGCATCTCCTAACTGTACTAAGGCTGCAAATGTTCATCGTTATGTTATTTATGTGGGTTCTGAGGATCCAAACTCATGCTTGCAAAGCAAGCATTGTACCTTCTGAGCCTTCTCCCCAGACATTACCATGTCTTTCTTACTTATTTATTCATTTTCTGGTGGACACCGAGACTGATGCTGTGTCTTAGCTATTGTGAATGGTGTCCTGGGGAAATGCTTGTTTCATTTTCTTCATAAAATTTAAAAGCAGCCTTCCCCGTCCCGCCCCCCCCCCCCCGTGTGTGTGTTCATGTGCATGTGCATGTGTGTCTGTGTCTGTGTATGTGTGTGTGCGCGTGAGTTTGACATGAGCAGCCTTCCTTGATTGCTTTTTACATTATTGGTTGAGATGGGGTCTATGGCTGGTCTATGGCTCAGGTTCTGTTGAGTCTGGCTGGCTAGCTTCTCTGTGGGATTGCATTTCTCTACCTCTGCCTCCTATGTGCTAGAAATAGAGGCGTTGCCATGCCCATCAGGCCTTTCTGTGGGTCCTGAGATCTGAACTCTGGTCCTTATGCTGGCATGGCAAGAGCTTTACCTGCTGAGCACCTTCCTCATCCCTTACCTGTGCCTTAAAAATGAGTTTATATTAACATTGAGATCACAAGCTCTTAATAGAAGGTGGGTAGCCTGCTGGCGACGGTTAATCTGCTGAGAGTATGCTCAGCTCTGCTTCTTCGAATGTTTAGGAACTGGTTTTCATATTTTGATCAGGGGCTGAGGGAAGGACATCTCTCCACAGGGTGAAGTGCTTGTAGGTTCTCCGGTGACTCCAGGCTAGAGCTGTGTGTGTGCCCATCATCAGAGGGACACTGGCTAGAGGTAGGGTGTAACTTGACTGATCATGTAGAATACGAATGAGAATGAATTATAACCAGAGGTCCTCTTCTCTCCCCCTTACTTCTCCTTCCGTCCCCTTCTCCCTCTCTTCCTCTCCCCTTTATGCCCCTCTCATCGACAGTGCTGGAATCGAATCCAGAGCCTTGTGCTCTCTACCACTGAGCCCTATTGTCCACCTTCAGGCTTCGACACTCAGTGTCTGGAGATTGTAAGATGGTATTGGCCAGTATTTGCTAACTATTGTACATGTTAGGTAGGACACTAAGCTTTTTCACGTGGTCTCCCACTGAAATCCCCCAATAGCTGCAATTTTTTTACAAGTGCAGGAGGCTCGGATGTGAAGAGGTTTCAGAGGCTGCATGTCCCAGTGTTTTTTGAATTCCAGCCCCCCCAGTAGCCACTTTGGGGTAAGGAGTCGTGGGCAGATTTCTCAAGCAAAAGCTTCTTCAACAACTTGGGGTGGATTTCAGGCCCAAGTAGCAGGAACTTTCCTCTACTTAAGAAAATATCAGGCTGGTGTGCAGCTTGGTGGAGTGCTTGCCCACCACGCAGGAAACCTGGGCTCCATTCCCAGCACCAAGTAAACCAGGCTCAGAGGACATGATCTGTAATCTCAGCCCTCAGAGACAGGAGAATCAGAAGGACAAACTTATTATTTTCTGCATAGTGAGTTTGAGGCCAGCCTGGGTTACATGTGACTCTGACTCAAAATAAGTAATACAAATAAACAATAAGCAAAATTATACAAATAAATGACCATTCTTCCTGCAGATTTGTGTATTCCTAATCAGCTGTAAAAGCAGTAAGTGCAAAAGCAATACTGCTTTCTGATTTGTTTACCTGTAATCACCTGGAGATGTCCCAGCATGTCCAATGTCTGTCACACCTGGAGAAATGCCCACCCCCGCCCTGTGAGACCATCTCCCAGCTGAGTATGAAGGTCTTCACTTGGAAAGTTTGGCCCTATGTGGAGAAAGTAAGAGGCAGGTATTTCCCACCAGCAGCAGCCAGTGGCTATCCTTGTCCCCTTTCTCTCCATAGTTCTCATGGCTCCCTGTTTGCTTAGCGTGTCTGCACCATGACTCTTTGTTTCATCGTGTTCAGTTTCCTGGAAGTGGTAAAAGCAGTCATCCATGTGGCTCATCTGGAGCCTTGGGTATCCGCCAACAAGTCAGCCTCTGTGGTCAGCCTCCTCTCCTGGGAAGCAGAGGAAAGAAAGAGGGTTGTTCTCCTTTTTATTTCCCCGAAATGTGCATCTCTAAAGCATTGGGAGAAACAGTGCTGGGAAGGAACATCACCACTCACTAAAGATGCTGAGCAGCGCCTGAAGGAAGAAAGAGTGGGCACTTGGCCATCGGAGCCACCCCAAAGGAGTCTTCAAATGAGGAAGACTTGAAGGCTCCAGGAGGAATTCAGGAGGCAAAGGCCTTTCTTCTGTCTTACCGAGTTCCACTCCTCTGTGTCCTACTGAAACATTCCGTGTGTCTTCACCTCTGAGAACCAACCGCAGCTGGTTCTGGGAGGAGAGAGGTGGTCAGAGGATGTCACCACACAGATGGGAGTGAGGAACAAGCAGAGGAAGGAGAAGAGGGCTCGGGCCATGCTCACACGAAGCTAATTTGAAGATGGTCTTCTGAACATCTCCTTTTGGTCTGCAATATCATTCCTCATTTCCTGCCTGAGAAAAGGCATCCTGGGTCCACTGGGGAAATGTATTTTGATAGACTTTCAAAGAAGAGGTCTTGCTTACATGTGCAAAATTGACTCACATTACTTACAGGCTGTGTGTGTGTGTGTGTGTGTGTGTGTGTGTGTGAGAGAGAGAGAGAGAGAGAGAGAGAGAGAGAGAGAGAGAGAGAGAGAGAGAGAGAGAGAGAGAGAGAGAGAGGGGAGAGGAAAGAGGAGAGGAAAGAGGAGAGAAAGAGACCAGGCGTTAACTTGGGGTGTTGTTCCAAAGGCACCATTTACTTTGCTTTTTGAGACAGGGTCTCTCACTGACCTGTAACTCATTAAATAGGCTAAATCAGTTTGCCAAGAACCTCAGGAATTTGTCCTTTCCAGCACCTCAGTGCTGGGATCACAAGCATCTCACATTATCACCCCCAGCTTCTTCTCATGGGTTCTGAGGCTCAGACTCAGGTCCTTGTGTTTATAAAGAAGCATGTTGTTACCAGTGGAGCTATGTCCCCAGCCCACCAATTCATTTGTTTACAAATTCTCATTTAGTTAAATACACTGAGAAGTCTCCATTTTCCCACTCAACGAGGCTCTTGTGGGTTGTTCTAAAAACTGTCTGCAGATTAGATCCTGACACCAAGTACAACCCAGAGACCCTCATAGTTCTCTCTCTTCTCTCTCTCTCTCTCTCTCCCCCTCTCTCTCCCACTTTGTCTTAACTCATCACCTGCTTTCATCACTCCCCACAGAATTGCAGAAGCTGAAGGTGAGACGTCTCTGTCTTTGCTTTACTATTACAAATCTATTTTATAGCTCAGAATGGTTAAAAAAAAAAAAAGACACTCCCTAACTAAATCATTGCTGTGTTGATAATTCTTTTTGTCTGATGGATCAAGACATCTTCAAATGCAATACAATTGGATCAATTAACTATCCATTTATTATAAGTTAGGGTACTAGTAGAATATTTCAGTGAATGGGCCCCATTGTATTAGAAAAAAATAATAAATCAGATAGTTTTATACTAATATTGTTTTAAAAGACACCTTCTTGGTATCACTGGATTCTTTTGATAACACCGAACACAGAACTCACTGATTGGCTTGACTTGGTGGCCCCTGAGCCCCAGATCCTTCTGTCTCTTTGTCCAACTACTGGGATTACAGGCCTGTCCCCACTGCATCTGGATGGTGTGGATCTGAACTGAGGTCCTCAAGCCTGCACAGCAAACATTTTTGCATACTGAGCCATCTCTTCAGAACCCATCATTGAAGTTTTTACTGCAGTTTTCCCTTGCAATACGTATTACCAGCTCCTTATCCCATTTGAAGTACCACAAAGGTTATTTCCTAGGGATTTTTTTTCTGCCTGTTTATGTGCCTCTAGCTGCCTGATAGACACTAACATTCAGACACCACAGAAACACCAGTATTGATGTGTGTGTCAACATGTCTGAGAAAGATATTTTTCTTTCTGATGACACTATTTCTCTGCCTTCTCTTTTATGCTGAAGTCTTTGGAGCACTGTGCATGGCATCTGTCTTAACAGATGTGAACTCTGGATGACTCTTGATTCTTCCAGGGATTGTCCCTAAAGGTGTTTGGTCTATTCCCCCTTTCCTGTGCACAAAGCGGTCGAGCACTATCTTCTGGAAAAGCCTATCAAGTATGTTTGCATAAACTCATCTTTATTTTCCCCTGCATGTTTGCACACACTACACTGAAGGTTGCTTGCTCTTTTACTTCTGAGTTGTGCCACTTTCTCAGGCTTGGGAAGACCCAGTGAAAAACCAAAACTTTCAAGTCTTAACTTGGTGACAGCAGAGTCTTGGATTAGGAATGGCTCCAAGTAACTGCCTGGGTCACAACCCCCTGAGTCCAGCTCTTCCAGTCTCTGGAATTTAGGAGTAGCCCCTAGGCATGCTCTGTGGCTTAGCCTTTATTTGTTTCCTTACTATTTTTAGCTTGTAAAGTGAACGAGGTCATTCTGCAGGCCTCCATGTTCCACTGACTTCTGACTTCTATTGTTGGGACTGAAAAGTCTGCCGTTGAGTGAATTGCTGTTTCTTTTCATCTTTCTTTCTCCTCTGCTTTTCTGTTTCGATTTTTGCCTTTGGCAGCTTTTTCTTACAATGTGTCCAGATTTTCGTGTTTTCCTTTGACAACAAGGCTTCCCTAATTTCTTTTATCCCTGTTCTAGAAAATTCTCAGGCAGTATCTTTGAGCTGCTGTGTAAAGCACATCAAGGTTCCCTTCTGTCTCAGTGGTCTCACTGCCTTTCTGCGTTTCATTCCAGGCCATCTTCCAAGCCAGCCTATAATAAGTGTTCTAATCTGACCTTTCCCCTATATATTAAGTTTTTAATTGGTACCTATTTCACTTCTAGAAGTTAGATATGGTCCCTTTAGAAACACTTCTGGTCTTTTGAAAATGAATTTAATTCTTATAACTTTCTTTTGCATGTGGTGTGTAAGTACATGATCATGGGGGGGGGTGGCTGAGGGTGGCTGCACATATATGTGTCGTGTGCATGTGTTTGTGGAAGTCAGCGGTCCACATCAGGTGTTCTCCATGATTGATCTCCAGCTTACTTTTTGAGTCAGGTTATCTCACTGATCTGGAGCCTGGCCTATGAGCTCAAGTGGTCCGCTTATCTTTGCCTCCCCTGACCAAGGCACTGGTGCTACCTATATAAGTGACTTCACCCAGCTTTTATGTGGCTTCTTAGGATCCAAACTCAAATCCTCGTGCTGTGTGGTGGGCATTTGATGGACTCAGCCCCCTTCTGCCTTTGGGGATTGGTTCCAGCCCTGCTGCTATGTTTGCTGACTTAGGGGATGGGATAATGTTGAGGGTTGCACCCAGAGCTTTACACAAGCTGGGTGCAACTGAGCTGCCCCTTGTGTCTGTTGACTTGTTTATAGTGGACTCATCGTTTGTAGATTTGGGTTGTGAGCTACTATTTCAGAAATGGCTCACCTTGGGAATCTGTGTGCAGAGGTTGGAATTGATTGTACAAATGAGTACACACAAGCTTCAAACTGGGTGGAGTATGGCCTGTATATATTTAGGCATTTGGAGGTGACCTTCCCCCCAGCGCTTCCAATCCAATCCCAAAAGCCAAAGGGTTGGTGTTTCATGATGATCTATGCTTACTCCCATCAGGGACATCCTCCATGATTCCCACTGCCTTTAGGGCCACAGTTCTAGGCACTTTACAGCCAGAGTTTTCTATTCTTCCCACAAAACTTCCACAAACGATAGTTCCTGTCATCCCGAATGTCTGATCCCGTTGAGACTGGGTATTTTGAGAATCTAGCTGTTGAGAACTTCGTAGGAAGTCAGCCAGGGGCCTTGTCTAAACTCAGGACAGGCCTGTTGGACTGATCAGGAAATGCCACCTCTTTTTGTGTTGAGCTTTCATATAGATGAAACTTGGCTTCTGTTCTGCAAAGAAAACAGCCAGTACACCCTTGCTAAAAATGGTAGGAGCAAAGTGGCTGTGCTAATTTAGCACAAAATGTGAAATGTTATATATATATATATATATATATATATATATATATATATATATATGTATATATATATAAAACACTTAGGGATTTGGATTTGTGGCCACAGAGAGTGTTGCTCATCGATGACAAAACAGAAGGAGCGGACATTTCAGTTCCCTGTACCTTGCCCTCACTCTGCCTCCAACCATGCCCACAGGCCACTCTTTTGTTCCTCTCTTCTGCTATTGAGTTTCCTGCCCCTTAAGTGTCTGCTTTACCAGGAAAGGAGAACACCTTCACCCGGAGGACCACTGGGGAAGTGAGGCCATCAGACTGCGGAGGGCTGCACAGCTGAGTCGGCAGGGGAGGCAGCTGGTGGCCACTTCCTGCCTCACCCTTCAGGAAGGAGGTCCCCAGGAAAAGGACGTTAGAACTGTAACCACCATAGAAGGTTCCTGTTCCCCTCCAGGGACTGCAAGCCCTCCTAGTGTGGACTGCTTCTGTATTCCGGATAGGGGACATCTAAGCACATAGACATGGTTGAAGAGGTTCATCTGCAGGGTTTGTTTTCTTTTCATCCCCTTCTCATGAGAAAGTGAAGTGAGGTGTGTGTGTGTGTGTGTGTGTGTGTGTGTGTATACACTCAGTAATGAATTGAATGTAGAGGTCAGAGATTCACATCATGTCTGAGTGTCTTACGCTATTGCTCCCTACCTTTTTTTTTTTTTTTTTTAAGACATCATTTCTCACTGAACTTGGGATTCACCAATTGGCTAGATTGGTTGGCTAGCATGCCCTAGGGATCCAATTCTGCCTCCCCAGCACTGGTAAGCAGTACAGCATTTTTGCAGCCTTGATCCTTGCACAGTCTGACAGATTCACCTCTTGGCTTGGCCCAGGAAAACCTGGTTGACTTCTTAGCTTTCAGCTTGGCAATAGTGCAACCCTTCTGGAGTCTGTCTGGGAAGGTTCTGTGATGCTCTCATCGTGAGATCATGATAGTAGATGCTGCTCCTGGAGGACCCTCCCTGCTTCTGTGGTGTGTGGCAGTAAGATGAAATAGACTCACAGATGGGATTAACTGTAGGGGCTGTAGAAAGCATGAACTATTTCTATAGATGCCCACAGAGCCCTGCTCTTCCTGCAGTCCTGTGCTTCAAGCAGCCCAGGCCCAAAGAATCCCCTCCAGACATGTGCACTGACCTGGGCTGGCAAAAGTCTTTCTTTAGGGCTACCTAGCTCCTCACCCACCAAAGACCATTACATCACCAGAAGCTTTCAAGTCTCCTGCTAGATTCAACATCTGCCCAGGGCTGGGAGGTGAATGAATAATGCCTTGACTTATTCTACTGGGATCAAGGAAATGTCTGAAGTCAGAGGAGGGTTCCAACTGTATTTCTGCACTCTGAAGTGTAGACTACAGCCTGTGTGGTCTAGCAAATAAGCATCTTACACTGAGTTGTGAGCATGGGAGCTCTGTGCCTTGGGTCCACTCCCATCAAATTAGAGTGTAAGCTGTACGAATACTACATGCTCATCATTATATCCCAGGATCTAGAAGAAGAGTCCAGGACCAAGGGTAAACATCCACAGCTGGCAGAGGAATGAGCACGCCAATCGCTTTAGATAAATGAATGGAACAAAGTCACGCTAGAAAGCAAAAGCTGATGCCGCTAATGAAGTTACTCACCCCACTCAATCAAGACACATCCCTCGGGATTCTACTTCCATCTTTTTCCCTAAGCAAATTTAATTCATTGTTTTGTCCCAAAATAACATTACTGAAAACCTTTCTTCAGCAGGCATTAGTGTGTCTCATACGGTCTTACAAATGAATCAACCAAGAAATTGGAACTGGAACGACACAGATCACTTGATCCACTGCCACCCCCTCTACCCCGATTCTTGAGTTCACCGGTTTTAACCCCCCCCCAACAGATATTTTTCTACAAATGATCAGAAGTTGGTGAGTCACCACTGTCAGAGGCCTCTATATAATGCTCTCTTGTGTAGGAATTTGGTTGTGGAAAACATCAACAAAGACCTCTCTTCAGGCTTACCACACAAGTACATGGTTTTCATCCTCCAACGGCCCATGCTTGACGCCAATTAGCCAGTTCCTCATTTGCCCTGGCTCACTTCTCACTTTTGACACTTGCCAGTCATGCTGTTTTCACCAAAGCCATCAGTGGGAGATGGCAAGGTTCTCGCTGACCCTTTGGGGGGCCTCCAGATGTGGCACCTACCACCAGGTGTACATGTTACTCCTTAGAGAGGGTGTTGGGATGCCATGAAGATTAGCAGACCAGGGATCAATGGACAGCCCAAAGGCTAATGCTTCCTCATCCAGGATATTTGAAGTCTCACTCCTGGTATCTTTCTGAGTATTGGCAAGCATAGCTGAGTAAATCTTTCAATTCTCAGAGTATGTGCCTGATCAGATGGTTGTAACAAAGTTCCATGCTCTTCCTTCTTGCCCCTGACAATCACCCTTCTGCTTTCTCCATGAGTTTTGCTATTCTAGGTACCTAACATATAAGATGATGTCTGTCCACTACTTCCTGGCTCTGTAAGAGGACCCTTTCCTTGACAGAAGTGATGTTCACAGTACAAAGTTTCAGCAAGGTGCTGGGATCTAGGGTCAGCAGGATGATCCTATCTACTCTCACAGAGCCAACACTCACTAGACAGCAGACTCAGCATTTCTTTCCGTGGTGTGTGTGTGTGTGTGTGTGTGTGTGTGTGTGTGTGTGTGTGTGTTGTGCATGCATATAGAGAGCAGAGGTTAACACTGGGCCCCTGTGTTTGGAATTACCCCTTGTATTTATATGGGTGTGTATGTATTTATATGGGTGCTGGGGATCAGAAGTCTGGTCTTTATGCTTTTTCTACAGCAAGTTCCTTGTCTCCTGAGCCATCTCCTCAGTTCCACAGTGAATATTCCTACACAGCCTGCACCCACAGGGGATTAAAGATGAATCACAGTACACTGGATCAGCTAACCTTTTGTCAGATCCAATCTATCCATCTGACAGGGTCATAGGTATGAGGCACTGAGTGTGGTACAGGGCATCAAAAGTGCCTAATGAATGTGTACATAGAGGTCAGAGGTTCACATCTCATCTGAGTAGCTTCTCTATAGCTCTCTAATTTTTTTTTGAGACAGTGTCTCTCAATGAACAGGAACTCACCAATTGACTGAATGTGTGGGCCATTTTTACAGCCCTGGCCTCTGGCCACACATCTCCAGGTCCTTTGTCACAGATAGTCACTGTCTTGGGTCATCAAGATTCTCCTCATTGGTGGCAATGTAACTAGAGCAGGGCCATGGAGTAGGCATCTCTATGGAGTAGAGCTTGGCTAACCTCAGCCACTGTGTCAGACAAGCAGGATGTCACTAGTAAGCCAAAAGTTCATGGAAGTAGCTTGGGTACAGTGAGGTTTGTGTTTTGTTGGGTTAGGCCATCCCAGGTTGAACTGTTGCCCACATGTGTGGTGGAGGAGGACTGTTGGTGAAACAGTCAGAATATTCCATGTCCCAGACATGCCTGGTGACACTATTGGTCACTGCTGGCTATGACAGATTGGATCTGGTGCTGGGACCCTCCTCACTCTCAGCTCATGTCCCATTAAAAGAAGGGTGTCTGAGGAGGTAGCATGGTGGACAGGTGCCATCTGTGCCCATGTTGTTTGTTTCTACACTTGGCTTTGCTCCAGGGTCCCATGAAGAGATGAAAGCGAAATGGGGCCATCATAAGTAAACAGCAGATTAATGGTATGGTTTGTAAACATGAGCTTCTACAGTACAGATATAATGACCTCTATGTTCCAGTGGTATTTTTCAGCCCTTAAAATCTGATAGATTGAATAGTACAACATTGTGCCTGTTGCATTGTTTAGGGAAACTAGCAGCAGTTACAAGCCCTCATATCAGAGCCATGGCATGGTATGTATGCCTTTTCTAAGTAGGTGTGTGGCTCAAGAACCCAGGCTCCTTATATATTGTGGCTCTGCATTCCCTATACCTTTGGAGACCTCTGCCTAGAAGTAGAACTTTATGAAGATGCTACACATTTCCTAATTATCTCGGCATGATAGCGAGGTCTAATCCCATGCCAATTGTGCTCTATAAAGGTCTATGTGGGTGTGACTAGGCAGTTAGCCTCCTTGCCATGACAATCACATGAACTTCTATAGCCTCAGTCTCTGCATCTGTCAAGTGGAAGACATGAACCCTGCTTCTGAGGGTTACCAGAACACAAGTACTAATGCACGGAGGCACTGCTGATCCAGTCAATGCTGCAGACATTATATTGCTATGACCAATGCCAGAGAAAAGAAAGAGTGTGTGTGTGTGGGGGGGGAGCTTTCTCACCATCTGGAGTCAGGAGAACCCAGATACATCCCACCCCAACTGCTTTCAGTTCTTCCTCCACGCCTCGCTTCTGCCTAAATAGGCCTCATGATGACCATTATGCAATATGCATTCTGTGTTTTGATTATTATGCTAATGCAAGCCTATTTCATAGTGATTTCAGTGTGATATGTATTATCTATTGTGATTATTATGTATATGCAAATGAATAGCTCACTCAGACATATGTCTCATAGACTCAATCTTGCTGGGGCATTGACACAAGCTTTTAAATATTGCCCTCACTGTTTGCCATTGTTCAAAATATCTTTTGTTATAAAAGTAATATAGGTCATTGCAAAAATGGTCAACACACAGAGAGAAATAAAGTGGGACTTAGAAGCCACTTCCCTGCCCTCCACCCTGCTTGGATAAGTAACCATTGTGAATAGTCTGGCTAAATCTTTCCAGAAATATTCCATGCTCAGACACAAGCTATAAAAATGCTTCTACTTTGCACAAAAGCAAATCACACTGAAATGTTATTTTGTGACTCCTTTTTCTTTTCCACTATTTTGGTGTCTGGTCTAATTTAGTATTTTTAACAACCACGCAGAAATTCATGATGGGAATGGTTGCATTCTTTCTCCCCAGAGACAAGATGTTTAAGGATCATTACCAAGGTACCAGAATTCTCTTTTCTTCTGTGGGCCAAACGTGTGCCCCCTAAGCCTGCTCCCACCCTATCATAGAGCCATGTGAAGAGTCCACTCGCCTCTCATCAGACCCCTGTTGTGGTTCTGAGAAGTAGACAAGCTTGGTCCCGAAGCCCTTGCATGTTCTATGAAAGGTGAGGTCATGGGTGGAATCAAAGGGTCACACACCCCTATCCTGTGTTTATAGCCTCAGCTCCCTGCAGGAACAGGGTACCAGAGATATTTGGTTCCCTTCAAGGGCATAGCTGTAGTCCCTTTTGGGGAGCAGTCTATTCAGGTTTAGATACTACTATATTTTTTTTTCAGAAGGGGTGGGGCTCTCCTGTCTTCTTGAAGGAAATTCAGCTATGATGGTTTCAGTAAAAATGGCCTGCCATAGGTTCATATATTTGAATGCTCAGTCACCAGGGAGTTGAACTATTTGAAAGGATTAGGATTAGAAGGTATGTCCTTGTTGGAGAAAGTGTGTTACTGGGAATGGGCTTTGAGATTTCAAAAGCCCACATCTGTCCCCACTCCCCACACACCTGCAGCTCAGGATGTAGCTCTCAACTCCTTCTCCAGCCCCATGCCTACCATGTCTGCTGCCATGCTTCCTACCATGATGGGAATGGACTAAACCTCTGAACCTGTAAGCCAGCCCCCAGATAAATGCTTTCTGTATAAGAGTTGCCTCTTCATAGCAATAGAACAATAACTAAGAGCTGTCAAGTGACACAATCAGTTTAAGAGATTTACTTCAAATATTTCAGGAGTGGTAGAAGGGGAAGGGGGAGGAAGGGGAGGGCGAGCAGGGTTGGGGGCTCCTCCAAGATGGAGGGTGGCCCAATGGGTCTGTCTCTTATGGACCTAAAAGAAGTTTTTAATGAATATCATGAGGGGTGGTGGCATGTTCATGACATGGAGAACCTTTCTCTTCCCAAATCATGCTGGACCAAGTGCCTTTTTTAGAGTATTTTTCCCTCATGGTCTTCATATAAAAGAGTGTGTCAAAACCATAACACAAGTGATATTGTATTGATGTCAGAACTTCTGAGGATGCAGACCCTCATTGTCCACATATGGGAGAGTGTCCTAGTGTTTTAGTCTCAGGTGTAGTAAGAAGAACCTACCCAAAGCATCACCTTAACCATGAAGGTGCATTCCAACTGTCAGGAGAAACAGTTGCCAAGAGGCCTCTGCGGTTTTCCTCAGTTAGCTCATGTGTAAGTCCTTGCCAATTCCTTGTCAGCGGTCACTGGGGCTGCAAAAGCGAATTTGTATACAGCATCACTGCTCCAAGCCATGGGAGCCATCTGATTTCAGTCCTAGAATAGAGTTTTCCAATTTGTAACTATTCGTGGGCCACCTTCCCATATCCTGTTTAGCGTCTCTGCCTACCACCCAGTCAGTACGTTTGGAAAACTGCACTTAGAAAGGCTCAGTGCACTTACAAAGATGGCTCATTAGTAAGAGCACTTGGCTGAACATGAACAAAGACCTGAGGTAGAGTCTCTAGCTTCCACATAGAAAGTGAGGTATGGCTGCACACACGTCTGTAACCCCAGGTCTGCCTGTGAGGTGAGAAGACAGGAGGATCTCAAAGCTTGCTGGTGGCCATCGTGGATCTAGATCAGTGAGAGACCCTGTCTCAGAGAATAAAGTGGAGAGTGACAGAGCAGGACACCTGACATTCTCCTGCTCTCTGTGCACTAACTCTCCATCTCTCCATCTCCCCGGTCTCTTCCCTCCCTCCCCACCCCTCCCCACCCCTTCCCCCAACCCCCTGCACACAACAAAAAAAGAGAATTACTTTCACATATGAAGCCATAATGTGCCTCAGGCCTATCTTCACCCTGAATAGTGTCTTGCAGCCACAGTGTGTGTGTGTGTGTGTGTGTGTGTGTGTGTGTGTGTGTGTGTATGCCAGTTAGTTAAATTTTACTCTGATACTCTTGACAACACATGCAACCCTCCTCCCCTGCCCAGAGCAGGTGTCCATAGATGGACCTCCGAAAGCCAGTGTTTCTGTCCTACTTTTGGAATAGCTGCCCTAGAACCTTCTGCTTCTCTTTGAGGACGTATGCTCTGTGCATGATTTAAGAGGAGATGCTAGCGATCTCTGGAACGTGTAAGATTTGTGCGAGTGAACTCAGTCTCTAAGCTGAGTCTTCATAAGCACAGGATGCTATTTTTGGCCATGATGATCCTCATGGAATGTTTTTCTCTTTTTCTGGAAAGAAAATAAAATGTCTCCATTCCCAATTACCTCTGTGGAGAAGTAGTAAAGAGCAAGGAAGTGTCCAGGGACTCTCACTCCTGCAGATGTAGGGATCTTTTTACTGCCTCACATGCTCTGGGCCAGGCTCACATCGCTCCTATTTTTAGACTTTTGGGTTGACTTGGTGAATTTGGCCTCTTTTTCAACAGATCGTATTAACGAACTGCAGATGGGCCGTAATTGATTCCTTTCTGTCACAATTATTTCACAGGCAGGCCGAATGCACTTAATGTCTCCTTGGTGAATAGTTACCTAGTTTCTAAAAATCCCTGCTAGGTCTGTGAACAGGTTTCCTTTTTGGCTTGGGCAGCAGAGGACAGATTATCTGAGATGGATCCAAAAGTACTTGGATGTGCATTTGGCACCCTTGGCAGTCATAGTGGAAATTTAGGGATCTTGGTGACTCTGCAATTAGTTTCGAGGAGATGCTGACACTTAACATCTCGGTGGGTGGAGGACGGGCTATGTTACTGGATCCCACTGGGGCACATTTCCATCTTAGGTCAACAGTCTCATAAGCACTTTGCCCTGATGTGTCCTCCTTGGCTACACCTTCAAGAAGGATTGCTGTACATCTCAGATCCAGAATGTGCTTTAAGATTGTATTTATTGTGTTTGTGTGTAGGAGGAAAGAGTGTGCGTACACACACACACACACACACACACACACACACACACACACACGAGGCACACATGCCTGCATGCGTATGCGTGGCATGCCCATGTATACACACATATGTACACATGTACCACAATGCATGTGTGGTGGTCAGAGATCAACTTATTTCTCTTTTTCCAGCATGGGATTCCTGAGATTGAACTCAGGTCACCAGGCTTGGGGGCAAGCACCTTTACCTACCATTCTATCTTGCTGACCCAGAATATACGTTGTTTCAGCAACTTTTCCCTTAGACTCCATGTGAAGCTGAGGCCAACACTTTAAGCAGGTGGTGATGGGTTTCATTGTGCTCTCACACAAAAGCTAAGAGAATGTGAACTTGGAAGCATAGCCAGGCAAGGTGATGTCCTTTCAGATCTTCTAACTACAAAGGTTGTGGACCAATGCTTTCTGCTTTCCTTGCTTTTATTTATTCCTTTATTTATTTTGCTGTATAAGTGTGTGGGCATGTATCTGCAGGTTCATGAGTCTAAGCGCACACAGAGGCCAGAGGAGGATGTCAGATATCCATCCACCCTCTATCATATCCCCATGAAACTGAGTCTCTTCCTGAACCTGGGTCTGGGCTGGAAGCCTGCAAGCCCCAGGAATCCATATATCCCTTACTCCAATGTTACTGCTATTACACACATGCACATGTGGCCACGCCTGATTTTTCTTCTTTTACTAATACATGGGTACTGGGAATTTGAACTCAGATCCTTCTACTTGCACTAGCAGCACTATTCCCCCATTGATCCAGGTAGAGCACACTTGGCTCATGTTCAGAATCCAAAGGGAGGGGGTAACTCTTGGAGGGGTCTGCTGAATCTTTTAAATCTGGTTGTGTCGATGCAAACCCTCAGTCACAGACAGGGATGTGTCCATACTCCATCCAACCTGGCACACTTCCAGGAAGCCAGTTTTTCCTCAGAAGCAGAAGGCTCACCGGCCTCCAATGCATGTGATCGCCTCCTTCCTGCAGCAGATGTTTTGAATTAAGAAACAATTTACAGGTTTACCTGAGTGAAAACACACCCAGAGGACTGCAACTTCTGTATAAAATAGTGACCTCATTTTCAAGTCAGGAAAGCTTCCCTGTTATCAGTGGTGCCCAGTGGCGTCTGTGCTCTCTTCATGGCTGAGATCACAGAGTGACTTTGCTCTTCATCCTGTGTACTATTCAACAGATATCAAGTGTGGGTGGCTTAAATCCATTGGAGCCCCAAATTTCTGTGACCAAGTCTGCATTGAGATGTCACTCAGGAAAGGTCAAGACTCAAGATCCTTGTCATTTGCATCATCTTTCATGATATCTCCCAGCCAACCACTTGGGCAAAGGTATTAATGATGAGTTCTGCTGGCCTGGAGGGGAGGAGACAAAAGACTGAGGCCTGGTTGCCTTTACAGGGATGTAGAGCTAAGCTTCTCTCCACTCCTTACTGCACTGTTCGAGCCTGGTTGGGTTTGCTATGATAGTGACTTCTGCCTCAGGACACTATGAGGCATGTCAAGAAGTGAATAGCTACTTCCATTCGTCTTGAACTAGACTACTGGTGTCTCTTGGTAACTTCTAGACAGATGGTCTGGTTTCCCTCAATTCACTCAAGCTGCAGTGTCTCTAAAATCTCACAGCAGGATCCTAGGCAGGCAACTCAGTCACTAGTGTGGGTAGACTGGGTCTGGTCTCTGGTAGATGAGAATATGCATTGTTTGTGTAGACTAAATAAGCAACACCTCCCACCCATGTGAGCTATTATTTTTTGAATATTTACAGATGGCTATAATTAATAAAATGCATATTTATTCCAAATTCATTATAGATCCTCATCTATGTATTTCTTTTTAAATCTTTGCAGGTAGATGATGATGACGATGTGTGTGTGTGTGTGCGCGCACGTGTGCGTGCATGTGCCAAGACATATATGTTGGTCCCTGCCTTTCACCTCATTAAAAACAGGGTCTCAGTTCTGCTATGTATTCTAGGGTAGCTGGCCTGTGAGTTCCTGGGGATTCTCCTGTCTTCCTTTCCTATCTTTCCACAGGACAAACACACGCCACCATGTCCAGTTTGATGTGGGTGCTGGGGATCCAAACTCCAGTCCTCATGCTAATGTAGCAGGCATTTTATCCACTGAACATCTCCTCAGCTCAGTCTAGAGGAATATTACAGCAATAACCATTGGCACCTGGGAGTCTGCCATATTTGGGGGGGTAATAAAAATATCCCCATAGTTGGGACTATGAGAGCCATTTATATAGAAGAAAGCCACAGTTGATGCTATACAGAATTCAAGGCACACCTCCAAGTGGTGGTGTAGGCAAGGGTATACTAGCAACTTGGCTGATTTGCATGTAAAGTCCCAAACCACAGCATGCTATGAAATGCTCATTCTGTGACTGAGCCTTTAGACTGAAACTTGGCCAAAATTCATGTTTGTTATTTAGTCCCTGTTTGTTTTCCTCCCCCATCCCCCGTTTCTCTTTTTTGCTTTGTAATGCTAGGGATTGAACCCAGGGCCTCAAGTATGTAGGTAAATGTCCTACCTCTGACTCCCAGCCTCAGTTTCCCAATCTGCAGTTGGAGGCCTAAATGGAAGTGTTAGCTTGTTTGTGGGTCTTTCTGTCCAGTGAGGAAGGTGACACCTGTATTCTAATGTTAGATGGCAGTCATAGTATTTTTCTCAGTAGTGGGAAGAGGCCACACTGGCTGGGTGTTAGCACAAGCCTCTCGCTCCACCTCCCTGACACTGGAAACCTTTCCTCTCTGTCATGTGATTTCCTGCCCTGAGCCTGAGCTTTCTGCCAGATTTTAGGTTCTGTGAGTGCAAGCCTGTAACTAACACAGGAGCTAATAGCTTCAGATCCTGGGTCTTGCTGAGAAGGCAATGGGCAGAACTGTTGTTTAACCTTGCAGGTTATAGACATAAACTTCTGAAGGAGTCGTTAAAGAGCAGGGGCACTCTTTGTTAGGCACGCCATTTCCATGTTTCCCCTTTGCGTGGATTTCTGGAGGGTCAGAAAACTAAGTGAAATGCTTACCTTCCTCCTCCCTGGCTATAGAAATAACACCCACTCAGTGTGAAAAGAAGAAGAGAGAAGGACGAGGCGAGAGCTGAGCATCCCTCCCAGCCACATCTCCGTGACCTTGTAGAATGTGTCCTTCTTAAGTCCCTATTCTCCACTTTGACCCATGTCCCACCCTGTTCTGGTCTCCCAAGAGATGACCCCTCTGCGGTACCTCTGCCTGCCTCTCTGTGTGTCCACCATGGGAGGAAGAGTTCAGTGGAGCCCTCAGGGATGGCTGGTCCTGGCTTCAGTCTCCACTGGAGGGGCCAAACTTAACTGCAGTCTGGAAACAGTCGCCTTTTGTTCTGTTCTTCTTGCACACGGGACCCCACTTGGCAAATTGTGCCACCAGCCCATTCCCTCTGCCCCTGCTCTTAGAGTGGTCCCCTTTTCACCTGAACACCTTTAAATGGACTGTTTGATGAGATGTGCTTCCTGTCCAGACCATCACTAGAACAAACACATCCGCAGTGACACAAATAGTTCTTCCTGCACATTCTAGTTCATAGCCTGCTTTTTAACATTAATAGTTTCCATTACAAGATCCTTGTAGTTTAACTGGAACTTGTTCTTCTGTGCCAAGCAAGTGCTCTACTGCTGAGCTATACACATCCTTGCTATTATTTTCATCTTTTTTTAAAAATGTATTTTCTGTATGTGTATTTACAAATTGTGTGTGTGGGGGGGGACCACACACTTGTGGAGGTCAGGGGTCAACTTGCAGGACTCAGTTCTCTCCCTTCACCATGTGTTTCCGAGGATGAAGCTCAATCCATCAGGCTTGCCCTTTACCCACTTAGCCATCTTGTCTCCTCTCTCTTTCTACTATTTTTTGTTTAGAGACTGGGTTTAACTAAGCTGCCCAGACTAGTCTCAAACGTTTGATCCCTTGTCAGCTTCCTGAATAGCTCCGATTCCTCTAGGAATCTTCCTTCCATGCCAGCAAATACAATTGCATACTTTCCTTATTTTGTCTGATAACATTTTCCAGTTGGATTTAATTAATTCCTAAAGACTGAGTCCGCACAGCACTTACCCGGTAGAGGCTATATCCCTCACTCTCATGTGAGTGGCCCTACTAGGCAGGTAACTGGTAGTGGTATCAAAGGTGTCAGGAAGGACCTACTAGCTAAGAACATGAATCATAACGAAGACAAAGGGCATCTTGGAGCAGGGTATACCAGGGGCAGAAGAGACTTCATTCTAGGCAGAGATGGCTGGCCTGGAGCGGAACCCCTGTGGTGCTTTGAGCACTGGGGGAGCCCTGTTAGTGAGCAGAGCTGGGCTTTCTTCTACTGAGCTCTTCATTCATCCCATCCGTACAGCAGTGTTCTGGAATGACTGTCATTTTCCATTTCCCCTCTAGATCGTTATTTCTAGGAGGCTGGCTCGGTTCCCTTGCATCCTGTTACACACCCATATGATGGGAATTCCAAGTAGATAGATGCTCCTGGGCTGAGTCTGAAAGGACAACCTATGGCAGAACAGACATCTACTGGAGGCTGAGTGCTTCGTGGAAAGCTCTTTGCAGCCCAATTTTTCTGGTGACATTCCTCTCTCTGGTTTCAAAAGCTCTGACTCAGTTTTGTGTGACATCATCCATCTGAAGTGATTTGTGGAAGGGAATGCTGTCCCGTTTCTCTTTCTGAGTGTGGGTCATGGGAGGGGCAATTGGGGAGAGGCATCCAGGGCTCTGATTTCCTGCTCCTGTTCACAGAGAACCCCAGCAGCAATCATTTCTCAGAACAGACTAAAGACCAGAGATAAATTCCACTAGTATTAAAGCTCAGGAAGCTTCTCCTTTCCCACAGCTCCATCTCTCTCCAGGTCATCTAAGCACACTCAGAAAGTGCTGACTTTGTTTTCTTTTGAGACAGTATCCCTCACTGGCCTGGAAGTGGCCCAGTAGGCTAGGCTGGCTGGTGAGCAAGCCCCAGGAATCCTGCCTCTGCCTCTCCAGCACTTGGGTTACAAGTGAAGGCCATCACACATTGCTTTTTACATGGGTTCTAGAATCAAATTAGGTCTTCATGCTTACACATAAAACACTTTCCTGAGTCTCAGCCCCCTGTTTTTGTTTTTCTTGTCTGTTCTTTGTTTTGTTCTGAGACAGAGTCTCACTCTGTCCTAGCTGGCATGGACATGCATGGCTTGCATAGTTCAGGCTGCTCTCAAACTTGCAACATTCTCCTGCCTCAGCCTCCTGAGCTTTGTAGTGACAGTGTGAACCTACCACACCCAAAGGAACTGTTTTGTATTTTTCGTGAGGAGAAATCTGTCATGAGGGCCCACCTTGCACACTAGTCTTTCCTATGTTTTACTTGGCATTCCTGTGGGGGAGTGTGCATTCCTTTGTACACGAGAATTTGCTGTTCTCTCATGCAACACAGGGTCCCTTGGATGAATGCAGCAGACATCAGACATTAATCTGGGAAAGGGAAGTTGGGAGTGATGAAGTTTATCAGTCTTTCAAAACAATCCCCAATCCCCATTCTTCATTCCTGAACCCTGAAAGAAATGTTAAACAAACTTTGAGCATCTGGTTTACAGATTGAGCCCAGCCATTCTATTGAACTCCTGAGCTACACTGCAGGCATTGTAGGTCAGGGAGGCAGCAAAGGCAACCATGACAGGCCGGGGGTGGGGGGTGGGGAAGGATGGAGGGGGAACTTCAGTGTGTCCTCTTACAACCGTCTTGTAAACATTTAGGAGAACCTGCTGGCTGTTGGAAACCCAGACTCTAAATACTGTTTACTTCTGAATAATTTGTAAATCCTTTCCCAGCTCAAATAACCATAAACTCCTGCAAAGCACTTTATAAATAGTCATTAGAGTCTTACAAAAATCCTTTGAGACCTGCATGATTATCTCCATTTGGCAGGTGAGTAAACTGAGTCACAAAAGTTGAAAGATCTGCTCAAAGCCATGCCAGAGGCAGGGGCAGGTCCTGAGCTGGAGCTCAGACTTCCAGGCTCCTCAGTGGGTGAGCTGTTCCGTAGAATGTACTGGATCAGGCACAGCTAGGCTCCTCTGGCCAGATCCCCACAGAGCCACTGGGCTCTGTGGGAAACCCTTCACTTGGTTCCTTGGGATTGACTGAGGTCCCCTGGGATTCAAGAGCCCATACTTCAAGGTCAAAGGCTCCACTTTGAAGAAGCAGCTGAGCAGCTGTCCATCATCTTCCTGCAGCTTTCTCTTTTCAGTTGTATGGCCTCCAGTGCCTAGCTGGAGTGGCCCAAGGAAAGACTGAGAAAAAAGACTGTGGGCTCAGCTTTTCTGTGTGTAGAACAGCTCAGAGTACTCTATTAGCAGACTTCAGTAAACACTCTGCATTCTTATCCACTTCTTATTTTTCTTTTTTAAAAAAGTTTTATTTTTATTTATGTGTTTGTATGTGTTTCTGTGTGAGTATGTGGGTATGAGAACAGTTATGCAGTGGTTAGAAGAGGATGTCAGGTCACCTGGAGCTGGAATCATAGGTGGTTATGAACCATGAGATGTGGGTACCGGGAACTGAACTCTTGTCCTCTGCAAGACCAACAAGTGCCCTTAACTGCTAAGCTATCTCTCCAGCCCCCTGACTTTCTTACATTGAGCGCTGCTACTCAGAAGTAAATGGAAGAGGCTATCTGATTTCTTAGCCTTTGTCACAGTGGCCATGTGGAAGGCCCTCTTGTATCTCTGGGTGGGGGTTGACTGACAAGAAGCAGCATAGGGACCCAGTGACCTCATGGATGTGGGGTAGAGGTATCAGCATGCTATTCTGGATACCAGTGTTACTGTGTGGATATAGACTGATCCTGAGTCAGAGTCTCAGAGAGGCCTCTTGTTCCTAGGTTGATGCTGCCCATGACCTGAGCTATAGTGCCTGCCCCAGCCTGCTTGGCTTTCTAGTCATTACCAGAAAGTCCTGAGTTCATTTGTGAGTTTGCAGTAACTATTTCAATTTACTCCTGTGGTAGTTTAAAAGAAATTGGCCCCCAAAAGGGGTGGTACTATTAGGAGGTGTGGCTTTGTTGGAGAAAGTGTCTACTGGTGTCACTGTAGAAGTGGGCTTTGAGGTCTCATATATGCTCAAGAAACACCAATGTCTCAGTTCACTTCCTGTTGCCTTTGGATGTAGAATTCTCCAGCACCATGTCTACCTGCATACTGCCATAACTCCCAGCTGCCATGCTCCCTGCCATGATGATATTGGACTAAACCTCTGTCTGTAAGCTGCCACCTCTTGATTAAATGATGTCACTTATAAGAGTTACCATGACCATGGCTGTCTTTTCACAGCAATAGAAACCCTAACTAAGACAACCGCCTTTCTGGTGTTAGTCATGAGTCAGGATAGCTGTTGGTCTGTATATAAATGGTTGCCAGATGGGGCTTGAGGCAGGGTTCTTTTTCACTTTCCCTCATCATACTACTACTAAGAGATGAGTCTTCGAGCCAGACATGGAGTTGACAAATACATCATCAGAAAGGCTGGAAAGGCTAGAAGGTACTTAAGAAAGGTCTAGGAAATTGCTATCCAGCATCCCCCATCACAACACATCATGATCATGTATCTTTATCACCATGGCATTACCATCCCAGGCACTGTAACTTCACATTTATTGTCAAGTCAGTATCAATATGCTTCTCTCCCATCTTCCACCAGGTCCCTCTCAGCACCTTGCTTTCCATCCAGGTTCCTTCCCCAATTTGGATTTGAAGCAGAGCTCAGCTCCTGCATCAGTCATCAATGAATCCCTGCCCTCCACTGACCTCTATACTGCTGAGGCGAAAGTGGTGCTGGCCAGGGTATCGGAGAGTAAGGGAACAAACAGCATTGGTACCCATGCCAGTAGCTTCAGATGAGACATCTCTTAAGGACACCAAAAGATAATGTAATCAAACCCAGGTGATGGCTCAGTGGGGAAAATACTTCATGGGGTGGGGGTGAGGGAGTAAAGGGTTTGTTATGCTTACACTTCCACATCACAATCCATCACTGAGAAAAATGAGAAGAGAAACTCACGGCAGGGACTGAAGCGGTGAGCACAGAGGAATGCTCTCATTGGCTTGCTTTGATAATGGACCTGAATTTGGACCCCCAGAGCCCACAGAAATTGGGACACAGTAGCACATCCTTCTGTCAGACCAGTGCTCCTATCATGATGGGAGGAGAAGAAAGTGAACATCATCCACAACGCTTCAGAAACTTTCAGGACAGCTAGCCTAGCCTTTGCAGTGGTAAATTAGAGACCCTGAATCAAAGAAGGTGGAAAGGGAGGATTGTCACCTGATGTTATCCTCTGACCTTCCATACACCATAGCATCTGGTCTGGTCTTTCTAATGGCCCTATGAAGAGGATGTTATGATGGCACCTAATTTGCATACATAATACTAAAGTGAGGTGACTTATCCCAGCCAGCAATCCCAGGGGTTACAGTTAAACAGCTCATATTTTCTGTCATTTTGCATCAGTACCTGAATAGGCACATCCTGGGTGATTCCTGGGGGTGGGGGTTATGATTGTGCACTGACATTCCATTAAAAAAATAATGGTAAAGTTGCAGATTTTCAGGGTTCTCACCTGGGGAGTTTAGCTTAGTCAACCTTGGCAGTGAAGAGGCTGAGGCTGGATGATCAGCCAGCATCCCAAGTGAGGCTAAAGACTTCCTCTGTAAAAATCATCTGGCAACATGCTGGGCTAAGCTCAGGGAGAGACCCCTCACCCCTGTGCACTTGACAGAGAAGGCCCATTGTTCATGATGCTTCTTCCTGCTAAGCTGACCAGGCTTCAGAGTGCTCAGTATAAGCAGCCAAGACCAATCAGTGGGCAATGGCTTCAAGACAGTATCAGTTGCCACCCATCCCCCAGCCTAGAGTATCCAGGAAGAGGATTGCAGAAGCCAAGCTTCATCATGGGCTACTAATAAAGGAGAAGATGGGGGCATTCCTGTGCCTCAGGTTTTATTCTACTGTGTGTGTGTGTAGGGGGGGGGGTGATCATGGGCCTTCATGCTCTTAGCTTGGAGAAGATGTATTCTAACTACAAAATGTTAAGGTAATGCCAGTTGCTATACATTTTGTGACATTTAATGGCCACCGGACATGTTATGTTGTTGACTTTTTATAGGTAGTTAAATGTTGAGCTTCTATTCCAGGGATCAGATTCATTGACTGTGTCAGAATTCATCAGTACATCAGCCAACGCATAGCATTTGTCACACCATTGCTTGTCAGTGCCCTGGCCTGAGGGAGAGTCTCTGTTCATTCCCTGGAGTCCAGGCTGGTGGAGGGTCTGCCATCTTCTATATGTGTCTTCTGAGATTGTCCTGGAGGTTGATACCCAGTGGGGACAGTGAGGATTTGCCCAGGAAGCTCAGTAGGTCATCAGTAGGGTGCATCTTGGTTAGATACATTCCATTGGCCAGCACTCCTTCTCCAGGCAGCAATGAGGCAGAATAGAGCTAGGCTGGCCCAGGGGGTCCTGGGAAACATCTATTCAAGCTTCCTTTGAGCTAGGAGAACTGTAGACAATTCTAAGTAGTGACTGAATGCCACACAAGTCAAAGCACACAGTTTTGAGAGGTTAGTGGTGTGCAACCCTAGACCCCCCTAAGCTGTTCCCATACTGGACCATGCAAATGCATTCAAGAGGCTGGCTTTCAAATTCTAAATATTGAAAACTAAAGATATACTAGAATTGTCCCTAGCATATTAACAACCTCTCCTGCGTATTGACTTTGGCACACCCACCTGGCCCATCTCAAGGTTTTGTTCTCTAGCTGTTTACCTTCAAAACAGCTCTGAGTGGAATATGCAGGCCTTCTCAACACAGGCTGAAATGAAGACTGGAGGGATAAATGGAAATGTCTGGCCTCTGAGAACAAAGTGTTGACTTGGGTCAACAAAGGTCTCAAAAAGATGTCCATGTCCCTAGAAGAGAAAGTTTGGATGCTGAAATCAACTTCAGTGAAGGAGACCAAGTCATTGACCGCCCCCTTTTGTCTCACTGTCCATATCACAGAGGGGGGGACAATAATATTAACCTCAGAGGGGATAAGTGAGGTGTAGGGAGAGAGCCCACTGGATAACCAGGATAAGAGCTGGAAAGCACTATTGATAAAGAGCTTGTCTTGCTTCAAGGATTTGAGCTGAATCCTTAGAACCCATGGTAAGAAAACAAGTCATCCATGTTGTATCACACACCTATAATCCCAGGCCTAGGAGACGAAGGCCTCTCCAAGCCTAGGCTACTTGGTGAGATCTAAGCTAGTGAGACACCTTGCCTCAAAAAAACTAAAAAACAAAGTCTTTGCCTACAGCAAAAAAAGGATACCCAAGGTTGTTTTCTGACCTCCACATGCCTATATGAGTATGCAGCCCTAACATGTGTTGGATGGAAACACAAAAAAGGAAAACTCTGGAAGGTTCTGTCTGTTCTTCTCATTGTTAATCTAGCAGCCTAGACATGGCTCGGGCTGGATAGGAACACTGCCATGGATAAGCTCAGGGAGGGGCTGTAGTTGGGAGACTCCCTAGTTGACCCTTCCCTAATGTGTTCCAGAGTGGCTTTCCCAGTGTTCTCCCTTGAAATAAACCCTGTGGGATCCCCAGCCTTTACAGTGACTCAGTTTCCTCACTGACAAAAAAGGGGGGGTACAGGTCTACAGTTCTAAACTTGCCTGTAAAATACACTGAGAGCCTTGAAATAAAGGTGGTATTTAGGGTGAGTTCAAAGTGTTATGTAATTATTTTATTGCCCCTTTTATTCCTGAGATTTTTCTATTTGCTCAGCTTACAAACCCAGGCCAAAGCCATAAAACCACTTTTATGCAAGCGCCTCTCATACTGATCATGTAACAACTGTGTATCGCTTTGGCTGTGAAAGTGCTTGGAAGGAGGGTGGAGACATGCCCAACAGGAACCTCAGCCATTTCTGCCAAATGAAGGTCACTACTGTACCTTGAAACTAGTGGCGACCATTTATATTTTTCAGCCTCCAAATGAACCACCCCTGCCCCTTGATGGAGTTAGGCCCGGCATGCTGGAAGGACAGTGAAGATGGTCCAAAATAACAACTCTTCATTTCACATCTTGCTTTTTTAATTTGTCTTTTCTTTTCCTTCTTTTCCCTTCTCTTCCTTCCCTTTCCCCCTCTTTCCTTTTATTTGTTTGAGACACAGTCTCACTATGTGGCCCAGGCTGGCCTTGAACTTACTATGTAAAAGACTAGAGTTTCATGTGCTGGGATTATAGCATACACTCACTCCTTTTTTTTTTTTTTTTTTTTTTTAATTGTTTGCATTTTTTTTGAGAAAGGGTCTCAGGTGGTCTAAGCTGGCATTGAACTTGATAGGTAGCTAAAAATAGAGGATTGCAGGTATGCACTACCCTGCCTAGCTGGCCTGACTCTTCTCATAGATGCAGAACTGGGTCTTGCTACAATCCTTTCCAAGTACCATTAACCAAAGCCACAGGATGTAAGGAGCTTGAAGTTGAGGCCTCACTGGCTGGTGCAACTGCCCAGCAGAGTCCCACTTGCGGTATCCTAGGGCACAGTGGCAGGGACTTGGTTAGCTGGCATGGGGGTCCCATCGCCCTGGATTGGGGGCACCTGACTCTACATTTGGGCACACCAGGCTGTGGATTTCTTTAAGGACAGCTGAAATACCGGCTGTACTCAGCCCCACACAGCACTTGGTCCTGATACCAGCCTTGAAAGGCAGAAACGGGGAAGGCCGGGGAACTCTGTCATCCCAAGAAACAGGTCAGGACCATGGGGTCATTTCCATTTTCATTCTTTATTTAACAAACCAGGACAAGCGGTGCTCTGTTAAAAGAGTAACTGCTCAGGGTGAATTTACAGGGATGGGAGTTTTCTAGGCAGCAATCTTGTTGCTTTTTCAATCCTCACCCCACTTCCAATCAAAACAAGAACCTCCCGACCCCATGTAAAGGAAGGCAAGGAAGGCCTCCCCTGTGCCAACAGGAGCTTGGAGGATGCAACTCTGCTCCCAAGCCCATCAAGCAGATCAGGCATTCAGGGCCATTCCATAAACCCTACTGTGTAGTCAGTCTGAAGTGTCAGGGAATTCTGACCAGATCTCAAGTTTGAGAAACTCACACTTTGGGAGGCAGGAGAGTTCATCCAGACAAGATCACTGCATGCCTCACCTCCAGGAATCTCATTTCTAGGACACTGGAGAGAGGCAGAAGTCACCTAGAGCCCTTTGTGGGGCATCACTAACAATCCCCCCAGAGGTCAGCCCTCTTCTGCCTGGCAGGCGTATTCTGCCACGGACCACCACACAGCAGAGCCTTTGGGCAAGGCCTTGAGTGAGTGCATGGTATTCTCTGTCCCTCCTCATTTTTTTTCCCCATGGCTACCCTCCTGGTTCAGGCTTTTGGATCCATTCTTCAGGATCTTGTTAACTCCTTCCTGTCTCACTTCTGCATCCCAGCTCACTTCCTCCAGCCTGTTTGCCAACCTTCACCAAGAAGGTTGTCGTATCTGGGCCTGATGGTGCCCTCCCTAGCTACCTAGGAGGCTGAGGCAGGAACATCAAACCTTCAAGACCTGCCTGGGCTGTGGAGTGAGTTTAATGTCATCCTGGATGACTTAGTCAGACCCTGTCTCCCTGACAGGGAGACCCATTCTGACCTCAGAGCCAGTCTCGGACATGACAGACCTTTCCTGTAAACCCCTTCAGCCATCCAGTAATACAGCGGGTTCTCTCGGCTTTGAATTTCCTTGTTCCTGATACATTTCCAGTGCCCATCACAAATGCCCACCTCATGCCCCAAGTGGCCTCTAAGTCCCCTGAGAATGGGATTCAATCTCCATGACCCTGAAGCTCTTCATATTGCTATGCAACAGAAAAAAAAAAAAGTGTCCTCATTCAGGGACACCCTTTGCCAAGAAAGGGTTCTCTTTGCCCCGCAGAGATTCTCAGTGGTGCCAGCCATGGCTCTCAGGAAGCCACCCCAGCAGGGTCTGGGGGCTGTCTATGGCAGTAGGCATTTTGCCTCTGCCTCTTAGCTTGGCTGCAGGAACCTGAGGGTGGTACGGATGAGTTTCTCCAGAACAGCAAACAGAACTTGGAGGAGGGGCAAGCCTGGAGCCTGGCAGGTGATTGGGTGGGAACCAGGGGACTCTGCACAGGCCCAGCTGAGTGGCCCCAAGATGGCTTCTGTTAACGCTGACCTCCCCCAGCCTGGGATCCCCCTGCTCGCCAAAGGTGCCAGCTAGTATTACCTACATAGGAATGAGTCCTGGCTTTAGCTGGGGGAAGCTGGAACAAGAGGGTCACTAAAATCAGTTTTTCTTGCAATGTGCCATACTTGTGATGTTATCTTTCCCTGTGTATTTACCGCAGAGCAATGAAACTAAGAAAAAGAAAAACCAACATCATCAAAATCAACACACATACACGCACACACACACACACACACACACACGCACACACGCTCGAGCACACATACATATACACACATGTGCGCACATGTGAGTGCTTGAGCACATAAATACACGTTTGACCAGGCATGAATATTAAGGTCGCCCACCTAGCTTCCTGTCCTTCTCCTTGACTGGTCAGGTTTCTCTGGCTGACCCCTCCAGCCTCTGAATTCCTCTCCCAGATCTACTGTTTTCCACCCTGATTTTGATGGTGTTTCCCAGGATTAATAGTTAACATGTTCATTTTCTCTTAGCCCTCCGTTATCAAAGGGCGCTTCAAGCAAAGATTAACCAGGGTTAACAGAATCCCATTAATCATCTACAGCCTTTGGTAAGCTCCCCACAAAGGTCCCATCCCACAGCAGCTGACCTTCACCAACACCTGGGTCTAGAGACACGAAAAAGCCAAACTTAGGAGAACTGATGAGCCAACAAAGGTCACAAACTGTTGAACAGCGGGTGACGCTGGCGTTCTGTGCTTTTTAACCTAGCCACCGTTGCTCCAGGACCCTATAAAAGGACTGGGCTGTGCCTCTTTAAAAAAAAAAAATGTTTTGCAAGCCAGGCCTAATCTACGGTACATTCTTTGTTGCCGGGAGACACAGAGTGGCTGTACAAGCTGTTCTTTCTGGGAGTCATAGTTCAAAGTGTCCCGACCCAAACACACATGTGTTGTCATTGTGCTTGTCCTTCAAGTGGGGCTGGGACATCCAATTTAAGAAACCTCTCCTGAGCAAGCAGGCCTAGCAGCCAGGAGCCACAGCCAGCCGGGTGTCTCTAGACACAGTGATTCCAGGCTCCCAGTGCAGGGAGGTGACCTCCTTCTAAAATGAAGTGGTGGCTTCTGTCCAGGGAGCAAAAGGAGGAAGAGGAGGGAGGGAGGAGGGGTGCTCCCACAGGGTCCCTCCGGGCACGGGCTGCAGCAGTTGAGCTCAGGATGACAGATGGAGTGTGGCCAGCCCAGCCAAAGGTCCAGAGTGGCATTGTGGAAAAAGACCCTCCTCCTCCCCTCACCCTCCACCCCCACCCTGTGCAGTTGGCAGAGTTGCTACAGAGCCCAGGCTAAGGGAAAAACAGGCCTGGGTCCAAATTCCTGCTCTGTTTGGCTTCCTTTCCTTCCTCCTTGGAGAAGACTGGAGTGGAGGGGAGAGGTCGTTCAGAGGGGGACTGAGGCCTGGAGCCTGCCAGACTTATTAGGAAAGATGTTGTCGGGGTCTTGGCAAGCATTCTCCATCATCCTGCCCCAGTATGACTGGTTCCTGTCACCCTGGCTGACTCCCGACAGCCCGAGTGCCTTGCTGCCCCACATTTAAACATTTCCACATTAGGCCACCTGCACACCTCCCTGGCAATGGGGGGAGGGGGAGGCGCCTGCTGACCCGGGGTGGCCTCTCCTGCCCTGCCTCCCCTGCAGGTACAATTGCTCTTTTCTGGGTCAACCTTGTGATCTGGTATCCAGGCACTTGGCAGAATTTAGCAAATGTTCTTCAGGGCTCTGTCTCTTGGTTACACTATTCACACTGATACCCTTGGGACGGTGGGGGAAGGGGAACCACTGTCTCTAGCTCCTGCCCTGCCCTGGTTAGATGGCCTGGTTGCCCAATCTGCAGTCCCTTGGAGGAGGTGGGCGGCTTTGCCTCCTTTGCTGATCTTTAGCCCCTTACCTTTCTATTGGCCTGACCTCTCTTTTGGACCCAGAGTTGGAGCAGAGGTTACTATTCATGACGTACACCCACATATGGGCCTGTGCAGCCAGACGTGGCAGCCTCAACCAAACCCGTGTGACTCAGACCAGTTGAATCACAGTTGTGCCAAATGGAGCCGGACAACTGTGCCAGCTGTGGGATGGATTTCGAAGAGTTCCTTAAAAAAAAAAAAAAGTGAGCATTTTCACCTGTTGAAACAATAATATTCTGGAGGAAATATGTTCAATAAAATATGATCCAAAAATAAATTGCACCTGTGTGTTTTGACCTTTATAAACATGGCTACTAGTAAACGACATCCATGTGGTTAGTGTTGCATTTCTGTTGTGCAGCGCTGCTTGACAACTGTCTCCACAGTAGCATGGTTCCTTCCCAGCTTGTGGCCTGCTGAAGGCTGGTTCTAATCCCCCAGGTCTCCCTGCTTGCTGGCAGCTGTAGGCTTCTCTGCCCACAGTGACAATGCTCTAACCCTGCTCTCTCTGGGGGCTCCTGGCTACTCTTCAGGGCCCAGGGCTACTGTCTCCCATGCAAAAAGACACTTGTCTACACTGCCTCAGAGGCTTTTTCCACTTGGCTACCACCAGGGTGTTCTGCTCTTGAGGGCAGTGTCCAGAGTGGAGTGCTCAGGACCACTTGGATGCTCATCCACGCCTAGGTGAATGACCCCAGGGGTGGAGCAGACCCAAACAGGACCAGAATCTGGCTTTATTTATTTTTCCACTGTGGGAGGCAATAAATTATTAACCTAAGTCAGGATAGTTTGGTTGCTACAGAGAGCGCCTTAATACCCACCTTGTTGAGGATTCACAGCTGCCTGAGAATACATGAAAACAATTCAGGAGGGCGGGCAGTGAGATAGCTAGGGAGTAAAGGCACTGCTTCCAAGTCCCGTGATCGGACTTTGGTCCCCAGGAACTCCATGGTGGAAGGAGAGACTCAACTCCTACAAATTGTCTTCTGACTTCCACTTTCATGTTGTGACAGGCATACCCCTGTATATAAATATATGTAATACAAAAATTGAAAACAGTTTTGGAAATTTTTCTGTATGAAAAGCATTAGATTTTTTTTTTTTTTTTTTTTTTTTTTTTTTGCCAAGGTCTTTCCATGTAGCCCCCTTTCATCTTGAGCTTGCTTGTCTTCCTCTCTCCCTCCACCTCCCAAGCTAGTATTATAATTGCACACCATCACATCCAGTCAAGAACTTGAAATAAAAACAAATTTCCCATAGTACAAGTTTGGTCCAGCATACATGCTTTTGGGAACCCTACCTTGGCCCACATACCCTTCAACATGTATAAAGGGGAATTTTGACCTCTATGACAACACCATGCCTCACACACTTGGCCTATGGCTCTTAGCCTGGGAATCACATCCAAGTCCATGGGTGATACTCACCCAGATATAGAAGACCCTGACAGTACACGCACACACACAAAACATGTGCAAAATATCTCTAATACATAATACAAATAAAAAAACTTTAAAAACTAATCATATTTCTACTGAACAAGTAATGGGGTCCTATATTTGAGTTCAGAAGGGTTACATATATCATTAAACCTAATCTCACATGTGTTTTTTTTTTTTTTTTTTTTTTTGTTTTGTTTTGTGTTTTAATGCAGCTTCTGGTATATCTTAATGGACACACGTGGCTCAGGTAGTATTTCTGTGGGAAAGTATTGTGAGCCAGAGAGATAGCTCAGTCATACAGTTCTTGTCACATGAGCATGAAGACCCAAATTCAGTTCACAGAACCCACATGAGAAAACCCAGCAGAGTTGTGTGCTTCTGTAACTACAGAGCTGGAAGTGTGGAGACAGGAGAATTCTCCAGTGCTTGTTGGCTAGCCAGTCCTCCTACATAGTCAGTCCTGGTCTCCGTGGTATCTGTGCTTGACCTGTGGCCTCCACACCCATTTACATATACCTGCATATGAATGCAATCACGTGCCCACAAGGATGTCTCTAAGGAGAAGGTGCTTCATGTATTTTGAGACATTTATAAATGAGTCTGAGCATTTCAACTTTTTTTTTTAAAAGTAGTTTAAGATCTTGAGAACTTCTGACTTGAGTATTCCGACCAAAAAAAAAAAAAAAAGTCCACAATGTTACATAAGTTCCGATTTGGATTCTTCCGATTCATCTCATCTAGGAGACCCACCTTGACTTAACCCCTCCAGAAATGGCCCAAACAGGCCTCTGGGGGAACTCCCAGGCTCTGCAAGAACTTGCTGGGGAGTAATTACAGTGTGCAGCCCCTCCTGCTTACACGCTTAGTCATAATTACTTACCTCAGCGGCACCAGCCGTGTGATAGGAGCTTAGCTGAACAGAGGGGAGACTCAGCAGGCACATCACCTTGTGTTTGACCTGTCAGCCAGATTTCACAGCACCTGCCTGGTTAGCCCAAGGGCTGTGATTCACCCTCAGGAAAGGAGCTTCGGTAACTATGCCTCCATCTCTCTCTCTCCCTCCCTCCCTCCCTCTCGTGAAGGAAAATTAGAGGTGTTTGTGAAGCACATGGTATGCGTTCACTTGGATAAACTTTGCAGGCACCTTCTAGCCACCTCTGAGAAGTCCATCTTTTGATGTACACATATGCAAAAATATTAAAATCTGTGTTTTAATGTACTGTTTAGTTTTTTTGTTTGTTTTGTGCCTTGGTTCCTAATAAATGTCTTGCTTTCCCAGGGGTCCTGTCCTGGAGCAGAAACCTTTCCTGAATGATTTACATGCCTGCCATGCTCACCCCCCCCCTACACATATGAAAGGCTACCAGGAAGAAGAGATGGCAGGCTTGTTGAAGCAGAGAAAAATGAGGGCCTTTTCATGAGGTCAGGTGACTTCTGAGGTCGGATCAGCTGGCCAGGTGCACAACCAATTTTCTAGGTTCCTTGGCAGCAACTAAAAGTATTTGAAAAATAATGGAGCCCTCAGTCCTATAAGTAAAATCCCATTTATCTTGGGAATTAAAAAAAATACAGTGTTGGTGATGGAAAATTCCCAGTGGGGTCCGTTTGTTCCTTCCTGTGGGTCTTGGATTGGGCCAGATCCATCTCTCTGGGAAGAGCACTTGTAAATCTGTGCTTTTTGAGGTGGGAGATAGAAACAAAATGTCTTTTAGATGTGTTTCTGGGAGGGCTGGAGACAGGAAACTAATTGGAACCCTGGCCTGTGGGGACAAATGCTGGATGCCAGAGGATGTTTGCACTGAGTATGTGTCCCCCATGCCAGCTGTGTCCCTTGCCAGCCACCTCCCAGAGCCCCATGTCTTTATAATGTCCCATGGAAACCAAGCTTCTCTTTGGAACGCTTTAGGTCTGGTTCTTTTCTCAGCTTAAGCTGTGTTTACACAGTTATCCTTAGTATGCCTTCCCTTTGAGAATATTTTCATATTTTCTTCATTTAAAAAGCAATCAGAACATCTTGACTTTGAAAAGGCATAGTCACCCAACTAAGGTGCAAAGATCATTAACAAAGGTAACTTACTAGTTCATGCGTCCACACGGCGTGCTGCTTTGAGGTACCAAAGAGCAGCTGAAGGAAGGAGGATGGACTGAGGAAGGAAATTTTTGTTGCCTGGCATTTAAAATTTATTGTCATAGTAGTAGTACTAGTAGTGTGTGATATGTGGTCTGTGTGTACACGTATGTATACAGGTGTGCTTGGGAGGCCAGATGTCCACATATGTCACATCTTTTTTTTTTTTCTCAGTTATTTCTCCACCTTATTTTTGAGGTAGCGTCTCTCGCCAAACCTAGGCTAGATTTGACTCCCCTGCCGTGAAGCCCTGGAATCCATGCACTGTCTCCACTCCACACTGTTGGGATTACAGGTATGTGCTACCATGCCATGCTTTCACGTAGCTGTTTGTGGTCTAAATTCAGGTCCTTGTACAGCAAGCATTTTACCCACAGAGTCAGTTCCCCAGCCCCTGGCATTTAAATATTCTCCAATACCCTGCCTGGCATCTGTCTCCCAATGTCATAAAACAGAATGTGAGGGGTGCTACCTACAGGTCAGGAAGGCATCTTGGGGAGTGGGAAGAATGAATAAAGGCAGGCATATTTGCTGCAAGGGTAGGTCTGGCATCTTGGGTAAAGACCCCCTTCTTGTTCTCTTACGCTACATGGTCTGAAGTAGTAGACACGCCCAGCTTCTGCAGACGAAGTCACAAAACTGTGTTGGAACCTTCCCATACAAGGGGCACTAGAGGACACTCAAGGAAGCTTGTCAGCGCCCTTGCAAAGCATAGATTCCACAGTCATTGAACACAGTTTTATTGACCAAAGGAATACAAAAGAGAGCCCTCCATGTGGTGGTACACTGGGGGAATGACCAGCTCTGGCTGTCATCTCAACTCCTTATGGGTCTGAATTACCCATGCCCACCCACCACTGGTTCTCACAGCTTGTCTGGAACTGCCCCTGTCCACCTTTCCTCTGTTCCCATGGCTTTCAGCTGAGTCATGGTGTGGGGAGAAAAGCCAAGTGACAAATGGCTCTAGCTTAGCAGAGCTATATGCCTGTCACAGCGACCAGCTTCTCTGCACCAGTGCCCAGCGTGACGCTTGTTCTCCAGGAATCATGGTGTTGCGCCCAGTCTGCAGCCTGCTGGGTCCTGAGGAGTGGAGGTCAGGTCATCATCATCTTGAGGATATGGAGATGGGAGACACAGGAGACATTAGGTAACACGCTAGAGGTCACTGGACCAATTAGCAGCAGAGCCAGATACACTTCCGGTTCCCTGGTTCCCCCAATCTCCTCGTAGGAATGTCTTGACAACTGGCCTCCCTGGCCAGTAGAAAACTGCTTGTGTAGAGAATCAGCTTCGAGGTTAACATGCCTGGATGCTTGAGCATGTGATGATCGTGGAGGACTGTCCAGAGTCTTCACTGTGTTTCCAGAAGGTAGTCTCTGCTTTGAACTGCATGCTGAGGAACTGAACTAGAGACATGGTTCAGCCTCATGAAACCTTGTCTCACCGCTGACTCATTAACCAACTGCAACTTCAAAGCCTGTTAATGGTTGCTAGCTCAGAGAGTGGCCATGGAGGGGGAGTTTATGGCATAGAAACTGTAGGACCTGCAGTCAGGGCTTGGTTCCCACCACCGCTACCACCATGTACATGCTGCCTTGAGAGTTGGCCTACTGCCTGCTGTCTACCCTGTAGAAAGGCCAGCCACTGGGGATTGTCCCTGGTCATTACAAGATGAAGGGGTGGCCCTATCATGTGAAAAGGAGACCCCCAACCTGTGGTCAACTCTCCACCAAGCTGTGTGGGTGGGGGATTGTGTAAAAAGGAGAAAGGAGAGGGGAAGGGAGAAGAGAAGGAAGTGAGGAAAGGGAAGTTGGAGGAGGAGCAGAGTGGAGGGAGGGATGGACTGGGGAATGGAGGGGCTAGGGAGACGGATCGGTGGGTTAGGTGGTTGCTTTGCAAACATGAGGACTAATTCCCAGTACCCATGTAGAAGTCAGGCATTATGCATGCACTGATAACTACAAAGCTGAGTTGGGAAGAGAGACAGATAGTGGAGTCTTGCTGGCCAATTTATCTAGCCGGAATGGTGAACTTCAGTGAGAAACAGTGTCAGAAAATAAGGTGGAAAGAGATTGAGAAGACACCTGAAGTCCACATATGGACTCTACACATGCATGCACAGGTACAACCCCCACCCCACAATGTACACACGCCCACAAAAGGAGGAGGAAGAGAGGAAGAGATGAAGAAGGGAGGGGGAAGGAAGATAGAAGGTGAGATGGAGAAGAGGAGAAAAGGGAAAAGAGGTGTCATATCCATACGCCCCACTCTCCACCGAACCCCCTCTGTAGCTTCCTGTTGTATGTACATAAAACCCAAATGTGGAGCAAAGCTCTGCCTAGTCTGTCCCTGCCACTTCCCAAGTACCACCCCTCCTCTGTGTTTCTTCATTCAGAGCATCTCTGTACACTGGCAGAATTCCTTCCTGCCTCAGGACCTTTGCACCTTCGCCTCCTTGAGCTTGCAGCTTGAGTGTGGCTTTTTCAGAAGGATGCTTTGTCTTGTCTCAACTGTAGGGTTTCCTTACAACAGTTTATTTACTCATCTGCCTGGTGTTTGTTTTGACCCATCCATTCTTTTTCCCCTGTCTTGATAAATATTCATAAAGAATGGGCTCCACAGTATACATGGTGAGTGAGCTAGACAGGGTAGGATATGTCTGTAGTCCCAGGACTTGGGCTGAGGCACGGGAATTTTGACTTTGAGGTCAGCTGAGGGTACCAAGTAAGTTCAAGGCTGTCCTGGGCTTATAGCAAGATCTTGTCTGGAAGAAAAGGGGGGGGGGAGGAAGGGCAGGGGAAGGGAGAGGAGAAATGGAGGAGGAGGAAGTGAGAGCTAAATGGAGGGAGGGAGGGGGACAAAAGGAAAGCTGGGAGTGAATGAAGTGTCAGGCTATCAGCCCATTTCTCTTCCACAGCCCACCGAAGATAAACTTCCAATGATGAACTAAGAAGTACTTGGTTACTGCTGAGCCCCAGCCAGGCACAGCCTTCTGTTATATTCCCAGACCTCAGTTCTCTATGATCTGTCTATGCCCAGTGCCCTGAATGCCCATTTCCTTGAAGGGGTCCTGGAAAGCTCCACGGGCACCACAGCCCAGCTAGAACCAATGGTTAGGGGTTTCTGGGTAGAAGTCACTTTGGGTTCAAACGGATCCTGCCTGCTTGCAAGGTACTAAACCTTACATCAGGGCTGCTTGGGCTCCACAGTCTGACCCTGGACAGTTCTGTTCCCATCTGGGACAATATGGTGGGGAGGCAGTCACCAAGTAAGAGGAACACTCTGGGAGACCTCTCCAGTGGGCCGCCAATGTGTTCATAGAGGTTCTACTCTTGTCCCAAAGACCCAAGCAGCTTCTAGTTTGTTTTGGAACTAGAGCTGGTGATTTGCTTTAAATAGGCCTTGCACAGGAATCACAGTTTGTTTGTCTGTCTGTGTTGTTTGTTTGTTTGTTTGAATGAGTTCTGAAGGTGCTTTCCAAGAAACAAAGAAAAACCAGTCTTACAGTAGGGATCTCTGGGCTGGAAGGAGGCAGCAGTCTGAGCTGAAGGGAAGGTGTCAGGGCCTTTCCCTGCAGCTCAATGGCTGCAACAGTACAAAGGTATGGCCTGTGAGGCACAGGGATATAACTTTACTGGAGTCTCTAGGGAGCTACTAAGCCCATGGAGGGTAAGCCTCTGTCTCAAGCTGAATGTGGTTTTCTAGACCTAGTGCACGAAATCATCATAAACTGGATGACATCACAACATGTATTTATTCTCTACATTTCTGGAGCCTGGAAATCTAGTCTGTCACAGGACCATTGTCCTCCCAAAAGTGCTGGGGGAGCATCTTTCCTGCCTCCACCCGGTGCTCCTTGGCAAATTTTGACCCTCTGTCCCCTCCCTCCTACCTCAGCCTTTGTTATCATGCACTGGGTAGAAGGTTCATCCTCATCCAGAAGGGTGAGCTCCAGGCACCAGAATCAGGCAGCCAACCTCTTTGGAGGGGACACTGCACTCTGCAACACTACTGTGTCCTCCGAGGCATGCATAAACATGCTAAGCTGGTGAGAAAAGAGCCTCTGAGGGAAGTAAGATGGGACACAAAGGACAGGAAGCAGCATGAATTGGCGTATATGGAGGCTGTGGGTGAAGGACCTTTGGAAGGCAGGTCCATCATGGCAAGAAAGTGCTGCTGAGCAGCTCACAGCAGGGTGGTGGAAGAATGTGGCAGAGGACAGCTATTTCCAACATAGCTGACAGAAAGTTGAGAGGGGACACCAGTGCTTAGCAAACATGGCTGCTATCCTAGAATATCTCCTCTGGGTGAGAGAGGCATAAACTGTAAGCAGGATGATTAACCCAACCTTGAAGGTGAAAGAGAGCCAGTCTGGTGGACTTCTGTGTAAAGGTCCTAAGCCAGGCCAGCTGCTGGTAATGGAGAGAACCAAGCGGGTGACAAGAAGACAGAGGAGGAAGACATAGGATGTCACCAAGCCCTCAGGGGCTGTGGTGGTTTGACTAAGAATGGCTCATATAAAGGGATGGTTAGTCATCAGGGAGTGGCATTATTTGAGAAGGATTAGGAGGTGTGGCCTTGCTGGAAAAGGTATGTCACTGGGGTGAGTGGGCTTTGAGGTTTCAAAAGCACATGCCAGGCCCCCACCCCTCTCTCTGCCTACAGATCGGGATATAGCTGCTTCTCTAGCACCATGCCTGATTGCTGCCATGTTCCCTGCTGCTGTGTTCCCTGGCATTTTGATAATGGAGTAAGCCTCTGAAACTGTAAGCAAGCCCCAAATCAAATGCTTTCCTTTCTAAGTGTTGCCTTGGTCATGGTGTCTCTTCACAGCAATAGGACAGTGGCTAAGACAGAGGACGTCCTGAGCGCTCGGTTTCCCTCAGGTGGAGGTGGCAGCCGTCTCTTATGTGGACATGTGACACGGTCTGCTTCCAGCATCAGTGGCATCCTTCTGGCTTCATAGCTGAGACAGGAGTGGTGGGAGCAGGGACATGGATTCCAGAGCTGTGGAAACAATCTGGGGAAAGCAGAAGTTGGCTGTGATCGGGGTGGAAGCAGGTCAAGTTTAGATCTCTTTTGCAGAGACAGTCAATAAGATTTGCCAACGGATCAAGATTGGACAACGGAAAGTTATGTCTGTGGCGGGTGGGAAAACGGAGTTGCCAGTCCCAGAGAAGTGCAGCCTAGGGGACGGGGACTGTACGTGGGAGGGAAGTCAGAGACCTCCTTCACACACATTCTACTAAATATGCCAAGCACACAGTCCAGAGCAGAACGGCAGTGCACGCATTCGACTCTGAAGGAAAGGGGGCCACCCAGAGGGAGGCAGTGCTAGCGATCCTCAGAGTGGGACTGGGCATGCACACAGGACAGAAACCAGAACACTAAGCTCTTAAGTCAGAGGTCTTAGGAGAATGCTTGGGAACATGCAGAGGAGATTGGAGGAGGGAGGGGCATGCAGGAATGTGGAGAGGGAGAGAGGGAAGGTGGGAGGGCCAGAGAGAGGAGATGAGAGGGAGGGGACAAGAGGGAGGAAAGGAGTGGAGGAGTTTCAGAGTAATGTCTGAGTTGCAGGTCCCTGGGGAAGCTCCAGGGTTGAGATTTGGCTTAGTTTCATGGGGTCTAGGGCTTCTCAATGAGAATTTTAAGGAGAGGTCTTGCATCTGTGTAGTAGCTCCATGGTTTCACTCAGCATGTTGGTACCTTTGAGCACTCACAGTAAGTGTTCCCAGTGAGGGTTGCTTGTGGGTATTCATCCTGGAGTACTTCCTATGGGTGGTCCATGCAAGTTTTCCTCATGAGCACTCCCCATTTGTGTTCCTTCATAAGTTCTCTCTGCAAGTGCTCCCCTTGAGTGCTTCATGAATACTCACCATGAGTCCTCCCTGTATGTGCTCTCCATGAATGGTTCTCTGTGATTGCTCCCTATGAATGTTCCTTGTAAATGTTCCATTTAAGTGTTATCCTTGAGTGCTCCATGAGTAATATCCACAGATGCTTCCCCCAAAAACACTGGCTTGCATGGGGAGAAGTGAACTCAGGGGTGGGACCTCTGGGGAGGAGGACATCTGGGCCAGCCTCAGCAGTGTATAACCACCTGTCATGGGTAAATGGCCTGTCTTAAATAGGGTTTTTGTTACTGTGATAAACACCATGAGCAAAAGCAACTTGGGAAGGAAACAGCTTATTGGGTGTACACATCTCCATCACAGTCCATCTTGGCAGGGAAGTTGGCAGGAATTCAAATAGGGCAGGAATCTTGAGGCAGGAATTGAAGCAGATGTCATAGAGTAAGTCTGCTTATTGGCATGATCATCATGGCTGGCTCAGCCAGCTTTCATATACACGCCAGGATCACCAGCCCAGGGGTGGTACAGCTGCTTTCAAGTTGTCCATGCTGTAAGTAACCCTCCACACATACTCCTGTTAGTGAGCTCAGTAAACTCATTGTTCAACAAGTGGACTTTGGTTAATTGTTACTTTGTTTTGTCGTGTGTGTGTGTGTGTGTGTGTGTGTGTGTGTGTGTGTGTGTGTGTGTGTGTGATCTCCTCAGGAAAAGTCTCAAACAACACATAGTTCCACCTCTTGGAAATCATTCTATTTCCTAGGACCTCCAGAAACCTAGGAAGAGGGTCTTCCCTACCACAGTGGACTGGAATCTCCAACATCAATTATTAATCTAGAATATGCCCCACAGACATGCCTACAGGCCAATATGTTAGATGCAATGCTTCAGTTAAGGTTCCCTCTCCCCAGATGACTCCAGCTTGTGTCAAGTTGTCACAACTATTTAGCACATGGATCATCTTGTTCTCCTGCTTGCAGAGAATAGTTCTAGACACTACCATGCCTCACAACAGCACAGGGGCTGAAGCAAGGCCTTATGAAAGCATTTTGGGAATCTGTAACATGTTTGCAGCCAAGCTAAAAGACTATTCCTACTTTGTCCCAGGCTTATTCTTCATGGGGGTGGCTTGGCTCTTACTTGCCTCCACTTCCAAATACGTGGGGCTCTTTGCTGGGAATTTCTCCCTTGTCTAATTAGCATGGCACCAATTGAAGATTCCACTTTTTCTGTACCGTTAGTTGAGGATGCTTAAGAGAGTCCAGGGTTTCTCCAGTGAGGAAACCCATGCAATAGCATCCACTCCTCCATCAGCATCAGCACCAACATTGCTGTGAGAATAGTTGGCAAGGCAATGAACTGGTGCCACAGATAGGTAGTACCAGAAATCTTGTCTGAACTTTGCATGTGGACAATCCTGGAACACATGCCCTAAGGTGCTAATCAAGTCTGATCTTCCTCTGAGTCCTGTCCCTTCATCCCTTCCAAGGGTGATGCTGTATTGGCCTCAGAGTCTGCATTCCAGTCTTCTTTGACATTGTTCCTCCTTTCTTCATCTGCTCCCCCCCACCCCCGCTCTCTGCATTTGTAGTTCTTCCCTATCTGTTCAGCTTTGACATTCTCATTTATATTTGGAGAGCAGGAGCTCCTGGCTACTCATTTGCTTCACTAGAGATGCCTTCTGCCCCAGTTCTCCCTATCATACGGCCTTCATCCACAATGATTTAAAGTACACCCAGGTACCTAGCTACCTCAGGAAAGCCCTTTTTCTAGGTTTCTGCAGGTCATAAGAAATAACATGGCTTCCAAGAGGTGGAGCTATGTGTTATGTAAGACTTTCCATATGGAGAACACACACACACACACACACACACACACACAGAGAGAGAGAGAGAGAGAGAGAGAGAGAGAGAGAGAGAGAGAGAGAGACTCTCACACACCCCAGATAGGGAATTGATGATAGAACAAAGTAACAATTACACCGAAGTCCACTTGTTAGACTGATGAGTTTACTGGGCTCACTAACAGGAGTGTGTGTGGAGCGTTACAGGAGTGTGGATGTTTTGAAAGCAGCTGTACCACCAAAAGCCCACCCCAGCATGGGTGAGTTTACTCCTGATTCACAACTCATGAATTCTTGGACCCCAGGGCTCCCTGAGGGACTTGTGGGCAGCTCTGAGATTGGAGAATCTTCAAGCAGCCTTGATGATCAGAGTCCACTCCCCTGGCATCGGTTTGCTGCTTCTGTATTCTTGTGGAGGTCTTCCTGAATCTTTTGAGTGAAAGTTTCAATTCAGAAACTGCTATACAAAACCATGTCTTACCTTCACTCTGTATTAGTTTTCTTTCTTACATTGTGGTTGGTCAAAATACCCAACATTATATATAATTCAAAGGAAGCCAGATTTATTTTGGCTCATGGTTCAAGGATGCAGTCCATGCTGGTGAGGAAGCCACAGTCCTTATTTATTTAGTCTGGGGCCCCAACCTATGGGTTAGTGCTGCTCACACTTAGGGTGGGTCTTGCCCTCAATTAATCTTCTCTGGAAGCACTCTCACAGACATATCCAAAGGTGGGCCTTACTATTGACCTAGGGCCCAGCAGTGCCTAACCCTTCACCATTGAGACATGATGTCTTCATCTACAAATGTGTTGGGCTGCATTTGTGTCAGTCCTGAGACACATGTGCAGATTAAGCATATCTAAGTGTTTCTGAATCCAATCAAATAGACAATCCAAATGAACCATCTATCCCATCCACCTTTCTCCTTTCCATGCTAGACTATGGAAATGGGAGTGCATGGACATGGACTAACTGAATGAAGACCACATGCTCAGGGTGCCACAGCCAGAACAGGGAAGGCACCTCCATCTCTGTTGCTTATTCTCCACTTTGTATGTAAGGAACAATAAAATCCCATCTTATCTGAACTGTAATCATGGGAAGGGCGTGGAGACAGAAAGACAGAGTCTTACTATATAGTTCCATCTGGCCTGAAACTCAAATGTATACAAGGCTGGCTTTACACACATGGTGATCTTCTTGCCTCGCCCTCGTGAGTGCTAGGGTTGAAGGTGTGAACTGCCACACCCTGCTGAACCATATTGCTTTGGGGTTTTGTTAGCACTGTGGTATGTGAGTTATGACAAAGCCTCTAGTCTTGAGGCTTTGACCAACTCGCTAGACTGTAGTGACATGGAGACAGACTATGTGACTTGCTAGCCATTAGTCAGGAGGATGGCACGGGTTGTTCTACACATAACAAATACTTGCTGGAAAAAGTGGATGGATTCCCAGGTTACTCAGGCATCCCAACACTTGCTTTGCAAAGAGTGAGTAACATGTGATCCATTCCTCACTTGAGGTATTGCAAGCTCTGTTGTGGGCCAAGCATAGATGTCCTCATGGCATGAGATGTGAGAGGAAGGGAACCCCTCTCCCCCACCCACTGGAGCATGACCTGAAAGTAGCCCCTCAAGAAAGCCAGATCACACAGTCTTCCCACTGATGTATGAACATCAAGTTATTCCAAGGATGCAGATGATTTTCCTCTCCAATGAGATGGTGCCTTCATGGATGCAGAGGCAGGAGGGCTGTCTGGGAGATAAATCTGAAGCTCTGAGGATGAAGAATCCATGAGGACTTTGAAAACTGACTGTTCAGAGCTATGGCTCTCCACCTTGTGGTGATGAGGAGGAGTGTGTGTGTGTGTGTGTGTGTGTGTGTGTGTGTGTGTGTGACTGTAGGTACCCACTGAGGCCAGAAGAGGGCATCAGATCCCCTGGAACTAGAGTTATAGGCTATTCTGATTCTCCAATTATGGGTACTGGGAACCAAACTTTGGTCCTCTGCAAAAGCAGCAAGAGTTCTTAACTGCTAAGTCATCTGTCCAGGTCCCTGTTTATTTGTTGGTTGTAGCTATTCATACCAGCTGTGCCCCTCTTAATGTTAAACAAAAACTGACTGTGTGGCCATCATGTAGATATCACACTTGTTTAGATTCCTCTCTGTCAGCTGAACTCAGGAACTAAGACCCATACCGTAGCGATTGGATTCCAGGACATCTGATTCATTGGTCCCATCTGTGTTTTGATGTGCTAGCATAAATGTAATAACTCTCACCTGCAGAATTGAAAATGCTGGCATCAATGGGTCATATTTGGGGTCACCTTTCTAATGGGGTTGATGGGTTTGCATGGGTCAGATCCTTCCCTCTCACTCTGTCCTGTTGGTGACTGAAGGCTCTTTTCAGACGCAGGTGGCCAAGGTTAAGGATGGATTCTGAGGCCACAGGCAGAGTGAAATGAACTGTTCCTTTCACCAAGGGCCTGAACCTCTGACCTTCAGCTCGTTAGCACACTACTCCAATGTAGTGATGTCCAGCTTCAATTTTACATCACCCTAGAGTGTTTTCACTTAATCCCATGAGGGAGCTCCGGAGTTCCCCAACCAAAATTAATTTTAACTCACTTTAATTTAAGCAAGAACTATTCACTAAGCAGGCAGCACACAACAGGCATGGAGGACAATGGCCACTGGGAGAAATCCAGCCCTCACTGCTACCCAGACACCGACAACACCTCCCTCCCTCCAGCCCACTGAGTCAGATAGGCTGGGGAAGAAGGAGTTTGTGGAGCAGACACAGAAGGCCTTTAAACAGCACCACACCCCCCCCCCCCCAGACATCTGTGTCTCATAGAGATTGTTTCATGTGGTCAGCTGGGGTGTGTTCCGCCTTTCCCGGGCCGGATGGACACAGTTGGGCTCAGGTCCAGCCAGGCTCTTCCCTTCCCATCTGAAGAACTGTGATGCCTTGTGTAGCCTGAGGAATTTGCCTCAGGGACAATTTGTAATTTATTCACAGAGTAAATTGGTCTTTGTGCTGAAGCCTTCTTCTGGGTCGATACAAAAGATTTATCACCTCCAAGTCGACCTAGGGAGACGGAAGGTCAGAGGGTTCTCTGGACACAGCTTATATTGGGGAGCCCATCAGGACCTGTGCCACAGTGGAATATGACATTGGGGTACAGTTATATGTGAACATCCCCTCAACAGCTTATGGATAGCATTAGTCATAGCCATTTATTAAAAGAGAAGAAATCTCCTTACTTTTACTGACAAGGTGCTTTATAAGGGACTATCACATGCTTTACCTCATTCATTATTACCTGTCAAGAGCCATCCTCATCTTATTGACAATCAAATAGACTCAGTGAACTTAAGAGACTCGCCCAAGGTAGCACAGTCAATGTCCAGTACAGCACCCAATCTGCCTCTTGGTGTCTTCTGCCCTTCCCCTCTGCCCTCATTCCAGGTCACTGTCCTGTTAGCCTTGTCAACTTGACACAACCTAGAGTCATCTGAGAAGACAAACCTCAATTGAGGAATTGCTTCGATCAGATTGGCCTGTGGCCATGTCTAATTGATTTGGGAGGCCCAGCCCATTGTGGGCAGCACCATCTCTGGGCAGCTAGTCCTGGGTTGCACTAAGACAGCTAGCTAAGCATGGCCTGCAACAGAAACCAGCAAGCAGTGTTTCTCCATGGCTTTTGCTTCAGTTCCTGTTTGAGTCCTTGCCCAGACTTTCATCAGGGATGAAGTATAAGCTGAAATAAACTCTTTCCTCTCCAAGTTGCTTTTGGTTGGGGTTTATCACAGCAACAGAAGGAAATTAGCTCTGCAGATTCCACTTTCTCCGCTTTGAAGAACAGAGGGACACAATGATGTGACAAACCTTCTCTTTTCCTGATGGCACTGTTTGCCTTGTTCTCTTACAGGCACACTGGTTTCAGCTCTGGGTGACTAGCCTCTTTACTGTCATCCCTCAGTGCTGGGCTAGCCACTGGGTGGTACCCTGCCCTCTGGCTGGTGGGGCTTTTACCTGCTACTTCTGGATGGAGGGGACAAACACATGAACAGCCATTTGTATCTACTTACAGCCACCCTTCCAAAACCTTGACTCTCAGCAGTTACTGATAAAACACTTCTTCCTAGTTCTTCAAGGATGGGTGTGTTGTCCTGGGCCTTTTTAAGAGTTGTGGTCTGAGATGCTCTTCCAACACAGTAAGCTCAGAGCACACTTTCCTCCTTGAACCCTGAGACATACCTTTCCTATTCTGGACACATGGCTATTCTTGCCCACATGGATTGAGTGGGCAAGGAAAAGAAGAAAGCATGATTGAAAACTAATAGAGAGGGGAAAGGTTTAATAGCAGAGGTAAGTGATAAGACCATGGATGTTATTTCCAAAGGCCTCCAGTAACAAAGGAGCGAGGGAGGGGTGGTTCTATCTAGAGAGCCCATACATATACACATAGAAAAGTACTTTGGGGCAGACTCACCCTGAAGCATGCTCATTTTAATATGTACATTACGGAGCCAGTCAGTTTAAAGCCGTGGTTCAAGAGAAAAGATGGCAGACCCAAATACTTCTGGGCCCACTTGGTTTCTTTTCCCCAAATTGTTTTAGCCACATCCAAAGGAAAGGACACTTTGAAGGTCCCTTCACATAGGATTATCCCTAAAGGTTCCTGGCTCCTTGAGCTTCGAACAATGTCCTGAAAGGAGGCCTTTCAGAGTATTATCCCACCTGGGAGATCCCCTCATTCCCTCTACATCTGTACATACAGAGCATTGTCCCTGTGGGTCCATGTACCTGTTACACTGGTGTGGAGGCCAGAGGAAGATGGCAAGTGTCCCAATCTTACCAAGTCTCCATCTTGTTCCATTGAGAGAGGGTTTCTATGAATCTGGAGCTAAGATGGCAGCCAGAAAACCCAAGCAATGCTGACTCTGCCTCCCACAGCCCCAGGGCTCTAGGTCTGTGCTGTGACACCTAGGTTTTTATGTGGGTGCTTGGATCCAGACTCAGATTCTTATGCTTGGCCCCTACCCACTGAGCCTGTATGTTTTCTAGGCTCTGCTGAGAAAGCTATCTTTTTTTTTTTAATAGCCCAGTGTCAATGTCTTTATTTTTGGATAAAGGGCATCACTTTTTGCCATGAAACAGCCAGAGCAAGAGAAACTAAGCTTCTGGAGCCTGGGGCTGGGGGGGGGGGACCACAGGATGTCAGCTTCATAAAGGCAAAGAGTTTCGTTTTATTTCAGCTCAGAAACCATTGGGACTTCTCATGAATGGTCTACTTGGTGAGTGTCAATGATGCAAAGACCATGTACTGTGGACTGAGAGTGGTGGTCTGGAAAGCAGGGATGGTTCAGTAAACACAGCTGTGACTGGTGGTAGCAAGGATACTTTCTTCTTCCTGAGTATCTTACATCTGAAGCTTGATCCTCTTGCCCCTCTTCCATCCCTCATTTAACAGATCCAGGGTTGATTTCAAGTCCTGTTTCCAAGAAGCCTGACTGTTGAATGAGACAGGCACATGAACTATGCATGCAAGTCTTACCTGTTTGAGACTGTAAATGTCTGAAGGCCACAGGATGCTTGGTATCTCCTTGCACTGGCAGTAACATTGAGTGATGTTTTGTAAACGGATGCCACTCAATACATCTTTGCGAGGAGATTAAGATGACTTAGTGTCACTGCAAAGGCTGGGCACCCAAGAAGTCACTGTTCTCAATGTATGTACACACAGCTCCAAACTTGTAAGATGTCCCATGCAGGAGGCCATTTGGGCAATGCAGTGGGGTCACCAAAACCCAGAAGAAATTCAAGGCCATGGGCCAGCTGTGCCATGGAAACCCTACACTCAGCCAAATGTCCTTGCTGGCAAATCAAACCTAAAAGCTGTCACCAAATTCTGCTCCCTGGCAGTTCCAACCCAACAAGAGGCAGAAGAAAGAGAAAGCCATATGGTGACCAACAACACATATTTCCAAGCAGTAGCAGTTGGACCAGAGGGTCGGCAGAGCTCTGAAGAGCTGCTCCTAGCAGGGTGTTATCTCCACCCTGGGCTCTACCACACAGGATCCCAGCCTTGCACTTATGGGACTCGGATCCCTGTGTGCTGTAATCCCAGCACTGAAGAATCAGAGCTATGAAAGGAAGCTGCTTTCAATTCAATGGCTGGCCTGCCTGTCTTATTTGCTGAGTTCCACACAGTGAGATACCCTGTCTCAAAAATCAAAGCATAGGACTAGAGAGACAGAGAAGGGTTAGATGAATGACTAGGTTGTTAGTTAATAGCACTTGTTTGTTTTGTTTTTAGAGCATGCAAGTTTGGTTCTTAGCACCCATAAGGTGTTCCACAGGCACCTGTAACTCCAGTTTCAGAGGATCTGCTGTGCCCTGTGCACATGCTGGCAAAATACTTGTAAAACAAAATAATAACAATCAAACAAACAAACCAATGTGAACAATCTCTGAGGAATGATATCCAAGGTTGTCTCTTGGCCTTCACACAGTCAAGCATGCATGTACACATGTGCATGCACACACACATTCACACACACACACACACACACACACACACACACACACACACACACACGCGCGCGCGCACGTGCGCGCGCGCGCACATGCACACACACGTGTGCACATGCACACACACACCGCAGTCTGTTTTAGGTAAGAGCTTTTGTGGATTTGAGGACCAGGGCATGTAAATATATTTTGGGACCCAGACCCAAGAGGACCTAAAAACCCCCACACTTTCTGCTGACTCTTCAAGCACAAAAAGAGAACCGGCTGCTATTGCAAGAAGATGAGCCCTGGCAGTGCCAGCAGTAAACAATCCAGGAATGTAACTACTCCACCAGATTACAGAGTAGCTGCTGTGTGCAACCCACTCTGGGCTGGGCTTGGTAAGTCACTGCATTTGTGACTCAGAGGGCTCATTTAAAGTGAGTCTAATGACAGACATTTTACAGGTAAGCACAGAGGCCTAAGATGGTTACAGACCTCCGTGACTGCATTGCTCATTAGTAAATAAACTTTAACAAATGTTAAAGGTGATGCACATTAAGGTAGCCCCAGCATTTGCATACACCTACACCAACAGCCACAAAGGACTGATCAGTTAACCCATAACCCACAAAAGGTAGCTGGAATGTCATCTGCACCTGAGAACATCCACTCTCTCCTATACCCTCTTCTCCACTTGGGACCATTTTTTGTCACCAAATATTAACTGGTTTGTGGGCTTCATAAACATGTAACTGTACGTGTATCTTTTGGTCGGGTTTCCCCCTCCATTCAGTATGAGGTCTGTGAAATTGATCTAATATTGCAAAAGACACAAATATTCTTTTCAGACAGGGTCTTATGTACCCTAGATGGGCCTCAAAGTCATGATCCTCCTGCCTCAGTGTTAGAATTACAGGTACGATTCCATTGAGTGACTTAGTTTATACATCTATAAATATGTATACATGCATGCCATAGCTCATACGAGGAGCTCAGAGCATGACTTCCAGTAGAGGTCCTCACCCTCCACCTTGTATGAGACAGTGTCTCTTCCCTGTTTCTTTTTTCTGCTATGAACACCCAGGCAGCTGTCTCTGCCTTTCATCTTGCTGTAGGAGTACTGGAGTCATAGGCCTGTACCACTGCATCTGTCTACATGGGAATCCAAACTCAGATTCTCATGTCTGTGCATCAAGGGCTTTACCTACTGAGCCTTCACCTCAGCCCAGTTCATTCATTTTTTAATGATGTAAAAAGTACAAGATATGTATATATCACAATTTATTTATACATGTTTCTACTGCCAGTCATTTGGATACACTTAGACTTGATCTTTACAAATGGTGTACTTAGAGCCTTCTTGTACCTGGCATAAACTTCTGCATAGTGTATACCAAGGAGTGGATGCCCTGGGTCAGAACATGCATGCCCCCAGCTCAGTGCATAGTGAGAAGTAGCTTTTCAGAGCTACTCTACTGATTCTCAGCCAATGAGCAGTTATAAGGGTCTTGGGATATGTTTCCTCACCAACACTGTGTTGACCATTCATCTTTTGCCATTTTGAACAGTATGCTTGACCTTGTTTCTCTGAGGATAGAGACTGTTATAACTCCATTTCTGTTGTTATGATAAAATACTCTGAAAAAGGGCAACTTAGAGGAAAGGGGGTTTATTTCAGCTTACAATTCCAGGTTACACTCCATCATTGTGAAGAAGTCAAGGCAGGACCTTCAGCTAATCACATCAAATCCATGGCAATAGCAGAGAGAAATGAATGCATACAGGCTCATTTGATTGTTTGCTTATGCTCAGCTTAATTTTTCCACTCTTACACACTTCAGGACACCTTGCCTAGGGAATGGTACCACCCATGGTGGGCTGAGTCTTCCCACATCAGTTAACTTATTTAAGATAGTGTCCCACAGACGTGCCCAGAAGCCAATCCAATGTAGAAAATCCCATATTTTCTAGGCTGTGTCAAGTTGACAATTAAAGCTAACTAACAGAATCACCTTTCAAATGTTGTTTATTCAGAAAAATTGCCCCCCTAGCCTCAAGAGTACATGTGTATGCATGCACATATGAATGTATGTATGAATGTGTACACACACACAAGCACACACATGTACCTGCAGGTGTGTGTGTGTGTGAATGTGTGTGTGTGTCCTTGTAAGTGTTATGTGTTGCTTAGAATCAAGCCCAGGTCTTTGTGCCTGCTTCTAGCCCACTTTGCCATTTTTCTACATATTGTCTGTCATTCTTGGTGCCTTGGAGGAGCTTTTTCTGGTTCCATGTTGTTCTTGTCTTGTTCCTGACTTTCCCTTTTCCCCATCATGGTTTCTTTTGATAAAGGGTTACTGTAGCATATTTTATCAATGCTACCTTTCTGGAGTTTGCTTTTTCACTTCTGCATAAATTGATTTTACATATTAATATTCTTTGTTCAACAACCCTTGTTTGATTTATTTATTAATTGTGATAGTTTTGTGTATTGTAAGTTTTTGTGTTTTTCTTACATCGCCAAAGACATAGTATATAAATAACCACACTTTTATCTTTCTTTTCATATCTTAATTTTTCCTGCTTTATTGCAGAGGCTAAAACTGCTATTATAACAACAGACAGAGGTGGCGATAGATAGCATCCTACTCTAATTCTAATACTGTGAAAGCATATCAATATTTGAACAATCAATATGACATTTGCTAGAGATCTATAGCTACCAAATACATCAAATCTGTTTCATTCTATTACTACTTTCCTAGAAGAGTTTCTCTTTTAGTTTTATTGTCACTAGTGTTTGAATCTCAGCAAGTGCTTGTTCTGAATCTCCAGAGCTGATCAATGTCTTGTTCTTCATTTTGTCACCATGGTAGAGCATGCTGATTGATTTTAGAACAAGTCCTGGGATAGAATTACATGTTGGTTGTGATGTGTTTGCTCTTTCTACAGACATTGGTTTCTGTATATAGTATTTTACCCCATGCTAGAGTCTGTGCTTAAGAGAAGGAACTGGCTAGTGACTTTCTTTCTTTGCTACATTTTGATGTCACTACAGCTCAAAAATGAGTTAAATCATTTCTACTCCCTAAAAGACTGTGTAAGATTAATGTCTGGAAGAGTCTGCTGCCGAAGCCACTGGGCTGGAGTTTTCTTTGTGGAAATGTTCTTCATTATGACTTTTGTTTCTTAATAGATATACGGCTCCACAGATGGGTTGAGTTTAGTAAGTTGAGTTTGGGAAAGAATCCCTTTCTCAACTAAAATGTAAAGCCAATGTCCTCATGGTCCTGAATATTGACTCATATTTAACGGCTGTATCCTTCTTGCTTCTGAGAGTGATTACCACGTTTTGTCCTTTAAAACAAAATCAGTCAGGATAGCATCTCGCTTTTATGAGTCTTTGAGAAATAACGATTGGCCCTGTCATGTTCTTATGTTTTCCACTCCACCAGCTCCTGCTGCTTGTTAATCCCCTTCTTGTGCTATCTTAGGCGTCATTTCCTGCTTTTCATTAAGCTCTCCCTAAAAGACTTAGTTCATTGTTTCCTCCTTCATTCTCTCCTCTTCTGACGCATGTGCAGCTATAAATTTCTCTTAAGCAAGCTTTGGCTGAATCCTTGAAGATTTGATATATTTTTGTTTTATTATCTTTTCATTAAGGCATTTTCTAATTTCCATTGTGATTTCTATTTTGACTCATGGGCTGTCTAGATAGATTCTTAACTTTATATCACCTTCACCCACTCAAGGACACAACTCTTCATAGATGCTTTTTACTACCAGGGCACAGCTATGGAGAGAGTGCTTGCCTGGCACACACAAACCCCTGGGGTCAAGCCTCAGCCCTGCACCAAGAAGCTTGGGTTTGAAATGAACATGGCTCTGGTGCTCTGCAGGACTCTTTCTAGGTCATTCCTCTGTGGTTGTTATAACAGAAAGCTGGAGGTAGTTGAGCTCTCCATCCTTCCAAATCCTGCATTCCTTTTTGGCCATTCTAGACTTCTCAGACTTCTGGAAACTTCTCAGCTTCTCAGGACTCAATGAATGCCAAGGTAAAGGCGGCTGAGAATCCTCTTTCTTGTCACCGGCCTCTGAGATCCCAGCTCCTTGGCTTTTCATGGCACTGGTAGTTTTGGTGGGTTGCTTTTTTGTTGTGGTTGGTTGGTTGGTTGGCTTATTATTATTTTTTAATGCCTTTAAGAAAGTCTTGTTTGGTGGCACATGCCTTTAATCCTAGCACTTGGGAGGCAGAGGTAGGCATATCTTTGTAAGTTCGAGGCCAGCCTGGTTTACAAAGCTACACAGAGAAATCCTATTTCAAAAAACAAACAACAACGAAGTCCTGGGAAGATACCACAATATCTAAAGTACTTATAGACTTGTAGCACAAGCACAAAGACCTTAGTTCATATCCCCATGCTGGTGCATGAGTCTATTCCCAATGGTGGGGAGAAAGAGACAGGTAGAGCCCTGGGGTTCAATGGCCAGGCAGCCTAGCTGGATTGGTTAGGTACAGGCCAGCAGGAGACCTGTTCTCAAGGATATAAAGGATGACATCTGATGACAACCACAGGCATTTGTGTGTATGTGCACTGAGACACACACATGCCTACACACAAACACATCCCTTGTCCATTTTTCCTAGTTTTCTTGGTAGCAGGAGAGTCTAAGGCAAGCCAATCAGTCTTTCTCAACAGGGAGGGGCCCTGGAGTCAGGCTTTAGGATGATTCTACAGCCCAGAGGCTCAACAGTTGCAGCAGCAGGTGAGGCTACCATGTTGGAAGAAGGGTTACTGATAAAGTGCCTGAACCTCTTGTCTACCATTGTCCCATCCTTGACTTACTTAGTTCCTTTTCATTAGGCATTACCGTTTATCTGGCTTCTTCTTTAAACGGGCCAACACCCAGATGTCTAATTTCTTAATAAAATGAATTTTTTGGAACCACTTACTTCCTAATGGTTGTTCAGAGGTTGTCTGAGCCCTCTTTCCCGAATTCTTCTCCCCTGGTCTGAAATCAGACATTAGAAACAAACCACGAAACAGAGTTAGGGACATGAAGTGAGCTAAGGGCTTCCACCTCAGCAGACTCTGGTCCCCAAGGGAGCTAGCTCCCTCCAACGCTCGCTGGTGTCCCCAGGAACATTTTAAAATCAGCACAGAGCCATGGGTTCTGCACAGCACTTTGATATGTTCTTTGCCCTTGTTGATCTCCCTCTCATTCTACTCCCCACATCTCCCTGTGTCCTCAACCCCCTTCTCCCTCCCCTTATCCCCTCTCTGCCTCTCTGCTTTTATGTCACATATACTCCAGGCCATCTGCCCTCACCCCAACTCGGTCTCTTTTCCTATCTCATTGACACTTTTCCTCTGTGTGTGTGTGTGTGTGTGTGCGCGCGCACGCGCACATAAGCACGTATGCATGCACATAGAGGTCAGAGGCTGTTCTATCAGTTTCCACCTTGTTTTTGAGATGGATTCTCTCACTGTCCTGGAACCGATCCTCCTGTCTCCATTTCCCCAGCCACAGGTTTATAGATGCTTATTGCCATATCCAGCTTTTACATGGATGTTGGGGACCTCATGCTTATGTGGCAGGCACTTTGATGACAGGGCCATCTCCCCAGCCCCATTGTCATGTTGTGGTCCTAAAGCAGCCCACCTCAAGTCTCCATGACTTTCCCTGCAAGCCCATAGAATGACACCCTCTCAGAAAGAGGCAGGACATTCTCGTATCACTTGGAGTATACCATCAAATGCCCAGAACAGCCTGGGGAGGATGAAGCCTGTGTGGGCTGAGACACCAGAGACAGATTCATTATCAAAGGTCTGCAATGCTCAGTCACAGAGAAACTGTTGGGGCTTGGTTGGCTCTCATTTTGATTTCATCAGTAGTGAGTAAGCAATGAGTAACAGATGACCTGGTTGCAGGTGAAGGGACAGCCACTCTTTCCTCTGCAGAATACACAAGGTCCCAGGATTCTGGCTCAGAAGGCAGGTCTGGGCCTAACACTGCATGTAGTGGGAATTCCCAGGCTATATTTACTGAGTCCTACTAGGTGCCAAGAACAGTGCCAGGTGTGAAGTTTTTGTAAACCAGGCCAGTACTCAGAAACTTTATTAATATGCAAAGATGAGCACTAATATCCACTGGTGTTTACATAAATGTTCTCACCACAGCGAGAGATTCTCAACTTGGGCCCCCTGATCTGTGGTTGGAACCTTGGCCTAGGGCTTTCCTCCTGATCCAAAGGCTTAGGGACCACACAGTGTGGGCCTGCAAGCTGGAAGCCCTAGGATTACTTCTCTCAGTCTTAGCCAGACCTCCAGAGCGCCCTTGGAGCAAGCTGCCGGCCCTCCCTAGGAGACCTTGACTATGTCTCCTTATCCTGCTGAGATTGCATCAGAGCCTTTCATCCAATTTGCCTGGTGAGGTGGGGTTCTTCATCCAGTGGGAGAGGAAGAACCACAGCAGGTGTAAAGAGGGGTCTTGGTAGAGCCTGTCCCTCATGCTGGTTATGAGTGGGCTACAGGAAGGGCAAGGGCCTGGAGCAGAAGGACACAGGCCAAAGACTTTTGGCTTGGAATTCTCTGGGTACCGCGAGCTGAGAAATGTTTGCATGGAGAGCAGGCAGGAGTGGTCTACTATGCAATTTCTACTGGAGAGAGGGGAGGGAGGGTTTCTAGCATTAGTTACTTGTACCATGGGCTCCAGTAGTCCGATAGGGATAGGAGTTCCAGAAACCCAATGTTGGGAGCCTTCTGTTCCCTTGTAAGTGATCTATTGTGTTGATTGCTAGGAAACATGCTTAGTTGACTGACATTTTATTGCTATGCACATATACTTGGTGTGAGAGTATGTATGTATAAGTAAGTGTGTATAAGTGGTGTGTATGTGTATGGGTGAGTAAGTGGTATGTGTATGTGTGTCCATGGTTAGGTGGTGTGCGTGTATGACAAGAGGAAATACAAAGTGATGAGTGCTGAACTGAATGTTGCTAGGGTGGTGCTAGCTAGCTGTGTGTTGCTAGCATGAAGTGTAGTATAGTACAAACACACACACATGCATGCACACACCACACAAACACATGCACACAAACACACGTGTACTCATGCACATATACAGACACATGCACATATATATATACACACATACATGTACATACACAGGTAAACAACACACAAAGACACACACCTTCATGCATATATGCATATACACACAATACCACACACATACATATATGTATACACATATACACCACACACATATACACACTACACTCATGCACACTCATACACATACATATACATATATTCATACATACACAAACATACACACACTCATGAGTAAACACATTCAAAGATTTTGTGCCTCTAGCATGAACTAAGTGATGGCAGGTTGTATTGTAAACTGGGTGCTGATAGGCTAGGTACTGAAGTGAGTGGGTGTTGCTTAACCAAGTGTTAACAGGTTGGGTACCGAGCTGAGTCCTAATAGGGTGGACCCCCTAGACAAGTGTTCATTCTATCCAGAGAAGTGTCATTCCCTGGGGAGTCTTGAGCTGCCTGACCCCCTGGGTCTACCATGTAGGACAGGGAAAGAACCACTGGTGTTTGGGACTATGCTTCAGAATTTGCCAAACCCCAAATATTTCTTGCCTGAGCAAAAGCATCCTTCCTCTGTGCTCTGGACTCCTCTGCATCTGAGGAGTCATCTCATTTAAATGCCTCATTGTCCTTCCTCCTGACCTATGGGCAGCTGTAAGATGCAGGCAGCAAGGAAGACACCTCCAGTTTCAGTTCCTAGGGCTGCTGTGAATGAACACTGAGGTGAACTGCCTCCTGCCAAGGACCAGGGAGGAGGAGGCCAAGGAAGCGAACACCCACAGCGAAGCACTGTGGTCCGTTCTCACATCACATACCTGACACCTTTGTAAATTCCTCTATCTAACCCAGGGAACACTTTTGAGACAAATCATTAAAATGGAAGAGTCAGGGCTATAGCTCCTGAGTGCCTTCTCAAATAAATGCTTGAAGAAATGAATGGGCTCATTGTATTGGCTATTAACATCTTCTATTTTTTTCTTTTTTGAGGTATAGTCTCTTGTGTTATATAGTCAAGGACAACTATGAATTCCTGATCCTTCTGCCTCCCAAGTGCCAGGATCATATATGGATGCCACCACATGTGATTTAGGTGATGCTGGAACTTAAACCCAGGGCTTTTTGCATGTTGTGGAAATACTCTACCATTTGAGCTGCATTCCGAGACCTGGCCATTAGTAGTTCAGAATCTTCTGCCAGGCTTGTTAGCTCCATGGGATCTCTAGAAGTACAGAGAACTCAGTGCGGGAGAGATGCCTACAGGATCTCCTTCTGCAACTCTCTGTGTTGTCTACACTCCGGTGATTCTGTAAGAGACAGGGGAACATGTATATATTCTCCTATACAAATAGACACACACATACATATACACACAGACACGCACATACATATGCACACAGACACACATACCTATACACACAGACACACACACAAAGACAGAGACACAAAGAGGCATATACACAAAACATACACAGACACAAACACACAAGCACACACAGACAAAGATACATATATAGACAGACACACAGAGATACATATACACACAAACACAGACACATACATAGGGTGACATACACAAAAACACACACAGACATAGACACACAAGCATTCACAGACACAGACACACGCACACACACACACACACACACACACACACACACACAAAATCTTGTGCCTGTAGCCTCTGGGAAATCCACTGGCCTAATTAATACTCTCATGCAACTTTCTGGTCTGGGCTGGCACCGCTGGAACACCATCGGAAATGGGCTCAGTTGAAGTTGGCAGCAGCTGGCATCGCAGGCCTGCCATGTGCAGGGCAGATGTGGCGCCTCTGGGAACTCGCTTGCTGGTGGGCAACAAACCCAGAGGAGAGCCCCGTACTGTCCAACTTCTTTTCTTTAAGTTTCCAGATCTGAGAGCCCATCTGGGTTCTGCCTCGCGGTCCTGAGGCATCTGGGAGGCAGCAGTGGAAGGGGAAGCCAGTAGCACACACTCCTTCTGGGCTTGCTTAGTGCTAAGCCCTTTCCACTGTGTGCTACCTCGTGCAATCCCCACAGTTCCCTACCAGTGGGGAACGCAAGCCCCACTTCACAAATGAGCAAACAGGAGCTCCCACACACTAAGTGACAGCATGGCATGAGCCTGAACCAAGACAGTGGCTTGAGTGAGGGGGTGACTTGGGGACTTGGGCAGCAGCCAACATCTCTAGAGACGAGAATTCTTCATTTTCTTAAAATTCTCACCTAGTCAGGCTTGGTGGCATAGGCTCCTTGAGAGAGTGAGGCATGAGTCTGAAAGTTCAAAGTTTGCCTAGGCTGTGTGGTGAGCTTAAGGCCCGTCTGGAAATATAAAGAGACTTGGGCTTTAGTTAAGGAGTAAGAAAGGTCTGGGGATGTGTGATACAGCATTACCCAAAGGCCCTGAGTCTGTCCTCTCTCTCTCTCTCTCTCTCTCTCACACACACACACACACACACACACACACGAAGTAAGAAAGGTCTGGGGATGTGGCTCAGTGGTACAGTGTTGCCCAAAGGCCCGGAGTCCATCCTCTACACACACATCCACAGACACACAGACACACAGACACACAGACACACAGACACACACACACACACACACACACACACACACACACACACACACACACTTACATGAAACAAAACAAACAACAAACACCAAGAAAGGTCAAATAGGTAGGATTCCCCAAATGGAGCCTAGCACCACAGGACCCCAAACACCACCAGAGCACTTAAAGTCACCAATTTCTAAACACACCCACACAATCTGGGCTAAACCCTGGGTTACCATTTCAGTTGACTTTGAAATATTCAGGGGACAAGGTCCAACTTATTTTAAGTTCCAGCTAATGTTTTTCAGGCTCCAAATTACAGACTAGGAGTGTCTAATGGGGCTGTCTGGATGTAGGCTGCTTCCCACAGGCCACTCTGGCCTCCCTACTGGATCTCTGGTATGCCCTTGGGTTCAGGACAGCCATGGATTTGGGTCCGCATGGTGACACGTGTTCAGAGACCAAAAAGTCACCAGTGAACATTGTGTCCTGGGAGCACTAAAAAAAAAAAAAAAAAAATACCAAATAAGACAAAAGTTCAGGAATGCAGGATTATAAACAGGTGAGCCACGTCAGTCCCCTGCTGCGGTTTGGAACAATTGTCGAGGGGAGAGATTTCTACTCACAGATCTGGGAGTTCTGAAGCATCTTCATACCCAGGACTCTTTTGAGCCCCACGTGTTTCACTGAACCTATTTTATAAGTGGAGAATCCAGGCACTAATAGATGAAGGGAGCCACCCAAGGCTGGATGCAGTCGTGGGGATGAAGAACTTGGGTACTCTCTTTCAGATCTGGTCATCTACTTCACAACCTGTGCTGTCTGTCCTAAGTGGACAAGAGACCAATGTGGCATAGTCAGGTTCCCGAGCTAGAACTCAGCCTCCAGACACCAAGAACAGGAGCCTCAGTTTGCCAGACGCCCCAAGGCAACCATAGGGTCCCATTGGAGGGAGGGAGGTATATCCAGGTATGGTGTCTCCATGGAAAAAAGTGACTTCTGGTGACTGTGCGCAAGGTTACTTGGTAAGAGTTTGGTCACCATGGTGGGGAGGAAGCAGTGAGACAGGGCGAGAGAGAGACAAGACCCTGGCTGAGCAACAGCAGGCGTCAGCTTCCTAGCCATGGTTAAGTTCAAGCCTCCAGGAGCTGCGTTCACAGTAGAGGAAGAGATGGCTCCTGTGCTGGAGTGCAGGGACAGTGGGACACAGTCTGAGACCAGAGGCCAGTGTTCTTAGAGTGTAGCTGTCACCAGCGTTGAATCACTGATGCTCTCAGACACACAGCTCCTGGTGACAGGACTCTGGCCGTGGCTAGTGGCGGTGGGAGAGGGACAGGTGCTGAACTGGGCTGAGTGCTGGTTAGGGTGAGGTCCCTCACTTCCTACCATGGCTCCCAGGCTGGCTCAGGGATTGCCCTGTGGGGCGTGATCTCAGGGCCTATGGCATGCTCACTGGGAAGAGCCTCATGGCGCGCTATGGTGTGGAAGGCCTCCGTGCCTGTACTTCCTGCTACATGGGCAGATGCCAAGGATCCATCGCCTCACCCAGCTTCTCCAGCCCCAAGATCTCTATTCGTTGGGCCGAGACCCCCTCCTCCCTCCAGATAATGTGGTATTCTTCCAAATGGTTGGTCCACAGCTCCTCAGGCTGCACCCACAGCATTTCATGTGGGTAGGCATGCTAATTTTTTATGTGAGGAAGTGCTCATGGTGTCAGTATGGGTGATACCGGAGAGGACCAAACAGACTCCTGTCTTCTTCTTCTTGAGGCTTTCTCTTACTTCCTGGAGTCAGCTGGGAGATTAGTTGCAACTTTTAGGTTCTAGGTTTCTGTCCTGCTTCAAGGCTGTTTCAAGACAAGATGCTCAGCAAGGGAGAGAATGGTCTGGAGGGTGGACTCCAGAGAATGTGCCTAGCATATTTAGCCCAAGAACTCACTGGCCACTCGATTGGACCTGGAAGGTTACTGAGAAAAGAGGGACATGACCTAGCATGTCGTCAGGACCTCTCAGTACTCAGAGGCCAGCACCTAGACACCATGTGTCCTCCTTGTTCTTCAGAGAGGTGTGACCCTCTGAAGCCAGTGCCTCCCTCTGTTGCTCTCTTTTTCCCTGTTCTTCCTGGCCTTCTCTCCTCATCCTCACAGCCTCCCACCCTCCACTTTCCCCAGGTTGTCTTGGGGCTGTCCCCACGCTGCCACATTGCAACCTTCACAGTAATCACCCTGCCCTTCGGAGTACCCAACTTCTTCCAAAGACCCAGTTCACATTTGAGGTCCCCCACATGAATGTGAGGTTGGCAAAATGCCCTTTTGCTGACATGGGTTTCCTCTTCCTTTGCAGTTAAAAAACCATGACCGCGAGAGCGACCTCCACACTTGCTGTAATAGAAGTTGCACAAGAGGGCTGTGGACAGAATCTGGGGGCACAAGGTGTGGGCTTTGTTTTCCAAAACCTGTAAGACTTGGTTCTGTGGAGCAGGAGCAAGGGCTGGCTCTGTAGCAGAGAAGAGGCTTTAGGAAACAGACAATACAGGATGCAGCCTTTTCTCCATGGGGAAGTAACTCACTGCATGTCTGCCCTGGGCTGGGAAGTTTCCCAGCACAATCCCTCTCTGTTTGAGGCAGTGTCTCACATAAACCAGGCTAGCCTTGAATTCAAGGGTGATGAATTTCTGGTGCTGGGATTATAGGAAAGCACTCCCATGTCTTGCTTAGATTCTGTCCTTGGTTCTGCATGATGCAGCCCACCTAGTTATCTTCGGGTCAATGCTGTGCACACAGACCTTGGTCAGAACTGTGGCTGCGAGCACCTAAACCCAGGCTGCTTCGCTTCCTTCTCACATTGCAACCTTGCCTCAGTTTCCTTGTCTGTAAGATGGCCACAAAAATACTTTATAAGGACTAAATGAGTTCATGGGCAGTAAGCTTTTAAAAGAGCGCCTAGCACCAGGTCACCGGTGTCACCAGCTACCCTGATTCTCCCGTCCATCACTACTTTGCACGGTTATTATGGGATATCTGAGGTCATCAAGGTGAGGACGGTTCACCTCTGACTTGTGCATACTGTGCCTTGCTCCTTTCCCAGAACGAAGTGCTCTCATCTCCCATGTCCATCCACCGCTGAGGAGAAGGCCCTGTCTGGCTTCTCAGGGAAGAGGCATTCAGCTAACATAGACAACGGAGACCCTCACAGTCAGAAGGGAGTTACGGTTGTTCTCAGAAGTGACTGTTGTCACATGTTAGTTATTGGGACCCAAAGCAAAGTTTCCCTCAGCCACCATGTCTGCTGCCTGGGTAAATGATCTCCCAGTCTCCTTGTGGGAAATGACTGATGCCCTGCTTGCTGCTCCAGCTTCCGTAGCTTCTGCGACAGTCACATCAGTGGTATCTATGTGCAGGGCCATGTGCAGTGGACAGAAGTGACCTCTGCTCAACTGTGTGGGCATCCCTATAGGAACAGCCAAAGCTCCCTGTCGTTTTACCTGGGCTGAGGAAACACAGGTGATCTGGATGGCCTTGGGTAAACATGGCTCTACTGATAGTGGGAAGACACAGTGTGAGCACAGCTGATATGCCCTGGCCTCTCCGACTAGACGTAGGCTGCAGGGGAGGACATTGGCACATGCACTGCACTTGGCCGCAACCAGAACCTGCATCATCCATGCGCACTCAACCTTCTGCAGACAGAATGGGTAAATCTCCTCTGGGTAGCTCTGGCCTCTAGCAGCCGTGGGGAAATGTGGCTCGGCCCTACACTTTGTCTTCATTTCAGTGCAAGACCCCCAGAGACAGAGCCACAGGCTTGGCCTTGCTAGGACATGAGGGTAGGGATGGCTGTCCTGGAAGCCTGGCCCCTCCATGGGACCCAAGTAGAGGGCTCTTCAGAGAGATGCAAGCTCTGGAGTTTAAATGGTCAGGCATTCAGACCATGTGTTCTTGTCAGAAAAGAATGAGGAGTGAGAAATCCCAAGTTCCTGGCCAGTAAATTACTCCTTTGAGAGAGGCCACCTTGAGGGCATTATTCACACTGGCAGTAATAGAAAAATCAGCATGAGAAGACCCCTCCACAAAGTCCTGTGTGCTCCCCATTGTCATGTGAGGTACTTCATAGAACATGTTAGTGTCCTAGAACCACATAGGACCAGAACCATTGCTTTCACTTTTCAGAAAAGATAGCTCAGATCCAACTACATGAAATCAGAGTTGAGCAGTAGACCCAGGTGCTGAGTTCGGAATAGGCTCCCTGAGGCTCAGCCCACCCCTCTCCTGCCACCCCATTAGGCCTTGTCTCCCCCTATCCTATTCCATGTCTCAAAGAAAAGCAGGCTGAGGACCCAAGGAGCCAGCTCAGTGAAAAAAAGAGCTTGCACAAGGGCCCGAGTTCAAATCCAGAGGAGGAGGAAGCAGCAGAATTCTATATGAATCTCAGGAAGATGGATGTCCTGGTCTCATAGTGGGGAGCTGGCTCCTCATGAGAATCAGATCCTATGACTGAAGTGGCAAGGACAGATGGCATACTGGCTTTGACTCGAGGACATGCCCCCATGCATGCTAGCTGCCCTCTTGTGAGAGGAGTCATTGGTCTTCCCACCTCAGACATCACTTTCAAACATCAGGTTTCACATGGACACCCACTCTCAGATTGCAAAAATTAAATCGTTTTTAAGCAACAAAGAAACGATCTGGGGTTGGTTTGCCGTGAGCTTGTGAAATGAACGGAACTTGGCGGTTAGTTTCTTCTCATCCTGTGTCTCTGGGGGCCCAGGGAGCTCCAAGTTGGCCCTTTACTCTCTCTTGTCTAGAGCTGATTTTGCCAACTAGGGCCTGGCTATTGCCCCATGAACTAAGTTCTAGAAAAGTGTAGGGAAAGTGACCCGATATTTGGCTAAGGGCTTGCTTTCTCTATGCTTGGAGGAGGAGGAAGAGACCATGATAACTGATGGTCTCTTCCTCAGAGGCCAACTGTGTTTTGTTGTCCAGTGAGTTGGACTCAAAGGGGGGACATACCTGAGCAACCAACTAACTACCTGTGGGATTTCACTCTCTTCTCCTAAGTGACCCCAGGGTCCCTTGAGGGCAAGGGGAGCAATCCTTGGATGGCACTGTCTTATGCAGAACATACCTTCTACTTGTGAGCCAGAGTCCATGCCTCCACCACCATGGGCTAGCTTTGCACATCTAAGCCAAACACACAAGGCTGGCGTGTTTCTAGACCCTCCAAACCCTTAGCTGCAAGCTCAAGTTCATGCAGTCAGGACTGGGAAGAGACAGAGTTGCATGCCATGCCTTTCCCTGCCAAATGGAAGCCTAGATATGACAGAGAGAACTTTCTGTCACCAAAGGGACTGACAGGGATCAAGGGCCAAGAGGGCACCTGGCCTTTAGTAGAATGGCAACCTCTCCACCTCTTCCTAATCCTGATACTTAAGAATGCTGCATCTGAGGTAGAGCCCTGGGTTCTAACTCTGCTCTATCCTCTGCCAACTGTCAGCTCTGTACTCTCCCCTCTTCTGCACAGGGGAGCTGGTAACAGTGCTCATCCCTCGGAACTGGCATCAGGCTTTTAAGGGAAAGCCTAGAACAGTCACCTAGGACATGGTACATGGTGCTATCATCACTTACATTACTGTTTGATTATATCTCTGCTGCATAGAGCACTGTAGCCTGGGTGTTTGTTCTTGTGAATAAGTGGTGGTTTAAACAAAAACCCATCTAAGGATTTGGTTGAGACCCTCCCATAATAACTGTCCCCAAAGGGGTCCTGGGCCTCATCCTCAGAGCCTTGGGAATATGTTAAAGTGAATCATAAAGGAAATTGAGTCGCAAAAGAACTGAGGTCATAGATCAATTGACCTTGAGACAGGGAGGCCTGGCTGGGTCTTAAGGTATAATCACAGGGTCATTGAAAGTAGAAGAGAGAGAGCCTGGGGATGACTCAGTAGGCAAAGGGTTTGTCACATGTTTTCCTTCTGAGTACTGAGAAAGGCAGACACGCAGCTCCTTAGGGCTCATTGGCCAGGTAATTAGGAAAGCACGGATCTTGGTGAGAGGACACCAGTGTAAAAATGGACTCTCTAGAACTCTCCAGTTCTCTCTATCCCAGTGTAAAAAATGGACTCTCTAGGACTCACCAGCCTTCTCTGTCATCCACTGGTCCTATCAATGTTCTGGAAAGTTCTCCTTCCACATGGAGAGAGCTGAGCTGTGAGATCCCACTGTTTCTTTGTCCCCTGGGTTCCCACCTTTAGAAGCCGTGAGCACAAGAGAACACTAAGGTCTTTCCCAGGAACCCCAGCCTTAGACCCTGCCCCTTTACCAATCAAGACTGCCTAACATCTGGCTTGTTCTCAAAGGTGCCAGTTCTTAACAAAACAAAACAAACAAAAACCCCAAACCTTTCGATTCAATTCAGTTCTCATCTCTCCCCTTCCTTTGCCTGCTCTCCAGCAAGAGTGGAAGGATTGCTCCCCCACAGCGAATGGCTGAGGTGTGAAGCAACCAGGCAGCTGGATCAGCCTTACTTCACTTCTTGGCAATGGAGACATGAGGCTCAGTCCCGACTAACCCATAAGGGACATCTTATGACAAATTTCCTGCCCCTCCCACTCTCACTACCCACCCTACACCCTACTCTCGCCAACCTCCCTCAGCTTTGATGGTTGCCCCTTTATTCTCTCTTTTTCTGTTTTGTTTGCCTAATTGTTGAGACAGGATCTCATGTAGCTCACTGTGTAACTTCTGACTCTTCTGGTGTTGGGACTACAGATGTGCATTGCGACACCAAGTTTACCAGCGTTAGGAACTGAACCCTCAACCCAGGGCCTCATTCACTCTAGGCAACCATTCTGCCAGCTGTGTGTCTGTGTTATTTTCTTTCTTTTTAAAGCGCGCACACATGTGCGTGCCTGTGCAAACGTGCACAGGCACGCACACACTTCTTCTGGTTTTTATAAAGTGTATTATTCTGGGTTGTAGTGATATTTTGTAATCTAACAAATACAGCTTGCCTGAAGATCAGAGTGCAGAGCTAAGCCACTAGGTAGCCATACATACACTAAATCGCTAGTTGGCCATACTCCTAAGCCACTAGTTAGCCTTAGAGGACAGGCAGTGGCGGCCATACCTTTAATCCCAGCACTCAGGAGGAAGAGTCAGATGGATCTCTGTGAGTTCAAGGGCACCCAGAGCTACATGAGGGTGAATCATTCTAAAAGAGTAACAGAGCTCACACCTTTGATCCCAGCACTTGGGATGGCATGGCTTTAATCCCTGCACTAGAGAGGAATGTAAGGCAGGAGCTCAGTGCAGTCTCAGGGCAGTCTGAGGTTTGGTGGCCAGCAGTGCAGTCTGCAGTCACTCTGAGGACAGGATCTCCCCTTAGGTCTGAGCCTTGGTAGAGGTAAGAATTCTTTAGTGGTTGGCTGCTTTGCTTTTCTGCTCTTCAGCTTGAATTCCAGTATCTGCCTCTGGGTTTTTATTGTTCATGCTATATGGGATGTTTTATACTTGGCCTGTTGAAAGCAGATCCAGAGCGGAAGGAATAACTAGATAGGTAGATGTGAGATGGACACTTTGGGTCCACCAGTGTCCTGAGGCTACATTTGAGAGGGCGGTGCTTGTTGTGTGTGTGTGTGGGGGGGGGCATCCAGGAGGCTTTTAGACATCTGACAGACTCTTTTTGCCTCAGGTCAAAAATACCCGCACTTCCTGCTCCTCAGAGGGGTATGTGCAGCATGCAGGTGACTCACCAAGGTGGTTTGCACCAGGTCTGTCCTCCCGGGCATCAAAAGCCTGTTCTGTCCCACGTGTTATTTTTTCCACTCTCAGCTATGCAGCGCAGCACTAGAAGGACTGGCTGCTCAGACCCAGTGTTTGTTTTGAGTGCTGAAAGTGAAGGGAGAATTAACTGTGCCTAAGCAAGTTAAAAAAAAAAAAAAAAAAAAAAAAACGAACTCGGAAGGGGCGGGGGGGGGGGGGGAGCGTGTAAACAATATGGGGATTGAGTTTCAAAGCCCCTGTTTTCGAAAAGTTTAATGATATTTCCACTAAAGCCAAACTGTCAAAACACAGGCGGGTGATCTTCCTGCTTTGAAAAGACATCAGTTCCTTATGTAAAAGCCAGTAAGTGCAACCCAAGAGGGACAAGGGCAGCCAGGGAGGCGGGGCCCCTCTCAACTGCTCCTGCACCACCCCCACCACCCCTGAGCGACTCTTCAGATCTTCTGCTGTGAAGTGGGAAATTGGAGTGGAAAACAAAGAGAGGGCAGAAGGCTGTGTGAATAGAGAAGGGTTAAAAATCTCAGGCTGAGCTGTGGCCAGGGGCATTGTGGGTGATGGCTTGTGGCAGAGCAGAGATGGTTGGACCCATAATCTAAATGGGAGTGTCAGGGAAGATGTGGGCTGCTTGCTGGCACTCCCCATCTCTTCCTCCTGGGAAATGTTGGGGTGTGGGGTGCCCCTATTCTGAGAAATTCGGAGTGCATCTGGGCTGACTACAGGATACACTTCCCTTTGGGGTCTGACCTGGCTCCCAGCTCTGAGGTTAGCAGGCTTTGGCTCTTCTTTCAGACACCATTTGTTACATCCTCAAAAAAATAAAAAACAAAACAAAAAACCCACAAAAACCCAAAAAGACCCTTGTCAGTTGTGCCTTTGTGGCCTTGCTCTCTCTCTCTCTCTCTCTCTCTCTCTCTCTCTCTCTCTCTCTCTCTCTCTCTCTCACCCCTGCCTTTCCTCCAGCGATCTCTAACACATTCTAATTACTAGCACAGTAATGCTAACCTTTCTCTTTTGATGCCTGGAGATGTTTTAGATTTTAAAACCATGTGCCTGTAAAATGATGTTCACACTGAAAGAAAAAAATATTGGTGTGTACTATATACCATGTTTGGGGCATGAGGGAGCAGGCACCAGGCAGTCCCAGCGGGGACATTCAGAAACCACAAAAAGCTGGATGCAGTAGCTCATCCCTCTGTAATCCCAGCACCTCTACAGGGGGATGGGGTCAGGAGAAGCTCCAGAACCCCTTGGGCCACTTGGCCTAGCATACATAGTGGTGAACAAGAGAGACCCTGCCTCAAAAGTAGAGGACTGACACCCTAGGTTGTCCCACACACCCAACCCCCACACGCACACTAGAGCATATGCATACCTGTATACACATCATACACATGTATACACACACACACATACACACACACAATAAAATAAAAGGAAACCTCTATATCTGAATTTGTTAATCATATTTTTTTCAGTTCAGATAAATGTTGAGTGTCATAATTTGAAAGCAGGACCTATGTAATGTTAGGATCTGCCTCATGCAAACTGCATCTTGAACTGGCACCTCGATTTGTTTTTGAAATCCGCCAGGCTTCCTGGTGCCTCAGTATCCACACCATGCATGTGAGCAGATTCTAAGGAGACTTGAGCCCAGTGGGGCGGCTCTTTCCAAAACTCTGGTCAGAGGGGCCCACAGACCTTGTGTTCCCTCTTTGTTCCTGCTTGGTGTCTACTGCTCTATTGGATTGGCTATGTTTCTGGCAAGAGCAACTCACAGGAGGGAGGGTTCACTTCGCCTCAGGGTCTGAGGGCTTTCGGAAGGCATGCTGGGTTTTGTGGCTGAGGAGTGTGTGGCTGACACTCAACTGAGCAAGAAATAGACTACATAGAAGGCTGGTGCTCTGCTGGCCTTCTTCCGTTTTACTCAGTCCAAGACCCTAGACCATGGGATGGCGCTGTCCACATTCAGAGCAGGGCTTACCCATCCCGTTTAATTTAAAGGTTTGCTGCACAAATGTCCTAGGTGTTTCCTAGTCCAATCAAGTTGACAGTGAAGGTCAGCCATGATGTCTGTGTGCTACTCCCCAGTCACAGCACTTAGGACACCTGTCATGGTTTTAGACCCCACAGCCTGTCTGGGAGACACATGTTGGCTCACCTGTGAGCCCTCACAGTGTAAATGTCATACCTATGAGCAGAGGCAGGGATATGAGAAGTATAAAGCTGACCCCAGCCTCTCCTAGTCCATGCCCAGACAGCAAAGACACCCAGTCACCACCTAAAAATGCCTGGGAAGCCGGAGGAAGCCACTACACAGCTCACTTAATGATAGCTGTGTCCCTTCTTATTCCAGCTGAAACTCTTCCACAAATTTCAGCTCAGGGCTGGGTAAATAGCCAAGCCAGGTTAGTGATTGAGGGCCAAAGTGCAATGCCAAGAACCCAGTTTAAAAAAAAAAAAAAAAGCCAACATGGTGGTAGCTTATAATCCCAGCACTGAGGAGATGGAGACCAGGGGATCCCTAAGGTTCCCTGACCAGACAGCCTACCTTGAATTAGTGTGTTCCTGGCCAATGGGAGACCCTTTCCCAAAAAACAGTAGATAATGCACAAAGAAGGACATGCTGAGGGAAGAGGCTGTCTTCTGACCTTCATGTACACATACACATGTACACCCATAAATGTGTAAATACACAGATACATAGCTCACACATGCACAGAAAAATTACTCTTAGGAAATCAGTGGGAAAGGATGATTCCCTGCATTAAAAGTACCCAGCTCTGGTGTAGCACCAGTATCTAGCTGAAAAGGGCAGGTTGGTCATTCACTAATCCCAGCACTGAAGAGCATGTTGAGCTGGCACTGGACAAACCCCACAGGTGAACACAGGGCTCTCACAAAAAGGTGAGTCCGTCAAACCCTTGCTTGACACAACGCATCTTTTCCCTGGACCTCAGCCTGGTTCCTTCCTACCATGACCCGGGCTTGCAAGTCTGTGTTTAAGCTCAGATGGACAAAACTTGTGTCACTACAGGAGCCATACCAGAGCCACCTTCCATTTCCTTCCTCAGACAGAGAAGTCCCCTTTCAAGTTCTCCAAGATTTTAAAGGCAAACCACAGAGGGGCCAGCTGTCCTGTGTGCCATGGGAAGCAGACAGAGGACCAAGGCTGAGCTCAAATTTGCCTCAGTCCTGGTGTGTCAGTTTCCTGAGTGCTGGGATGAGGCATATGTCACTGTGCTTGCTAAAACTAAGTATTTAAAAATACCATTACATTAAGACTTCAACAAGTTCATGAATGCCCGTGGCAGCTCAATATATGTCTATGTTGTGTGATGCTCACACCTAGGTAACTGTATCTATCTCCTCAGTCAGCACACATTTCTTTAGGGCAAAACTATTGAGTCCTCTTTCCTAGCTTTTTTGAAGTATGATGTACATTATCATACTCTATAATGTATCATGTACAAGTGTCACCACACATATGTGCAGGTATAGAGGTTGGAAGTTGATGTCAGATGTCCTCATCTATGACTACCACTGAACCTAGACCTCACCAGTTGGTTGGATAGGCTGGAGAGCAAAGCTTCTGGGTCCTTCTTTCTTCATCTTCCCAGCACTAAGTTTACAGACAGGTAATACTGAACTTGGCTTTTTACTTGAGAGTTGGGTATCTGAACTCAGGTCTTCAGGATTTTGGGCTAAGGACTTCACCCACTGATCTATCCCCCAACCAATCCCAGATTTGGTGATTTCTAAAACTGTTTTTTACTCTTGTCTTCCAAGGTTCTCTGGGGAACTGGAAGTCCATGGGTCAGAGCCCATACATCCCATAGTTCAGACTCAAATACACAACCTCTTGCATGCCTGAGCACACTGCTTCCATGATTTGCTGATGCTGACCCAACACCCACAATGTGGCTGGTACTGCACAGTGTGTGGGGCACAGTGATGAAGGAACAGGGGCCAAGAGAGTGAGATCTAGAACGGTTTGTCTCTACATCCGGTTCTTGATGGCCTCTGGATGCCTGCTCATCTTCACTTCTGCTCAGGTTCCCAGGGACTTCTGGGTAACTGCTGACACCCAGTCGGCTCAGCAAGTTCTCTCTTTGATCTTAGCAAATCAGGCACACAGGCGGGTCCTGGGTCTGGGAGCTGATGCTTTTGTAGAGTTAAGCACCTCTGCTGAGGACTGTGTCTAAGGCCTGTGGGCAGTTGGAAGAGACTCCTCGACAAGGTGGCTGGCTTATTGCTGGCAAGCAGCAAAATCTGCACTTCAATAGTGATCATGGTGCTCAAGGAAAGTCCTTCAAAGACAAGTGTTCAGACCCCCTCCACCCTGGCAACCAAGACAGAGAGGTGAAATAAGCTTGTCTATGCGCCTTGTGTGATGCCACAAAGAATCCTGCCCTGTAGGAAAACCATTCCCTAGACCCAGGAGAAGGACCAGAGGGAAGAACAGTGACCAGAGGTCATGGTGAGTGAGGGACAGGAGAGACTTTACCTTCCTTGGTGCACTGAAAGCTAGATGGCCGGCTCTGCCATTCCTAAGCACACACTAAAGGACTCTAGCCTACCACAGGGACACTTGCACATTCATGGTCATTACTGCTCCATTCACAGTACCCACAAAATGGGGTCAGCCTAGATTCCCATCAGCTGAAGAAGGGATAATGAAGATGTGGTACATACACAATGGAATTTTATTCAGCCATAAAGAACAATAAAATCGGGGAATTGTGTAGGTCTGGAAAGTATTGTATTTGGCTAGGAGATGGAGGCTCAGAAAGACAAAGTCACATGTTCTCTTTCATATGTGGGTCCCAACTGTTAATGTTTGTTAATGTAAACAAGGGGTGAGAGAGTAGATGTAAACTTTGAAATTAAACAAAGGGTCACAAGATGGAAACAAGTGTGAAAGGGAAGGACAAATGTGACGTGAAAGCAGAAAAGAGGACTCTGGGAAGAGGAGGCCACAAAGCGGGAAGGATAGGGGCAAGGGAACAGAAACAAAAACAATTTTGCTTGAAAATAATTCCATAAAGAGACACAATTCTCTGTTAAACAAAACAGGTATCATGGTTGTGGCGTATGCCTGTAATCTTAGCATGCAAGAGTCTGGGACAAAGGGATGAGTTTGAGGCCAGTCTGGGCTTCACAGTGGTTTTGTATCAGAGAAGCAGGTAGTATGGGTGTAGCTCAGTGGTGGGACACTTTGCTACCAGTACAAAACTCTGAGCTCCACTACTACCATGAAAATAAAGCAGACCTCGATTCAAAGAGAGTGAGTGTCTTCTCTCTGTAGCTTCTCTGCTGTGCTCAGGGGCTAGTTGCTTTTTGTGTTCTCTGAATGCCCTTATTTGAACAATATTTTATACAGTTACCCTTGAAGAGCTAAGGTAAAGGGCTAATTTCAAGTCCCTGGATGGAGCACTAGAAGAAAGCCGCCCAGGCTCTGGGACATTGGCCGAGAACCGCCCCCTCACTGCTGTGGTTTCTTTCCAAGAAGCTCAAAATGTGGCTGAATTAGGACTGTTTGCTTCCGTTCTAGCTGCTTCCCAATGCCAGGTTTACACTAAAGTTCTGGCCTGCAGAACAAAGGCATTTCAAACCCAAATTAACTATGCGTCAGCTTGGAAACCCTATCTGTATCCTGGCAGTGTCTGCTTATGCCTCTGTAGTCACCTTCTCTCCCACTCCCAACCTTAGCATCCTTCCTAGACATTCTGTTTATCCTGATTCTCTCTCTCTCTCTCTCTCTCTCTCTCTCTCTCTCTCTCTCTCTGTGTGTGTGTGTGTGTGTGTGTGTGTGTGTGTGTGTGTTTGCCTATATTGTGTATGTAGATCAGAAACTGACATCCAGGGTCAATTCCTCTATTATTTTGTAAGACAATTTCTCTCACTGAACCAGGAGTTCACTGGTTCTGTTAGTCTGACTGGCCACTGAGCTTCACAGACCCTCCTGTCTCCACCTCTCTGGTGCTGTAGTTTATAGGCATTTGCCTCCCTATCTGGCCTTTACACAGGTTCTGGGGATCCAAACGCATGTCTTCATGTTTGTGTATCAGGTACCTTACCAGCTGAGCCATCTCCCTGGTTAGTTTCTCACTGCTATGGTCAAATACCTGACAAATGCAACCTAAAGAAGGAAGGGTTTGTTTTGGCTCGCAGTTTGAGGGAACAGCCTATTGTGGTGGGAAGTCATGACAGCAGAATCTTGAGACAGCTGGTCACACTGAATCTAAAATCAGGAAGATGAAAGAGAGAGAGAGAGAGAGAGAGAGAGAGAGAGAGAGAGAGAGAGAGAGAGAAACTGGCACCCGGATCACTTTCCTTCTCACTCAGTCACAGTACACATAGGTTGGTATCTTGGTCCATTTGTACTGCTCTTGAAAATACCCAAGAGTGGGTAGTTATATATTTCACATTTCTCTGTCTCTGGAGTCCAATCACTGTGCCAACTTTACGGTGTTGGCCATGAAGACCAGGTACAGTTATAACAGGGTGGCTCACAAGTGCCCATCTTGGGTAGCAAGTAGTGACCCAGAGTATAAGAAGATCAATCAGTTTCTCTGAGGTCTCCAAATATCAAAAGGAACAGCATGCTTTTAAGCCAAGCTTGATGTCGATGGCTGATCTGCCATTGCCATGCTCACTTTCCTCCAGCTGAGAAGGTCCGTGCTGTGACACACAGAGAGGACCACGAGGTGGGGCTTCTCCTGCAGTTCAAATACACACATTTCTCCTGTCTGGAGTCATCAGCCTTCTCTCTAGTATGTGCCTCATCTTGCCTATACACTTAGCCACCCAGACGACTTCCCACCAGTTGGGCCCTCCCTCCTAGTCCCTATTGCCTCCCGTGGGTGCTCTTTAGTTCCTGCTGCAGCCTTTCCTGGCATCTCTTAGAAGACTTATAGGAATCTTACCCAGTGGATTGGAGGTCAGCATGGAACCATGTTATTGAGAACCAGTACCTTTCTTGAGATGACTGGGTGGTGTGGAGTAGGGCTGAGTGAAGACAGGGCAGAGTAGCAGGTTACAGAAAGAAAGCCTGTGTCAAGACCAAGAGTGGGCATGGGCAGCATGGGAGGAGGAAATGGGCATTACCTTGAGGCCGGTCTGTGTGTTTCTACCAACTTCCTATTGTTCTTGTTTCTGTAAGGTATTGTTGTGTTACTGTGACAAAATACCCAACAGAAACAATGCAGGGGAGGAGGGACTTATTTGACTGAAGGTTTCAGAGAGTTTTGTCCATTATGACAGGAACAATATGGCAGAATAGCCGAGTCTGGGCTGCAAGTGTGGGGTGGAGCTGATCACATCATGGTGGACCAGGAGGCAGAGAGTGGCTAGAACCTTCAAAGACTTGGCTCTGGTGATCCACTTCTACCGCCCAGGCCACATCTCCTAAAGGTCCACAGCATTTAGAACAGCACCTCGGGATACTTCAGAGTTGAGTCAACCATAATACTGTTTGTTCCACGGGCCTCTTGAAGACATCTTTCCTGCTACCTTCCATGCATTCCAAATGTTCTTTCAAGGCACAGCTCTGGCAGTGGGAAGCCTCACCTTAGGTTCTGGGCACACCAGTCTTCAAACCTTGTTGCTTACAGTTGACACCTGAAGTTCTGTTCCTTGCTTGTTTGTCCTTGGCCTCCTCTCAAGCATGTCTCTAGCCCTCAGCTCTTCTGCTGAGAGGGCTCCTCCCTGCTGGCCAGACCCCACGATTCTGGAAGCTGGAATATTTGGTTTTCATGATCTCTTTTACCAGCTCTTGTAAAATTCTGTGCATGCGATGTATATCACTCTACTCCCACAGAGACACCAACTGTCTATTCACCCCAAACAGGGAACTAACAACAGGCTAAAATAGTAACACCGAAGTCCAACTTGGTGAACCAAGGAACTTATTGGGGTTACTTACAGAAGTGTGAGTGAGGGGTCACTTACAGGAGCAGGGACAACTCAAAGGCAGCTGCATCACTACAAAGTCCACCCAAGCCTGGGTGACGTCACGTCACTCATGAAAGCTGGAACCCTGGAGCTCTCTGGATGACTCTTAGGAAGCTCAGCAGGAAGGAGAGTCTGCTTTCCTCAGCTGCCTTTACCATTTATGTAAGCTTGAGGGTGGGGATTGTGCATCAGTAAGTTTTGGGAACTTCCCAGGACTTGTGAGTTGTTCACTTCCTGAGTCTTAATGTCTCCCGTAGAAATAGGGGAGAAGAAAACAGAATGTGCCATATGTGGCAGCTGCATCTGATCTGCAGAGTTTTGTCACTTCACAGATGTGTCGAACTGATGAAAGGAAAGGATTGTGTTTCCCATGATGCCTGGTCAAAATGGAAGTTCTTCCTGCCGGGAATCCTCCTGGTCACCCAGCAAATACAATTAGTAGAGCATAATTCATACAGAGAGTTGGAATCTGTGGCTGACTGTGATACTGGTGTGGGATGTGCTCTTAGAATGGTTGGGTGTATGGCTATTATGATGATGATGTGACCGTGTCCGTGTGTGTGTGTGTGTGTGTGTGTGTGTGTGTGTGTGTCTGTGTGTATGTTGTCATACTGTATGTGTACACACATATGTAGCATTCATATAAACTTCCTTCCACAACAATGAAAAGCTCAAAGGAAGCTTTAATGCCTTGGACATCACTGGGGTTGCAAAGTTTGGGGGTTCTTAGTTCCACCCACTCATAGGTAGGGTTTTCATGCTAAAGTGCTGAGTTTCAGAGACATGAGGGTGGGGTTTGCTAGTGATGGTAGCCAGAGTTACTATCGTCAGATGACACTGACAGCTTTTCTTCTTCCCCGAGGAGGCCTGGGGAACTGTGAGAGTGACATATAGAAGAATTTTTACCCAGAGCTGTGTGAACCAAGTCAGAGGGATACAAGGCAAGCCAACTGCCCAGGAAGCAAGCAGTCACTCAAACATGGATGGACTCCAAGGCCAGCTTGCAGGTGACAAAAGTGTTTCCTGAGGTCACCGGGAACGGGTGATGATGGGGACACAGTCAGGGAGAGGGTGTCACTTTTGAGTTCCAGGATTCTGGACCTTTCCCTTTGGGTAGAACGTTGGGTTGGCTTCAGCTCCAGAGAGCTGCAAATCTGCCCAAATGTTGGTTTGGCTGTCAGGCTGGAAAATTCTTAGGTTAAAAATCAAATAAGAATAATAATACTGCAAGTCTCGAGTGTAGTTTATACTTAAATTATGCTCCCAGATGTCTATGAAGTCAATCCAAAATATAATTAATATATATTTTTTCCTCCATAGAGGGAAAATTTTGATGTAAGACTACTCAGGCATAATGCAACAAGCATATATTTACTACTCAGAAGCAACATGAAAGATGAAATATTTTCCCATATGGGCAGTAAATGCCCAGAGTGGACACACCGGATCTCCAGTATGGGAACCCTAAGTCTGAGCATGCACACACTGTCACCAGATCCCACTCCTCCACCTGCCCTCCTCCCCCACTCCCAGCCCTTGTATGTGTGGCTGTTTCATTTCTCATTCTCACCCCCTTTCTGTCCCACTGGCTTTGAAGGATGATGCCCAGCATTTCTAGCTGTTCCCCATATGGGAGGAAAGTTAAGGAATGGAGAGATGCTTGCAGATCTGAATAGTGAGATAGAGTGAGCTCAAGAGAGGGGCAGGAAAAGGCAGGAGGGCATAAGTGTTGTTTATGGGGAGGCACATAGGACCCAAGTGTGAGAGGGAGTGTGTTTTCCATGGGCTTCTGGAGGCTGTTGACCTTGGGTCCTGTTCTGCTCCCACCAGTCTGGGGCCCAGAACAGCGACTGCAAATACAGTCTGACTGGATTGGGCACAGGGCTTGGGAAGGAAGCAGTGCTCTGACCCCAAATACTACCTGAGCCTGAGTCTGCAGCAGTCTCTCCCACATCTGGGCTCATCTAGCCATGCCTGGACAAGCCTCCATGAGAGCTGCCTTGCCTTGAGTAAACTTCCTGTCAGAGCCACAAGGGGCCTCTTCCACCTCCTCCCTCCCACCTGCTCCAGCAATGCTGGAGCAAGGACAAATGTGAAGACTGAGTTGTCTTTAAGACAAAAAAAAAAAAAAAAAGTTTTGGTTGTTTGTTGTTGTTATTGTTGTTGTTGTTGTTGTTGGTGGTGGTGGTGGTGGTGGTGGTGTGGTGTGTGTGTGTGTGTGTGTGTGTGTGTGTGTGTGTGTGTGTGTGGTATATGCACATCATGAGAAGCTGGAGGAAGGTGTCAGGTGTCCTGCTCTGTCACTCTCTGCCTCATTCCTGCGGGACAGGGTCTCTCACTGAACCTGGAGCTAGGTTGGAAGTCCCAGTGATCCTCCTGTCTCCACTGCCTACTTCCCCAGCCCTGGGGTTACAGACACATCGCGAGGTGCTGCCATCTTTTTACTTGGATGAGAAAGATTCACAGACTCAGGTCCTCAAACTTGTCCAACAAACACTCTTACCCAGCCTTCCACCTGCTTATTTATTACTATTCAATTGTTTCATATAGGACATTTTTATCACATTCTTTTCCCTCCACCTGTTTTTTGAGACAGGCTCCCTCACCATCCTGAAACAAGCTAGGGGTGAGGAGAGTCTCCATACCCTGTGGTTTGAATGGCCTCCATTCTCATACATTTGAATGTTTAGTGGTAGTTTGTGGACCGAAGGCTTGGGAGGTCTGTTTTGTCAGAGGAGGTATGTCACTGGGAGGTGGGCTTGGAGGGTTCAAAAGCCGATGCCTTTCCTAGTTAGTGCTCTTTCTCCTGCCTCATGCGGATTAGGTGTGAGCTCTCAGCTCCGGCTCCAGCACCATGTCTGCCTCCTTCTGCTTAGCTCCCTGCCATGATAGTCATGAACTCCAACCCTGAGCCCCCAAATTAAATGCCCTCTTATATAAGCCACCACATGGGTTATGGGGATCAAACTCAGGTCCTCATGCTTGCAAGTCAAGTGCTTTATAGACTGAACTATGCCCACAACTCCAGGAAAACACACTTGGGCTGGTGAAATATATCAGGGGGTTAGAGCACAGACTGGCTTGCACAGGCCCGAGTTTGGTCCCCAGCTCCCATACCAGGCAGGCCACAACTGCCTGCACTTCCAGCTTCAGAGTCTACGCCTCTGCTCTTTCTGGGCACCCTCACTTACTTATGCACAGGCACCCACATATGGACACACACTCATACATAATTTAAGATAAAGTAAGTCATGGGCATGTCCTGTCTCCTATGGATCTGTTCTCAAAGCTTGGACTGACAGAGCAATCTTCAGTCAGTGGTGTGGTCTCCTTGAAACAATTCCTTTACCTTTGGCCCTTATTTCTAAAACTTTGTACATCAAACACAGAAGTTGAGGCTCTAATGAGCTACTTTTCCTTATTCTGAAGTCCCGGTGGTGAGCCCAGGGTCTTCTTTGAGGGCTGACTATACTTCCAGGGAGTTCCATGGCCAGGGGTTCTCAAACCTCCAAGTTGACAACAGCGAATTGGGATGTTGTCCCACCAGGGAGTTCCAAGCTCTTCCTGTGGCTAGAATCTGTCCCACAGTGAAGTTGGTGAAGACTTCACTACCTACAGCAGCTGGAAAAAGTACTGCTCCTTCTGAGATGCGATGGCTGGAAGCTAAGGACTCCCCTCTCCTGGTGACTCTGGAACCCCAGTCTTCCTGGACCACCTCCTATAGCAATGCATGAAAAAAGAGTGACAGCTGCTTCACTTGTCTGAAGCTAAGGAGACCCCCATCTCACCTCCTCCTCGGCTTTTCCTGAACATCCTATCTGCCACTCCATCCTGGGAAGCTGATATCTGTCAGCTACCCACTCCCCTCTTATCTTTCTTCCACAGACTCAGGTCCATTCTGTTGTTCCATAATCAGCTTGGCGAGTTCTCTGCCCTAAAGTCACTCAGTGTCCTAAGCTGACTGACCGGGCACCAGATCTAGAATTTGCCGTCACTATAGGAGAGGAACCCAAGGACATGCTACATTGGAATATACAGCCAACGTTGCAGCAAGAACCTTCTAAATGAAATGCCACTCCTGGAGCAGCTCCCAGCATTGCTGAATTGTTTCACTGCCCATCCATACCCCCAACACCTCCCACTGAAGTGCTTCCAACCTGAGATTTAGAATGATCTTTCAAGACAAGTCGGTGAAAATTCTTATTTGTTTATGGCATGCTGGCATCTGGATTGAATTTAGCGTCTGCAGAACTATCAGGTTCTACCAGAGGAACATAGCATGGGCTAGCTGAGGCTCATACTCCACCCAAGACTTACAATATTGAGGAAGTGATTGAGGGAGTCATGGAGCCAACACTCAATATTGTGTGGGCTGGGGAAATGGTTCCATTGGTAACATGCTTGCCATGCAAGTTTGGTGACCCCAGTTCAATTCCTAGAACCCATGTTAAAAGCCAGACACTGGCATGTGTTTGTAGTCTCAGTGCTGGAGAGGAAGGGAAAGGATGGTCCCTGCAGTTCATTGCCAGCCAGCCTAGCCTACTTAGCTAGTTCCAATCTAGTGAGAGACTCTGTCCCATGAGGGGACCTCTAGAGGTGCCCTCTTTGTCCTACTGCCATATGTGCAGTGAGTGTCCCAAACAGAGAAGGGATGCCCCTCCCTCATATTGAAAAATAAACAACCATGGCTTTAGACTCGTTGTTGCAGAGCTCTTTCCACTGGACTCTGAAAATAAGTGCACAGATATCCCAATAGTTCCCCAAACCAGGAAGCCACTGTTCCATCTCCTGCACAAGCAAGCTTCTTTCTCTTCCCAGTGAGACCTTGAAAGTCTTTCAATGTGTGTGGTGCCTGACATGTTGTCTAAGAACTTGTCTGATGCTCTTGTCAGTGTCAAGGGGAGCATAATTCAACAAAGATTGAGATCCAGGGGCGGGGAGATGGCTCAGTTGGTACAGTGTGTACAGCACAAGCATAATGTCTCAGTTCCTTCTCCTGCTGCTGAGATGCAATAGTCCAGCAAGATCATCTTAAGGAGGAAAGAGTTGTTTCTGCTCAGAGCTCAGGGTGCAGTCTACCACAGTGGGGAGGTCAAGGTGGCATCCAAAAGATGGTCATATCACATCTGCAGGAGCAGAGAGGGCTGGGTGCTACTCAGCTTCCTTCTTGCATGAACACATCCATGAAGAAAGGATCTCCTTCATAAATGGTGAGTTTTTCTGCACCAGTCAAGATAATCCCACGTAGGCCATTCCCCCAGGTGGTTCTAGAGTCTGTCAAGATGACAATTAACATTAAAATCACATGAGAGGACCTGTGTTTGATCCCCAACACCTGCGCAAGAAAACCAGGTATAAAGACATGCTCCTGTAGTCTCAGTGCTGGGGAGCTGAGATTGGGGTACCCCTAGAGCCTGCTAGCCAGCTACAGTGAGAGACCCTGAAAAATAAGGGTTGGAGCAACTGAGAAAGACACTCTCCATTGACCTCTGGCTTCCATATACACTCGCATGCGCATGTGCAGATGCAGATACACATGCATGCATGCAAGCAATACACTTCCCTGCATCATCTTCTCCTTTGTCCTTACAGACACTCCATTCCCCAGACTCTTCCCTCTCCCAGCATTCCCTGAAGGTCCAGCACCCCAGCTCCTCATGACCTACGCACACCACACCCGTGGTCTGTCATTTTCCCTCTACCAGCCTGCTTGCAGCATCTTCTCCTGATGTCTAACTGAATCTGAAATCTGAGGGATTGGTTATAATTCCCTGTTGCATGGGGTCGGGGAGCTGTGTGACCTTTGACAAATGTCCTCTCCCAATTCTGGGCTCTATTTCTTGTTGTCTTCTAAAGATGAAGAGTAAACCTGTGTCCAGGCTTTCAATGAGTAAAAAGACTGGTCCTGCCTACTGAGCTCTGTGTTCCATGTTGCTGTGGTACACATTGCTTTCTTCCCTTTTCTTCTGTTGGCTTCACACTCCACCTCTAGCATACCCCAGCATCTGAATGTGAAGAGTGACTCTCAGCCAAGGCCTTTGCTTCCCCACTTCCTAAAACTCTTGCCAGTCCCTTTTGACATTTGCAGCTGGCTGTGCACAGCTGTGGATGGGGTGCACAGTGAGCAGTCAATGTTCAAGGTGCAAGAGGGGATGATACCAGGTGGTAGCCCTAGATTCCACACTGCTGAATTGACCACAGGCTTTATCTGCCCCCTAAGAAAAAGCCGGCAGTTGTCCCTTTGGGTCAAACATCTGAACCATGGGTCCCTTGGGCATGGGGGTTGTCTCAGGCTGTGTTACTCTCTCTGGGCAGATGACCAGAGGGTCTCAGACTCCTTGGCTGCACTGAGTTCCCCACCCATCAGGGCTTCTTTATTTCTGGTTGAGACTGGAAACACACCATGTTACCAATTTGTGAGCTAGAACAGCTGTCACTCCCCAGAGTAGCTTCTTATGGCACAGGTCTCTTTTCTCCCTCTAAGTTGCCTGTCTGTCGACAACTTGTCATGTGTCTACAAAGTGCTTAGAGTGCCTCAGAGGAAAGGTGCGACTCAAGCACAGGGTGTTGCTGCTGGTGCAACTCATTATTTTATAACGCAGAACCTTTAAGCTGCAGGATGTGTGGAAAGCAATTATTTGCTTTGCTTTGCTCTGCCTGAGTCTTATAGCAAAATGCCATACTGAGAAAATGAAGTCATAGGAGTAATAACCACACTGTGCTGATAGGCCTCTGGTCTTTTTACAGCCACCAGGGACTACATTCACTGATCCCCGGGGGTTATAGAGATGAACACTGTTGTCCCTTAGCTTAAACACAGGGTGGGGTGGCTGAAAGAAAGAGCCCTAAAATACAGGGTTTAGTTGACACTCTGGTTGCTGTATTCTGGAATGTTCTTTTTCTCATAGAAGAGCATTATGAGAATTGGCTCATTTTGCTGCCTGGTAGCCGTTGGAAGGGTAGGGGTGGCCGTGCCCCTCCAGAGTCCTTCTATGAGGAAGTCCTTTTCATAACTCACCTACCACACAGGTACCAACATATACCTAGAATGTGTACTGTGGCTGAACTGATGGTCTCACAGAGGCATATGCCCCAGGGACCTGGTACCTACTATCAAGGTTGGGAGAAAGTTCCTGCCTCTCAAAGCTGGTAGGATTTCAGGGACAGTCTTAGAGACAATCCTGCTCACCCTATTTTACTAGAAATCAAGACTGTAAACCATATTCTTCCACATAGCCAAGTGGCAAGAAATATGGTATGCTAGGAAGAAGTTAGTTTGAGAATCGTGCAAACCTTGGCTAAAATTCAAGTGACTTGACAGTAGTTATGTAAGGTTGAACAGTGTCTACCTATCCCACTTTGTCCTCAGTACAATGGCAGTGAATGCCTTCCTTGAAGAGCTATGAATGTCCTTATGTGTTACAATAGACATGGTGTAGGAAGGGCAGGAACCATACCTTCTGACAGATAGGGGCAGATTGTGTTAGGGTATTTCACTGGGAGTTTGAAATCACCCATGGTGAGTGTTCTAGTTTCTTTTCTGCTGCTGTGAAAACTACCCTGATCAAAAGAAACTTAGGGGAGGAAAGATTTGAATTAGCTTATAATTCCAGGTTATAGTCCATCCTTGTAGGGAAGTCACAGTACCAGCAGCTTGAGACAGCTGGTCATATCACACTCACAGTCAGGAACAGAGAGCAATGGATACATCCATGCTACCTGCTTGCTACTCAATTATCTTTCTTCACTTTTATGCAATTAAGAGCTCAGCCTAGGGAATGGTGCTGCCTACAGAGGGTTGTATCCTCTTACATTAAGTAATAACCAAGACAATCCCCACAAACTTGCTCTGAGGGCAACCTGGTCTAGGCAATTACTTACTCAAGCTCTCTTTACAGGTGATTTTAGGCTGTGCCAAGCTGACATTTAAAATTAACCACCACAGTGAAAGTATTTCCATTACAGAAATTAACCAAGGCTAACTAAGCAGGAGGAGCAATGTTTTCCCGAGAGCTTATTCACCAGTATACTGCTGCATAACAAGAACTCATGAAAGGCAGCCATTGGGGCTGGAAAGATGACTCACTGACTAGAGTGCTTACTGTTCTTACAGAGGACCTAGGTTATGGTCCCAGCACCCATGGCAAGTGGCTCACAGTGGCCTATAACTCCAGCTGGTTACATCTGATACCCTCCTGTGGCCTCTGAGGGCATCTGCATAGATGTGATGCACATAAATTCATGCAGGTAAACACACACACACACACACACACACACACACACACACACAGTAGAAAAGAAATACAGCTACTATGAGTAAACTCTAGTAAAATTCATGTTGGCTCAAAGAGTGAAAATACAATACATCTATTAGTAGAACATAAACTAACAGCTTGTTTTATGGGAAAAGTGGTAATGCATCTACTCAAAATTGATCACAGCAAAGATAAATGAACAGTCTGCTGTGGGATGTGGAGCCTGTCACTTGGATCTATGGCTCTTGCTTATTGAATTGGAGTTTATTTTGTGTTGCTTTACTAACTCTGCTATTATTTGGCTTATAAGAATACACAGGGCTGGAGCAATGGCTCATCAGTTTAGAGCACTTGCTGCTCTTGCAGGGGACTTGGTTTCAGTTCTCAGCACCCACATTGGGCAGCTAACAACCACCTTTTCCAAGAGATCTAACATTCTCTTCTGCCCTCCATGAGCACTACACACACACACACACACACACACACACACACACACACACACACACACACGTTACAAATGCACTACTTAAAACCCTGGTAAAAAAAAAAAAAAAAAAAAGGTTAAACACCTGTCAATTGACAGATAACAAAAAAATGGTATTCCCATTCTTTATCTAATGCAGGAAATATGTAAAGAGTTCTTAACAACAAAGCTCCCAGGATGGCTTTATAAGGTGATATAAAGTAATGTAAGCAAATCTGCCATGTTTGGGGCTAGGGATGTAGCTCAGTGGTACAGCACTTATATGTCATTGCAGAGCCCTGGGCTCCAGCGCTACATACATACATACACACACACACACACACACACACACACACACACATTCACAATCACATATAAAAAGAACTTGCATACACATTTTGTAAATGCTGTATTTTTGCATATAAGAATATTAGACACAGGAAAACGAAGTAAATTATTTCAGATTACAAACTAAAGCTAAGTTTGAATAGTCAGCATAGAAGCAAAAATCTTTTCACCAGTAACTGGGCAATAATGGCTGGTTGTGCTGGTTAGTGTTTTGTCAACTTGACACTAGGGTGGGTCATCTAAGGAAGAGGGAACTTCAACTGAGAAAACATTCCATCATTCCATCAGGTTAGCCTATAGGCAAGTCTGCTGAAGATTTTTCCTAATTAGTAATTGATGCTGGAGGATCCAGCCCACTGTGTGCGGTGCCACCCCTGGGCAGGTGGTCCTGAGATGCATAAGAGAAGCAGCTGAGCATGAGCATGGACAGCAAGCAGTCTCTGTTCTCTATGGCCCTGCTTCAGTTCTTGGGTCAAGACTCCTGCCTTGAGTTCTCTCAATAGATTGCTCTGGAGAAGTAAGCAAATGAACCCTTTCCCCCTCACGTTGCTTTCTGCCAGAGTGTTTGTTTTTTGTCACCACATTAGAAAGCAAACTAGGACAGTGGTGTTCTATGCTGTCATAAGAAGACCTATATAGACAAACGGAGAATACTCAAATTACCAAAATAGGTTAATTTATGTACTCATGGCCAGAATCTTAGTCTGACTGTCCTGCTTTTACAAAAAAGGAGTGGCTTATAAACAGTAGAAACTCACTGAGGCTGGAAGACCCAGGTCATGGTGCTGGAGGGTTCAGTGTCTGCTAAGGGCACCCTTCTGGTTCATAGACATGTATAATCTTTGTGTGCATGGTGGGAAGGGCAAAGACAATCTCTGGGCCTGTTTCATGAGAGCACTGCATTCATGAAAACCCTACTCTCATGATCTGACCACACACCACAGGCTCCACCCTCTAATACTATCTTTGGGTTGGGGAGTTTCCTATGAGAATTTGGTGGCATTGGGTTGGGGGAGAAATGGCATTCAGTGAAAACAAACAAGGATCACAGGCTAATCAGAACAACCGGGAGGAGAGCTGGCATCACCACATGTAAATACTGAGAGATGCAGTCTTGAGGGAGAGACAGGAGTGTGTGTGTGTGTGTGTGTGTGTGTGTGTGTGTTTACATCTAGTTACACATTTTTTGTGATATTTCATTCAACAGTAAACACGATTGTTAATTAACAGTAACATAGACAGGTCTACATGTGTTTGCCTAAATGAAATAAGCAGTCTGATGAGTCAGCTGTGGCAAAGGTGATGAAGAGAGCCCTGCAGATCATGGTTGAGAACAATGTTGGCTTTCTTCTTTGTGTGGTGGGATGACATGAGAACATGAAGATCCACAAGGTAAGACAGGAGGGGGATATCCCACACCGTCATTGCCGTGTCTTCATTTTCCTGTAAAGTTCATGTAAGTTCAGTAAGGGGTGTTGCAAAATGGCATTTGTGAGCTGGAAAGGGCAGAAGTCTCTACACCACTGGTTCTCAATCTTCCTAATGCTGCAGCCCTTTAATAAAGTTCCTCATGCGGTGGTGATCCCAATCATAAAATTATTTTCACTGCTACTTCATGACTGTAATTTTGCTAGTTATGAATCATAATGTAAATATATGATATGCAGGGTACCTGATATGCAAACCCTGTGAAAGACTCATTCAACCCCCAAAGGGGTCATGACCCACAGGTTGAGAACTGCTGTTCTGCCGTGTTTCTATAGCATTTTATATTTGCTTTGTTTTATTTTTTAAGTTAAAACAAGATTTATTTCTTTTTATTTTATGTATATGCATATTTTGCCTACATGTATGTGCATGTAGGCTGGAAGAAGGCATTGAATACTCCGGAACTGGAATTATTGATGGTTACAAGCTCCTATGTGAGTACTGGAAATTGAACCAGCATCCTCTGCAAGAGTAACAATTATTCTTAACCACTGAACCAACTCTACAGTCTTTATATTTTATATTTGTCTCAAGCTTTATTGAAAAGATAGTGGCTCATGTCTGGATTTCATAGCAGCCTGCTTTGGTTTGGAAGAGAATCACACACACACATAAACACATACACACACACACACACACACACACACACACACACACACACCCCACCACCACCACCACCACCAAGTATGTTCAGGTAGGCTGAGTTAACTCACAGAAGAGTAAGAAGCCACTGAACCAGCCTTAAGCCACTGACCAAGCCAGAAGGGAAGAAACGTGTCTTCCATAGACGTTGTGTCTATGGAAGCTAGAATGGAAAGACAGGGGTAGAAGGGATGGAGATGGAGAAGCCTGTCCCTTCTTCTAACCAGCAAAACTGACACATTCCTTCATGTTCTCTGTTCAGAGCACCTAGGTCCCTTTGATATTTTTCTTTCTCTGCTTTCTGAACCCTGGATCTGGTATCCTAACATCCATGATGGCGATCCAGACGTTAAGCTCTGTGTTCACATTGGGAGATATATGGAGCCATGTCCTGATGTCATGTTGGCTGTAGCCTTGCCCACCAGTCATGACTGTTTGGTGTGGATTTGAAATTTACATACCAGGTATGACTCCAGGTAACTTAGTAACTTAGTTGATTTTTTTTTCTCTCACTGCCTTCTGTATTTAGGGGGCAAGAATGCTTTCCTCTCTCTCTCTCTCTCTCTCTCTCTCTCTCTCTCTCTCTCTCTCTGTGTGTGTGTGTGTGTGTGTGTGTGTGTGTGTGTGTGTGTGTGTGTGTTTGATAACATGGAGGGGATGCATGCCAGGGTCCACCTCAGGTGTTTTCCTTAGAAGTCATCCACATTTCTTTGCTGATGTAGGCTCTCTCCCTGGGACCTGTAACCCACCAGGTGAGATTTTTCTTTCTGTCCCTCTTCGACTCTGGAGTCCCAGGGATGTGTCCCCACCCGAGCTGTATTGTGCCACCACACTTGACTCTTACATAGGTTCTGAGAATCTGACCCAAGGTACTCATGCTTACATGGTGAATGCCTTTTCCACTAAGCCACCTCCCCATTCCTCCTGTTATATTTTAAAAGATTTCTTAATTATCTACTCATTTTCCTGTCAACATTAGTGGAGCCTAATTAGTGCACCAAGACTGAGAAGAACTGGGCACCCTGAAGACTGACCTGTCCTCCTAGGTCTGGCTAGAAAAGCTTCCTCCTGCCACTTGCCCTCATCCAGCTAGGCAGCCAGTCACACATAGCACAGTTTTCCCCCTCGAGACTGTTATGAACACAACCCAGCCACACCCCTGAGTTGGCCTCTTTTTGCTTTATATACAATACTGCTTTCAGACTCTCTCACTGCTGAACTGATGAGTGTATCTGAGGCCTTTTTCTCTCATTGCTAAGGGGTGGCCTGGCATAGAAATACCATATCTGTTCTATTTTACCTCTTTCTGAGAGAGCCAGAGTGGAGAGAGAAGGAGGGAGGGAGAGAGTGAAGGAGGGAGGGAGGGAGGGAGGGAGGGAGGGAGGGAAAGAGAGAGGCAGCAGTTCACACTAGCTTGTACATGTCTGGGCTGATGGACTTGTCCATGGAGATAAGATGCATTCTCCACCTTCTGAGGACTTCAAATCTCACAGCAGGAGTAGCTGTCAATATCCATCAGAGGAGAGAGAGAAGATACATCCACAGATGCTTGAATCAAGGGTAGAAAGTGACTAAGGTGGAGGAACTGGGGATACCAAACCAAGGTACCATCTTTGGTTGAGGTGCTCATGGGAAATTTTAACATGGGGAGGATGCCCAAGCCTTCAAAGTTGGGGACCTAGAAAGTCAGAGAGTATAACTGAGTCAAGGGCAGGAAATGGATGGAGAGGTCGGGCATGGCAGCAGAAGAGAAGGTGAATATATACAACACAGAAGAAGCCTGGGGTTTTCAAGCTGAGAAGACTGGGGATTGAGGGGAATAGCATATGACAGAAAGACAGGCCAAGCTCCACCTACAGAGGGCCTTGAACACCAAGCATGAGACTCGATGAGCAAGTTCAGACACCGGTATGACATTGTTGATGTCTTAGTGATGAGCTAGCTGCCAGCTCTCCAATCGAGCATCAAAGGTAGCAATGATCCCACCAGCATTGCTGGCAAGTATCTGAAATTTAGATCAGATGAGTAATTGCATTAGGTCACAGCACAGAGAATGCCAGAGTCAGGAGCTACAGGACCTGGGCTGACTCAACCCTGGATACTGGGGACTTTGCACAAAACAGGTGTAACTACAGGTAAGGGGTGGGTTCCTATTAACTATTGTTCCTTGAAAGTCACTATGGAAATAGTTGTTTGCTTTTAAGTGTTTGAAAGGCTGTGAAACATTATCAATAATGCTATTAATGTTATGTGATATTTTGATGACTATTTTTTAAGTTATTTTATATACATTGTGCCACTACATCTTCAGTGTAAGCCTGAGACTTTATCAAGCCATTATTATTATTATTATTATTATTACCATTTTTTTATTATTTTATCAAGACTACTGTTATTCTGTATCCCCCCCCAGGAGAGAAAAGGACACCCAAAAGTGTTAAGAACTTTCCCAAAGCACTAAAAGTAATTGATTAGTCAGGACTCTAACCTTTGACTCTTTGATGTATTTCAATCACTTGCTAATGGGAAATGAAGAGGAATGGTCAACCGGATGTATCTGTCTAGAAAACTGTGTTGCTGACCAGCAGGTTTCATATTCACAATATACCCCAACATATTGTCAGCCTGGTTGGGGCAAAGAAGAGTTGCTTAGAATGAGTTAGGCTTAGAGTCTGCTTCAGGGGTTTGGGCTGTGATTCTTAAGCTTCTGGTCAGTATGGACATTTGTCCTCCTATGACTCTTGGAGCCACTGTCAGAAAGGAAGCTACATTCAGTAAGAACAGAATAAAAAATGTATACAAGAAAGGTGTGTGTGTGTGTGTGTGTGTGTGTGTGTGTGTGTGTGTGTGTGCAGTCCAAAGTGTCCTTTTTAATCACTTGATGCCCTATTCTCTTGAGACAGGGTTTTTTTCTGCCCTTGAAGCTAGGTTGGCTGTTAGCAAATCCAGTCCCCTTCTTCCCTCCTCCTGCTGTGCCTAAGTTATAACCTTGCGTAGCCACACCACATTTTTTTACATGGGTGCTAGAGACTTGAACTCAGGTCCTTATGTTTTCATAGCAAGCACTCTTACCCACTGAATCACCTCCCCAAACCCTCTGAAGTCTCTTTTAACTGCCTGCCTTGGCCTACTCAGCCTGGGTGAGTCCTAGATAAACAGGTTCAGGCAGGCTGTGACAGTGACCCAGGGCCTAGCTGAGAACAAAAGGGACTTCAGGAGAGGATGCCTGGAGGGAGTGTGCCACTGTCATCACTTTGCTCCAAGTGGGTTCTGTGTAGCCAGGCATCAGGAGGGTGAGTCAGTGACCAGTCATGAGAAATGGAGGCCACACAACAGAGTCACTGCCGAATCCTGTGCAAAGGCTGAGCCACCCATGCCCCAGGCTCTTCACACACCTTACTGTCTAATTTGGATTATCCCCAGAAGTTTGTCGGCTTTGTGTCATGTGAGCAATCTTTTATGCCAGATTGCTAAACAACCTGAGTGAATGGAGCTTCTTGTGCTTCTGTCTCCATCACTAAAGCTCCAGCTTCCACTTTAATCTATGCAACCCAACCTTCATCAAAGCCTCCTCCAGTCCATCAACAAGCCCTACTCCAGCTCAAGGAACTGGGAGGTCCTCAAGTCACTTTGAACACACAGGTGCTGTGCAGCAGCTCTACAAAGGGATCTTTTGAATGGGGAAGATAGCTGAGTAGGTAAAACTATTGCCTTGCAAGCATGAAGACCTGGGTTTGGTTCCCAGACACTACCTTAAAAAGGCCAGATAAGGTGACACCTCATGTAATCCCAGCACTGGGAAGGGAGTGACAGGCAGATCCCTAGAATCACTGACTGGCTAGCATAGCATAAATTCTAGGCGAGTGAGAGAAGTTGTCTTCTAGCCTCCCCATGTGTACACACACACACACACAGAGAGAGAGAGAGAGAAAGAGAGAGAGAACAAATTAAATAAATATTTCTTATAAAATTTTCTATGCATAATTCATTATTTCTCTCTGCTAAACAATAGCCAGGTAGTCAGCTAATGATAACCATCATTGGCCATGGTCAGGAATAAAGGATGTTTAAGGGAGCAGCTGTTTTTACATCACAGCATATGGGTTAGAAGTAGAAAGATGCTGCTCCATCCTTGCTCTCTACTCAGTAGACAGACTCAGGGATTCTCGGTGATAATAATTAGTACATACTTTTCTCCTGGAACAAGTTTGCCTGCAATTTCTCAGCTTGAAAGTCAAAGAAAACTAGTCTTATGTGCAAACATAGACTCTCTCTCTCTCTCTCTCTCTCTGTGTGTGTGTGTGTGTGTGTGTGCACACGTGTATGTGTATTCAAGTGTAAAGGTGCACATGTACACATGCTTAAATGAAAACCAAAGGCATGTGGGCTATCTTTCCTCCATCACCATCACCTTGTTTTTTTAAGACAGACTCTCCTATTGGCCTGGGCATCACCAATTAGGCTAGGCTGACTGGCCAGTGTCCAGGAATCTTCCTGTCCCTGCCTTCCCCAGGGCTGGGATTACAAGTACACCACCATGCCTGTTTTGTTTTAAACAAACAAAAAACAACAAAGAAAACAAACCATGCATTCTTGGTTTGCAACTCGGGTCCTCACACTTGTGAGACAAACCACCTACTAACTAAACTATCCCACAGTCTTAGCCATGACTTTTCAATCACTTCACAATGTCCCCATCCTCCAATTTCCCAGTGTCCTTGCTGAGAAGTCTCTGAGCTGGGAACAACTGCTAGAGTGAGGAAGGACTGTTGTGAGGGGACTCAAGGGGAAGTCTCCGGAGTCCTTTGAGTCAGAGTGAGTCACTGCTCTGAGCCAACTGACACAGGTTGCAAACTGCAAGATTAATGTTGATGGGTTAGCTATTGAAGCACGAGGACATAAAGCCTCTGGATCCCTTCCCTCACCCACACACGCCTTTTCATGAAGACATAATGAAGAGGAAGTAGGAAAGGGTAAGTCAGCTTAGGATGCTGTCAGGTTTGTCTGATAGTTTTTCTTTTATATCCATTCATTTCATTGTCTTACTACACATACATATGTGAATATGTACATGTGTGCTGTATGCACACATATACATATGTGTATATATCTTCTCATTCTTAAGTTAACACATAAGAAAGAAGGACTTGGAAGGAGTCACTAATATTAGTCCCATCTACTGAAAAGGGGATGTGAGACACCAGCAGACCAGGGGCTACATCTCTGCTCCGGAGCTCTAGCCCCCACTGACATGGGTGCCACCTCCTGAAAAGTGCCTGTCATTGTAGCACTAATCCTGGCTAGTCGCCATCCATCTAACCCAGGAAGCAAGGCATGGACCTCCATCTGCATGACGCTTGTGTGCAACCCATGTGCAGACACATGGTTCTGGAATGGGCTCTTAGGAAAACACTCCTTCTGCCTTCCTGTACCAGTTGCTTGGGATGGTGAGGCTCCAATGGTTGGCTTGGCTCTGTTGTTGATCTTTCTGTTTAATTTCCTCCAGTTCCATCATTCATTCCCAGAATCCTCTGTCCTGTTGTTTTGGCAGAAACAATCTATGAAACGACTCAGAAGGGGAACTAAACATTTTAGTGGGAAAAGATTGGAAGTTTAACGAGACGCTGGCTTCATTCCTTCGAGTACTGAGAATGAACCCTGGCACATACGGATGAAATTTCAATGGGGATTTGTCCATGGCGTTTAGACTAAGAAAAACTCTGGAAATGCCACATGCTCATAAGAATCTAGTCAGGGTGGCCAAACAGGCAGATGGACAACATCTGAGGGGCGAGAGGGTGGAATAAGATGCTCTCTAAACCCGTGAGTGGTACCAGCTGTCAGTGTGGACTCACTCCGCCTCAGGTAGAGAGGAGGCAGCTATGAGATGGCCACCTCATGACAGCCTCATTCAATCTGGGGTTCAGAACTCCAGGTCCAAGTGTCAGGACTTCTTTAATTTTATATTCTGTATGCACAGTTGTGTGCATGTATGTGGAGACCTTAGGAATGCCATGAACTTCATTTTCTTGGTTTTGAGACAGGGTCTCTCCTCCACCTGAACCTCTCTACCTCCCCAGTGCTGGTGTTCTAAGAACCTCATCATCCCAAGGGTGTGCTGGGAATCAAACTCAGGTGGGAGTCTGCCAGACAAGCACTCTAGCAACTGAACTATCTCCCCAGCCCCCTGGGCTGTATAGCTCGGCTTTGTTCTTTGCTGTTGCCTTTCTTTCCCTATTTCTCTACAAAAACCAAACATACTTGCTCTCCCAGCTTCTTCACAAAGCAGAAAGGGTTCCAAGAGGAAATCGCTTCACAGTAAGGGAATCCTGGGAAGAATCAAAGACTGAGAAACCCTTGTGATGAGATTAAGAGGAAATGTCTTGATGCATCCATCCATTCAGACCCAGTCTCCTACTGCAGAAAAGGCAGAACAAGCACAAGCATTGTTTCAGGATGGAAAAGGTTAACAAGCTACAAAAACAAAAGTCAAGATATTTTCAAAGCATGACCCTTGGCAGATCCAGTAGAATGCAGTCAGCCTGTGTGTATGGCAGCAGAACATCTCTACCGGGCACATTCGAGAAAGCCAAGCCTCAGGAGAAAAAGGGCATCCAGCTCTCTGCCCACCCCCCTTACTATGAGCTTCAGATGAGGCCTGGGGAGAGAGCTCAGCTGGTAAAGAGCCTGCCATGAAAGCATGCGAACCTGAGTTTACTCCCCAGAACCCATGTTTGCTGGCTAGATTTGTCAGCTTGACACAAGATATAGTCGTTTGAGAGGAGGAAGCCTCAACTGAGAAAACACTACAGGCCAGACTGTAGAGTATTTTCTTAATTAGTGAGTAATGGGGAAGGCCCAGCCCATGGTGGGTGGTGCTATCCCTGGGCTGGTGGTCCTGGATTCCATAAGAAAGCAGGCTGAGGAAGCCATGTAGAGCATGCTTGTAGGCAGCACTCCTCCATGGCCTCTGCAGCAGCTCCTGCCTCCAGGATCCTGCCCTGTTTGAGTTCCTGTCCTGACTTCAGTGACTGTCTTCAATGTGGAAGTATAAGCCAAATAAACCCTTTCCTCCTCAAACTTGCTTTTTGGCCATGGTGTTTTATCACAGCAATATAAACCCTGACTAAGACACCATGCAAAAATGTTGGGCTTGGAGCACACACTTGTAGTCATAATCCCAGTGTTGGGGAGGTGGAATACGGGGGCTCACAGGCCAGCTAGACTAACTTCATTGTGAGTTCCAGAAGAGTGAGAGACCCTGTCTCAAAACCACAAAGTAGAGGGACAGATAGGAGGCTCAGTGGTTAGAAGCACTTCCTGCTCTTCCTGAGGCCAAGAGTTTAGCTCCCAGCATCTTTACCAGGTGGCTCACAACTGTCTGTACTCCAGCTCTGATCTGATGCCTCTAGCTTCTTTGGGCACCTGTACTAAGGCCACATACCCACATGCATATGTACACCCCTGCACACACACATAATTTTAAATGATAACATTAAATCTTAGAAAAAAAATTATAGTGTAAGAGAAATCTTTGTGTTTGGCGGAAAAACACAGGGTTCATGGTGCCTGGGAAATAACACTCAAGGTTAAACACACACACACACACACACACACACACACACACACACACACACACACACACACACACACACTGAGCTCAGAAAACAGTCCCTGTGAGTCAGGAAGACCTTGGAGAACCTGTTTTTGTCTTCTCTTGGGACGAAACACTGACCTAAAATAAGACTCTGAACTTTGCTTCAGACTTGGTCAATTAATGATTCTTGGAGGAAAAAGCCATGTCTTGAGTTTTTCACTCCTTAGCAGTCACTGGATGCCCATGATGGCCCAGCTGAGGGTTTCCTGCTGTGGTCACAAGGGTGAGTGGGCCCATTCTGTAGTGAGGGGTGCCCAGCTTGCCAAGAGACAACTGTTTACATGTCTATCCAGCCCGTGGCCAGTGAGTAGCAGGCCTCCAAAGACAGCTATGACTATGTCCCAACATAAAATCTTGAGCTTACTTAAAACATTATGTTTATGTGGTTTTTTAATAACTAGATAGCATGATTCTTGAGCATTAAGTTCATAGATGGCAACATTGTGTCCCAGGGTTAAAAGGTTGGACTCCTGTGCTTATACATCAATTACTGGATTGGTCAGACTTGCTGTCTTGGTTACTTTTTTCTATTGCTGTTATGATACACCATGACTAAGGCAACTTATGGGGGAAAAAAAGAATTTATTTGGGGTACAGTTCCATACAACCATCATGGAGAGGAGCATGGAAACAGGCAGGCAGGCGAGGCACTGGAGCAGTAACTGAGAGCTTACATAATGAAACAACAACCATAAGGCAGAGATAGGGAGAAAGGGAGAGGGAGAGGGAGGGAGGGAGGGAGAGAGAGAAAATGCACTATGCACTAAACTAACTGGGAGTGGGGTTTTGAAACACCAAAGCCCACTCCCAGTGACACACCTCCTCTAACAAGGCCACGCCTCCTAACCCTTCCCAAATAGTTCTGCCAAATGCAAACCATGCATTCAAATACCTGGGCCTGTGGGCGCCATTCTCATTCAAACCAACGCACTATCACTGAAAAATACTTTACAAAACAACATAAGGGGGAAAGGGCTTCTTTTGGCTCCATTTCAGAGGGGTTGAGATATCTCCTGTGACTCTTATGATTGATTCTGGGATCATACTGGGACTGCTCACCTCAGGATAAATAAAACATATGTGCACACACTTGGGACATGATATAGCTCCCAAGGACACTCCCACCTGGGGATAAGCTCTTTAAAAACACGAATGCTTTATGGGGACATTCTACATCCAAAAGATAAAATGAATATATAAATAATACTTCTGGAACATTACAGTTGCGTGTTCAGCTATGATGGGATACATGCAAGAACCATGAGGAAGCCACGGGGGGGTGTCTCTTTGCCAATTACCAAAGCCCCCGCCCTGGTGCCCATGAGGATCCAGGCTCTCTTTAACACGTCTGTTGGCACTTAGTCATGAATGGTGTTGGTGACAGTGACAATCAAGGTTTTATAAACACAATCAAAAGTCCAAGCAAGAGACAGAAACAGACCAAGGTGCCAAGGCATTCTGTGTCAGCTCCATGACAAGGAGCCCATTTCTTCCACCAAGGCTTAAACCCTCACTTGTCACATGAGGCCCTTGCTCTGTTTGGCTGATGAGCTGTGCTTGACATTTGAAATGAACTTTCTGGACTTGGCTCCAGCTGAAATGGCACCGCCCATTCCTAGCATGTCTGTGATTATTTTACCACCTCACATCACTGCCTGGTGGATCCCCAGGTCTGAATCATAGCATTCATTTTCACACATTGGAAAATAGAGCTATGGAAAGGGGCATAGGACAACCCATGCTAACGTGGCGGCTGCAATCATTAGGTGACAGTCTCATCCCTTTTTTTCTCAGACTTGTGACAACTAGCCAGGAAGTTTGATGGCATTGACCCTGGTGTGAGTCGCTATAAGGGTGATTATGTCACCCATTCTTTTATCCATAGGAAGAAGGGTATACTGTGTGCCTGTTGACCTTCCAGTTAACTTCTAGCTAAATATTCAGTACCAAGAGTTTTTATAACTTATTATGAAGCTAATTGTCCTTTTTATTTCCAGTTCTATCCATGAGACTTTAATTCACTGTCTAGATAAAGTATTCTTCTCATATTCATTTTACTCCACAGACATAAGGTTTCTCTGCTTGTATGCAGAATTAGCTGAAACCGAAATGATTAGACCTAGACCAGCCTCCTCTCACACTTGTGTAAGAGTCCTTCCCTTCCCCCTGGGCATCACAGTCAAGAGTATGTCACACTGGACGGGGATCTAATCCATGAAGCACCTCACAGGAAATAAACTTGGAATCCATTTTTTGTTCCTCCGATGAATGATGCTTGTACCTGAACTTTAAAAGTCAGCTGGGGAGATGGCTCATCAATAAAATACTTGCTAAGCAACAAAATACGGACCCGAGTTTTACCCTAGGAGTCCAGGTGAAAAGCTAGGCATGGTGGTATGCATTTGTAATCCCAGTACTGGGGAGGCAGAGACTCCTGGGAAGGCGCTGGTGTGGCCAGTCAGTCTAATCTATTGGCAAACTTTGGGTCAATGAGAGATCCTTTCTCAAAATACAAGGCAACTGGCTCATAAGGAATGGAATGACACAAGAGACTGACCTCTGGCACATTCGCACATATATTCAAACACATATGTACACCTAAATGAACATGCACATGCAGGGGTGGGTTCTGGAGAGCAAGAGAGTGAGAGGGAAAATCCCACTCATGTTCATCACACTCATGCTTAGCTGTTTTAGACTGTTTCTCACATTTAAATACTTCCAAGGGCCTCTGGACACCTCCCCTCAGCTAATGAACATCTCAGCCTCAACATGGCCACAGCAGAGTGCCTCCTCCCTAGTTTGCTTCCTCACATACCTGTTGCATCCACAGCCCTCCATCTCAGCTGGGGTCACTTCATCCCTCCTGTCTGAGACTCAAGCCTCAAAACTTACTTGTCCTCCATTCACTTGTACCCACACCCAAACTCTCAACCTACCTCAGTTCCTTAAAATATCCCAAGATCTGCTTCCTGCTTCAGACTCATGCTATCACACTGAGCTTCCATGCTCTGTCCCCGAACTGCGGCAGTAGACTTTTGTGTCTTTGTGTGTGTGTGTGTGTGTGTGTGTGTGTGATGTGGAGGTCAGAGGTTAAACTTGGGTGCTTTTTTGCTTGTTTTCTTTCCTTCCTCCCTCCCTTCCTCCCTTCCTCCCTCCCTCTCTCTCTCCTTCTTTCTTCCTTTCTTTCTTTCTGGTTTGGTTTTGGTTTGGTTTGGTTTTTTGGGACAGGGTTTCACTTTTTAGCTCTGGATGTCCTGGAACTGGCTGTGTAGACCAGGCTGGCCTCAACTCACAGAGATCTGCCTGACTCTGCCTCCCGAGTGCTGGGATTAAAGGTGTGCGCCACCCCTGCCCCGCTCCTCTCCCCACTTGATTTCTAAGACAAGGTCTCTCAGTAAACCTGGACCTCACCAAGTAGGTGCTAGTGGCTTGCCAGTGAGCCCCAGGGATTCACCACTGTCTGTCTTGTTGACGCTGATCGTGTAAATCTCTGCTTCTTCCTCCACACCCCAGCCAGTGTGGTCCTGTGAAAACGTAAAGCAGATGTTGTTATGTCTGCTCTGGACACAGTGAAAACTCCTGGCACACCCAGGGAAGGGTGGCAGACCTTAAAGAGAATTTACTACATCTCCAGTCTTCTGTCTTCCTGCCTGCCCAATTTTAATCTAACCCAACCACACCGGCCTCCCTGAATCTGCTGCTAGCCAGCCATCCTCCTACCCAGGGATCTTCACCTTCCTTTCCATGAGAATCCCCACCCTGCTAGGGCTCTATCTATCCCTTTCCTCTAATGGCCTTCTCAGGCCTCTCAGGCTTTCATGCTACCCTCAACCTCACCTGCTCACTCCCAGAATTCTTGCTCTCTCCTCTTGTACTCTGATCTGTTTGTCTTCCGAGACATGGAGTTAGGGATCTGCATCTGTTTTATTTGCTATGTGTCCCTAGCTGTGACTGACACATAGTAGGTCCTTCTAATTGCCATCAGGTGGGGTAGTGGCTCCAGGGGCTGGCGCACACTGTTCAGGAGAGCATGGATTTAAAACTTAGTGGTGAGTGCTGAAGCCTTCTCAGGCTGCTTCCCAACACTGCATCCTTGGGCAAACTATGTTAGCTCTTTGGGCCAGTTGGATGGATAAAACAGAGCCAGCCATAAAGTAGTCAGGACAGTGCCTGATGTATGAAAGCCACTGAAGGCTGTTTGTGGCATAGTTATGACTCCTTTCTATGCCCATCCCTGCCATAACAGAGCAGTTCTCTCCAGAGTCCCTTTTATTCCTCCGTCTACAATCAGATCATAAACTGAGGACTAGATGAGTGACCTTTGGCACCTGCCACTCTTCTCTCTGGCTGCTCCATTTGGTTACAAGGAAGTGAAAAGTAGTTTTGTCACAGCTAAGGCAATCATGCTCATTAACCCTAAGCCGAACTCCCATATTCACTAAAAACCAGAGTGGGTCTACACTGGCAGATGGAAGCTGCCTTCTCGTACCCATCCTTCTCCCAGCTGTCTCAAACTGGCGTCACTTTGGGGGCAGTCAAAGGGTTTCTTGGCTCAGCTGATAGCCTGAGAGGATCTCTGTACCAGGAGACAACCAGCAGTTTTCGGGAAAAGTTAAGTCACCGACTGGGCTTGCCCTGAAGTTGTGAGCTCATAATCCCTGCAGGCATTCCAGGAGCAAAGGGACTGCCCATCAGTTAGGATGACCAAGCTCCGTGCAAGGTGGCCTCCTCTTCATCTCTGATACTCCAGTGCACACAACACTGCTTCCTCCTCTCATTCCTGACTCTCTTCCCACCTCAGACACTTGAACCAGGGCTAGACAAAGCAAGCAGCTCTGCCTTCCCCCCACAGCATGCCCACATTCTCTCTGGTCAAGACAAAGAGAGTGTCTGGAGGCCTCGGAGACCAAAGTGAAGATTTGGCAGGGACAGTAGATGTGCCTAGCTAGGTGAGAGCACATGAGCATGTAAGCAAGCAGCCACACTTCCAGGCATAGCAGGCTCTGTGCACAGTGGAAGGGTGTAAGTACAGCGGCTGGCGAAGGCAAAGAATGTGTCTCCATTCGGGGATCTGTTAGCATCTGCTCAATATGCAGGGCACAGCCAAGGGGCAGAGGTGGAAAATACACTTGCCAAAGGATGTTTCCACAAATACAAGGAACCTGGGCCTAAAGTCACATTGCTGCTTTTGTGATGTTTCTCTGCAGTTCTTTACACCCAGTTCCCAAAGTGGTCCAGCACAAGAGTGTGTTACCATGGCAACAGGCTCCGTGGGGGAGCCACTTGGCATTACCCAGAATTCGCATCTTTGCGAGGGTTTTTTTTCTCTCTCTCTTCTTCCCCTCTCTTTTCATCTGTAAATGGAAAGCAGTTTCTGGGTGAGCAAAGCCTCTCTCCACCTGACAGTTTCCTGGAAGGAGGGAAGAGGAGATTTCATCCTGGGGGTTCCAGCCACAGATTCCTTTTCCACACTCTCACCCAGGGTTGGCATGAGTACCCTGGAGAGGACCACTGCTGAGGCAGACAAAAGAACTAGGGACTCCTCTAAGGAGGGCTAAGTGTCCCATGACACCTGACCTTTGTTCAGAGGCTCTTTACAGACACAACAGTTCACCTAAGGCTTTTTCAAAAACCATCTGACTGCAGATGGGCTAAGGCAAGTGGGATGAGAGCCAAGAAAAGCCAACGATGAGGCATGATCCTGTGCTTTCAACCATTGTTGCACACCCAGGACTGTTCCCTAAAGCCCTTCCCTGCCCCTTTCTTCCTTGTTTTAAAATTCCTTCCTATGTCAAGACCCAAAGCTAGGGATGAACAAATAGGCAAGGTCAAGGGAAGCCTGTTCAGAGTGAGTTGGCAGTCAATGCAAGAGTGGCCAGTCTCTTCTGTCCCACCTCTGACTCTCCTTCACAGAGTTCTGTGAAGTCACAGACAATGACAGAGGCTAAACCTGCCCACCTTCTCTTCTTGCTCTTCCTTCCTGAAAAATCAGCATCCTTACATTTCTGCCTATGCCCAGCACCACACAGAAGAGATGCCAGCTGCTCAGACTTGCTATTGGTAGGAAAAATTGCTATTGGTAGGAAAAAGGACTTCTGAAACTTGTCATTACAATACCTATTTAGAAGAAGTATTACTTGGTCTGAGCTTGGATTATTCCATGTCCTATAGTTTCACTTCTTTCTCTTTTTTTTAATGTATATCTTTAGTTTTTAAGTGTATAGTATCAAGATATTAAAATGTTATGTAATATAGCCCAGCAGTAGTGGCACATGCCTTTAATCCCAGCACTCGGGAGGCAAAGGCAGACAGTTCTAGACCAGCCTGGTCTACAAGAGCTAGTTTCAAGACCAAAGTCACAGAGAAACCCTGTCTCGAAAAAACAAAAACAAACCAAAGGAAAACAAAAAAAAATGTTATACAATACTTACTATGTAAATTCTACCGTCCATTCCAATTCCTTCTAGAACGCAGTGAAAGCTATCAGTTAGAGGTGTTTAATCCAGGTACAGAGGGTGGTGGCTCTGTCAGTAAAGTGCTTGCTAAGCACAAAGCATGGGGACAGGAGCTTGGTGTTCAACATCCATGAAAAAAAAAAAATCTAGGCATGATGGTTTTCACCTGCAATCCCAGTGCTAGACAAGCAGAGAGAGGAGGCTCACTGGGAACAGGCTGGCCAGCTAGTGTAATCGATGAACCCCAGATTACAGTTAAAGACCCTGTCTCAAAAGTCATGGTGGGACAGTACATCCTGAAGGATGACATCTAAGGTTGACCTCTTGCCTCCTCATGCATGTACACACACACACACACACACACACACACACACACACACACACACACACACACGGGGGGGGGAGGGGGCGGTTAATTTACTTGTGGGGAAGGATGTAATTACATTTTATTTCTCCTTCCTCTTAATAGTGATTCCTAAAAAGCTGGTTTGGTATTTAGAAGATCTGACCAGTAAGTGTACCCTTATTTATGTTGAGCAAACCCCTGAATTATCACATCCCAGCCATAACATTTTTTGTTTTTAATTTTAATTTTACACAGTCACCTTCCTCTCCCTTCACTCCCTAGGATGTTGGGGAAAGGACCCAGAAAGTCAGCTTACATTGCCCCTTCCCTCCTGGCAAGGGCAGATATTTAGTGACATTTTCAAAAGAAAAGATGACAAGTCACATACCTAGCACTGAACAGGCGGAGAATCGATATTCTTTCTGTAGATACAGACAATAGTGGAAGTGTGTCCGCTACTCTCTAAGGGACACTCCCGGGCTTCTGGCCCCCAGTGGAGACTAGGAAAGTGGGGGACAAGGGCCAGTTGTGTTGAGGAGGCCTCTGGATCCTGATGAGAGATGGAAAGAACAAACCAGACTTTTTATTTGACTTTCACAAACTCCATCCATATTTCGGTCCAAGCTGCCCAGAATGGCTCATGTGGGCAGACAGGGTCTGAGTCAGCCAGTCAATAACAGCTACAGAGTGTTCCCTGGGCACAGAGCTAGCAGCTTGGAGCTGTGCTACTGGAAGCAAGAAATACACAGTTCAGTCCTGCCCCTGTGGAGCTGCAGAGCTGAGGGCAGTGGGCCAAGAGGATGCTCTAGAAGAAGACTGTGAAGTCCATTAGCACAAACCAAGATAAATGAGCAGGAGGGGCCAGGCTCAGACGAGCTGCCTCCCCTCTGGAGTCTCGCAGGCTCAGGTGACGCTGGAGGTAGCCTGACACCCTACAATGGCAGCATCAGGATAAGAGGGGCCTTCCAACAACTTCTGCCCCTGGACCACCATCTAATTGCTTTCCCTGCAGAGAGGTGAGCCAGTGTTTATTCAGCCCAGATAAGGTACCCGCAACAGACCAGAGGACAATTCCACCCAAGTCCAACCTAGTGAGCCAAGGAGTTTATTTGGTGTACATAAAGGAAAGTGGGGAAAGGAGATTTATAGCAGTGTGGGTGACTCAAAAACACCAGCAAACCCAAAAAGTCTCATGGTAACATGGGTGACGATGTTAATGCTACAGAAGCTGAATTATTGAGTGTGGCCCTCAGTTAACCATCTACCTCCTGGGTAAACTAGCACTACCCAACATCACAGGCAGCTGGGAGGCTGGAGAGAATAATGACTAGGATTCCAGGTGAGGGTTCCACAATGCCTCTCTTACTTGACAACATTAACAGTTCCAGTACCATAACCACAGGTCTAGGTATCATAACTACTTGTTTTGTTGCCATGACTATGAGGCCAACGTTTTATCTGCCTCACAATGGCCAATGGTATGGTCACATTATGAAAGGAAAAAAAAGTTATAGGAGACCAGGAGCCAGAAGATGGGGATAAAGGTGGGGAATGATGGGGCAGGTAGAACCTGGAGAAAGGAGCCAAGAAAGGACCTCACGGCTCAGGCTAGACAGAGGAGAAAGATTCTAGCAAGGCTGTATCAGAAGTCAAGAGGCTATTTAAAGATGACCTGAGGAATCATCAATGACTGGCAGGATCTGTCATCAGAGAAGACATGAGACAAGTAGGAAGAGGCTCTCTTATCAACTTGGCCACCACTGTCATCATCCTGCCCTAAGCTGGCCTTTCATTTGCTTCCAGTGCCATTAGCTTAAGGGTCCACCTAAATCCTGAGTCAGATACGATCCTACCCAGCACCACTCAGTGTCTCCCTTATTGCTCAGTATGAATGACCCCTTGGCCATGGAGATCTGTCACCACTACCTCTTCTACTTTTGCCAACCCATTCTCTCTATAGGCTGGTGGCCTCCTTGCTCCCTCAATAAGCTAGAACTGATTAACTCAGAGTTTGTGCTGGCTGGAGCATCATCTGTCTGAAGGATTTGTCCTCAGATGTCCCTGCTGCTGACTCCCTCACCCATTTGAAGTCCTTGTTCAACTGTCACCTCTACCAAGAAGCCAAGAAGTCCTCTGCCCCCCAGAGCTATGCCTTCCCACCTCTGCCTTAGCTCCCTGTGCCTTTGAGGGAGGGGTAGTGGAGGTGACGAGTGTGTATATGCACAGAGTGAGTATGTGTGTTGTGTGTGTGCCCGTGTGTAAATACATAGAGTCATGAAGAGAAGAATATATACACAGATGAGGGTATCAGAGAGAGGGACAGGTGGATTTTTATTGTCATCACTCAGGACCAAAAGCAGATCATTGTCCAAGTGTGAGTCACCATGGATACCTTCGGTGCTTGTTTTTATACACATCTCCTCTTTGTGGCTTTGTTTTTTTCTGCTCCACGTTCTCCTGTAATGGGGAGAGGATGAGAGGAGCACAGACACAGGGGACAGAGACATCTTTGTCTGTGTCATGACCAATTACCAGAACATGGTCTGAGTGGAGAGTGGATAGCCCACCTGTTTGTTTCTGTCACTTTGTTCCATTTGATCTTCATGTTAGTGGTGGCTTGGCTTTGAACACCATCAGCATACTCAAGGAGTGATTTGGAGCCCACAGCCCACTCTGAGCTCTGAGTGCAAGAGAAGCTTCTGTTCCAGGCTCTCGTCCTTTTGTCAACGAAGAATGGTTTAGTTCCCCCCCCACCCCAAAGGCACTGTGCCTTGACAGGTTCTACAAGGACCACAGAGCTGCTGTCCTTGAACACACCCTGGATGGATGCTGGGCAACACACTTGAGTGAAAGTGCTTTGGTGTGGCTGGATTATGCTCTGTGATGTGTGGGGGTCTCAGGAGTAGCATGACCCAGGGAGACCACTGCCCACTCCAGACTTTTCAAGTGCTGCCTTCCCTGGAGATCCAGTGACACTTCTCACCTCCGCTGTCCCTTCATAAGTGATTGATTAGTGTGTGTCCATGCTTCTGTGTGTGGGTGCACATCTGTGCATGTGTGTGAGTAGGCCCGAGGTCACACCTTAAGTTGACACTTGGGTGTCACTTCTCATGAGCTGTCCTCCTTGCTGTTTGAGACAGAGTCTTTCTCTGGCCTCATTCTCCAATGCAGACAGGCTGAGTGTCCACCTAATTCTGCCTCCCCAGTACTGGAGTCACAAGTGTGTAACATCATGCCCAGGTTTCCACGTGGGGTCTGGGACTCAAACCCAGTTCGTGCATGGCAAATACTTTACTGAATGAACCATCTCCCAGTCCTCTTTAGATAGAGCTCACTGAAGGTGAACAGGGAAATGGAGATGATGAGAGGTGTATGTGGCTTGCCCAAGGTCTCCAGATACTTGTTTGTCAAAACCCAGCTATTGGGCCTCTGACACTTGTAAAGGTTTATTTGCGACTCACCTAGACAAACAGAGTCCTGGATTTCCTGCTATAGATGGACATAGGTATGCCACTGAGTAGCCCCAGTTGCCCCGTTGCCCCAGTAGCTTGGGTGAAGCATTGTATGGAACATCCATGTCTTCTTTAGTGGCACAAACACCTGCTGCTAGATGAAGCATCAAGGTTCCAGGAAGCCTAAGAATCAGTGCAGTTACAGGATGCTCTGCCACTGGCATTGTAAGGTGCATTTCTTCTGGAAAGGAACCAAGGCTTTGGAAGGCTGTAAGTGGCATGTACAAGAAAGTAGCCCCAAGGTCCTGTCAGAGGAAACTAGAGATGCACCAAGAGCCAACAATGCCTCTCGTGCTTGCTCACATTAGCTAGCCAGTTGAATAGTTGCAATAGTTCCTGTATCTACACCATGCACACAACCTTACATGCACAGGTACACTAGGAGCCTGGGGACCAGGAAGCAGCTATGTAGATTAAAGCGATGAGTAGAGGGCTGGGGAAATGGCTTAATGATTAAAGTGCCTGCCACACAAGCATCCCCCAACACACACACACACACACACACACACACACACACACACGCCAAAAGCTGGGCATAACAATGTTTATTTATAACCCTGGCATTAGAGAAGTAGTGATGGGATTCCTGGGGCCCACTGATCAGTCAGTCTAACCAAAACTCTAGGTTCAGGGAGTGAGCTACCCCAAATACCAAGGTGAAAATTGATAGAGGGATACACCCAACACCAATCTTTAGCCTTAGCATGAACACACACACACACATACACACACACACACACACACACAGAGAGAGAGAGAGAGAGAGAGAGAGAGAGAGAGAGAGAGAGAGAGAGAGAGAGAATAAATGTTAAAAATGTGATGAGCCTGTTGATTAATACAGGATTGTTCCAGGGACTCATGTATGTGTATGTCAGATGGTTCATCTCCTGACCACATGTAGCAAAAGATGCAAGATATAGCATGCCTGAGTATTCATAGGCCTGCCAACCCTCAAGAGTGTTAACAACGTTCAAAGCCAGCTGCTCAATGACAGCTTTTGCAAAGGAGAGACTGCTGCTAGCAGTAGACCCTGGAAGGTCTAGGTAATTTGGCAAGTTCCAAAACACTGATTTGGGCATAGGAGATGGCCAAGACCTCCCACTTTAGACTCTTCCCCACCCACTTGAGAGGAGCCTTGGAAACACTCATGAAAACCGTCACTATCTCTCCCCCTTTTCCACCTCAAGTCCTCCCGCCCAGTAGTCTGGCTCAGGGACAGCTTTTGTAGGAGACACCTAGCAGGGCAGGCTCTCTGCTCAGGCAGGATCCTCAGGTAATAATGTCTTGCCATGCAATTAAATGCAGATATCTGGAAAATGCTGTTATAGTGGTCTCAAAGTCACTGCTCTGTGATAAGACCAGTGATGTATCTCCTTGACTTGTCCAGAATAACACAAATTGTAACTGCTGTCTACCTGAGATCTCACAGCATCTCTCACCAGCAACAGAGGCAGAAGCCCAGAATATGGATTGATTGATAGGACCGATGTAATGTTTGCATGCAATCATTTCTCCCATGCAAGTTAAGCAAGAAACCCAACTGGGCCTTTTAATGAGAGGAGACCAGGAGTACCCCGGCATCAGGAATGAAAGATGACAGGAGGCCCGGCGTTGGTGGGACATACCTTTAATCCCAGCACTCAGGAGGCAGAAGAAGGTAGATTGTGAGTTCGAGGCCAGCCTTGTCTACAGAGCGAGTTCTAGGACAGACTTGAAAGCTATAAAGAGAAACTCTGTCTGGGAAAAAGAAAAAGAAAGAAAGATGACAGAGCCCTGGCAAGCCACCTGTTTGCACTGTTCTCCACATGGGTCTCTGGGGCTGGAAGCACGTTGACCTCTGGCCCTCTTCACATGATCATATCTGGTTTTGCTTTCTCTTAACTCCTCAGGAAAGGCAAATCCCCTGGGAGCATCCCATCTGTCCACCTGACAAACCTACCAGGAAATCACCTTAACATGTAAGGGAGGGGACACCTGGCATTTCACAGACACTGCTTCCAAAGCCTTCCACCCAAGACAGAAAGGGCCCTGGGGCATGGGATGTGTACCTGCACAGTACCACTGTGGAGGCAGCCTGCCCCCCAGCCCTCCCCCTGCTCCACATGCCCCCCCCCCCCGTGATACACTCTTCCTCTTCCTGCTGCTGCCCCTTCTCCTCCATTCAGGGCTCTACTAGAGAGAACACAGGAAGGCCCAGGACATCAAAGCCTCTCCTGGAGGCGACCAAGGTACAAGCTCAGACATCCAGCCCCAGAGGAGAGCTAGGCAAATGGGAGGCCACAGAGTTTCACCGGCTCAGACATGTTGTGGCAAAGGTCTCTAATGTGCTATAAGGGATGTTGACTGACTTGGTGATCTTTCTAGAAACAAGAGTATTTCCCTCAAAGAATCAGCCCAGGATACACATGGGATGTACCTAGACCAGCCTGGAGCTGGCGTCAGTCCTAAAACTAAGAGGTTCTTCTGGGTCACTGTTCTAGTAGAACCCAGGAGGTTATCCCTGTTGTCAACGTGGAACCTTTCTGTTTAGTTACCAGCTGACATTTCTGCTATTAAACCAGAGCTCCCCTCACATCTCCTCCCCCAGTTCTTGAAGAACTAAGCTAATCTTCACATCTATTCTGTTTGGCAGTGAGTTGTGCTTTACCGTGTCTGCCCCAGTTGAGACAAAGGTGTATTTCTTTCTGACTTCCAGCTGCTTTCACTACCCTACCTGTGGCCATGAACTCTGCCGTGCTCTGGGGACCAAGCCTGTGGTCCCCTTTGCATAGGAACTGCTGTGCAGAGTATGTCCTGACATACTGGCCTTCTGTGGCCTTGGTCCTTAGCAAGGATGACAGCTAGTAGGCACGCAGGCCAGGGAGAGGTAGTGATGGAAAGGGGGTGTCCCCAGGAGAGGAGGACAGTCATGTTACTGCTCTGCTCATAATACTCCTCAGAGGGACACAACAGCATCTCTCCCTTCCTGGACCCTATTTGGCCTAACATAGTGGACAACCCACTTTTGGCTTGTCATGCTTCCTAATAAGTACAGCCTAGGCCTGGGATAAAGGCAGCATGGAACAGGCGCAGGGACTTCTGGGATCTTCTCCTGCTTGCCAACTTTTCCCTCCTGACCTTGGGCCATGTACCTCCTGCCAGCTCCACTTTACTCCCCACATAGGAAGCCAAGATACAACTGGACTATGGGGGCCATTCTAGGTGCTACAGGGTCCAGCTGAGGGTGAGAGTCAGTGTGTTTTACAGGGAGGTTCCCAGGCTTTAGACCAATCACTTCTGGGTCTTGGACTTCCCAAGCCACCAGCTGCAGGGCCAGGAGTCAGCCCTGTTGCAGTACTCCCTAGATTCTGAAGAGGCCTTTCTGAGAACTTTGCTGAACCCCGAGGGTCTGAAAGCCTGGCAGCAGGGTCTCTACTTCTAAACAACCTTTGCCTTAGAAACCCATGTCTATCGAGGGCCTGGAGGCTCGCCTGTGGTCATGACCTGTCACCCCCTCCCAGGAAATGTTCCACTTTCTAAGCAGGTGACAAAATGACCCTAATTAAGAATTTTGCAATGTACTCTTCAAAGAGTCCCTCCCGGCTGCCATTCCATGTGGGAACAAGGACACTCTGGCTCTTATGGGGCTCACAACCCTGACAAAGGCCACTTTATTAGCTCCAGTGTGCCCTGAAGTGCTGGGGTAGGAGGCCTGATTGCCACTAGATTGTGTCACAGCAATAAGTAAGCACAGCCCTCCGGGTGGTGGCAGTGGCAGCCATGATACTAGGTTTGCCTTGGTGTCCAGTGGGTACCCAGACCTCCCCTCCTGTCTTCCTGTCTCCTCTTCAAGCTCCATGGGCCTGGCCCCCTGGAGCTTTCTCGGAACCACAGACACATGTCCAGTGGAAAGCATGACAGTTTTCCGTTTGGTGTTACCCACTCCACAATGCCTGAGGAAGAGAGAGAGAGAAAAGAGAAACAAGGCCTGGGAACCAGTCCCACTCCCACAAGGTGCACAGTGGGGCCTGTTTGTCCCCAGCTACAGCAGTAACAGCAGTAGTCACAGCAAGGAGGTGTCTTCCTCCTGCCTGCAGGCCCCACTGGGTAGGTTAACTGCCTTTCTCTCTGCTCCCGGCTGCACATCTGGATAAAGGCGTGCCTCTCTACTGTGTGTGTGTGTGTGTGTGTGTGTGTGTGTGTGTGTGTGTGTGTGTGTTTAACTTTCCTTTCCACTGCCATAGTAACCACTGCGTGTTTGGCAAAGGGACGGAGGAAGGAAAAAAAAAGCAAAGCCCTGGGAGGAAAAGAGCTCTGAGCACAGGGCTGGCAGCCGGCCAGGGTAGTCACGCTGTGGAGCTGAAACGAGGCCTCTGGCCGGCAGCCAAGTGACAGAGAACAAAGCTGTCAGTTCCTAATGTTGGCGGCAAAGCTTGCTTGGCACCCTTATATGGTTTCCCATAAGTCCCTGCCTTGGCCACCGTCCATTCCCTTCAGGGCAGCAAACGGGGATTAGCACTGCTTCAAGTTGTTTTTCTCCCCTTCGCTCCAACTGCTCCGGTGACATCACCCCTCTGCATTCAAGTGCCAGCAGGGTGGCTTTTCTCTGCCCCGCCCCTTCCACCCTAGCCCTCCTTCACTCTCCCTCCCTCCTCTCTCCCCCTCCCCCCACACTTCCTGCAGCCTCCCCCTTTTCTCCCTCCCTTTTTTCTTTAAATGCAGCGTTTTAGGTCATTCCTCTTGTCCGGACTTTTTTTTTTTTTTCCTACTAAATTAAAAACACCCTGGTGCTTGTGCATTTAGCTGAATCAAGCCAGACGCTGTATTTTATTTTTATAACTGAATTCCTGAGAGATAAAAATCTCATTTTCCTTAGTAGGCTGTAATCAGCCCTTGCAGAGATGTGGGTTCCAACCGCCCCATCTCCAGCTTCCTTAAGCAGCTCCATGGAGAGATGAACTTGGCTCCTGTTCAAGTTTAAAGGGGCCCTAAGGCTAGTCAAAGGCTATTTGTTACATTCAAGCACACACAGACTCACATATACTCCTTCTGGTCATGGAAATGCCACCGAGACCACTGGACACACAGTCAGGACATACTGTGTTCCTCCCCTTTCCAGAAGGAAAATAGGTGAGTAAGTCAACGCCAAAAGCAGCTTCCGAAAAGACTGGTTTCAACTAGCAAGTGCCAGGCGGTGTTATGCAACTCACGCTAGGTTCGTGAAAGGAATGGAGGTTTGCCGACTGCACAAATGGTCCCCCTCTCCCCGCCCCATTCTGATTCATGAACTAGTTTTCTGATTCATGAATCACTCGGGAGCCAGCAGGAGAAAAAATGAGTCGTATTGATCTCATTTCAGTTGAAATGGGCTCAGCAGGCCTATTGCTGGCTGAGGAAGGCTGTCCAGGGCCAGACATTCACTCCAAGCCTCCCCCTTGGTCTGAAGGCAGGTGCTCCTAAGGCACTCTTAAAGGGATACAACAGAATCTACAGCTACAGTGGACATTGGGGGAAAGTCACTGTCAGGGGCATCAGTTTCTATTGGTGGTCTAATTGATTTAATTTAATTCTTTTGAGATGGGAGAGGGGGCACTCTGTAGCTCAGGCTAACACCATCTATTTGGCACATCTCTCAAGAGTCATTTTAATGTCTTTTCTGAATTCTGGTGAAGTTTATTTGTTACTCATGTGCTGGTAGATGGTGCCCTGGATTTTGAACATACTCAAAAGTGTTTCATCACTGAGCTATATATCTTCAGCAAGCTCCTTGCTTTTTATTTAGAGATAGAGTCTCATTAAGTTGTCTAGACAGACTTTCACCTCATTCTGTAGCCCAGGCTGGCTTTGAACTCAAAATTCTGCCTAAGCCTCCTGAGTGGCTAGGTTGACAAGCCTAGTGACTTCTGAAGAAGAAAAGTCCTGTTCTAAACCAACAAACAAATGACCTCCCACCCCCTCACCTTACAGCCTCTTCAGCTAAGAAGGATTCTAGATAATGCTCTGTGTTACACAGGGGCAGGTTGGTCATGGCTGGGGGTGCACCTGATACCATATAAACCCAGTCTTTCCTTCCAAAATAGAAATGAAGGTCTTTTCTTTTTCTTTAGTAGTGCAAGAAGCAGGAACTGAGCCTGAGGCCAGAGGCAGATGAAAAGAAGTACACACACACACACACACACACACAAGATAATGTAAAATAACAATAATAATAACACTTGGTTCTTTGATACAGGCTTTTCAGAAACTGCATAAAAGCTGTCAATCTAGACAAGAAAAGGATTGTGGCTTCGTTTATGGAATTTTAGGTCCAAGTGTGGAGAAATGAGCTTGCAGATTTCAGATCCTGGATATCAGCTGCACCGTGGCCCTGAGATGCATTCCACCAGCCAGGGACTGGAGGAGGTCACCTTCCTCCTTTTTATTACACATTGCCCAGAGGAGGCCTGGGAGACAGGCAAGGAAGGCAGGCGAGTATGAATTTCAATCAGCAGGCAAAGGAGTCTCTTCCCCTCCTGAGGGCCCTGTGAAGGTGCCTTTCAAAGGGTTCCTCCTCCATCAGCCAGTGCAAGGCCCCACAGGTCCCCAGGTTTAAAGCTGTGTCCACTAACTCGGTAGCTGGCCTTAGAGCATGCTGGGCTTGGAGGTTGGCTCATGTTTTGTATTACTGTCTTTGATTTTCCCCTCCAGTACATCCCAGCTCCTGTGATCAACCTGAGTCTCTAGGACAGCTTTCTGTAACACCCACTGGGCCAGCCCCAGCATCTCAGAGTCTTGACTACAGTGTCTTCCAGGCACCTGGCAGCTCATCAAAATGTCTGTTTCATAACACACTCAAAATAGGATTTTTTTTTTTACTAACATGCCGAGCCCAGGGCTTCTCATCAAGGGGCCAGGAGTTTTATGAATCATTAATGGTTAAACAGAGGTGCACCCCCCCCAATCCCCAGGATTCCCAACCTGCCTGTTTCTGGGGATCAGGATAAAGGAGGAGGTCAGAAGACTGGTTTCTATAGCCAGGGTCTGCCTGTAAGTGACCGAGGGACCTTTTCAAAGAATTCCCCCAAATAATCTCAAACACATTGAGCATCTTACTCATGCTTTAAAAACGGAAAAAGAAAGAACTACCTTCCTCCTGTCTCCTCCTCATTCATGGGGAGTGTGGTTTCCTTTTATTTATTGCCAGACACTGGCAGTTGCAGGTTTAACCCCTGACTCTCCTTTGAGGAGGGCAGCTTCCTGCAAGAAACACCTAGGTCTGGGCCCCACAGACTGACTGCATTCTTGAACTCCACTTCGGGGTAGTAGATGATGGTGTCAGAGCAGAGAGACTGCAGCCCTATCTCTACAAGCCCTGTACCCGCCTGTCTCATCCGGCCCTGGTTTAGATTATGATGGGGAAGGGTGTGTCCTCTTAAAGACCATTTGTTGTCTGTTTAGGAGCCCTTCTGGAAATTTCTTTCTGAGGCACCCAGTGAGTGTTCCTGGATTCCAATTCGTCACATTGTCCCTGCTGGTGCAGCTGTCTCCCTTCCTAGTCCTGCCAGACACATGGTTGATGTCCTTGTACAGATGGTTCCCAGAGCATCCCTTCACAACAGTAGAAGCCTTCATCATTCACAGTGGAGGTGGGGGTCATGAAAAGCTTTGGTGCACTTGATTGAGGCTGGGGTGGGGCATGGTTTCAGGCTAGCAAGGCTGACTTTGGGAAGAGCCATGTGGCCACAGATGGATGTTTCCTGTGTCTGTGAGACACCTTGAGAAGACAGAGCTTTGTAGCTCATTTTGCAGCCACACCTCTGCAGTTCCCCTTCCCCCAACTCACATCATCCCTGGGGCCCTCTCTGGGCCACTCAGATACTCAAGGCTGGAGCCCTCAGTCCTCAATAGAGATGGGAACGTGGATCGATGATCGCTCTGTCCTTGCCTGCACAGCCCTCAGTGAGCCTGTGTGATTTCCCATATGCAATTGTCTTTCTGTCTGGGTCACCTGGAATGAGTCTGCTTTACAACTCTCTTCCTTCTTGCTGTGGTATATTAACCCTCAAGTCACTGACTCTGAGCTTTGCAGGACAACTGTCATTTGGTGATTTCTTCCCCAGCTAGCAGTTATTTCTCTAATCTCCGAGCTGTATTTACTTGACTGGCTGTTTACCCTACCAGCTGGAATATGGTACAAATGGTAAATAAAAGTCCCCTCACAGCCAGCTGAGCCTGGGAAGGAAATCCTGGGTCCCCTGACTTCCATGACAGCCTCACAGAGGTTCTCCAATGAGCCACCAGTGATAGGGACTCCCTACCCCACCCCCAGGCTGAGACTGAAGAGCCTTCAGATTCATTTAGTGGCTGGACACCTGGTTGCTATGGAGACGGTTGTCATAAAAAACACACTGATCTGTAGAGAGACATAAAGCTGATCCCAGAGGTACAGGATCAGACACATTAGCTCAGAGGAAGGGCCTGCTGTTTATCACACAGCTCTGTTGATACAGTGCCTTTGCCATTCAAAATCAACCTGGGCGACCGACCTTCCAAGAACCAGGTCAGCACCTTACATTTGCAGTTACTATTTCATAAGGGACAATCAAGGGCTTCATTCAAATGCCAGATGGCCCCCAGCCTTCCTATCCCAGGTTGAGTCAGCCCAGGAGAGGTTGCTCTTCCTGGCATGATCTGTTCTTTCCTGTCTGCCATTGATCCATTGACTCGGTAAAGAGGGAGGCACAAATAAACCCTTGCTGCAGGTCAGGAAGCCCCTGTGAGTGACAGATGTCAGCAGGAACACCTTGATGCCTTGATGCCTGCCAGGTTTGCAGGAGCAGGAGCTGCAGGGAACACTAGATGCCAGTGAGGGGGAATACAAACAACAGAGCCTCCTCATTCATAAGAGGAGAACAAGGTGTGGAAACCCTGCTTAACCCGGCTACCTCTTCTTGCTCCAGACCCGAATTCCACCGGGGTCTGTTTCCTGTGAAGTAAAGTATATTCATCCTCCTCAGTCCTGGGCTTGCTCAAGGACCACCCAGCAGAGGAAGGGGCAGGAGCAAGGACAAAGGGGAATGGCCATCCTCTCAAAGTTTGTTTGGATTAGGGGTTAAACCAATGACTTGGTGTTTAGATTTCTAGCTGCACTATTGGCTGTAAATTGCTAAAAACAAAACAACAACCAAACCACCAGCTACAGGGGTAGTCACATGATGAACAGGGGCACAATCTACAAGATCTACTTCCAGGATGACTCCCAGCATAAGCAACTCCACCAGAAACAGAAGGCTGGACACCTGAGACCTATTCTCTCTCTCTCTCTCTCTCTCTCTCTCTCTCTCTCTCTCTCTCTCTCTCTCTCTCTCTCTCTCTCTCTCTGTGTGTGTGTGTGTGTGTCTTCCTCTCCCTCTTTCCTGAATTCTCCTGAATTCTAAAATCTAGTCATTGACTTGATCTTCAACAATTTCTTGGGTTTCCCAACACATCTGCCTTCCTCCTCCTTTCCCCTCACCCACCTCATCCACCTCTTCATTGCCGGGCAATGCAGATCCAGATGAAGAGGTGACAAGAGCTGATGCACTCAAAAAGTACAGTGTTCCTGAGACCCGGGTGACAGCATTATACACCACTGTTCTCAGTCCGTCTACACTGGGTGTTAGGACACTGTGCTCAGTCCATCCTCACTGGTAGTTGTGAAAAGTTAAGTGGTTCACAAGACTGGCTTCAGCTAGTGTTAACAAATAACGGGACAGTGGCTGTCTCACTCTCTCATTTCATATTTTCAGTACTCCCAGATTCTCTCCTCAGCCCTTCTATGTCTTCATTCTTTCCCTATTGTCCTTGCTGCTTATCTTTCTCCTTCCTGGGATGTGATAATTTTTTTTTGGGAAGGGATTTGAGAGCTCAGCTAAGTTAAGGCTCTTTGGCTTTCAGCTCCTTTCTGTCCCTTGCTCGTCTCTTGCTCGTCTACTTTCTCTTGATTCACACTCCTGCCCTCCTCCTCTGCACAAAATATGTTTATAAAAACACATGCTCCTCCCTAGTTCCTTTGGCTGACATGACATCATCCTGTCTTTTTTTCCTCCGCCCTCGTGTTTTTCCTGAAAATGTCCCCTTCTTCCTGGTGTGCTTTCCCACCCCCATCCCCACCCCGCCCACCCAGTTCAACAGAGGGTTGCTCTTCTGAGCTGAAAGAGCACAGAACTCTCTTTCCTTGATATTTTTTTGCCATGTTTTCATAGGCCCTGGAGTCTTGCCCTGCAATTATGGCCTCTTTCATGTTATCTTCCTCCCAAGGCAACAGCTCCCATCCTGGCCGAAGAAGACAATGGTGAAGGGGCCTTGACTTTGCTTTCACACCTTTTGTTGCAGAATGCAGGATTTCCTTATAGTTTGTTTGGGTTTTCAAACAAGCCTATTTACCAGTCTCAAGTGCCAGATTTACAACCCAAAGAATAAAGGCCAAGTTTACATGTGGCTGAAAGCATGCAATCTGTCCAGGACAAGTTGATGCTCTGGGGCAACACTAGGACTGATTAGATTTCTGTGTATTCTGTCTTACAGTGTACCAAGACTGCGACTGGGAAAATAAGTCCAAACCAAGACTTACTGCTTTCCTTCCTTCCTTCCTTCCTTCCTTCCTTCCTTCCTTCCTTCCTTCCTTCCAGAAAGGCCTTTTAGAACCAGGGCAGGTAGTGTCTTAAAGGCTGAAGGAGAGAATTGCCACCATGTAAACCCCCACCTTGTCTGTTTCAGTAGTGATGTCTGATCATTTACTTCTTTGCATCAAATTCTTTGGCCTTAATTAAAAACTATGGTGTGGCTTTAAATAAAAAAGTCCATTCAAAGAGAATTAAACTTCATGTTCTAATATTTGTACCAAAGTCCCATCTTTGTGTGTGTGGTGTGGGGACTAAACCTGGAGTTCACCATTTCAGCTCAACTGACTGGTCAACAAGATCTAGGATCCTCCTGTTGCCTCTACACCCAGAAATGAAGTAACAGATATGTCACCAGGCCTGGCTTTTTACATGTGTGTTAGAATTTCAAACTCGAGTTTTCAGGCTTGCACAGCAAACACTTAAATGAGTACATCATCTCCCAGCCATGTTTAAATGATGTTTCAGTGTGTTCGGGCATTCCTGCAAATGTCAACAGAAATCAAGGTGTAGGATCTATATTTCATTCATTTGAGAGTATAATATAATTGTATAGTTTTCTTTTCCCTTTCATCCCCCCAAATCTTCCCATATACTCCCCTTTGCCCTTTTTCAAATTCATGGCCTCTTTTTCCATTCAGTGTTATTACATGAGCACACACACACAGCCTTCTAGTCAAAGTAATGTTATTTATATGTATGCGTTCAGGGCATACATATAAATAACCAACTGGTGTGCTCTTCCCTGGAGAAGACTGTTTCACCCACTATTAGCATTCCTTAGTTGCTGTAGTTCTTTGTGTTGTGGGAGTCTATTTGATCTTCTCAGAAGAAGGGTAAACAGGGCCTAAGGCATAAACCTACTTTCAGGACTCCTTCATCTTTGGCCACAGTATTTGCTCTATTGTCCTTGAGACCCATCAATGTCATTGCTGTGGGAAGTGCTGAAGAAGAGATTCACAGAGAACTTAACACCAGCAAGTGTGTGAACACGGGGCAAGCTTGTCACACTGCTCCGGTCACAGAGCCCAGGGACAGGCTTTAGTAAAATGAGACTTTTCCTCTCTTCAGTCCTGCCAAACATAAATCCCTTTTTCTTCATCGGTATTGATCTCCTGGTTTTCCTTTGATGTGTTGCAGGCTAGGAATCTCCCACTAACATTGTTGGTGCCATCCTCAAAGCTCAAGGCTAACTGCTGCCAAGAGCAGTTAGGATATCTGGGTCTGATAACTACAAGTAAAAGTGACTCCTGGTAGGAGTCACTTCTAAGAAGTCTGGATGTGTGTTTCAGGCTCGCTCTTCCTTCCTTCCTTCCTTCCTTCCTTCCTTCCTTCTTTCCTTCCTTCCTTTCTTTCTTTATTATTACTGTTATTATTATTATTTATTCATACATAGTAGGGGTTGAATTCTGGATTTTGTTGTTCATGCTAGAGACAAGCAATTTGGTATTGATCTACATCTCCAGCCTTCTGTTTACCTTTTATTTAGGAACAAGATCCAACAAGGCCTGGCCACACGAGTTCTTTGTGCTTCCTTACCTACTTCTTTATGTCAAGACTGTATCATAGTTTGGGAATTTAGCTCAGTGGCAGAGTGTTTGCCTAGCAAACACAAGACCGTGATTTTGATCCCCGTCACTACAAAAATATATAATGCTCCCAGACATTGCCCTTTAAGACAGTCTCCTGAAAATGCTTCGTCCTCTGCCTGAAATGACCTATCCAACTGTGTCGTCGATTAGCCTTCATCACCTGTGGCCAACGCTGGGTCAGATGTCACCTTCTAATGGAGACCTTCCCAGGCCCTGATGAGATGGAGTTCACACTTTTGTCAGGACTAGGGTGTCTGTCTACTCAGCTTCATCTCTTCTGGCGAACCATACTGTTGGCAGGCCTTGCTTGCTGAGTGTCAGTGAAGATCATGACTCAAGACAGATGCTGCCCTACTGAGAATTTGTCATTTTGTATTCTGCCATCTCTGCAAAGAGGTCTCTTTGGGACCACAGAGAAAGATCCTGAGCATGTGAGATTTCCTTGTTTATCTTTACATCTTCCACAGTGAATGGCTGGCTGTCACCTCGAGCTGATAAGACATTCCTTTTTACCCTCCACTTGCTTTCTGCTTGTTTGGCTTTTGAGACAGAGTTTTGTATATGGCCCTCATTATTGCTAGGTGGCCTAGGATAGCTTCGAGCTTGTGGCAATCATCCTACCGCAGCCTCTAGAGTTCTAGCTATCAGGTGAGCCCTGCCACAATTGGCCTTGCTATCTCCACGCACCACTTTTTGTTCATGTTGAGTCCCATGAAGTCTGGCTTTCCCGCCCCCTTTCATCATAACTAGTAATGGACCTTCTAAACAGCTGACCCAGATATATTTGTTTGCTTGATTTTGTTTTTGTTTTTGTTTTGTTTTGTTTTGTTTTGTTTGAGACAGAGTTTCTCTGTGTAGCCATGGCTATCCTGGAACTGACTCTATAGTTCAGGCTGGCCTCAAACTCAGAGATCTGCCTGTCTCTGCCTTCAGGGTACTGGGATTAAAGACATGAGCTGCCACTACTCATCCCCCCTGTATTTTTGATCCTCTTTGTCTGCTCATCGCATTGGGTTGATTTCCTTTTTTCTCAACTAGGCTATGAACTCCTGTAGGATACAGAGTCATTGATGTCCCATTTTAGGAGGCATGATCTATCGTTCATCTTTCTTCGTGATCAAACATGCTAAGTGGCATTGGGACAGATGTCAGACAAGGGTCTAGTATCCTGGGATTCTGCTCTTTGCTTTCTGTTGTGCCCTGGCCTCCTAGATCAAGAGTGGACTGACTCAGTTGACTTTGTCAATGGCTCTTTTGCTGTTGCTTCTGAAGTTAGCTGATAGAGGGAGCTTTGGGAGGAACCATGTAGCCCTCCATGTGGCTAAGTTCTCAAAGAAGCCCTGCTGATGCTTCTCATTTAGCAGCCTGGCAGCCACTGCTTCCTTCCTTCAGATTGGAGGCAAGAAACCAAAGCCCCAAAGAAAAAATTCCTTCCAAAGCCTTCAGAGTGTGTATCTTTACAGAGCCCCTGGTATGTGTGTACGTGTGTGTTATATGCACACATTAGCAGACAGTAGCAGTCTGTGCACACACAGAGACAAGAGGAGGCTATCAGACATCCTGTTCTATCACTCTCCATCCTATTTCCCTGACAGAAACCTAGAGCTAGGCTGACTACCAGCACGCCCCAGTGATTCTCCTGGCTTTGACCCCCACACACACAGAGCTGGGGTTACAGGCACACCCTGAAATGCTTGCCATTTTATATTAGTGATAGAGATTCAAACTCAGGGCCCTGGATGTGTAGAGGAGCTAATCTTACACACTCAGCCACCTCCCAAGCACCCCAATCTGTATTTCAGGGACCTTTGCAGTTATTCAGCCAAATGCACATTTCTCCCTGTGTTCTTGCTGTGTTACAGTGGGCTGTGAGTCTGTGAGTTTAATCTCCATTACTTGTCGGAAGATTTCCAGTACCCAGTTTAGGCTTCCTCTTATGGTCTTTAGGACATTTTACGTGCATGTATGTGTGCGTGTGCGTGTGCGTGTGTGTGTGTGCACGCACGTGCGTGCACGTGTGGAGGGGGGGGCTAGGATTGAATTTAGTGTGTCATAAGTGCTAGGCAAAACCTGCACCATTGAGCGGTGTCTCCAGCCTTCATCCCACATAGTTAAACAGGTTTCAGGTTACAGACCGGTTTTTTGTTTGTTTTGTTTTTTTTTCCCCCAAATGTGAGCTTTTATGTCATTTAATTGGGCTGTGCTGTGTGCCCATGCTAAATATAGATCCAATATATTTGTATTCCTTTCTCTTCTCACTGCTGGTACCAAAGACCCAACAAAAGCAACTTACGGGGAAGAAAGGTTTGATGGACTTGGAGATTTAGGGATCTCAGTGCATTGTGGCAGAGAAGGTGTAATGATTAGAAAAGATGTGGTTCGTGGCCATGGCGGTTTATGATGCTGCCTCTCACATCCAGGCAGATTAGAAAACAAAGAGCAAGGTTGGAAGCAGGGCTTGGCTGTAATCCTCAAGGCCTATCCTTAAAGCCATGTCCCAAAGACTGCACAGCCTCCCAAAGCAGCACCACCAACTTGGGGATCAAGTGTTCAAAGGAGCCTGGGGAACACATTTCACACTGAAGCCATGGCAGTACTTGTGTGCACAATAGCATCCTCAGAGGTGGCCCCACATGGCTGGTCTTTCTGCTATGCATATTGATGAAAATTTGGACCCAAGACGCATGGCCCCACAGAGACATTTCTTAAATGGGCCACCATGACTACCTCCCTCCATGTCTCCAGTCTACCCTTTCCTGAGATTACAAGGAAAATGTCTAATATATTCCCCCTGGTTTTTAAAGATTCCCCATGCATTTTAAATGCAGCAGTGATTTCCATCATATTTTATTCTTGATTCATTCTTTTTAAGTGCAGCATTGTGGGTTTCGAGAGCCATAAGAAATGGGGTTGGGGACGGCAAGGAAGATTGCTGCAGATGAGAGGCGTAGCTGTAAATTCTGAAGTCAAATTATCTTTGTGAACTAAATGGTACCTGAATTTTATTCAAGTGAAAATCTGGGCAATTGACTGTGATTTAGAAGGATCACTGTTCCCCACACTTCAAATGCACTGAAATGGGGCCCATCACCCCTTTTGTAATAGCCTGGGGAACTTATGCAAATCAAAGTTGTATTATTTAGTCTGAAGATATGAAGGCTGGGAGAAAAACTGGACTGCAAGCATATCAGATGTCGTGTTGAAGATATGTACCGCTATTTGCCATTCAATAGGACACAGAATTAAAATGAACTTATAGTGCTTAATGTACATGAAATAATAGGAATATAAAAGAATCTTGAAGTAGCTAATATAGTGGATTTTCAAGTGTATGTGTATTACACATGTACATACATGTAAAGATCAGAGGCCAATCTCTAATGTTCTTCAGGAACCATCTATTTTTGTTTTTGAGACAGGCTCTTTGCTGGGATTTGAGGAGCCCAGGAAGGCAGGCCAGCAAACTTCCAGGACTTTGACTGCCTCTACCTCTCCAGAGCTGAGATGGCAAGCACATATCACCTCACCTCATCTGCCACATGTCACCTGACATTTTACCTCTTTTCTGTGGAAACAGCCCAACCTGATTACTCCCAAGCCCATTATTGCTCTTGGCCTTAATTTGGTACTTGCTAAGTTAGTCAGTGGCACATGCTGGGCCCTGAGCGACACTATGGGACAGTGCTACAGGGCCCTTTCCATGCTGAGACTCATGAGTGCTGCTGGTTCCAGACAGCCTGTTTCTGGGCTCCTGAGGCCCTTTTCCTGGGCTCCACAGATATAGGAGAAGTATAGGAGCTCTCTGCAGTCCCTGCCTCTGGCCTCCGTGGCTTGGCTACCTTACATGTACTCTCAATTCCGCCTGCAGTAGACTCATGGAGGGAGACTTTCACTGGGCCTGTGCTTGGGTTCCACCCCATTGCAGCAAAATCAAGTTCTCTGGGGGTCAAGCTTGCAGTGGCACTTTACAAAGCTCACCAAGTGTGCTAGAGAGATGGCTTCATGGTCAAAAGCACACACTGTTCTTTCAGAGAACCAGGGTTTGTTTCCAGCACCCAAGCTAAGGATGCTCACACCAGCCTGTAACTCCATCTCCAGAAATATCCAACACCCTCTTCTGACCTCTGTGGAGGCTGCACTCATGCGCACATGCCCACACACAGACCCACTCTTATAAATTTAAACTAATAAAAAAAAAGCCTTTAAAAATTCTGCCTATCAGATGTTGGTGTGTGTTTCTGTGCATATGTGTTGGGGGAATATATGTATGTATGTGAATGTGTATGTGTCTTAAAATGCATGTGGAAGCCAGTGGTAAACTTTGAGTGACATTCTTTAGGAGATGCCCACCTTGGTTTTTGAAGCAGTATCTCTCACTGGGATCTGGGACTAACTGAGTAGACCAGGCTGGGTGGCCAGGAAGTCCCAGTGATCTGCTTGTTGCTGCCTCCTCAGCACTGGGATTACAAAGCAGACACCACTGTGCCTGGATTTTGAAATGAATGCTGGGGTTCAAACTCAGGTCTTGTAAGGCAAGTACTCTACCAACCGAGTCTTCTCTCCAGCCCTCCCCAGATGATTTTAACATTCAACCCAGTTTGAGAACTATCAGATCAATGGCCATAATTTGGAGGAGAGAGAAAAGAGGAGGCAGGAAGGAGAGAGGCGAGGTCAGGAAACTCCAGCGTTGGAACAAGCTTTTGAGACACTGAGCAGCCCTCCTCTACACAAGTTCAATACACACTTTCCTGAGGTGTCGTTATCATTCATTGAAAGCCAAGACTACCCACCTTCAGGGATGGAGAGATACCTCAGCGGTTAAGAGTACTTCCTGCTCTTACAAAGGACCCAGGCTCAGCTACCCGAGTCAGGTGGTTCACCACTTCCCTTAACTTCAGCTTCAGGGGATCAGATGCTTCTGGCCTCCTCAGACACCATGCATGTGTGCACATATCCATAAACATACCTAAAAATAATACAAATAAATCTCTTAAAAAATAGAATGTCCATCTTATCTGTTGTACTTAAGTGATCTGTTGAACAAAGCGACTGCTTTGAGCTCTGTGATAAAGGGTTGATTAGGCATTGTTCATGTCAGAAACTGTATTGCAGATCTAGAGTGATCTGGCCTGGGCAAGTCCACATCCTGGCTGGGGAGGAGATCCCAACCAGATCTCATAATTGCTCCTCCTGTCTCTTCAAATCTTGCCACAGACCTCCATGACCCCAGAGCCCACAGGCCTATGGACCACCCCTCTCCCAGGTCTATTACCATCCTCTTACCCTGACCCCTACATACCTTCTCCAATACAAACAAATTCACAAGAAATACACATAAGTCCCTCCCTAATATTTTTCCCATTGGATCTTACTGGCTTTATAATTTGTTTCCCACTGTCATAATGAAATACCCAAAGCCAGGTACTTTATACATAAAGAAGTTTATGTAGCCCACAGCTTTGTGGACTGAAAGTCCAGAGTTAGTGGCCCCTCCTTCATAGATCCCCTGGCTGTGTCACATCATGACAGGCATGCTCTTCAAAGGCAATGGTCAAATGCAAGGCAGAAGAGGCTGTTCTTGCTGTTTATTTATTTATTTTATCAAGGTCTAACTGCAGTCCCTTACAACCTACACCAATCCCTGTTGAAGCTAACAATCCCAGTTTCCCAGTCACCTCCCATTAAGCAGTCCCTCTTACAGGGTCCAACACCTCTCAGTGTGACCACACCGGGGCTCCCGGGCTCCAACATGCAAAGTCTGGGGGAATATGGCACTGGTTGGTTTGGAACCAGGAAGCCCAGAGCTTGGGAGTTTATGTTTTATGGAACTAAGAGTCCAGTCTTCCACTGTCCAAGGATAGACATCAGCCTGTCCTAAGGACAGCCACTGACAGCCTCTGAAGGCATTTTACTCCCTGTGGTCTGGGTACCATTATCTTCTTGGGCTTCCAAAGCCCATAGGGCTCAATAAAGGGCTGGGCTGAGGGGATAAAGTGAGAGGAGAAGAACAGTCCACAGATTCTGTCTCAAACCAGTTGGGGTCTCCATTGCCGAAGTGGGGGATGCTAGGATGATTCTGGATAGCTCCTTTATGGTCCTCAACCTTCCATGTTTACTCTTTTTCATTTAAATTTCTTCCATATGATGTTTTCTGTAAGAATTTATAAATTCATTAGCAGTTAACCAAAGTCTTAATTACTTATTAAGCCAGACCCAGTCAAAGGAATGCAGCACTGATACTGACTGCTAAACAATGGATTCTGCCTACTTCATGCTTTCAACGTGGCCACGACTCATTAGAGCCAGCCTTTAAGTCAGTCATGAAAATAAGAGAGAAAGAAATCTATGAAGCTGGGTTTGTGCTTTATGCCCAAATGCATTGGATATGTTTCAGCCTGGCTTCAGGGACCTGCTCCAGAGGCTGGCCTATGTTGAGTGGGTCTCCAGCTAACAATCCCTCACCCTTTGTTGCTGTGGAATAATCCTTTTGTTGAGCATGGCTGCCTCTCAACACATATGTATTCATCACTATTTCTGTACCTGGCACTGTGCTGTGTACATGAGCAATAGATAAATGAAGCAGAGGAAAGCATGGCCAGTATGATTTTTATCAAAGAAGGAGAAAGATGTTGAGCAGACACACAGGAAACAAACGCTATGTAGGACTTTTCATGGCTGCTGTGACAAAACACTTGACATTAACTTACGAGGGGAAAGAGTCACTTGAGCCCATGGTTTTGGAGATTTTAACCCACAGACCTGTCTCATTGACCTGGACAGTTGCTGGAGGAGTGGAAGCCTGAAGCTCCAAAGCAGAACCTCCCCAGAAGCTACACAAGGCCCCTGGGACACATGACTCAGGTGGTGAGAGGCACTTGAATCAGCCCCTTGCTTTGTCTCCAGGGCTTGAAGTGACTGACCGTCACTCACAGCTGCTGTTAACCAACAATGCTATCGCTGGGACATCACTAAGCATCCTGTCCAGCATGCAGCAGGCTGTGCAGGAACAGCTGGCAGCCTTTGTAGACCCTGACCACATCCTTTGCACTTAGCCATCTCTCAGGTTGCTACCAATTTGCCTTCCTGCCACGTCTTCCCCACTCCTTCCCTCTTGTGTTCCTGTTCCACCGTCTTCGTTCTGTACAAGACCAGAGGTGTTGTCTCATGACTGAGGGGCATGTCACCCTGTACTTCCCATATGACCACATGCCTGAGCTTCACACATGCCCTGATCTCTGACCCGACCTCTTACCCTCCCCTCTACTTCCTAGCACCACTGACTTCCTAGAGCTTCCTGGAACTGCTTTGGTCTTCCTTCTAGCCTCCGGTCTTGTGTAGAAGCTATCCTTCCCTTTCCCTGGAACTCTCCCCATGTCACCTCCTCAGAAGGGAGGCATGAAGCTTTTCACCATTCTCTCAGCGTAGTTAGTGTCATCCCATCAAGGCTGCTATAACAAAATACCATAGAGTTGGTGCCTTATAGGCAACAGATATTTATTGCTCACGCTTCTGAAGGCTAGAAGTCTTGGGGCAGAAGTCCAGGAAGTTCAGAGTCTGGCAAATACCTTCTCCTTCCCAGTGCACAAAGGGATATTCTCATTGTGACTTCACACAGAACAAGGAGTAAAGGTCCCTCTGGGTGTTTCTCCAGAAGGGTGCCAATCCTTAACCTAATCACTTCCAAAAGCTTGACCTTTTAATCCCATCACCTGGAGAATAATCTCAAGGGAGAGGAAGGGCTGAGCAAACACTCACACCACTACAGTTAATCATGACTTAGCTTTTGTCTTTCACTTCTGTCATGACCACCTCCCTGATGAACAGCACAAGAACCAGGCCCATCTCTGCCAGAGAAGAATACTCAATAAATAAATAAAGCATTGACCATAGAGTTATTGTTTAGAATTGCAATGTGGCTTAGTTTGCAGAGTGCATGCCCCAGCATCACACAGGCACAAAGTTATTTGGATGACACTTATAAGTTGCTGGGACCTAGAACTTAGTCAGGGTTCTTCCTAATTCCAATGTATCTATTTTGACCTGGGCTTGAATGCAAATATTTTCAGAATTGCAAAGAATTTGCCTCACAGTTGAAATAAACTGCAGTGAATAAGCCTTCAATATTGGGAACTTGAACAGAGCTTCTGGGGAACCTAGCCCAAAGCAAGCCCCAGGCCAGTTGAGCACATTTCCTTGATGTTGCTAGGGATTAAGACACTTTGCCCCTGGTAGGGTGGGAGAGTTCAGAGAGTCAGAGAAAGTCCCTTCCTGGTTTGCCACTGGGTTCTCATCTCTGAGGTTCCTTCTTCCTGGCAATAGGACCACAGATGAGTCTGGAGCATGACTTTACACCCCCCCCAAATAAAAACCTATACCTGGACCCTGGGAAGGGAGTTGATTTCATGGCTTCCACTCTTCCTTCCTGGGCTGATTTTGGTGAAACCTTGACAGCATGGAGTAGAATGGATTGTTGGAAATGATGAGAAAAGCATGTTCAACAGTTACCAGTGTGCCTTCCTGTACTCAGGACCACATGAACCCAGGCATACATGCACCTACATGCATATGTATACAAGTACACATGCATATTGGTATACATACATGAAGGTACACATGTGCTTTAATATGCATGTACACAGATATGCATGCACACAGAAATGCATGAGTTCATGCAGAGTTACATGCATGTACACTACACAAGGGCATTTGTGCATACAGGTACACACACATTCATGCAGCTATGCATGTAAATGCACAAGAAATAAGCATCCACCAGAAGCACATCCCACAAAAACACTGCAGCCTGGGAGCAGGGAGTGTGGGCTCTGCTCAGCCCTCTGAAGTGGTTTCATAGGCTGACAGCTGAGCCCTGACTATACCTGGCTATATTGTTCACACTACCAGGCATAGTCAGCATGATGTTACAGTCGGCAAAACCTGAAAAATAAACTTATACTTTTTCCTTGCCAAAAATAATTCTTAAAGGTATGAGGAAGTTGAACATAGCTCTCTTGAGAGTGAAGGGCCAGAGCCACAAGGGAAGGGAAGGTCCCTGCTGACTGCCCTATCTCCTGATCTCTAGTCTCCATACTCAGAATTCCCCACTGTGTCCCTCCTGGGTTTCCAGGCTGTGATGAAAGTGAGAGATTGCATGGTAATCAGGGCCTAGTGCAGCAACCAGCCCAGCCCAACATGGCTTCCTTGGGGTTTACTTCAAAGTGTCCTTGGGCAGTGGCAGTGTTTGTGGGAAGGAGGGATGCATAAGCTCCTGTTCTAATGATGCTGGAGAAATGAACACACACCCCTGTGCAGCCATTTGCTCACTCCCTTGACCAACATGCTTGGAACTCTTACATCTTACACACTACAAAAAAAAAAAAAAAAAAAAAAAAAAAAAAAACAACCTTACTCTTTTGCTCGCCTAGGCTATGACATCCTGCACTCACATCCACACCCCCACCCCCACCCCCATCCTGCAGAGCTCGTGAGCAGTTTGCTCTCAGTTGCAATCCCTTAGTCTCTTTACTTCTGACTGCCACACCTCACCACATTTATAGCCCTTGCTTACAGGCACAGAGCTGACCTGCTGCCCACACAGGTCATGTCTTCCCTGAGGGACAGCTATGTTCCCTGGCTCTCCCCAGACCGGCTCTTTCCCATTGCCCCAATGTCAGCATAATGGTTCCAGACCTCTTTTGTTCCTTGTGAGGAAGCCTAATCACTGAATTCACTTTCACCCCAGTAGCTACACAATGGAATGCTGATCTTCCCAGCACATCCTGAGTGATGGAGGAGAATTCCCGATGACACACTGCCCAAGCTAGTACTATGGGACTTGCCACACAATTACCAAGTCACTATGTGTAACTTGTCCCTATTTTCATAGGGGTTATTTTTACATCTTGGTTTAGCTTTTCAGTTCTAAATCTATTATATTCAAACACAGGGTTAAAGAAAGATTTTAGTACTTCTGGAAACTTATATCCTAGGGTACATGGAGTCAGTATAGGAAATGGAATCCTACAATATTCAGAGCATGAAGCCAAGTGGTGATGGTGTGTTCCTTTAATCCAAGCACTCAGGAGGCAGAGGCAGGCGGATCTCTGTGAGTTTAAGGCCAGCCTGGTCTACAGAGCAAGTTCCAGGCCAGCCAGGGCTATACAGAGAAGCCCTGTCTCAAAATAAAACAAAACAAAACAAACAAAAAACAAACAAACAAGCAAAAAAACCAACAAGCAAACAAAAACTTCAGCTTTCTCATCTCACAGACAGAAGGTTGAAGCTGAGAGAGGTTCAGCAACTCATGAGAAGATTGGCAGTGATTTTTATTAAAAAATAATTATTTATTCAGTATATAATCTGTTTGATGAGATAGGAATATGAAGGTGAATCAATCACAGTTCATACTTTCTAAGAACTTAAGGTTTGCTTGTGCGTATGATGGACACACATTTATGTTGCATGTGTGTTTTCAAGTACATATGCATATGTGTGTAATGAGTGTCCATGTGCATGCACATGCAATGACCAGAGGTGGATGTCAGGTGTCACCTCTATCATTCTCCACCATTTGTTTTGTTATGTTTTGCCTGCCTGTATGTCTATGTACCATGTGTGTGCCTGGTGCTAGCAGAGGTCAGAAGAGGGTATCAGAGCCCCTGGAACTAGAGTTATGGAGACACCATGTAGGTGACAGGAACCAAACCCAGGTCCTGTATAAGATCCATAGGTGCTCTTAACCCTTGAGCCATGTCTCTAGCCACTCCACCTTATTTTTTGTGACAGGGAGATGATCAACTGGACTAAACCTGGAAACCACTGATTAGACTAGATGACTAGCCATTGAGTCCTAAGGACCCACCTGCCTGTAGTCCACCCAGGGCCAGATTTACAGATTACCTTCTGTTCTTTATTCATGGGTGTTGCAGGTCCAGACCATTCTTCACCCTTGCACAGTAGATGCTTTACCCACAGAGCCAGCTCCAGAACTCAGAGTTACTGTTAGAGCTGAGACATGGGTGAGCATCAACACCTCCACTGCACAACAGAAAGTGGAAGAACCATCACATGATGAGCAGGCCAGAACCAAGTCCTCAGAAAGGAGATGATGTGCTTTAAATCCCGGGAGTGTCGGCGAAGGGACTGCTGGTGGCATGAAGAAGATTTCCTAGTAAATTCATGTCAAACATCTAGTCCAAGCCGTGACATCAGCACCCTCCTGCTCTTTACTCTGTTAGTGGTGTCTCACAGCTTCATTTTTGGCCACGTTTAGAAGCAGTGTTCTGTATGCCCTGCTGGGCCTATTAGAGACTGCAGTGATGCCTAGGGACCAAATGTACCAAATGTCCACCTTGGGATCTTCCAGCTCAGTATGACTCTGAAGAAGATAGCATTCACAACAGGGAAGGAAACTGTTTTTCACTGTATCCTCTCTCGTGCTGTAATCACAGCACTCTGGAAGCTAAGGCAGAAGGACTGTGGAGAACCCGGGCTACATAGAAAAACCATGTTTTGAATAAATAAATATTTTTTAAATTAAAAACTTTATTTTTTTCCACTAAGTAATTACTTTCCAACTGTGGTTTGGGCTTTTCTTCCTACCTTCTTTATAGCATGTGAAATGTGTTGGGTCAATACAGATTATCTTACTGAAAAAGCCTGGCTCTCTAGGAATGCTGAGCTGGGAACACTCTTTGCTTCTTGAATTTGACTGATAATTCAGGAGACGAAGATCAAGTTACCAGCAAGACCACACTTACTTATGATCCATTCACTCAGGAAAAGAAATCAAAGACATTGCCCTTGTCTTTAGGAAGAGAAACCCTGGTTGAGGCAGGCATAGAGGAAACTGGTGGCTAGGGCTGGACAAACACCTTAGTAGTAAAGCACTTGCCCCTTGAGCAAGAGCTCCTGAGTTCCATCCCCACAATCTGGAGGTGAACAGCAAGAGTGGTGGTGTGCCCTTGTGATCTCAGCACTGAGAAAACAGAGACAAGAGGATCTTTGGGAACCTTGGCCAGACAGCCTAGCCTAATTAGCGGCAGACTGTCTCCAAACACGAGATGGGTGGCTCCTGAAAAACAATACCTAAGGTTGTCCTTTGGCCTCCACATGCCTGCACCCACACATAGGAAATGTGCACACACACTGTTGGTTCATCTCCACTGTCAAATTTACAGGATCTAAAATCATCCAGGAGATGACCTGCTGGGCATGTCTATGAGGGGATTTCTAGGCTGTTTAAATGAACATGGGTGGCAGCATCCTATGGACTAAATAAAAAGAGGAAGTGAGCTGAACACCAGGATTATTCTCCTTCTTGACTAATGACATCATGTGACCTGCTGCCTCAGACTCCCAGCACCATGTGCTTCCCAGACTGTACCTCTCAAATTGTGAGCCAAATAAAATCTCCCTTCCTTAAGCTGTTTTTGGCAAGTGGTTTTTCAGAGCAAGTAAAGTAACTAATATGCAGTCTTCTCTCTCTCTCTCTCTCTCTCTCTCTCTCTCACACACACACACACACACACACACACACACATGCCCTGTGAGTGGCATTGGTTTCGTTGCTCAACAGCTCCATTCCTTGCCCAACTCCTCCTCCATCCTCCCTGCCTTTTCTCAACCTCAGAGGAAGAAGAGCCCTGGGCCCCTGGCCCCTCCTGTGAAGTCAGTTCTCTCTACCACCCTCTTCTTAACCATCAACACTGCCTCTTTCTCTGACTCCTTCTCTATGTGTGTCAAGTATGTCGTCAACTCTTTACCCCAAAACTCTTCCCATGCCCCAGCTCCCATGCACGTGTCCCTTCTCCGGGGGTCTCACCACCCACCCTGTCCTTGCTTTCTCTGCTTCCTCAGCCTCTGCAGGCACACCTTGGCTGCCACTGCTCATCCTGCTTGCCTTTCACACCAAAGCCTGCTCTATGGGTGCGATAATCTCCCAGGTTCAGTCCTAGGCCAGCACACATTTCCTCTGGGGTCCTTTGCCCCAGGCTGGTGACTCCATTTGTGCAGGGCTCTAGTATCCAACTGGTAGGGTGTGGTCTGCATTTCCATGTATCTACAGAACAGTTGAGTCTGCCTGGCTGTCCCTTAAGAACTGCAAACTCATCATTCGCCGGTGGACTCACCCTTTCTCCTCAAAACTGCCTCTCCCCTAATCTGCATGGCAGTTACCTACCAGGAAGTTGCAGTGGAACCCAGGATTACCTCAGGTGCCTCCTTCTATTTCACATCCTGTATCCAGTACCATCTTAATCGCATCTTAAACCTGTTTCTCTTTGTCATTCTATCCTGATCCTGTAAGTCCCACCGAACCCCAGGCTTTGTCCTAGCAGCCCCAGTGCTATGAACAGCTGCTGTGTCAGGCAGGAACTCCAGGCCTCCTTCCATTGTTTTCAGCTCCCTGTTTCTTAATTCCCACCCTTGGCCTCTACTTTGTTTGCCATTTCTGGCCACTTAGTTTCATTGGCTTGAGGTTTCCCGTGATCATTCTCTATCTACTTCTTTCTTTACATACAGAGTCATCTCCACCCTCTTTAGTAAGAACCATTCAAGTCCAATCCTTACCTGTGACTCCCACCTCCTGCATGGTCCAGGCCAGCCCCAATGCTCCAACTTTTGTGTTTCCACGATGTTCCTGTCTCCTTTCTGTTGCTGTATGCAATATCCTGGTAAGAAGCAATTTAACGAAGAAGGGTTTTATCTGGCTTACAATTCCAGGTTCAAGGCCCGTCACAGTGGAGAAAGCCAAGCAGGAGCTTAAAATATCACATCTGTCTGTGGTGAAGAACAGAAAGAAATGAATGGATCCATGCTTGCCTACTCTTAACTAGCTTTTCCCTCTCTTATACAGTTCAGGACAATACCACCACCCTGACTAGGGAATGGTGACACCCACAACAGGCTGAGTCTTTTTTATATCAATTAACTGTGGAGACAATTCCCCACAGACATGCTGTTGTATGGGGAAAGTTTTCCTGGGAAGACGAAACACACATGTCTACTCACCCCCGATAGGGAACCCACAACAGATCATAGTCCAATTTGGTAAGACAATGAGTTTTGTTGTTGTTACTTACAGGAATATGGGTGAGGGGTTACTTACAGGAGTAGAAATGACTCAAAGACAGCTGCATTACCAAAGCCCACCCCAGCATAGACAATAGTTCATAGGCAGCTTAACGGCTTACATCGTGCTCTTTCCAGGTGCCTCATTTGGTCTAAACCTCTCCCAGGCAGCTTGGTTGGTTTTTGCTTCTTCTAGGCAACTGGTCTGGCCTCAGAATCTTGGCTGTGATCCTCTGAAAGGGGCTGTCAGCTTTTATTGATAATTCTGGCAGGGAGAATCGGGTCAGTTTCAGGAACTTCCTGAAGCTCTTTTGAGTTGTTTACCTTCCTATTTAATGAGCTTCTCTACAGGATGGAATGTTTTAATCTGGGAGGAAACTGTTATACAACACATACCCATAAGCCAAACTGATCTATCACCCACAAGCCAAACTAATGTAGAAAATTCCTCAGATCACCCCTTCTTCTCAGGTGATTCTAGCTTGTGGCAAGTTGACAGTTAGAAACTAGCATGTGGCCAGGGGGTGGTGGTACACACCTTGAATCCCAGCACTTGGAAGGCAGAGGCAGTTGGATCTCTGTGAATTTAAGGCCAGCCTGGTCTACGAAGCAAGTTCTAGGACAGCCAGAGCTGTTACACAGAGAAATAGTCTTGCAAAACCAAACAAAAACAAAAACTAGTACTTAGTGATTTCATTCAGGCACCTATTCTCTCACTGGATATACATTCCTTGAGTAGAAGGATTCACTCTCATTTTTACTTGTATTTGAGCTTCAACACAGCTCATAGTAGATTCAGCATATTAGATAGTCAGCAAACTGGAGAGAGTAGGACACATGCAAGGAATACCTAGGTGTGGTTCAAAGCAATGCATGGCTGCACACATGCAAGGAGGCAGGGCTGCCAAGGGCCAAGCCCATACTAGAAGCTGCATCTCCAGTGAGTGCAGATGCTTCTGCCATTCATCCCGAAGACAGGAAATGCCAATGGATTGTACAGTAGCACCCTATCTTTCCCTTTTTCCTAATGCCCTGCATTTTCCACTTACCCTGTCATCATTTCTTTACCTGATTGGGATATCCACTTCCTGTCACACTAAGAAAGACAACTCAAAACATCACCAGGAGTCTCCAAGTCTAGCTAACTTGAAGTCCGCAGCCAACATGATATCTATGTACTAGGGCAGGGAGTATGGAGGGGTTCTTCTGTTTACTTAGCTCAAAGAGACATTGGTGGTCAACCTTGATTATCACCTTGACAGGGTCTAGAATTACCTAGGAGACAAACATCTGGGCAGGTCTGTGAGCAAGTTCCTACATATGTTAAATGAGGTGAGTGGCAGCATCCCCTGGGCCCTGAGTACCATCATCCCTCTCTGTGCAGCACCATTGTCTCTTTCCTGCATGCAGACACAATGTGATCAACTGTTTCACACCCCTGCCACCTTGTCCCTCCCATCTTGATGGACTGCACCTCCAACTCTGAGCAAAATCAGTCTGTCTTTACCTTGTTTTAGTCAGAGAAATTTAACTACAAGACCCTTAGCCCCAGGGTTGCTCCAGCAACAAACACACTCCCACCCTCCTAAGCACTCCCGGGAGCTGTTTGGCCCGAAGTCCTCCCCAGAGACTCCTCTCCACCAAGTGTGAACAGCCATCGGATGAGCCTGGCTGGTGCTCAAGAGCCTTGCTGGGATTTTCCACAGACACATTCAGGCTTCTCGTTGCTTTTTCCTCTTTGCTGTTTTCCCATCCTGCTGCTGTGTGATCAGAACACAGCTGTCCTTAAGGCTCTGTTCCTTTGGTGCTATGAGCTCAAGTTCTGCTTGCTTGTTCCTGGCCAGTGCTCTTGGCTGAGTGTTCAGCAGCCAGTCCTGCAGCATCAGCCTGGATGAGGGTTTTAAAAAGTCTCTGTGGAAGCTACCCATCATGGACACAAGCTGTACACGGTTGACGCATCCTAATCACTGCTCTGAAAGGCACTGTTCTGATCTGTCTCCCATCGAAGGAAAGCCCAGTCCTTAGGATGGAGTCAGGTCCTGCTTTTCAATCTGCTCTGCTTACCTTTGTGGCCTGGCCCCGTTAGACTTTTTCTGCAGCCCTGTGTTCTTTTAGCCACTTGTTCTCTCTTCATTGCTCCCCAGATGTTGCAAGTGCTTCATGTTCTAGAGGAGCCCTTAAGAGTGACCACAAGACAGCATAGGCATAAGGAGAAGGGGTTCAGTGACATTGCACAAACTTGAGAACCTGGGTTTGATTCCCAGGACCCGTGTTACAAAGGCAGGTGTCACGGCACGTATTCATAACCTAAGCACTGGGGTGACCAGGATAGGCTGATCCTTGGGGCTCACTGGCCAGTCAGCTAGCCTTCTTAGTGAGCTCCAGGCCAATGCATGGCATCTTAGGGGCAATACTCAAGATTGTGCTCTGTTCTACACACACACACACACACACACACACACACACACAAGGAAGAAGGTAATAGAAGCGTGGGATATAAGGCAGTTCTATCTAAAGACAAACAGCGGACAGAGGACCACTCAGTGGTTCTTCCACATGAGTACAACAGTCCCCAAGGAGCCTCTGCAAAATGCTTTTGGGGACAGTAGCCTCAGATGACATCCATGCATCGACTTATCTCCCATTCTTTGTTTCCTCTCCCTACAGCTCCTGCACAGTAAGTTCAGAAGGTCTATTGGCCTCAGGGCTGTGTGTGGCAGGGATCCACATGTCCCCACAGCCTTAGCTGTTTTGTACTGTGCATTCTGCCTGTCTGGCTCTTTTCAAGCAAACATGAGCTACAAATAGACACCGCCCACATTTTGTCTCAAAGATCCATTCTTTGATTTCTCCCACTTGCCAAGTTGAACTCTGAGCTGATGTTTTATTTATCTGTGGCAATGAGGGATGAGGCTTGCCATGAATAACTGGAATATAAAGATTCAGAGCCAAAATTCCTATGTCCTTTCCCACCGAGTCTGGATGTCAGGGTTGTGAATTGGGCCTGGGGAGTGCTTGCCACACAAGCATGGGGACCCAAGTTCAGATAGTCAGCACCCATGTAAAAGCAGGGCATAGGGACACATGTCTATATCTCCAGAGGTAAAGAGGCAGAGAGACAGAGGGTTCCATGGGGCTAGCAGGCTGACCAGCCTAACCTACTGGGTGAGCTCCAGGGTAATGAGAGACCCTGTCCCCCAAAATAAGGTGATAGCTTAGGTTGAACTGTGGCCTCCACAAACAGACATATACTTGCCCACTACTCAGGAGGGTAAGGCAGGAAGATCACAAGGCCAAGATCAACTACAGAGTGAGTTCGTGATCGGCTTCGATGATTTAATGACACTGTCTCAAAATAAACAAAATGGAGCTCTAAAGTGCTTGCCTAATATGTGTGAGGCCCTAGGTTCAACCCAACCCCACCCCAGTACTGGAAAGAAATGGAAAGGAGAAAATCCCAGGCTTAGATTCAGGGGCTTTCATGTGGAGCTCAGCTGCCCTTTGAGGGTCAAGTAGAGATGGGAGGAGCATGTTAACGGAGAAACTGAGGCACTGAGACATGAATTAAGGACGTGTGCATGTGTGTCTGTATATGTGTGTGTGTGTAGGCATGTATTTGTATGTCTGTATATGAATAAGAGTTTTACTACGTGTGTGTATGTGTCTCTGTGTGTCTGTCAGTGTGTCTATCATTGTCTTTCTGTGTGTGTGTGTCAGTGTGTCTCTGTGTTATATAACTATGTCTGTCAGTGTCTTTGTGTGTTGTGTATCTATGTGTTTGTCAGTGTTGGTGTATGTGTGTGTCAGTGTTTATGTGTGTTAATGTGTCTGTCAGTGTCTGTCACTATCTCTGTGTGTGGAGGTCAGTGTATGTCTGTGTGCATTAGTATGCCTGTATGTGTTGTGTATTTCCGTGTGTGTCAGTGTCTCTGTGTGTGTCAGAGTTATGATCTGTATCTATGTCTTCTGTGTGTGTGATCCATCTCCCCTGCTCAATCTTAAGTCCCTTTCCCACCCTCCAGTGTATCTTTCCTCGAAGATCTGCAAAGCTTTATTACCCCTGATTGAATGAATCATTCCAACGTACCAAATCAGTGTGCCTGCCTGACCAAGTGTGTGCACAATGGGAGGGGTCAGAAGAAGACTAAGTGTGCAGCTCTGATTGCTTGTTCTACTCAGTTATCTCATCAGTGTATTTAACTGATTATCCAGTGATGAGCTGGATGCTCTTCCAGAAATTCAGGTTGTGTGCTAATTTTCTATCATTGTAACAAAATGTCTGAGCAAATCAACTTGATGGGGTGAGGGCTTATTTTGGCTCATGGTTTCAGAGGCTTCAGTACAGAGTCCACTGTCTCCATTATTGGGGATTGAATTCAGGACACCGTGTTTACAAGGCAAGCACTTCCTTCACTGCCTGTCTCCCATATTGGCATTTTCACATTTAGAAATGAAAGGATTTTATAAATGAAATTAGTGCAAGTGTTCTGATTTCTCAGAACAGACCATGTCCACATAGTCTCCAACAGCAGTGTCCAAGATGCCATAGGCTCCCTGTCTTACTGTCATCCCCCTCCTCTGGCCAGCCATCATGCCTAGCCTCTGCCCTTGTCAAGTGGCCAGTCCTCCAGTGGCTTCTGCCTATGCACCCCACCACTCACACAGAGATTGCACCACCAAGCCACTGAGGGGACCGCTGTGAGGAGCTGGAGCTGAGCATGGCAGGAGTTGTCCAGTCCTGTTATCCAGGGGTACCACCTGACGGTGAGAAGCCTGGTATGAAAGACAGCCCCTGACACAAGGCAAACCATGCTGAGTCTGGACTGGAGTGATACTGACTGCTTGAACCTGGGGTAGGGTAGGTGAGGTCTCCAGAGGAAGAAACAGATAGGAAGGCCATCTAATAAAGAGTGGATGTGAAGCTGCAAGTCACCTTAGGGGACAAGAGTGTGAGAGACAAGCAATCACTCTATAAAACAGGGGACCAGCTAAGTGACCTCAAGACGCAGATTTGTGCCTATCAGATGGGGACAGAAATGCTGAATCGAACAGCTCCCACAGTTGCTGAGAATTGAAGTGATGGAAACTTCGGTAAGTTCCTCTTTCTTCAGCATCTTTTCTTTTAACCAGTTTATTCAAGACTGAATGAATTGAAATTGCACAATCTAGTAAATTTGGGCAAATGGATATAGTCATGACTGCAACTGAGAAACAAACACATACATTCTTAGTCCTCCCCAAACCCAAGCTGTTTTTTCATAATGGTCATTAGGGTAGCTGTGTTTGAAATGGCGATCAGCTAAGCCAAAGAGAGGAAGGGAGGGGAGGGCAGGGGAGGGGAGGGGAGGAGAGGAGAGAAGAGGAAAGCAGAGGAGAGGAGAGGAAGACAAGGAGGAGGAAGAAGAAATGAGAAGAAAAGGGAGATGAAATACTGGAGGAGTGGTACTAACTTTAAAATTTAATTAGACTTCAAAATCTAATTAAGTAAACACTGTGATTTGAAGGAAGGAGGGGTAGTGGACAATGGTATGATAAGAATTATCCTTCAAGGGAAAAAAAAAAAAAAACAAAAAACAAAAACAAAAAAACCAAACACCTTTCCAGGTCCAGGGATCAGGGACAAGGTCAGATGCCTGGGTTCCTTACTTTAGGAAGACATCTGTCTGCACGTTCTTCAGGGCTGAGCTTCCTGGTCTCCCCTCTGCAGCTGGCCAGCCAGCCTTGGCCTGTTCTATCATTTCCATCCAAACATTTAGATCTGTGGCTGGGGTAGATATTACTAGCTGGGTCAAAAGACAGTTCTGGTATGAAATATTTATACTTTGCTGGCCTCTGTCTGCCTATGTCTGTGTAGTTTTGCCAAGTAGTTAATACTTTCCACTAAGTATTCTTTATTCTTTTTGGGAAAGAAATCTCTTCAGAGGAGAAACTGGGAGAAGGGAGGGGGGTGGGTGAGGTCAGGCCTCCAAAAGTTGGCTTTTCTTAAGACTCTGGGCACACCTCCCACAGTAGACAGCCTTGGAAGGGGATTCTGGCCTCTGGCTTGCAAATGGTTCGGGCTGTTTATCTTGTAATTCTCTGTTGTTATTCTTTTCCTCTCAGTTTCTCTGACCGAGATTCCAGTTCGATAAAGTATTGGGTGGAAGGGAAATTATCATCCTAGGATGCAGGCATGAGATGGATGCAACAGACCTCTTCAATTTCATTTCAAATAGAGCACTTATTTGAGTGATTCATAGCCAGTGCATCAAATAAAATCTTTACTTTTATCATTAAAAAGTTCTCTATAGACTCTTACAGGGACAAAAAAGAAACAGAAAGATATAAGGAAGGGAAAAAAAAATCATAGTTCCACCATTTTTTCCTTTTCCTTTTTCTTTCTTTCTCTCCTCCTCCTCCTTCTTTTTGTTTCATTTTTTGTTGTTTGTTTTTTGAGACAAGGTTTCTCTGTGTAGCCCTGGCTGTCCTGGAACTCTCTCTGTAGAGGCTGGCCTTGAACTCACAGAGATCAACCTGCCTCCACCTCCTGAGTGCTAGGATTAAAGGTGTGTGCTGCCACCACCTAGCTCATAATTTTCCCATTCTAAAAAAATGATTAATTGTATATAAGTTCCTTTCAGCTTTTTCTCCTTTTTACCCTGGGTTTAGTGGTGTGTGTGTGTGTGTGTGTGTGTGTGTGTGTGTGCATGCAAGCCTGTATAAGTCAGAGGTTGACAGCAGGTATGCTCAGTTGGGTTCTCTGCTAAACCTGGAGCTCATTGGCTGCCCAGGGAACCACAGGAATTCTCCTGTCTCCACCTCCTTACTCTAGGATCACAGGTATGTGCTGTCATACCTGGTAACTTTATTTTTTTTTCTTGTTGTTTGTTTTTGTTTTGTGTGTGTGTCATTTGATAAAGTCAAGGTGTGTGCCATTTATGTCCACTTTTGACCATATCTTTATTTATGCCCTTACTATCCCTTGCTAGAAGAGAGAAATTGCTGAAGCAAACATGAAGCACATTATGTTTCTCAGTATAAGCTGGAAAAAAAGTCTTCCCCAAATATTGTTTCTAAGCCCACGGCCACAGTACTGCCCCAACTTCTGAAGTCAGTGCTGATTTCCAGCACTGGAACGAAGTAGCCAGCAGCTCCACGGTCCTGGGTTGCAGTGGCCCCATGAGTGTCTCCCTCATCACACAGTGGAGATACTCCAAGTACATCATCTGCCCTACTGTCACCAGAACACCTTGCTATTGTGTCACTGTTCCCTTGGAATGGAAACAGTCTGGGCCAAGGGAAACCCCAGAGACCCAGGAAGTCATACAACTTTCAAGTCCCAGGACAATCTTGAAAATCACAGGGTACACAAGTCCCCTTCCCAAAGTTATACAAGCAGCCACGGCTGCAGGAGAGCAGAGATCTCCCAACCTGCTGAGCTCTCTGCACAGGGAGCCCTGAGGATATATCTGTGTGAGTTGTCAACTGTGTTAGGATGGGTTTTCTGGATGCACCTACCTTTGCGTCATCCATGCTCCCGGAAGTGACCCCAGTGAACACACTGGTTGACTAAACTAGATTTGGAGTGGAGTCCTTTCTTTGGTCTATCATTAGTGCCCAATCTAGGGCAAATAGACCTGTTTGCTATCAATTCCCTAGGAGAAGTCGCACAATATTTGCTATCCATCAAAGCTGTTCCTGTCTCCCACTCACTGCCGACTTCAAGATCATCTCTCAGCACTCAGCCCAGTGACCTTGACCCACCTCCTGCTTCTTCCTCTTCTTCACCTGGGGCTCCTAGTTAGTCATCAGCTAAGTCCCCACATTCCAGTCTCTGGCTTGTCACTCCAGTCAATGCCTTGCTCCAAGCAGAACCTGATTCTCCTGCTGACATTGTTGTATGTTCTCTACAGCCATTTGTATGAAAACTAATTTTCCTCCCATGTGTCTTGAAGTGGCCGGTCCAAAGCAGTGAGTGCATGCTTCTAGATCATTCTCTCTTCCTTTCCCCAGTGAACTTGACTTTGAAACTCATGTTGCACAACACAGATTACCTCTCCTGGTTTCATCACCCACTTCTCCCAGGGTTACTTCATTTATGGAAGAACTTAGCCTATGGCTCAAGAGCCCTCTCTCTCCCACATGACCCAGGTTGTAGTTCTTGGTGATGTCATTACCCACACCATTACTCTCCTAATGGGGGGCTTCCCAGTGCCTCTTCTCCGGTGATGTTTTCCAGCCTGCACTGGCCCTACATGCATAGCAGTATGCTTCCATGGATCTGCTTGCTATCCCCATTCCCAATAACTGCATCTCCTTGCAAGTCTCAGTGCTAAGCATTCTGCTGTGTCCCTGTCACCTCTTGCCTTTACACCTTGTTCTCCAAACCTCCAACTCAACTTCTGTCTTCAACAGGTTTACTCATTGATTCTGCCCCATGCCAGGCCACAAACCTTGAAGTCACCTCTGAGTCTTCCTTCTCATGCTCCATAGATGACCCAGCCTTCAAAGCTGGTCACACTTAGTGGCACACTGGGTCATAGGGATAGTGAGTTTGAGACCAGCCTGGTAGTAAGATCCTGTCTGAGAACTCTCTCTCTCTCTTTCTCTCTCTCTTTCTATCTCTCTCTTTCTCTCTCTCTCTCTCTCACACACACACACACCACACACATGTGCTTGAGTACACATATCCTCATACCTTTAGGACAATTGATTAAGTCATCTCCCCAGCCTCTTGTTTTATATTTTCTAATTCACTGATTTTACTGAGAATGAATTTGAATTTACAAATGCCTTTTTAATAAGCACCAAGATTACTTTTTCCACTAAAATATTTTGGCCGGATGAATTGTATCAGTTTTCTGACACGGAACCATCCTTGCATTCAGGGAATAAAATAGTTTTGATTTTATAGTAATACTTTTAGAGGCTGGGGCAATGGATCACAGGGTAAAGTGCTGCTGTGCAAAAATAAGGACCTGGGTTTGAATCCCCAGGCATGGCAGTATGCATCTGTAACCCCAGTTTCATTGAGGCAGAGACAGGTTTATCCCTGGGGCTCGCTGACCAGCCAGTCTAGCTGAAAACGTGAGTTCTAGGTTAAGTCTGAGAGCCTGTCTCAAAAAGCAAGGTGGAGAGGAGCAGAGGAAGAAAACCAAAGTCCACCTCTGGCCTCTGCACACACTTGTGTGGAATAGTCCATTTGTGCATAGGTGTGCACACACACATACCTCTCTCTCTCAGGTGAAGTGAAAAAAGAAAAGATTTTCATGGAATGAGAAATGATGAAATTTCCCCAGTTATTCTCAACTTTCCTAATATTGCATCTCTTTAATACCGTTCCTCATGTTGTGGTGACCCCAACTATCAAATTATTTTTGTTGCTACTTCACAACTGTAACTTTGCTACTGTTATGAATCATAATGTAAATGTCTGATATGTAACTCTTATGGGGGTTGTGGCCTGCATGTTGCAACCACTTATTAGGGCTATAAGGGAGCTGAGATTTTGTTTTTTATTTCCTGGTTATGACAGTGTAACAAATTAGCCCAGTATTCATGATGAGGTATTCATAGATATCCATCGTGCTGCCAATCATTAAAAAATATATCGTATCTCAATGATATATAATATTAACAATGAAAATAACAATGTCTCTGACATATTTTTACTGTAAGTTTCTTGTTCTTCTTTTCTTTTTCCTGAAATAAGATATCACTGAGTAGCTCAGACTGACTTTGCGATCCCATCCCACCTAGTATTGGACTTACAGGTGTGCTGCGCCACTGCCCCTACCTTTTCATTGCTATCTTAGCAACACTCTGACTTACACAGAGCAAGGTTTGTTATAAAGTGGACACCAGCAGCAATCTCATATCCTTTGACTGACTGTGCCAGGTTGACTAACCTGTACCATCTAGGATGCTCACGCAGTAACAAGCTCTCCTGCCAGCACACTGGTCAGAGGGGGTCACCATCATTCAGCATCACACAGCTGTATTGTAACGCATCCTTAGGATAGTTCTGTGAAAAAATTTTTCCTCTGGACTCAGGTAGGACTGCAGTTGCCTCTACCACTTGAAGTTCATCAGCTTGGCAACAATGTTACACTGGCTTATTAGTTGAGTTGAAGAGCTTTATCAATTTTGTTGTGTCCCATGGTGTTTTTTCTTTAGCAGGGTGACCGATCTTTTGTGGAAGGTTTGAAAGTATCTGCATACCCACCTGAGCCTCGTGACTCCCTGAACACTGCTGGGTGACTTATTACCATAATCTACAGCTTGACTTAGTAGGTTACCTGCTTCTTAATGTTTTCCTAGAAAATCCATCTGTGTGCTATCTCTTAAGGACATACTACCCAATAAAAATTTAAACTGGACAGCAGGGAGATGGCTCAGAGGTTAAGGCCACTTGCTACTCTTTCAGAAGACTGGAGTTTGGGTCTAGGACCAACATCTTCAACTCCAGCTCTAAAGAGATCCAACACTCTCTTTCTGGTCTCATGCACATGTGTGCACAACCGACACATACATACACACACATAAACAAGTTTAAATACGTGTTTTTTAAACATTAGGCTATTTCAATTTGCCATATAAATGCAATCCAAAAAAGAAATGAAGTGTTACAAAAATGAACTGTTACCAGTTCACATGAAAATTCAAGGCTGGGAATTAATGAGCCACAGAAAGTCATATTTGGTTGACAAAGAATATGATCATTAGTGGAGATAAAAAGAGAGGATAAGGGTTGAGTCCTAGGAATGTAGTCATGGGGTATAATGAAACTTATCCAACATGTAAGAACTGACTGACAAGAATCAGATGATAGGAAGTTTTTGTTGTTGTTGTTTACTGCTACACTGGGGATCGAACCCAGGGCTTCATACATACAAGGTCAACACTCAAACACTGAGCTCCATTTCCACTTTTTGTTTTCAGACAGGGTTTCATGGAAGTTGCCCAGCATTATCTTGAGCTCATCTTGTAGCCCAGGCAGGCCTGGAACTTGTGAGCTTTCTGCCTCAGCCTCCTGAATAGCCAGGACCTCAGCCCTCTGCCACCAGCCCGACTGTAACAGGAAACTTTAAAATACCCAATTTATTTCTGAATGGATCAAGAGTTGAAGCAAAAAACAAAATGCAAACAAACAAACAAACAAACAAACAAACAGTGGGGCCCAGCACCCTTCAGATAATGTCACTCAGATGTACTGTTTCTCTAACAGATAGCCAAGTACAATGAGTAAGGATTATGGTTCCCAGCATGCACTGCTACCAGGAAACTTTCTTTCCAGACTGGCCTTTTCTTACCACCAATCATCAGACTCCCCTTTTTCTACAATAACCCCCAGCCAATCCCCCAAGGCTTCTAATCTTTAAACACTAGAAAAGGAGATAAGAAAGTCAATCAGAAGTATTGGCAGGAGAGCCAAACCTGCTCTTAGAGTGCTCGAAACATGTTTTTTGACTGGTGTGGCCTTTAGGTCTCAGAACCAGAGGGCCTGGAGGAGTAGGAAGCATGAGTGTGGCTGGTTAGCTTCCTTCCCAGGTTTTCAGGCAGTCACCTAGCTCCCTCTCACAGAACAAAGGCTCTCTCTTACTTTTGTCTGTTTGTGACAGAGCCAACTAATGCTGCCCAAGCTGGCCTCAAACTACCTCTCCTCCTGCCTCAGCCTCCTGAGTGCTGGCATGACAGATGTGTGCCCCACATAAGACTTCATCTCCTTTATCTTAAATAAGATACCCTCCCATTGAAAGGATATTGCCTCTGGAGATGCTGATGAAGATTGGGGTCAAGCAAAGGTAGACCACAGGACCCGGAAGTTCTGTCCTCCTCCACTCTGGTCTCCACATGCCAGCTTGGCCATATCCCTCTCAGGGTGTCCAACACCCCCTGGAAATTGCGGCTGCTGGAATCCCTTAATTAGAAGAACCATGGTGCACACTGCCGACAAACAAGGCAGATGTGTGGACTATGCCCTGCACACTGCTGATCTACCTACAACTGGGACAAGCACAGTGCCACAGTGACACCTGTCAAGGCCACACTTGGGAGTCTGGGGACAGAGTTAAGCAAGCAATAAGCCTGAACTCCCAGAGACTGAGCCCACTTGCCTTTGAACTGTGTCTGCACTGAGTATCCACGCGCACACCAGGCTTCTCAGGGAGCTGCTTGCTCTGTTCCCACAGAGTTCTCCACCTCTGAACAGCACAGATTTCTCAGGATCCTTCACAGCTCCCAGGTATCCCTGTTTGTATTTATGTCTCCAAGTCCACTCCCAGGTTTCTATACTCTAGGCTCCTGTAATTTACTCCCTAGCCTGGAACTAAACTCTAGGAGATATTTTTTGAGAGAAATGCACCTGTCTATGTGTATTTGTAGCTTTTAAGTACCTATAAGTAAATGCAAAAGAAGAACTTTTTGGTTCACAGTTTAGAGGCTACAGTCCATCATGGGAGCAGGGAAGATAGAGCAGTTCAGGCAACCGGAGTGAAGGGACTCCTCACATCCTGGTGACCCAAGAGGTCAAGAGTTCTCACTAGGAAAGAGGCGAGGTTAAAACCCTGAAAGTTCACCCTCCAATAGCATACCTCCTCCAGCTTGGCTCCATTTTCTAAAAGCCTTCTGGACCAGCACCACCAGCTGGGGACTGAGCAGTCACTCACGTAGGGGACAGCTCACACTCAAAGCAGAATATTGACATTCACATGTGTGATCATTTCTAATAGAATGGCTGTGAACCTAGCTCCTTTCCAGAAGTTCTGGGGTACAGAACTCTCTACCACTGTATACCTGGACCACCTCCTCCCCTGCTCATGTTGCTCTTATGAACTAGATTTCCTGGCTCCTGAATTAGTGGCTACTAACAAGTCACGTTAACTCTAACAACCCAGATGCCACACACTCCAGTCCCCAGTACTCCTAGAGGAGTGTACCACATTCCAAGAATTTCTGTAGGCCCTGAGGGATGTCTTTGGGTCTCACAAACAGCCCTCTATTGTTCTGCCCTCCCACTCTACTCCTTGGTGAGCCTACCCAGGCACCCAGACCCCTCTGAAAATGTAAACAATGGCTTTGTGCTCCACTCTGTGTGACTCTGTCACTCAAAGTACAATTGCTCCTAGCCCCCCCAACCTCCACTTATAGTATCTCATGAGTCAGCCCTGATGACCCTGCTTGTAGACCCTTTGACCCAAGCATGTTCTGACAAATGCTTTGTTAGGTGACATTGTCATTGTATCGGTATCACAGAGTGATCTTATACAAGCTCAGATGGTGGAGCACTCTGAGCCTCCATTTCAGTGTCTGCCTCAGCTACCTGTATCTTGAACCATGCATAAGGATGCTCTCTGAAACTTGGGAGTGGACTTGGAGACGTAAATACAAATAGGGATACCTGGGAGGAGTGAAGGATCCTGGGAAATCCTGCTGTTCAGAGGTGGAGAACTCAGTAGGAGCAGAACAAGCAGCTAGACTGCTAAGTCTGGATCCTAACTCATGTATAGATTAAGACCTGAGTAGCATTTGTAATGCATGGCTAATTACCAAAATTTTTGAAAGGGAAAGACAGGAGTCAATAGACTTCAGGTTAAACAGTGGTTCTTGGGTACTCTCCTTCCTAAGAGGCAAGCAATTGGATTTGTTTATGTGTTATCTCTTTAGTTGTGAAATGCATGTATATTATGACTTAAGAACACTGGTTTGCTAACCTGAATTAAAAAGAAATTGTTCCCAGAGCATGAAGGCCTATCCTCCCAGCTACTCAGGAGACTAGGGCAGGAAGATTGCAAGTTCAAGGCCTGATTGGGCTGCATAGTGAGTTCATGGGCAGCTTTAACATCTTTGCAAGTTCCCTGTCTTAGAGCAAAACATAGAGAGGATTGGCTTCCATCCTCTGTGTCCAGAGGTATTAGTGGTACATTGGTGGCACACAGTTATCCTAGCCAAAGCAGAAGACACCATGCGTGAGGGCAGAGAAAGGCAGGGCTTGAGGTTAGACTTCCTCATGTTTCCTCAGAGACAGGGGAAGAGCTTCGGAGAAATCACGGGCTTCCTTTGCCTTCTCCAGAGCACACACTTGTCCAAGAGCAGAATCAATGCGCTAGTTAAAGTAGACAGATCATGTACTGCAATCCAGAGAGGTGTCTGTTAATAGATGCAAAATGGACAGGCAAATCAATGGGACCCATGATTATCTACGAAGAGTTCAGCAAGGGGGAACAGGAAAGGGCACTGAATAAGCTGGGATAGGGCTCTTGCCATCGATTGGATTGGTGTGGCTCCAGCTTCTGTTCCTGTCACTGGTAATTGAACAGAGAAAGAACGCACATCTGTGAAATCTGTATCTAGGAAGCACCGTCTTCATTCGTAAACATTGCAGTTGCCTGTTTTTGCAGGTCACTCCATCTCAAAAAGCACTTTGGTTTTATACACTCAGTTGTGGTAGACAGGTAACTATGGAGAGTTTGCAAGCCCCCAACAAACACAAGCCATGCTGTTAAAACTACAATTAAAACCCACCAAGAGTCAGTGGTTTCATCTGGTAGATAAAAGGGTGTTTGTGCATGCTACAGGAGACAGTTGTAGAGGAGGGAAAGTTCTGACTACATAAGTAAGTCATGGGGATTCTGATATCTGTGATGAGCTAGAGAAGTATGGTGGACCTGGAACATTTGGAAGGACAAAGTGGGTTGACTGAGGGCCAAGGTCATATTGCAAGGAGAAATAAACAAAAACAAAAACAAAAAAAAAAACCCAGAAGAACTGCTTTCTAGGAGTTAAGGAAAGAAAGATATGGTAGCCCAGCAAGCTGCAGAATGCTGCATGCCCCCACCACCACCGCCGCCGCCGCCACCGCCACAAAGACACCAAATCCATTATACTGATAGTCAGATGCAGGGAAGTGACGCCAGAAGCCAGATGGTTACTATTTTCATGCCACAAAAACAAGTGCTCTGGCTGGAGACCAGTATTGTCTTCCTAGGTGGCTCAGGCTGTGCAGGAAAGACAGATACCACCCCTATCAAAAGTTCTCAGACCATTTAAGTGAGCCCTCCAGAGGGCAGGCATAGCTATGATTCCAGACCTCTGTGGTCTCCCCAGAGGGAGAAGCACACTGGCCTTGCACTTTAGCAATTAGTGTAGGTTAGCCCTACTTAGCACAGGTTACAAAGCACTGGAAAGAACTCTCTGGAGCACAGTGAGCAATATGATTTGCAAATCTATATCATAATTGCTGCAGATCGGGGGCTGGAGAGATGACTCAGTGGTTAAGAACACTGGCTGCTCTTCCAGAGGCCTCAGGTTCAACTGTTGGTAACTCCTGTTTCAGGGGATCTAACGCCCTCACACAGACATAGATGCAGGCAAAACAAACACCGATGTACATAAGATACAAATACAGGAAGAAAAAATAATTGCTGCAGATCATGCTGGGCTGGGCAATGATTTTCTTCTCAGTAGTTCCTAGCCTGATCTCTGCTAAGGTTGGGAGTGGGGGTATTATCGTAACAGTAAAAGCAAGGAGGAATAATTTATGCATAGCTCACAAGTACTTCAGTTGTTAAAAGAAGGAACTCTATCAATAAGAGATCTATACCAAGGGGCTGAGATACCCAGGGGCCGGGCTCCTCACCTAGTACACACCTAGAATACTGGTTTCAGTTCCCAGCATGGTAGCATATGCCTATAAGCTTAGTACTCAGAAGATGGAGACAGGAGGATCAGGAGTTCAAAGTTATCCTTGTCTGCATAACTACTTTAAGGGCAGAGATCAGCCTTAGATAATGCCCTGCTTCAAGAAAACAAAACCACATTGGGAACCAGAATGGGCAAAGCATCATGGGAATCATGGGAAAGTGACCTTCAGAGTGGACAAAGCTTTGGGGAGTGTCCTGCAGGGATTTTGCACACTTCACCCAAGAGGTAGATGTTTTGAGACTTCTTCATAAGCAAACAAAATGAAGTCTGTAGAGATGGATTACATTTGTGACCTCCTGGTTTCCTGGGTCTCATCTGCCTCTCTATTGTGGCTCCATCACACATTAGTTGAACTACTTGAGGTACTTGACCTCTGTATGCTCAGCTGTTAAAATGGAATTGCTGATGCCTAAAGACTGTCCTAAGGACCCTGTAAGAGCATCTATAACCATGCCAGATATGGGGCCCAGGACAGTCTAGACATCTGCAAACTTTGCCTTGGTCAATCTCCTGAAGCATAGTGATAGATAGGTCCTGTTGACCAGTATGGGTAGCATAACCAGTGCTACACAGGATGGCCCTGAGCTCCAGGGGATGGCAAACCCTCTTGCCTGAAAGGGTAGAGTGTGGGTTATGAGAGGAGAAGCACTTAGTCAGGGTCTGGAAGGGGTTTACCTGAGTGGAGGGATAGGTAAGTACAGAGCAGGTAACGAACAAAGGCTGAGAGACAGGAAAAGACAGCTCTTTTAAACACAAGCTACAAGAGATTTACTAAGCATGAGGGTTAGGGCTGGGAAGAAGCTGAAGATGGATGGCGGGCACCTATACACTCTATCGGGTCATAGAACGAAGTATGCAGACTTGGAATGTCCACTAGGAAAACTGATGCCCGGTGTGGGGAATGGCTGGAAAAGATGCAGGAACACAGGGAAGCTATATTACACACACACACACACACACACACACACACTGTTTTATGTTAAAGCAAGAACAAAACTCAATTTGTGTCACTCCTAAGGAAAACTACAATCTATTTTAAAGCAATTCACTGGGCCGTAAAGTTTCTAGGAATGAAACTTGATAAAAGGCAAAGACTCACTGTGTGTGACAATAATTAAATTTGTATTCAACAAGTGCAAAAGAACAGCTGCGGGGTGGGGGGGGAGGGGACAGAGAGGGGTGGGGAGGAGGCAGTAACTAAGAGGAGAAAAGCTGCTTGACTTAGACATGTCAGGAAACCAACCCAAGTTTGATTCTCACAATCTACTTTGAAATGTGAGGTTAGGCTGCGAATTTTAGGAAAATCAAAATTGAGTGTCTAAATTACAAAATGGATCATATATTCAGAAAGCAATGGGTTCATTCTTTTGGGGGTCTCGGACCCAGTTTTCTCATGAATATAATCTTATAAACATATTGATCAAGTGCTTAGTTTATACAAAAAAAGTCTTACAACCACCATGCATTTTTCTGTATTGCCAATCCATAGAGTTGAGCAATCTTTTTATAGTCACACTAGTAAAAGAAAAAAAAATAATTTTAATAATAGGGGCTGGTAAAGTAGGTTTAATTACAGGTTAAGAGATTGATAAATAATTTTTGAAGTTTCCAAAAAGACTATCTGGTCAGTGAGCTTTATTCTAATTTTGTCAAATTTATTTTTAAACTTTGTGATTTTATTCTTCATTCATCAGACATAACTTAGGTGTCAGTAGCTGAACATTGACTAGTGGCTGGGAACTTTGGTGTAAATACAGTCTTCTGGGTTTCTGTTCGCTTGTTTTGCTTTGCTTTGTTTTTTGAGACTTGGTTTCTCTGTGTAGCCTTGGTTGTCCTGGAACTCACTCTATAGACCAGGCTGGCCTCAAACTCAGAGACATCCTCCTGCCTCTACCTCCCAAATGCTGGGATTAAAGGTGTGCACCACCATTCCCTGGCTAAATACAGTTTTTAATTCAAGGAAAAAACAAGCACCTGGCCTTTACTATTGTGTGCAATCACTTAACAAATGTGGGCACCTGGAATCTGTCATCCCTCTGCATATCATCTCATATGTAGCCCTTGTGTCTCTTAAATGGAATAAAGGAATGTTACTGAAGTAATAACGAATTGAGAAAAAGAGAAATGGGAAAGAAAACTCCCTCTCATGTGTGTGCATCTTAGTCTTCACTGCTCCTGTGTGTGTGTGTGTTCGTGCATGTGTGTACATGAGCATGTGCATCTTAGTCTTCACTGCTGTAACACAATGCCCGAGACTGGCTCATTTATAAAGAAGAGAAGTTCTAATCACAGTTTTAGAGGCTAGAGAATCCAGGTACAGGTAGGTTTCGTTATCCAATTGTAGCTGCTCTCTGCCTCCATGATACTCAGGTGATAGATTCAAGAGGATCAAGTGTGCAAGGTCATCCTTAGCTAAACAGCTGGTGTGAGGTCAGTTACAGGGTCCCTGGGGCTCACTGGTCAAATGGGCCTAGCCAAATCAGTGACTTTCAGGTTCAGTGAGAGACCTCGTCTCAAAACAGCAAACAAGACAAACTGTAGTGGGAGATCTACCCCACCTGCACTTGTTGCACTGACCACGCCCATTGGTCTGTGGGCACAGGTGCTGATGTGACCTGTGGGAGGCTAGGTCTGGGGTCCCAGACCCCAGCTCACTCTCTTACTTCCTGGTCGGGTTGTGGAGCATCAGGGGGGCATGCTTGGAGCCGGAACCCGAGGCGGTCATCTGTTTCAGGTGTAAGTGATTGCTCCCCAAATAAACATCAATCAACTTATACTGTGTCCTAGTGAATCTTATTTCTCACTCGATAACAAACAAATACAGTTCTCCAGCTGTGGTGAACTTATTCCCATGATAAGACTACTTCCACTAACAGCTCATCTAAGACCTATCACATAAGAAGAAATTACATGCCAGGCGTGGTGATTAGCTTTACCTGTCAGTGTGACACAGCCTAGAGTCACCTGGAAGAGAGTCTCAATGAGGAGTCTACATGGGCCTGTGGGCGTATCTGTGGGGATTGTCTTAATTAGGTTAATTGATGTGGGAAAAGCCAGTCCACTGCGGGTCCTGAACTATGGGACTGTGGAGGAATCAAACTGAGCATGAGAACTGAGCACATGCTTGCATTCAGTTCTCTCTGCTCTCCACTGTGGATGCCATGTGACCCGAGGCCAGCCTTGACTTCCCCTGGACTGTAACCCAAAATTGTAAGCTGAAGTCACCCTTGTCCTCCATTAAACTGTTTTTAGTCAGAGTATTTTTATCACAGAAACAGAAAGAAAATGAGAACAGACGGTGCCTTAGTCGGCTTGGGCTGCTGTGACAAAACACTACAGTCTGGTTTGATTAAAGGACAGAAATTTATTTCTCTTCATTTTGTTTCCTGTGAGGCTGATGTCCCCTGGCTCATAGACGATGTCTCCCACTGCATCCTCATACGGCCTTTTTCTCCGGGAGCCTGTGAAGTGCACAGTCACCCACGCTATGTCCTTTTGTAGGAACACTAGTTCCTGAGGCTGGGGAGATGGTTCACTTAGTAAAGCTCTTGCCAGGCAAGAATGAGGGGCTGAGTTCCATCCCCAGTACCCACATAAAAAGCTGCACATGGCAGCCTGTACCTAAAATCACAGCACTGGGGAGGCAGAGACTGGTGGTGGACTCCTGGGGCTCTCTGGCCAACCAGCCTAGCTGAATCAAAGAGCTGCATGTGCAGTGAAAAGCACTATCTCAAAAAAATAAGGTGAAAAGAGATTGACACTCGATGTTGACCTCTGGCCTCCACACACATACCCGTATGTGCACACACACATGCAGGAACACTGTAGGATGGGCACTAATTAACTACATGGCCTTTGTTAACCTCAATGACCTAGTAACATCTCTATTTACAATATAATAACATCATTCTGAAGTGTTTTGGGGCTTAGGACTTTAACAAATGAATTGGATGTTGTCAGGGGACACAATTTAGCCAATAGTAGTTGTCCCTGGGAAAAGCCAGGGCTGCTATGAGAGTGTCCTCCTGAATGGAGCTGTGTGTGTTATCTGCAAATGGGACTCTCCCTGGCCTGGGTCAGGCCTAGGTTCAAGAAGACTCAGGAGCCTATGACCCAATGCCAGCTTTCCACTGGTGTAGATGTGCCTCTGCTTGCTCAGAGGTGTGTGTGTGTGTGTGTGTGTGTGTGTGTGTGTGTGTGCATGGAGCCCAGCTTTATCTTGTTGGTTGGCAGTTCAACCAGGAGCTCACCAATGTGGCTATGGCTGGACAACGAACTCCAGTGACCTGTCTGTCTTCACCTATACCCCATCCCATAAGTGCTGGGGTTCCAGATGTGCACAGTGTCGTCTGGCTTTTACGTGGATTCTGGGGCTCTAACTCAGGACCTACCTCATGCTTGCAGAACAGACATTTCACCAACTGAGTTAGCACTCCTATGCATAGAGATATTTTTTATGTTCCCAGTTTTAGAGAAGGGAAGTGAGAATTCTCCCTCCCCGCTCTTGCTGTCACCTATAGGATAAAGGGCTGGCAGTGGCAGGGTAGTGATGAGTCAGCCTTGGGTCCTCCTTGGTTTCCTTGTGGTTGTCACGGTAACTTCTTGCTGTGTTTGGTGTGATTTAGAGGTTGGCATTGTGAAAGGGAAGTTTGGAGATGGCATCAGAAAGTAGAAATTACTGAAAATAAGGTAGTATTTAGATGTTTTATAGTTTTACGAAGTTTATTATGTCATGGTCAAATGAAAACCTTGGCATTTGGGCAGGAAGCATGTGGCTAGAGGGGTGGGTGGATGTTAGGGCTGACTGCTGACCTGAAGGAAAGTCACTTGGCGATTTCCAGCCGGCTACAAAGAAAGGTCAGGCCAGACCTGATGGACCCTTCCTTTCCAAAGCTCTCTGCTTCCTTCTTCTGCTGCTGACAAGGCAGAGATAGTACTGCACAAAGGAAGGAGGGTTCTTCTAGCCTTGGGAACAAGTGATGGTATATATGTGTGTGTGTGTGTGTGTGTGTGTCTATGGTATTTGTGTGTCTGTGTGTGTACCTGTGTGTCTATGTGGTATATGTCTGTGTATGTGTATTATATACGTGTGTCTGGGTATGTCTGTGTTTGTCTGTGTATGTATACATAGTGTGTGTGTGTGTGTGTGTGTGTGTGTGTGTATGTCTGTGTCTTGTGTCTGAGTGTTTATGTGTGTCTGTGTGTCTGGTATGTGTGTGCCTGTTTATGTGTATGTGAGAGAAAGCATACATGTGTGTCGTGTGTATTGTGTGTGATGTGATTGTTTATATGAATGCGTGGGTGTCTACATGCTTGTGTGGTGTGTCTATGTGTGTGTGTGGTGTTATGTGGGTGTGTCTGTGAATGTGCACATGAATATGGAGGCCAGAGGACAACCGTGAACATCATTCTTCAGGCACTTTACCATGTTAGACATTTTCAGCTTTTTGAGAAAGGGACTCTCACTGATCTGGAGCTTACCAAGTAGGCAAGGCTGGCGGGCCAGGGAGACCCAGGGATCTCCCTGTCCCTGCCTCCCCAGAGCTGGGATTACACATTTGTGCCATCTTGCTTGTGTTTTGTGGTGTGGGGTCTGAGGATTAAACTCAGTACCTTTATTCCCTAGCCATCTCCCCAGCACAGGTGGTGGTTCTAGAACCACTAGATCAGCTCAGCAGAACACACTGTCCTTTCACAGAAGCCCTGAGTCATGGAAATCAGAAGAAACCTCTGATGTCATCAAGGCTTAGTTGGAGTGACAGCCCAAAGTTCTGTGTGAGAATTGGAAGAGTCACAAGAGTTCCTGGGGGCAGGGCTCCATGTCTGGCCCCAAAACCAACCCATAAAAAGCTCAGAGTCCTCCAGACATTCTCTGTACTCAGGTCCAAAGAGCTGTGAACACCATGTGTATCTCTGCAACAAAACCCCACCTCAGTTCATTCTCATTGGAAAACTGAATTACAGAATGGAGCACAGAGGAACAGGTATGCTGGTTGGGAAATGGCACTTCTGGTCTTCCCACCCCACTGTGGTTCAGGTTCCACAGCCTGATGATGGGCAGGCACAGTGTCCTCTCTGTATCGGATGAGATCATCTGCCTTTTGGAGGCACCAGGAAGAATATATACGTGTGGAGTAAGGACAATGCAGGGACTGGGACAAAGGAGGCTTGTCCAGCATCTAGTGCATAAAGACTCCTATGGAATTTGCAATGAGTGGTTAAGGGAGGGAAGGAGGAAGAGGGGAGGATGAGAGAGACAGAGACAGACAGAGAGACATTGAGAGATGTATACACCTCCTTGTTAATGGCACCAAGCTTAGGGAATGTATTTAGGTTTCTTGAAGTGACACTGAGCAGTGTACAATACCAAAACACCCTCTTTCCCAGTGTGGCCAGGCCTTTCTCTGGACCACACACCCTCCTCCTTTAAAGAGAATGCTTTTCTGTCCCTCTTTCTGGAGCTCTATGTTCTGAGGAACTGCAGGGAGCTTCGCACAGCATCTGGTTTCATCTCATCTTCATCTCCTCTGCTTTGACGTGGGGTCCGTCAATCAGGAGACCAAGCACCAGCAACCTTCCCTCTGCCCAGCACTGGCCTAATGACTTCTGGGTTCTTGTTTGCTAATACTAAAAATGGGGCCAGGGTGGTCATGGGGGCCCCTGGACTGCCTGTCTGGCAGAACTGGTGAGCCCCAGGTTCTTTAAAGACCATCTTGAAAAATAGGGTGAGGGCTGGGGATTTGGGGTGGCTCGGGGATTTAGTTCAGCTACCAGCACCCATGTCAGGTAGCTTGCAAACCACACGTGACTCCAGGTCCTGACAATCAAGGGTTCTCTTCTAGTCTCTGGTGGCACCTGTAAACATCTAGCACACACCCCAGTGTACACATTGAAATAAAAATCTTTTCTTCAAATAGCAGCAAGGTGAAGATACAGAAGTAGACACATGGCATCAACCTCTGGCCTTCACACAAGCACACATGGCCCTCCCTACCTCCACCCTGTCAGACTTCTCATCTCTGCCACCCTCAACGACGACAGCAGCCAGTGAACATTCCTCTCATGTCCCTTACCACAGTTCTGACTTGCCCCAGCCACCCAAGCAGGATGTCTTCAAGAGCATGCCATAGCCGGGGTGCCACCTCTCCTTAGTCCATACATCCTCGTGCGGAAACACCGTGACAAAGAGTAACTTAGAGGAAAGGGGTTGTTTCATCTTACACTTCCAGGTCACAGTTCACCCTTGGTGGAAGTCAGGGCAGAAACTGAAGGCAGGAACCTAAAGGCAGGAACCGCGGAGGAGTGCTGCTTGCTTCTTCACTCTTTGTATGGCTCATTTATTTCATTATACAGCCCGTGACCACCTACCTATCCAGGGAATGGTGCTTTCCTACAGTGAGCTGGATCAGGATAATCCCCCACAGACATTCCCACACTCCAGTCTGACCTAGGGAATTCCTCAATAGAGGTTTTGTTCTCAGGTGACTCGAGGCTCTGTCAAGTTGACAATTAAAGCTAACTAGGACATGGAACCCTTAAAGTACTGACTCCCTGACTCATCCAATACTTGAGAGGTCTTCTCTGAGTGCAGTCTGCATACTCACCTGGCTCTCAGACATACCCAAAGCCTGGCTTAATCCTTCCTTTGGAGCCCGCTTCTCCATCCCAAGCACTTGCTCTGCTGTACCTGAGGACCCCCTTGTTCCCAGCATTCCCAACACTCCCAGCCCTGACTTCCCAGTCTCCCTACAGTTGAACTTCTAGGCCATCCAAGTCCTATCTCTCTTTGTTCTTGATACTCTTAATGTCCCTGAAGACCTTCCAATGCTTTAGGTTTATCCCTATGCTGTCCCTGTGTGTCCATCCCCTTGGCTGTTTGGCCTGTGGTTGGCTCCCTATGCCTTTGACTGTGTAAGATGCTCCAGCTGGCATGGAGGGGTGGAGATGGTCAGTCTAGATGGAGTGGCTTTTGTTACTAAGCTAATGATCCATTTCCTTCACAAAGTGCACCTGGAGGAAGGGAGAGCCCCATAACTAAGCCAGGGAGTTCCAGCACCTACCTCTGTTTGGATTTCACACCAGGATACTGGTAGACAGCTCAAAAGCATCCCTGCTGCTCACTGGAGGACCAGGACCACTTCCCATGGACAACATCCTGTACCTTACAACAGTCTCCTGGTCCACAGAACTGTCCCAGGGCAGTTGTAGGAGAACAGTAGGAGTTGTGGGATCTGTAGACAAACTGCTGATACCCACAGGAAAGTTGGGGTTGTTTTCTTCCTTATCAATAAATTCTAATATCCTATTGAGAATGTCCAAGGCACAGCTTAGAATTCAGGACTGCACACATTTTTATCTGGATCTGTCTTCCATTAGTTAATCAGACACTATCTGGGGTCATCAGACTGTACCTTATGCTGGTACAGTGTGCAGACTATACCTTATACCTTAGAAAGACATGGAAAATGCCTCCCTGAATGAGTGACTTCAACGGTAATAGCTTTACGTCACATTTCATGTTTCCATTTCCCCAGGATTTTAGTGTTGCAGGCATCACAGAGTGACTTCCCCTAGCCCTGGTTTGTCTCTCTTGGGGCTCTGGCTCCATCCAGCCAGTAAAGAATCTAGAGTAAACTTGCATGAGACTTCTCCTGGGGATATATGAACAAACTTGGATTCACTCCAGATAGGACACTGATAATAGACTAAGGAAACATTCTATTCTAGTCTAGTTTGGTAAACCAGTGGGTTTACTGGTGTGATAACGGCTTCACCATATAACCAGTTCCCAGCATGAATGACCATTCATACAGCACAGCTAGCAGGCAGCTCCATTGAAGAGTCTCATCTGGCTAGCACTTGTTGGCTTCTTTCTCATGTAACCCACAGGCAGGGCCTCCAGAGTTTTCTTCTGAGTTCATGGAACTGGTGTGGGTTTCATGAGCCTTCTCTCTTCCAAGAATGTTTCTGAGGGAAGACCAGCCCTCCTTTGTCTTCAGGAGACTGGGGCAACCTCAGGGGCTCCTTCTTTGAGACATGATGTCAACAGTAGTGTTTGGAGGCCTGAAGACAGGACAGGAGTGGGTGGCTGAGCCCCTCCCAGTGCACAGCTACCCAACTGGGAAGCAGGGGTGTGAACTTTGGGAGGACTTCCTGGTCCCTGGGTTTGCAGTGACCCATTGTATGCAGATCAGGGCGGTTCTTCCGCCTGTACCAGGTGCCAGCTCCGGCCTTCCGTTGGTAGGAACTGGGTCAGTGCCTCTGCCCAGCTAGGAGGAACTCTGAGCTGGTTACTCATTCTTACTCATAGAGGTTCCGCAATGCTCCAAGGCCAGCCCCAACCTCTGGTCTCCCACAGGCATATAAAGCCTCCCCTGCCTGTCCGGAAAGCAGCAGACTGAGGGGACCCAAAGGAGAATGACTTGTAAAACCAGATGCTGGGGCAGTGCCTCTAGGCCGGTTCTCCCCCTACCCGGCTGCCAACAGTGTTTACCTTCTTAAAATGTCACACCCTGGGAGCAGAGCATCCACTGGACTACTGATTTGGGACAGGGGTGGGGGAGGGTGTGAAATCAAGGTGATAAATAGGCCAACTGTCCATTCTCACCTTGGGGGCTGAGGCAGGAGCTGCACCTACGAAAATAAAGGTATCCATGACCTCTGGCCATCAGAGGCCCCTAATCTGGGGACAGGCCAGCTCTAGCCTCCCCTCATCCCTGACTGTTCAGTTCCTCTCCGGGTTCCCCACCCAGCATCTGCAGTGCTGTATTTAGTTGCCTGGGGAGGAGAAATTGCTTCCACCTAGAGTTGATCTATGTGACTGGTACTTTGAATGTAAAATGCCCCCCCACAGGCTCATGTGTACAAACACTTGACTTAGTTCCCAGACAGGTCCTGCCTCCCTGAGGAGCCAAGCTGCCTTTCCACTTCCTAGTCTGACAGTCATATCAGCAGCTCTGCCACAGCCTCCTGCCACCATGAACTCCACCATACTGTCGCCACTGTGAGGGACCAACACTCTCTCACGTCAAGATGCTTTTGTCCAATGTTCTGTCACTGCAAAGGAAAGTAACTAACACAGAAGCGTCCTTCCAAATGGCTCCAACATGGAGAAGGGGGGGGGGGTGTGTGGTCACATTAAGGATTCAATGCTGACAACATACAGAGCCAGGCAGAGCAGAGGTGACACATGTGGCCTAGTCAGTGAGATAACAAAGTGCCAGTGTGTTCCTGTGTGTAGTCTCCGACTGGGTTTAGTCTTGTTCTTCTCCCTCACCCCTCGCACATACCTTCTGAGCTGTGGGTGGGTTGCCTGGAGCCAAAGGTCACACACAGATCTCAGCTCTATGCCTCAGAGAATCCCCGTGACCCTGCAAACCAGGGTGCAGCTGCAGCCAAGCCTCACCTCACTTCCCCAAAGACATGGAACTGCCCACATCCTCTCGAATCCCTGGTGGTCTGAGATGAAGCCCACAGGAGGCCTCAGGAAATCTACCCTCTTCCAGTACCAGGCAGAATGCTGGAGAAACCTGCAGGGAGGGCCCTAGGTTCTGCCCAGGGACTGACACCTGGAAAGTGACATTGGCTGATCAGCCTGGCCCCACCCCAATCCCTGTTTGGCTGTCTTTTGTCAGAAGGCTGAGCCTAAGGGAATAGAGTGAAGCAACAGCTTCCCTGGGGTGAATTCCTGCCCAGTGCTGGTATCTGGTTTCTCAGCCAAGCTTGGGTGGCTCTGGCTCACACTCCTTTGACTCCCAGTGCTGTACACACTGCACACGGGTTGTCTCTGCTTGCCTGGGTACTGACCCTTGGTCCTGGTTGCATGTTGCACACTTGCTCTCTAGGTTTGTCCAGATATTGATCCTCAATCCTGGTCACATTCTAAACACCAGTTGCCTACCTTTGCCAATTGTACTTGCATGTTGCACACTTGCTGTCTGTTTGTTTGGATACTGATCCCTGATTCTGGTTGCACAACACACACTGGTTTTCTACACTTACTTGGAACCCATCCTTGATCCTGGTTGTACTCTGTATTTTGGTGCTCTAAGTGTAGCTAGTTAGTCCTCTCAGAGAAAGGATACTCTGTGACCTGGGAATTTCAGGCTCAGATATAGGTCTTACCTGCAAATACTGCTGACCCTATTTTCAGAAGACACTCAGCTCTATTGGAGTCACATGGGGGCCTTGCTGGGCTCTCCCCTGGCCTAATGTTTCTTTAGGTATCAGAAATAGGCATGTGCTCTCATGCCTCACCCTAGAAGGGCAGGGCATGGCAGGATGCTTGAGACTGGGGCTTTTAGGATGATAAGGGCACTTTGTCAACCACTAGGACAGCTTTCCCACATTTGTCTGCATTTCCCAGGCCATCCTGTTGCTGAGGGTTGTCCCTGATTGTTTCAGCACGCAGGTTACAACCATGTAACAGCATCCACTGCCTCTTATCCTACATCTAGGCTGTATCAAGTGATGGTTTATGTTTTGTGAGCTAGGAAGCAAGAAGCTGGAGCATGCCCACTCCTATCTTCCTGTCTATCCTGGATGCCAGAACCTGGCAGAGATCACACATCCTGGGCTTGCCAGGGACCCATACTGTCTAAGCCCCTACCCCCACCTGCAGGGAAATTATGGAATTTTCCCTGTCCCTCTTGAGAGTGAAAGGTAGAAAGTGACTTGTGTGGGCACTCTGTAAGGAGGACTCTACTTACAACCTGGACCGGTGCTTGTGAGGTGTAGAGAGGTGCTATGGCAGAAGTTCTGATGGGCAGTGGAAGTGACTTGTCCCACATCAGGGGTGGGATCCCTTTAGGGAATTTGACTCATAGGCTGCTTGCTTCTGACACCTCCCTGCTGCAGAACAAAGGGGCAGGGATGTCAATACACCGCAGGTGGGCGTCAGTGTGTGAGTGAAACTGTAGGAAGAATGTTGTGGGGCAGCTGGGGTCATAGCCTGGGTCCCGGCAGCCTTAAAAAGTTAGATGGAGCTACCCCTCCCCAGTAAGAGAAACAAGTCATAATAAAAACAGAGAAAGGAAACGTATTCCCTGTGGCCACAGTGGAGAGAACAAAGGGGTTGAGTGACCCCCAAGTCCATCCTGAGGGTACTGACATGAGCTTCAGGATTAAATGGAGAGCCAGAGGATGAACAGCTAAGCAGGCCTAGCCAAGGTGTGGCCCTGCTCATCACTGACTCATCACTACCTGGCTTCCAGGCTCTTGTAGGATGGTCTGACAGGTGGTCAGAGTGTGTAAAATCACCAGGTAGTGTTGGCCCACGCCTTTAATCCCAGCACTGGTGAAGCAGAGGCAGGAGGGTCTCTGTGAATTGGAGGCCAGACTGGTCCACACAGTGAGTTCCAGGACAGCCAAGGCTATTATATAGAGAAACTCTATCTTGAAAATCAAACAAACAAAAAAAGTGTGTGAAATCCCTTCTTGGGAGACAAATTCCTACTCTTGCTGGCCCAGGCTTCAGCCTCTTCTTTCTGCCAGCTTGAGATCCCCGGGAAAAGTTCAATTTCTTGGAGTCCAAGAATAGCGCTGAAGTTTTTTTTTTTTTTTTTTTTTTTTTTAAATAAATCTTCACAACAGAAGTCATGGGAAAATGGGAGGAAATATCAATGCACATTGGCTGAAGAAGGACGGTCATGTGTAAGGTAGCCTCTTGGGATGCCATCATGGGATGGCACAGTTGACCCAAGTGAAGGGCGATGAGTTACAAGTGCCCACAGGGAAAAAAGGACACAGGATCACCAAGATTACTTCAGAGGAGACTGGCCACTCCCACACACACTGTCACAAAGCCCTCTGAGGCAAAGGGCATTCCTGGAACCTAATGGGTAGGACTCAGGCCATATCCAACTGTGTCTTTCTACTCACCAAGGTAGCCATCCAGCCAGATTCTGCAAGAGGAATTCTGTCGAAGACTAAAGGGCAAAGCCTGTGGAGAGAAAGGGTTTCTGAAGACAAGCACCCAGAGGGAGCTGGGTACAGAGACAATGGATGTCTGCTCTGAGTTCTCATGTTTTGGTTTTATGGGGAAATGGCGAAAGTCTTTCTCAAAAGTGGTGATTAGAGAGGGCGAATAGGAGAGAAACCACAGGGATTTTTTTTTTCCTGAGGACCAAAAATCTAAAAGAAAAAATGTTCCTCCAAACTAAACAAAGTTAGACTGAGAAATTCCACATGGTACCTAAGGGACCGGGTGGCTCCTGGAGCTTCCCACTGGCGCCAGCCTCAAGTCCTAATCGCTGCCTGGGGAAAGGACACTAAGTTGATCTTCAAGATGCAGAAAGTCATGGTTCCTTTTTGCAGAACCTTTGTTGCTGAAAGTTGAAAGCAGCTTTTGAGAGCTTCAGTAAGAACAGCCCATGGTGACCCCACTCCCCCCCCCACACACACACAGGCACCCCACACATGCACACACCTGTTACCTGTCCAGACACCTCTCCTGTGCCCTGCCCCTTTGGCAGGGCAGGTGCTCGGTCTCAGATTCCTTGTGGTCCCTTCCCTTTAAGGCCCTTGGGTGTTGGCTGCTGTCAGGACCCGCAAGGTGATTTCCCCATGACACCCTGGGCTGAGTAGCATCCAACATTAAAGAAACAAAGGAACCCCCTAATTACAAGATGAAACTGCCTTCAAAGAACAAGAGAAGACCAGATTCTGCAGGAAAAGCTGCTGCCGGGGCCTGGGTGGTCTTACTGGTGTTTGCTGTTCAGTAATTTGATTAAATGAAAGCTATGCATTTGGGGACTTTTTTTTCCCCAAGTAACATAGGCGTCATTCAACCTTCTTCAGCAAATTATAGGGGCTTTAGGGGAATGAGAAGTCTTTAGCCCACCACACACTTCCCCTATTAGACACCGTGTATCTATATTTGGTGGTAAAGGTTATCCTGTGCCTTAAAAAATAATAATTAAACAAAAACAAAAACAGACAAACAAACAAAAAAACTCTCCAAACTGCTCAACTGCAGGGTGTGGGATCAAGTTATATTTACATAGAATTCTTACCACACCATCTGATCTTCCTTAACTTCTGGATCTAAACCTACTTGGGTCTTGTGCCTACAGACCCTTTAATTAGCATGCTATCTTAAATTGCTCTTGAATTGAGGTGGCTGTGGCTGGTTTCTTATCTGTGGAGGTAGAGGCCTTAGGCTACCTGCAGGGTCCACGTGGCTGAGATTTTATCTGCCCAAACACAACCCTGAGTCCCTGGACCTGCTGGGGCTGAGCCTGGAGGGCTACTCTAGCCATTATGACAATGTCAGTGCCATCTCAGTAGGACCCTTGGAGGGCTCCCATCCCTGCCTTGACTCTTCCCAGGTTTCCAGTTGCTATAGGATATGGATGAATGGGGAAGGGCTTTAGAATCTCTGAGTGCCAGGGATGGCTCCCAGTCCTTGCATCCCTGGAGGTGGACTGCTGAGGCACCCCACACAGTTGGTGAAAATCCTGGGCCTCCAGAGTCACAGATACCACTGTGGTAGGGAAACCAATAGTCATCTCTGTCTAGGCCAGCGGTCAACACAATTGTTTTGGGGGGACCTAGGCAAGCCCACTGAAAAGAATGGTGACAAAATCCTGTAAAGTTAAAGAGTGCTAGTTTCTCCAGGGACAGGGATTCTGTGAATTCAAAGCTAGTCTAGAAAACTTAGAAAGAGCCAGGATGGAGCTGTCAAGAGGCAGTGGGACCCATCAGGTCACTGGTGACGTGCCCTTGAAAAGGACAGGTCTAAAACCATCTAGGAAGCAAACCTCTGAGCTTTTTTTTTTTTTTTTTTTAAAAAGTTCTGTAAGGAAGTTTCTAGCACCATCCAATGGACCAGGCTCCTACACAGAATAAAAATGGATCTGAGTACCAGCATTCATCTCTCTCTCCTTCCTGATGTCAGAGGCTCTGCAATAAGCTGCTTCATACCCCAGCCACCACACCTTCCCCTCTTTGATGGCCTTAAACAGTGGGCCAAAGCAAAGCCCTCCTTCCTGAAATTGTTTTGTTCAGATCTTACCACAAGAGGAGTAAGTAATACACACACAGTGAAAACCTTTTCTCTTTGTAAGTTGATAGTCTCGGTTATTTCATCACAGTGATAGAAAGTTGACTGACACTCCAGCTTTCCCTTCAGCACACATTGCCAAGAGAAGTGTGACAGGAAGTCCACATGCAAGCTAAAGAGTGTCACAGGTCCTGTTTGTACAGAACTTGCCACAGAGCTGGGGGTAAACACTACTTGATTTCCCCTGGTAAAAGTTTAACACAAGATAAACTTGCTAACTGCAAAATGTACCTTAAGATTGTTCTCTGCCTGATAGCTAATGTCAACAGGGGTGAGAAGGGGGTGGGGGCTGTCTCAGGTTCTAAGGACCAGTGTGCAGATTTTCCTGGAAAACCGGCCCAGCTGCAACCTGCTCAGGTTCCCAGCTTCTGTCTGTCCTAGAGCCCTGGAGTAGACTGTAGTGAGTGGGAAGCATCATGTGATGAGGGTGCTGATGGCTGAGGAATCTCAACCTCCTGACTTTCCATCTTCACTTCCACACCTTCTTGGAAGCCTGTGGGGCCTGGAAACCACTCAAATGTCAGGACAACCAAAAGAACCCTGAACAGAAACAGCCAGTCATGGGAAACAACTGGAGACAGAGGGTGGTATCATCAGCAGGGGCAGAGCCCTAAGATCCATTTTACAGGTGATCTGTCTGGGATCAGGCTTTCTTTTCAAACAGCGAGACATTTTTATGAGCATAAAACTCACTGAAGGAGATGAATTTTCCTCTTATGTCAGCTCAATCCACAAAACTATTAATTTTTTTTTTAAAAAAAATCTATCTATCTACCTACCTACTATCTATCTGTCACTCTGTCTGTCTATCTGAATAACTCTGCATGTAAGTGTTTGAGTAGCTGATCATGCACTTCTGAAAAGAATGGGTGGGGAAATTGATAGTATCTTACATATTATTTTTATGAGACTAAGCCATTGCACAGCCTTATATGTTCCCAAAATAGCTCAGAAATGTGGAATTTAAGAGAGAAAGAAAAGGCAAAGTTGGAGGAAAACATTTTGAGATAGAGTGTCACAAAGGTCCATAAGTAGCTGAAGATGACCTTGAATTTTTGATTCTCCTACCTCTGCCTCCTAAGGTCTAGGATAACAGGCATGGCATGACAGGGAGCTGGAGATGGCTCAGCAGTTAAGAGCACTTAGTGCTCTTGCAGAGGACCTGAGTTCAATTCCCAGCACCCATGTCAGTTCACAACTGCCTTTAACTCTGGATCCAGGGCATCTGACTCCTTTCATCTCCTGGGACACTTACACTCATATGTGTGTTCACACGTGCACACATAGACACACAGACACATATACACACACACAGAGTCCAGGAGTGTCCAGCCCTTTGACATTGTAATCTACCAAGTTCACACTTGAGAGTGTACAATAGAGGTAGAAGAAAATTTCAGAAACATCATGATTGTATGTACACATGAGTGTGCACATGTGTGCAGCTGGAGAGGTACATATGAAGGCCAGAGCTGTACTTCTGACCTCTTCCTCTATCACTCACTCCCAGTGGTATTGCCTTAGACAAGGTCTCTTAATTGAACCCCATACTCACCCATTCTTCTAGGCTAGCTGGCCCTAGAGCTCTCAGGATTCACCTGTCTTTGCCCTGCACTTCAGGGCTTACAGGAACACAGAGCCATGCCCAGCTTTTCACATGGGTGCAGGTGGTTCTAACCCAGGTATTCAGATTGCAGAGGAAGCACTCTTACAACTGAGCTATCTCTCCACCACCCCCCCACCCCCCCACCCCCCCCACCCCCGTCAGCACACTTTAAAAGCATAGGATTTCATGCTGGCCTACATCCCTGCATCCCCACATGAAAAGCCAGGTATAGTATGAAGCATTTGTAATTCCCGGATGAGGAAGTGCAAACAGAGAATTCCTAGTGACCACTAGCCATCCAGGATTCTTATGGTGCGCACATGCACACACACACACACACACACACACACACACACACACAAAACAAGGGGGGGGGGAGAGAGAGGAACATGTACACACAATTTCCAAATACATAGATGCACACAAAAGGTATTTCTAATGAAGATAAGGTGTTTGGAAAATAGAAATGTGTAAACTAAAGCTGCTAAGGTGGAAACTGAGTTCAGCTACCATGAGTTTGTCAACCTGCATATGGAGGCACATCAATTACTGATACCAGCCCTTAACAGATTGCTTTCTCCCAACGCAAACTGGCAGGGCACAAAGCCTCCATCGAATCCTAATCTGAGCCCCTAAGCTTTGCTGCCATGCTGTAGAGAAGCCTGGCCTTGGACACCTGGGTGAAAGTTTTACTCTTTGGACGAGAGCCTGGGCATGTTTTGTCTAGTCTTTGGGGCACTGTGTCTCTAGTGTCATAAGCTTCAGAACAGGGGCCATTGCTCGTTGTGGTGGTCTGGCTGTGAGCACAAATCCAGTGGCCAACCAACATTGTGAGTTCAGTAGGCACGGGGTGATGAAGTGGGTACTGTGGGAAGAACCTGCTTACTGGTTGAGCTGTTGGCATGAAAACACAAGGCTTCCCCTGTCATTCCACACCAGAACATTGAAGTTCACAAATGGGCATTCATATGTTTTACTTAGGGGGAAATACCTGCCATTACCTGACAGGTTTGATGCTTGGCACAGCAACAAAATGCATGATACCATGACTTTCAAAACATTCACTTTGCCGGGTCATGCCTGGTGCACATGCATTTAATCCCAGTACCTAGGAGATAGAGGCAGAAGGGTCTTTGTGAGTTCAAGGCCAGCCTGGTCTACATGGAAAGTTCTATGCTAGTTCAAAGCTACATAATAAGAGTCTGTCTAAAACAATTTTTTAAAAAAAATTAACAATACAAAGAAACAGAATAATTGTCTCTAACTTTATAATCTTCCCACTTAGAATCGACATTTTGCTATATATGCATGGGTACAAATATATATGTATATATAAGCATACATACACATGTGGACTCATGTATATTTAGAATTAAACATTGTGTGTCTGCCTTTTTCACTCTTACAAGCTAGGTTCTGTATTTGTTCACCACCTATGTCTGAAAACGGACTTTTCCTTCTGTTCAGAGCATTCCATCATAGGGATGGGCTCTGATTTTACTCCACTGTTTCCTTATTTTCTACATTGTGTTTGTTTCCAGGTTTTCCTGTTTTATGAAGAGCCCTTCACAGAATACACTCATTCATAAATCGCATTCCTCACCTCCAGCCATACTGCTGAGACAGACACCTAAGAAGCAGGATTGTCAGGGCCAGAGAATATTAACACTTCATAGCTCCTGTTACACACACTTTGAAAGACAGTTTTCAAAATTCTATTAAAGGCTGTCTAAACACAACTATGGAGAATATCACATTAAGCTTGATAGCAACCCCATTGCCTCTTTTCCTTCATCCGGGCCAGAGGACATGTTGGTCACCATTATGGCTTGGAGTTACCCTGCTCATCTGAGTGTTCCTGTGTCCCAGGACCCACTGTCATAGACAGTGCCCTCCACCACATGCACCCAAGGCCTGTCCTCTTCCAGGACACCCTGACACACATTTTGCAGACCCAGGGCTGTCTCTAAGGCTTCAGCTTTCTTCTCAGCAAGTGCTCTGCCCATTGAGCCAACTCCCCAGCTCTTGACTTATTTTTTGATGTAGTAAAAAGTTAAGCTTGTTGTTTAATCTGTAAAAAGCATGGATTCATGATTGCATGGGACAGTTTATTATTTATAAACTTTCTCCCCCTCCTTTCCCCTACTTTTTTTTTGAGGGGGGGAGCTGGGGACAGGGTTTTTCTTTAGCCCAAGTTGGGCTTAAGTTCTGAGCTCTGGAATTTACTCTGCAGACCAATCTGGCTTGAACTTTAAGCAACCCTCCTGTGTCAGCCCCCCAAGTGCTGAGATGACAAACTTGGGCCCCCACACCCTGCTCTCCTTTGTTTTGTTTTGCTTTGCTTTTACTTTTATATTATACATCACATACTTTAAAATACTAATACAAAATGAGTTAATACAGTAACTGCTGATAGATTCGCTATATAGATTCCATAGATTAGGTATACACCTGACTCAATCAAGAGAGCTACAGGATCAAAATAGACAACTAAGCAGCTCTAGACATCCCTCATTTGGGTGAGAAACTAGCCAAAAAGAGATGTGAAAGGCTACTTTTCAAGTCTTTAAGTTTGTTACGTAGAAGGGTACAGAACAGGAAAAATAATAAACTGAAGACTGACTCCTTTACAGTCCTTCCCAGTTTATAAACTGTGTTCATGGTGCTTGCAGCCAATGGAACCCCCACCCCGTGCCCCTTCCAGGAGCCCCAGGGGACTGATTTTACATCTGGTGTTATTTCATTTATTGGTCCTGCTATGGGAAACACCTTCAACGTGAGACTCTACAAGGCTGTTAAGATGAGTTCACATGGGAAGCTGCAGGCTACCACTTTGGGCAGACTGGTTTTCAAACTAGCCAAACACACCTAATTCAGAAGAAACTGAAGTCATTTCTAATGTCAGGCTCACAACATTAGAGGGATTTTCAGATTTTAATGAACCCATTACTGAGGTTTGGAGGTGTGGCTCAGTTGGTAAGGGTACTTTCCTGGAATGCATGAAGCCTTGGGTTTGGTCCCTAACTCCACAAAAACTGTGCATAATGGTGAACCTCCCCAAACCCAGCACTCAAGAAGAGACAGGAGAATCAGAAGTTCAAAGTCATCCTCAGCTACCAGACAGTTATAGGCCAGCCTGGGCTCATGAGACCCCCATCAAAAAATAAGAAAAAGAGATGAGAACCTGTTTGTTAGAGATCACATCTGACACTTGTGACTCTGAGGACCAAAGAAAATCTCAAAGAAACTCCAGGTTGTATGTTTCAGTGTCCGGGTGGGTTTCTCTGATGAAAGAACCCATCGAATTTGTGTGCCACTTCCATCTTCATGGAAAATGATGGCAAATGCATACTGTCACATGAAGTCAATCACCCATCAGAAACAGTTCCCCAGGCAACTCAAGAAGACCTTTGATATTTATTGAGTACTCCTGGATCTCAAAGGGAAGGAGATGGTGAATAGGGTATGGCTGCTTCATCTAAGGCATCTCTGTGTTCTATATCTGTCCAGCCGTATCTGTGGGATCCATGCCAAACCTATGGAATGCTGGCTTCCATTGCGGATAATGTTGTAAGTCACTGTGACTGTTTATGCTATCTAGGCTGTGAGCCTTATATGGAGGTGGAGGTGGGGGTGACATTATCATGCATTTACTCTTCAGTGGGGTATGTTTGTTCCTGTGACTGCCATGACATATTACCAAAAGCTGGATGATTAAAACAATAAAAATAAAAAAGCTGGGCACAATGGCAAATAAATGCTTAGCTGGGATGGTGGCACACACCTTTAATCCCAGCACTCAGGAGGCAGAGGCAGGTGGATCTCTGTGAGTCTGAGGTCAGCCTGGTCCACAGAGTGAGTTCCAGGACAGCCAGAGCTACATACTGAAACTGTGTCTCTAAAACACCACCACCAAAAATAACAAGCAAAAGCAATAAAAATTTACCTCCCAGTTTTGAAGGCTGGAGCATGAGACCCAGCAGTGGGAAGACGGTCCCTATTTAGAAGGCTTGAGAGTCCATCAGTTTCCCCTTTTTTCTTAGCTTTTGGTTTTGTGTAAATTCTTGATACTTACTGGTTCGTAAATGTGTCTCTCTGATCTGTCTTTATTATCACACATCTTTTGCCATAAAGACACTGGTCATGTTGGACTTTGCTCATCCTAGCCCAGTACTAACTTGTCTTCCCTTAGTCATCTCCAGAGACTTCATTTCCAAATAAGACCCCAACATGGTTTCATCCATTGCCCTAGTTGCTTTCTACTGCTGTGAAAAGACACTGTGACCGAAGCAACTTTTAAAAGAAAGCATTTAATTTCGGGTTTATGGTTTCAGAGGCTGGAATAGTAGCTGAGAGCTTACATCTGATACATAACTACAAGGTAGGTAGATAGATAGATAG